>NC_090442.1:271963913-272588913 GCF_031143425.1 Pleurodeles waltl
GCTCAGCACCGACTTCCTCATTCTGCCACCAGATGGCCCATTCAGGCACACCTAATCCCTCTATTGAGTGACTGTCTTGGAGAAATTCACAAAGTTTAACTGACAGTTGTACCCAATCATGTGACCCATGGTAAGCTGCAGGCACCAAATGGATAAGGTTAGGAAAATGCCTACTTTCTAAACGTGGCATTTTTTAAAGTGTAATTTAAAATCCAACTTTACCATTAAAGATTATTTTTAATTACAGTTTCATAGATACCAAACATGAAGTGCTTATCTGTCCCCAATCAAGAGTTAGCACTTATTAAGCATAATAAGACAACCCAGTGTTATATTATGGGACAGGTAGGCCTCACAGTAGTGATAAACAAATTTATGAATTTTTCACTACACATGTAAAACTTAAAAATACACGTCCAACTGTTTAATTACACTGCACCCTGCCCAATAGGCTAAATAGGGACTACCTTAGGGGTGACATATGCGCTATAAAAGGGGAGTTTAAGGCTTGGAAAGAGGACTTTATTGCCAAATCGAATTGGCAATTTAAAACTGCATTAAGGCAGCAAAGGTAGTCCTGGGACATGTTGGGCTACTTAAGTGAGTGGGAAAATAAATAATGCAGGCCCACTAATAGCATGTAATTTACAAGCCCTGGGTATATGGTATACCATCCTACAAGGGACTTATCAATACATAAATGTTGCCAATCAGGTGTAAGACACTTTTACCATGTTTAAAGTAGAGAGTACAAGCAATTTAGAATTGGGTAGAAGTGGCAAAGTGCACAGAATACTAAGGCCAACAAAAATGAATTTCAGAAAAAAGGTGGAGGGCAAAGGCAAAAAGTTTGAGGGTGATCCTGCAGAGAAGGCTAAGTCCAACACAAACCCTTAAGTACACCTTAACCTTTACTTTAACCATTACTCTTTCCAAACTCCCAACATCCTTTCTTACTCTAAACCATATCCTTAACTATTACCCATTTCCTAATGTCAATGCTAACCTCTTTTTATTGTTGAAACCTTGCTGTTTTCAAAGTATTGAAAAATTACTTAACGTTCTTTATATTTTGCCTTCTTACAAAATGTAGTAATTTGGTATATGGGTGTTGTATTTCTTTGTTATGGTTTCTTCATTTTCACATACTTCCAGTCAATAAGCAATGCATTCCAGAGATTTTTAAAGGTCAAGCAATTTTATTGTTGGTTTATTTGTAAACACTCCAAAACAAAATCCTTGCTCTCTTCCAAGCCACCATTATAGACCTAGAATAAAGAGCAGTGTTATTTAAACATTAGGAAATTCTACTTAGAGCCATTCTTTTTGTATTCCAGAACTTCCGTGAAATTGATAATAAAGGAAATACCATTGTGCAGAAAAAGGATGTGAGGAACCTGTTTTACAGATTTGCACTTCCTATTGCACCAAATGAATTTGAAAAACTTTGGTCTAGGTAAGTTACGAGTAGCTTTGTTTTTAATAATTGTTACCTAAAAGAGGAACAGCAGGCTGTAAAATGTTTGGTTATAATTGGAATTTGGCATTCCAGCAGAGCACATTTTAAGTGGTGTAGGCAGGGCAACAAAGACCATAAGACAAGTACAACAAATGGGTCCTTACTTCTTGGTTTGATACTAAACGTCAGCAGCAGTGGCTGCTGCAAATATCAAGGGGAGGTGCTGGGAAATGCTGGGAGAATTGGGAGTTCAGGTCAGAGGGGAACAAATAATACATTTATAAAAAAAAGACTTACCGTTCCCCCCGCCGCCACCACCACTGCCTCCTGCCGCCTCACTCGTCGCTCCTTTCCTGTTCTTGTGTCCCAGCTTTCACTGGGACACCGGAACAGGCTCCCAGCAATCCTGGCACTGCTTTCATGCTAAACATAGCCTGAAAGCAGCGTCAGGGAAAGTCTGAGCGGCAGTCCTGCCGCTGAGACACAACCCTGGGGCCTGTGCAGTTTCTCCGGCCTGGCTGTGTACACAGCCGTGGCTAGAGAAACCTAAGTGTGCATGTGTGTTTGGCCGGCCTAAGACGACTGGCCAAACACACATGCGCACTTAGTGCACTCCATTCCTCATCCCACCTCCCATGGCCCAGCCCCACCCTCCTTTAACAAGCTGGCTGAGCCAGCAGCAGAAAAATAAAATGATATTGAAGCATTGTTTTATTTTTCTGATGCTGGCCCTTAGACAGGGGGCCCACACTCCTCCGCCATTGCGGAGAAGCTGCCCCTGAAAGTCAGCCATATTTGGGGTACCACAAACGCCTCAGATCCCCAGTTCCAGTCCAGTTGCACCTGCTGCACTAAATCATAGCTAAGCTTTGAAGCAAAATATTTTGTTTTGTAAACAGTCAGAATTCCCATCCATTAAGATTCAGAACACCCTGCCAGTATTTTAAACCCTTGAATCTTTGAGGAGCACATCACAGTGAGCCTAGCTAACAAAAGATATTTGCTAGTCTTAGAAAACATGTGTTGTACATCAAATTACTCCATTCATTCTCTAGTCTTCCAGATTGCTTGGCTTTGGTTGGTAGGACTAAGATGAAAGATCAATACTTCTTGTTTTACCATTTCTTGAATCTGCTTACTAGTAAAAATAGGCCAAGAGTCCCTATTTTCTGTTATGTTCTTAAAAGGAACATACCCACTGGTTTCTGCAGAATGGACTTCTAGGTTGCTTGGCTTTGGTTGTCAGGACTAAGCTAAAAGATAAATTCTTCTTGTTTTACCATCTCTTTAATCTCAGCTTACTACTTTCTGTTATGTCTTTAAGAAGAAATTGACTGCTGGTTTACACTTGCTGAGGAATCTGTTAGTTATTGAAGTTTTAATATAGTGATAGGTGCCTTGACACTTGAACTCATGTAATCATGTTCCTCTAACATTTAGCTCCAGATTCACAAAAAATGCAAATGCAAATGCCTATTTATCAAAGTTACAGGCATAGGCAAGGAGAATGTAAGACACTGACAATGTTCCATGTGTCCAGTGTTCCCCCTATCTCCACTCTTGAGGATTGTCTCCAGAGCAAAATGCCTATGGTTTTAGCACATGGAAAAATAAGTAGTAATGCCTTTTCACCACTTCCTCTTTTACATGGACATTCTGAAGGCTAGTTCTTGATCCATTGGGTGCTGCTATGATGGATCAGATAATAGGCTGATGATATGCCTTATGCATATCATGTAGGCCAACACATAACCTGCCAGGTAATACTATCAGCTATCACTGAACCTTCCTTAAAGGATATCACCAACTTCTCCCGAAGCTGTTTTTCCATGGCATTAATATGAAAGTTTGAACCATATCTGCCCCGTTATATAGCGCAGGCTGTCTGTTGACAAAAAGGCATATTGTCAGCTTACACTGGGTTTAAAGCCAGTCGATTGCTTACCATTGATTTGCTTTATTATCACCCTTATGTGCTTGCTTTCAGTTTGTTGGCTTGTGTAGGCTTTTTTTCCTGTTCTTATGCTTGTCCCCCCCATACTTGTGTCTTTCTACTGCCTACTTTTCAAGCACTTCTTTGTAGGTCATGCCTAAGACAGCATATATGTTGTCTGTTGTGAATCATTGTTATCTTATAGTGGGCTTAGAGCCCGCCTAGTGCCTACAATTGGTTTATTTCATTGTCACTCTCCTTTGATTGTTTCTTATTTGTTAGCTCTTCGGGGTTTCCTTCTTCTTGTGCTTATCCCATTTCTGGAGCACAGGCACATTACTATCTCCTTCTATTGCTCGCTTTTTCAGCTGCTACTTTTTTCTTTTAGTATAACCACTCTAGGATAATGCATGTGTTTTCCAGTTGTCTCTTTCTCTCTCTCCTGTCCACTGGGCTTTGTGTCCTCTCCATCACCCACGTGCTCTCAACGCCCTCTGCGTTGACTAGGTGTCTTAGTTGCCTTAGTGTTTGTGTGCTTTCTTACTATCGGCTTCACATAGCTGTTTTTCAACCCATTTGATCCCCCCTCCCATGCCCTTGTATGGCTGTGTCAAAAGCTTTTTTTTTTAATTTAGCAATTCAGCACACAGTTCAGAAATGCTGTGCTGCATTGCTAATAACCATTAGCAAAGCCAATAGGCCTCAAAGGCAAGACCTATCAGCGTTGCCAATGTTTATTTCTTTTTTGTTTAGCTACTCCATGAAAGTGCAGGTGTTTTCCAGCTGCCTCTTTCATGTACTTCTCTTGCCCACTTTGTGGCTCCCTATTGCTCTCTCTTTGCCCGTGTGTTTATCTTACCTACCACTCCTTGATGTGCTTGCCCGAGTGTTCTCCTCCCTTCCCCCCCACGTTGCTTTGTCAACTGTGTGCCTTGGAGCACTTCAAAGATAGGTTGACTACAGCGCACACCCTGGGCCAGCAGCACCAGCAGTTTTGCCCACACTGTGGCTATGATAGGGGCTTCCAATATCACCAAAAGAGACCCAACAGGTGCACAAATCACTGCAGCATTTTTGTGGCTGCAGGCACAGTACCCTTAGGAGATGGCAACAGGGACTGAGTGCCACACAGTCGTCTGCCCCCCAAACCTCTTTGGCATGCCCCTAACAGCACACTGCAACCCTATCGGAGGCTTGATCCAACACTTTCTGCCAGGTGATAACTTCAGAGAAGTGGGTCTTGCAACTTTTTCAGCAGAGTTACGCTTTATCATTTTGTGAGACCCCCACCGCACATTCACCATCACCAGATTGGCTGATGGGGGACCACCTGTAGTTCTTGCAGCAGGAAGTGCTGGCTTTTTTTGCCAATAGATTCAGGAAGAGGATACTGGTGCCAGAAGTTGGTTGTGGTTGTTACTCTTGCTACTTCCGAATGCCGTAAGATGATGGAGGCTTCCCATTTTAGAACTTCGACCTCCCAATGCCTTTCATGAAAAGACAGGCTAAAAATGCTCACCTCATCCTTAGAGGCTGGATGGCAGTGCTGGGCCTGCGTGCTCTTATTTCCATATGCCTGTTCTGCAGGCTCACAGATGCTACCTGCGGTTCACTGTAGACCACAAGCATTTTTAGTGCGCTGTGCATCCTTTAGGTCTTACCATCACCTCTCAGATGTTCACAAAAGTGATGGGGGTAGTAGCAGCACATCTTCAGATGTCAGGGGTTCCAGTCTTCTCCTACCTCAACGACTAGCTGCTGAAGGTGGGTTTGACCCAGGCAGTCATCAACCACCTTCAAATTACAACAAACCTCCTGACATCCTTGAAGTTCACTATCTACATGCCTGACTTCTTTGCACATGCTCCCCTTCATAAGAGCCATTCTGGATATGGTGCAGTTTTGAGCCTATCCACTAGATAAAACAGTCCAGGATATTTGGGCTATGAATTAATGTTTCAATCTATGTCCTAGATCTCATTGAGGATGAGTCAGATCTGCTGGGACTGATGGCCTCCTGCATCCAACCGGTCAAGTGCACCAGGTGCCATATTCGGGCTCATCAGTGGGATCTGAAGTCTCCGTGGGCACAGCACCATGGTGCTCTTAAAGATCTGCTCTCAATTTTGGAGCAGACTACAAAAGATGTGCAGTGGTGCCTGTGAAATTGTGATTCTGTCAGCGGCAGACCCCTCTCCTTGTTCCTACCTAGAACTGACAGTAGGTTGAGGCAGCCATCTCAAAGAGATGAAGCTCAGAGGCATCTAGTGTCTGGGAGAAGCCAAGTTCCCTTCCATCAAAGGCCTTTCTGCCCTAAATCAAAGGGAAGCTGGTGCTGGTGCTCATGGATAACACCACTGTCATGTGATACTACAATATGCTTGGCAGTTGAGGTTGTGGAACCTGTGACAAGAGGTTTTGCGTCGCTGGACGTGGCTAGACTAAATACCAGAGAAGACAAATTAAGCCCGTTATGCCTTGCTGATCATGAATGGCAGTTATAAAAGGAGGAGGTACAGGGTCTTTTCCACATATTGCGAGAACCCTGGCTAGATCTTTTCACCACTGCTACAAACACACAATGTCAGCACTTTTGCACATTGGAGTTTCATGGGCGTCTCTTGCTTAGAGACATGTTCCATTAAGAGTGGAATTCAGGACTCCTGTACACCTTTCTGCCTATATCTCTCCTGCCTCGAGTTCTGAAGTCATCCTAGTGGCTCCGGATTGGGTATGGAGATTATAGTTTGCTGAACTTCTTTGTCCTCTGATCAAGCTGCCTCTCCTGTTGCAGCAGGAGGGCAGGGTTTTGAACCTAGACCTGCACAACCTACATCTCCAAGCTTGGAGATTGTGCTGTGACTGTTGAGTGCTTTTGGCCTTCCTCCCGAAGACCTGAATGTCTTATTGGCAGCCTGGTGTCCCTCAACCACATCTGTATATGCCTGCCATTTGATAAGTTTGTGGCCTTTGAGCCCTTTTGTGCTGCTATACAGATCGGCCTCTCCATTGCAAACTGTTCAAAGTTCTCTTGTCTGTGTTGTCCCTCCCCAAGCAAGGCTTTAAAATAGGCACTGTGAAAGTGTATCTGCTGGTTCTTTCTGCATTTTTACGATTGGTAGGCCAGCCATCATTATTTAAATCACCTGTTATGATGCGCTTCTTCAAAATTACAGCATTTGTTCTCTCCTGCTCTGTTTGGTACACCCCAGTGGGACTTACGCTTGGTCCTCACCTTCCTCATGTGCGAGCCTTTTGAGCCCCTTTATTGTTGTTCTTTCAGGTTCCTCACCTTCAAGACATTTTTTATTGTTGCTACAACATCAGCATCACTGATCAGTGAACTGCAGGCTCTTTCTCTTATCCTGTCCTATGCCACGTTCTATGTGGACCAGCTGGTTCTGAATACTTGAGCCTCCTTCCTTGTGAAGTTGGTGACTCCCTTTCATGTTTGTCAGAACATCACCCTTCCAACATTCTTTGCTCCACCACCCTCCTCTAACAAAGAGAAGATACTTCATTGGTTGGATCCGAAAAAGTTCTACTTCAATCATACCAAAGAACACCAGGTGAATGATCAGTTTCACTGGATCAAAGAAATGCAAGGAAATGCGGAAAAGGACCATTTTGCACTGGATCGTACTTTGTATCAAGTGCTCGTACACAGTGCCCAAATATCAACCTCCTGAGGGCTTGCAAGCTCTTCTTATGACGGCTCAGGCTTCTACCACTGTATTGGTGTGCCAGTACTCAATTTCTGCAATGTTGCAACATGGGCGTCACTTCACAAAGCACTATTGCTTAGACAACCAGGTCTGCTGGTAAGGGCATTTTGCCCACTCAGTTCTTCAGGACTTTATACTATGTTTACATTTGTAAACTCACACAATGGAGGTATTGCTTAGGTATCTATTCAAAAGATTAGGAATCTGCAGTTACTTATCTTCGGCAGCCTTGTTTTTGGTAGAGACTAACCACAGATTTCTCACCACCTCTTAAAGCCACCATCTGATCTGGTCTCCAGTTGTACATTCTCCTTGTAGTCACATGCAGTGACACCTAGATTTGCATGAAGTTCCCACAAGATCTACAAACCCAAATAGACCTGTCCCTTCTACTACAAAATATTCAAATCAGTATGAGCTGTAATTACCACCAACTAAATCAGAAAAAAACATATATAACACCGTACATGAACACCTTCTGTGAGTGAACGTGGAGTTCTCTAGAGTTTTGATATATGTTATATTTATAGTACAAGGAGTTTTTCTCTAATAAACCTTCAACAGAATACAGTTAATCGGTATTACGCACGTCTTGAATTATTTTGGATTTAACTTTAGAATAGCTCTGACGAAGGCTGCAGCAGACGAACTGTCCATGAATAAAACACGTGTTGGCTAGTGCTGTGCATGAAGCTGTACATTAGGAACTGCAAATTTTGATTTATGAGAAGCAATGAATGTTAACTAATCAATTTTAAATTATTCAACTATTGGTGATTACACCATTAAGAGAATTGTGGAGTACTCCTGGATTTGTGTGTTTTATATTGACATTTGTCTCCTTGGAGGAATGCTTGTTGGCATTTCCTCCCCAAGAAGCACCAGCCCACCCTAATTATATCTTCTTAACTGATAATTTTGACCTGCAAACAGATTGTGCTACTTGACACATGTAAAATTTGAGCCAGTGTGCAGCACAATACCCACCTACTGATCTATGTTTGTTGTCAGATTCTGTACTAAGAGCCTGCCCTCCTTGTGATATATTGAGACCCCTGACACCTTTGACTTTGAACATACCACAGTGAAAAAGGTAAAAAAGGACTTTCCTATTCGATGCAAAAGCCTTGAACCTTAAACCTCAAATACATTACATAGTTAAAAGCAGAGTCTGATAGATACTTCTACCTGCAGATTCCTCACCTACTGAATAATCCCATGCATCAGACTGGATCTGGAATCTTCAAAACTCTACAACGCATGGAGGGGGTGATGGATTAGTATCTTGCCTGAAGTGATACCCAGTGACCTCATTGAAACCATACAGCACCCACACTGGCGAAACAGCGCCAGTTCCCTTTTTTCTACACTTGTAATGCGGATGTGGAGCTTTCTCTCTCAGAGAGTTTTTGTGTTTGTCCTCAGAAAAGTTCTGAACAAGAGCAGTGGTAGGGATGTCTCTCCTGAAGTGTTCAGACTTCAATTTTCTTTCGAGGACTGTGAGGTACAGATCTCCATCATCGTCCCACACTTAATCTGTTTCTGGTGCTTGGTGTTAGACCACAACTCCAAATCCTATGAGTCGTAATTCAGCACAAACCCAAAGACAATATAAGAATGGAAAGCAAAACTGTTCAAAGGCATGGAACAGCGATTAAAAAAGAGGCAGGCATCACTCCGGGGCCCACTCAAGGTCACCTCCCTCCCAGCCCTCAGGCAATAGTGAAAAAGCATAGGATACATAAGAAGCACTTGTTAAAAGGCTAGTCACCTAGGCACACTCCAACTCTCACAGGATTTTCATCCTCAGAGCCAGAGTTGGTCATAGTAGATCTGATCTTGCTCTGCTGCCAAACTCTCTCCTGGGACCACCCCCATAGCTGGCACTTGAACCCATTCTGATCAGGGAACTCCAGGCAGTCATTATCATATGACTTTGAGACCCCAGGGTTTGTCCAATGGCAGTTTTCAATGCCATGTTCAGCATATTTGCTAGGGCGGCGACCACTTCCTGCATGCCTTCAGGCCTCTTGGGGCCATATTGTTTACCCATGTTCATGCCCTTAGCTCCAGTGTTGTTTGGAGCCACACCTTTGGCGACCAACTTCGGTCAGACCACTTCCTGTACACAAGCTCAGAAATACGAGGCACCAGTGCCATGACTTGTGCCATCCCTTAGGCCCCTAATACCACTGTCCCAACCATCTTCAACTTTTCTGGCACTGAATCTGACACTGCCAGTGCCACTTCCGGTTCGCTCTGTGTCCGAACCAATGCTAGAACACAGATCGAGGAGGGAAACTCAAAGACTCTAGGAGGAAGAGGTGTGCCAACATGAAACAGACCTAATCTTATGGCCAAACAATCCATTTGCTCTTTGGCTCTGATTTTGACCCCATCAGTCCATATGGGATCGGAGAGGGGAAGGACCAGTGCCCTCCAAACCAAATGGCTAAATCTGCAGGCATAGCTTTTGCTAGTGGCCTGAACACTTCACCTGAGTTGTAAAAGTATCATCCTTCATATATGGTGGTGAGGAAGGCAGTGGAGGTTTTGGAATTACCACTCTTCTCCTTTGACATTAAAACTAATACACTCACTGAGGTCCTTCTGACTTCGGCCCTAACCTCGAAACCTTTGCTACCCTTTAATGAACCTTCATCTGCACCAGCAGTGATTATACTGGTAGCCCATGAGGACCTCCTCCTCCTTCCTGTCCATTCTTCTTTCCAATGCACGCTCTTACATGCTTCCTCCTCTTCAGGACAAATATCCTGGACATTTCCAACAACCCCATTGGACAGAGAATGTAAACACCGAGAAACTTAGACAACACAGTTTCTCTGCCACATGGCATTAAAAGCTTTGAACACCATTTGCTTCTTGGCAAGATACGCTCATTCCCTTTGAAACATGGCCCAACTGGTTGTCTCTTATGTTCTGTGGCCCTCATGCCTCATATTTCTGAGGACACTAGGGATGGCCAGGATGCCTCATGGCACATCATTGGACCTCAGGATCCGGAACTTTTACAACTACCTCAGGAAGAAAAAGTTAAAGTCCTGTTTGCTTTGGAAGTGGGAGATTAGTTGGTGTCACTCAGTTTGCAGAATGTGTACTTTCACGTTCTGATCCTGTGGGCACATAAGAAGTACTGCATTTTGTAGTGGTTTCCATCCATTACTAATTTGCTGTACTCCTGTTTGGCTTAACATCAACACCTCAGGTCTTCACCATGGTGATGTTTGTCGTTGTTACACCTCAGATGATCAGGGATTCCAATTTTCCTGTACCTGGACTACTGGCCAATCAAGGGGAGAGGTAGTGATGCACCATTTCCGGTCAACAGAAACTCTGCTGTTTGATGTGGGTTTTTCAATCAGCAGGCCCAAATCTCAACCGGAGCCCTCCCAACTTCTGTTTATGGGGTACTTCTGGGCACTACCCTTCTTTGTGCCTTCCCTCTTCGATAGAAGGCCCAAGGCATCCGGAAGATGGTTCTATCTTTCCTGGAAGGTGCACGAGTCCCAGCCATGATAGATTTACTCCTGCTAGGTCTGCTGGCTTCCTGTCTTCTTCTGGTCACATACGCACATTGGCACATGAGGGCTGTACAGTGGTGCCTCCACAGGTAGTGGTTCAAGCAAGGGAAGATCTGTCAGACATTGTGGTGATCTCCAGGGATGTTGCAGCGGATGTGGTCTGGTGGGGGAACGAGGAGACCCTTCTATAAGGGATTTCTCTCTGTCCCATTCCAACCATGGACACTGTATTGATGGATGCCTCCACTTGATGGTGGGGAACCCATCCGGAGGATCTGGAGATCAGGGACCTCTGGTCTCTTGAGGAGCAAGTGCTTCATATCAACCTGCGAGAGGTATGGGCAATTTGGCTGGTGCTCAAGGCCTTCCACCTCTCCATTCACTGTTGGCCTGTCCAGATCTTGTGAGACAGTGCGCCCACAATGTTGTATATTAAAAAGCAAGGGGGAATAGGTTTCCAATAATTTCTAACAAGGCATTGAGGCTATGATCCTGGGCACACCATCAAGGGATCTGGTTAACAGCCAATCATTTGGTGGTTCTCTGAATCTCAGAGCAGATAGCCTGACCCAGTGCTAATTTTCCAATCACGAGTGGCCTCTTCTACTAGATGTAGTCATGAGTATCTTTGCCCTGTGGGGCATTTCCCATGTGGATGTGTTTTCCTCCTTGGATAAGGTTCAGTGCCAGAAGGTTTGCGCTCTCCAGTATCTGTTGAGAGGATCCTTGGGGAAACTTTCTCAGACCTGCCAACTTACATGGTACCACTGTGTGTCACATGATTTTGGCTCCCTTTACACACTCACCCAGTGAGGAGCTGAAATCACACAGTGACAGTTAATTCAAGCTGGAAACCACTGCTTTCTAGCCTGCTTTTTTAAGACCAGCTACTGCCTTAACGACCCTTTGGTTTTTCTTGGGGGGATTTGTGGGGGCAGAGTGCCTCTTACGTAGCTCTTGGCACAAGGTCCCCCCACTTCCTCACACAGTAAAATATATTTATAAGTTGGCAGGTCTGCTCTCTACACCTCTCCCTATGTTACCTGCTTCAACTAACTATTAGGGTGGATCTTCTCTCCCAGTGCGGGCTATGGCTCTGCACCCCAATTTTCAGAGCCTCCACTGTCAAGCCTGGCGATTCAGAGGGGCTATCTAAGCTCCTTTCAGCTGTTGTATTTTCTGAGAGGTGGAGTATCTTTGTTTATGGTGTGCAGACAATGTAGATCTCTTGAGAGCCCAGCCGTCACAGTGTCCTGTTGGCACTCTCTCTGGCTCAGAGTTGTCGGCATTCCTCAGTCTCCCAGACCAAATGTCTCTGTTTAAGTCCCCATTTGTGATGAGGCTCCTTAAAGGGTTAACCCATTTGTGTCCTTCAACTCCCTTTTGTTGTGTCAAAACGGGGCCTAAGCCTTGCTCTCACTTTTTTGATAGGGTCTCCGTTTGAACCCCTTCACAGTTGCCGGTTTCAGTTGTTGGTGATAAAGACAGCCTTTTTGGTTGCCTTTATTACCGCAAGGCGGGTCAGCGAGTTGCAAGTTCTGAGTGCCCATCTGCTGTTCACATTCTTTTTACCAAAAAGATTAGTACCGAAGGTAAGTAATATTTTCTTCTAAAGCTTAATTTGACGTCAGTTGGTATTGCCACTTTTATCCTGGAAGAACCAGGCACTAATGTTCGTGGTGGTACAAATGACCAGTTACTACTGTAATGCCCTTAGTGTAGGTCTCCCTAAGAACCTAGTAGATCGGTGGGCCCAGAAAGCAGCTGTGTGTGCCATAGTTGTGCTTAAAAAATGATCCTGTGTCTAGCACTAGTATATTCCTTCAGTAACGCACCGTGCTTGGCTGCATTGTCCTCAGGGTGCTTTGTGTTACATAGATCTTTATATTAATAGGTTTTTGGTTACCATACATCTAAAACCGCTGTGCGGGTTACAACCTGCAATCTACATCGTAAGCATCAGTCTTCTGTGTGATTCTGAAACAGTCTTGTCACACATAGAGGCTGGTCATTTTCGTTTCTGGCTCCGCAACTGTGGAACACATCACAATCAGACAATAAGATCTCTGTCACATTTCTAGAACTAAGGAAAAAAGATGATGCACCACCTTTTTTGGTTAGGCAGTTTTTTAGGCCCGTACCAAGAGACCGTTTTAGGGTAATCTAAATGTTTAAACGGTGTCAATAAATTATTTAATTTGCAAACAGGACATGCGAGCATGTGGCACAACTTACGTATGAACATTTGTTCAAAATAAGAATAATTTCACTGTAACACTAAAAACAAACGTGTTTAGGTCCAGTTTATACATCTAGAAGGTCACCGTTCTAAATGGTAATATATTCCGTCAAATCACACAACAACTGCGTCTTGTGTTGAGGGTTATATCCCTGAGGGGCGACACTGTGTAATTAGCTCAGCTGTGGGATCATGAGGCTGAACCAGCTCCATGGCAAGTAGTACAAGTCTCCTCCATGACGAGCTTCCCAATCCATACCAAAAAAGAGGTTTTGCGCCTTCTTTATTCATGCCATCCTAATTTAGTGAACGTTGATCAACACAGCCTTCACTCCAAAGGGCTCCTAAATAAACAGAGGCTAATGGTGAATGTTTTATATATCAAATCTGTTTATTAATTTAAAAGTATAAAACATCGCATACAAACCACATCTCAGTGTGCCATTAGGCTCATACTTAGCTACTTCATGCAAAACAATAAGAAAAAACAAGAAAGATTAAATACAAAATACAACAGCATTTCCCTGCGACTGGCTAATAGTGCAAAAATCAGATAATCTGAGGCTCCTTTATAATATAATCCTGGTCATGTGTGGGCCTCCCCCTGAAAATTCGCCCTCTATACTCAAGTCAAATTCAGGACTCTCAAATAGGTAGGGCATGTCAATTCAGAAAACTCCCCAGATAGAATACGCAAGTATGGTTGCCATAGTTCTTTAAAGTCCCCACTCCGATGCAGCGAGGCCAGGGTAAGCTTTTCCATAGCGAGGATAAACCAGAGCCTATGTAACCATGAAGTCGTTGTCGGGATCTGCTCAGAGCCCCACCCGGAGAGCAACAATTGTATTGCGGCATTTAAAGCTAAAGCCATCTGTCGTCCCCTCAGTGACCTCAAAGGGAAGGAGACAGGGTTGGGAAGGCCCAGCAAAATATATGCAGGGAATCGGGGAATCTGAGTGTCAAAAGCCATGCCAACAGTGTCTAGTAGGTATTCCCAGTACCGGTGTAACTTGGGACAATGCCATAATAAATGCACAAGCGACCCTCCCCCCCCCCACATCCCCTCCAACAGAGACTAGATTTAGTGTGACCCCAGGCATGAATCCTTGTTGGGGTGTAATACCAGGAGGTGGTCACTTTATAAGCTGTCTCTGTACCTGCTGCGTTATAAGCTGTGTGGTGTGCTCTATAAAAAACACTCTCCCACTCATCCTCCGATAGCTCTCTCCCCAACTCCTTCTCCCATCTCAGTTGACCCTTCGTCTTGGGCAGAGGGGCCTCCTTCCGCAAGAGGGCATAGAGCTCAGAAACCACTCGCTTGTCATCCTTTTTCGTGAGAATCCATTTTTCAAAAGCTGTTAACGGCCTGTCGATTAATGCTCTATTGGCTGGTCGCAGGGCCCAATGTTGAATTTGATAGTACATCATCCTATCCGCCTCGGTCAAACCATATTTCTCCCTAAGCTGGTCAAAGGGAATAACTCCCTGCTCATCAAGTAAGTATCCCACCCTTTTACAACCCCCCTCATACCTTCGACGTAATGCTTCCGGCTGTACTCCCGGACCAAAATCAGGATTTGCAGACAGGGGGGTCATTGGGGACGGAAAGGTCGTCAGGCCACCTCTGCCAGCGACCCGGTCCCACACCCTCATCGAAACCTCCGTGACCGGGGATATGTACAGCCCCCGTGCTCTATGCCGACGCCTAAGCCAGGGTTCCTTCCATATGTGAGATCCGGCCACCGCCTGATCCATGAAACACCAATGCTTCTCGGAAGACAGACGGCTCCATTCCAAGAGGAAACGCAATTGTGAGGCTTGAAAATACCGTAGGAGGCAAAGGACCGCCAACCCACCCTGCCGCTTAGGACGATACAGTACCTGTCGTGGTAGTCGCGCCGCCTTCCCCTCCCATATGAATCTTAGAACCGCCGATTGGAGGGTCGCTAACGTTCGTGGCGGGGGCTCCAGAGGAAGCGATTGGAACAAGTACAATATACGCGATAAGATGGTCATCTTACCATCTGACACTCTGCCCAGCCAGGACAATTTAAGCATCCCCATGTCTCTAGGTCGCGCTGCACCTCCCGGGTCAATGTCGCGTAATTCAACGACGCCGTGCGGGCAACTGTGGAACCCAGCTCCACGCCCAGGTATGGGAGGCCCGAGGGAGACCACATGAATTGGAATCGGGCCCTCAGGTCCCGTTCATGCTCAGGACTGATAAACTTGCCCATAGCCTGCGATTTTAGCATGTTAATTCCGAACCCCGAGACCCGACTAAATTCCTCTAAGACATCCATTAGCACCGGCAGTGAGGTCATAGGTTCCGCCAAAGTAAGGATGACGTCATCCGCGTATAGTGATATTAGATGCTTGTCCCCTCCAAACCTCACACCCATAATCTGAGGGTTGTCACGGAGCCTCTGAGCCATAGGCTCCATGTAAAGCGCGAACAGGAGGGGTGAGAGCGGGCAGCCCTGCCTAGTCCCCCTCTGGACCGCAAAGGGCAAAGAGAGCGTCCCATTAACCCGCACCGCTGCTCGAGGTGCCTGATAAATGCAGCGAATCCATGCCATAAAGCCCAGCCCCAGTCCGAAGCGCGAAAGGACCTGAAACAGGTATGGCCAGTAAACCCTGTCGAACGCCTTTTCTGCCTCAATGGACAAAAAGAGCGCCTCCCTATGAGAGCGCTCCGTCTTATCCAATAGGTGGAGCAATCTCTTGGTATTATCGCTACACTGCCTGTGCGGTATAATCCCCGCCTGATCCGGATCCACCAGGCCCGGCATATAATAATTGAGGCGGTGTGCCAAGATACCAGTAAATAGTTTGGCATCGATATTCAGGAGGGAAATCGGCCTGTAAGAGGCGCACTCCTCAGGATCCTTCCCCGGCTTCGGGATGACTACGATAGTGGCATCCAACATGCTAGGCGTGAGGGTGCCCGTTTGACAAAAGGAGTTAAAGAGTCGCACCAGGACGGGTGCGAGTTCCACACAGGTTTTATAAAAAAGTGCAGAAAAACCGTCAGGGCCAGGTGATTTCCCAGTCTGCAGTCTAGCAATTGCAGATATAACCTCCTCTGCCCTTATAGGTTGGTCTAACGAGTCTGCCTCTTTTGCTATCAAGGAAGTAATAGCTATATCCTGTAAAAAGGATTCTGGTGTTGAGACGCCAGGCTCCTCAGCCCTATATAGGCCTTCATAAAATTTGTTCAAAGGCCTCTGCTATTTGGTCGCTCGTATGAGCTTCTGCTCCCGAAGGGGAGCGGACCATTTTAATCAATGACGCCGCCCGCTGCGCTCTCAACCTATGTGCCAACAGCCTCCCACACTTGTTACTTCCTAAATAATACTTTTGTTTAAGGTGGATTACCGCATATTCTGCCCTGTCCCAGTCCAGCCTCCTCAACTGCTTCCTCAATTTCTCGAGCTCGCGCCATACTCTAGGAGCACCAGTATGTTTATGTGAGCACTCCAATGCCCTCACTCTCTGCTCTAGCCCCTCCCTAAGCTGTCTCCTCGCCCTATTGTCCCTAGAAGAAAGCGACATCACCTCACCCCTCAGGACAGCCTTCCGTGCCTCCCACAACGTTGCAATACTTATGGCCCCATCATCATTAAACCTAAGATATTCGATAATTGCCCTTCGGATCGCCTCTACTGTTGAATTGTTCTGGAGCATCGAGTCCCTAAATCGCCAGCCCGGTGTGCGCACCCACACCATGTCCATGTGGATCTCAACTGAAACTGGGGAATGATCTGACAGGGCCCGTGGCTCAATCGCTGAGTTTCTAACCCGGGGGAGAAGCTCCTGAGTTGCCAAAAAAGGTCCAACCTAGCATATGTTTTGGTTGTCGATGAATAAAAGGAATAGTCTCTCGACGAGGGGTGCGCCCTCCTCCACACATCCACCAGGCCACACTCACTCAGCCACTGCCGACCGGCATCCGACAAAGACCCTGCCTGCCCATACCGTTGGCCTGATCAGTCCAGATCCCCGTCCATCACCAGGTTAAAGTCGCCCCCCAGCAATACGGCTCCATCAGGAGATTGGAGCAGTGGAGTCAAAGCCTGTCTTAGGAAGGTTTCTTGTTGGGAATTAGGCGCATATAATGAAGCGATCGTAAAAGAGAAACCGCCCACTCTAAGCCTCATGGCTAAAAGCCTCACCGGGACCTCATGCATTTGTGATACTACTTCCCCAGGGAAGGATCGCGAGAGAAGTATCGCCACCCCTGTGTGCTTTGATGGTAGAGAAGACCAGAACTGCCTGGGGAACCACTTAGATCGCATACGATAGGTGTCCTTATGGACAAGATGCGTCTCCTGGAAGAGACATATATGACTCCCCGATCTCTCCAAGGCGGACAGGATGGCAAGCCTCTTGGTGGAGTTATTGAGCCCCCTAACATTTAAGCTTATACATTTAATAGTCATAACCCATGCAGAGGGGATCAAGCAAAGGAGCAGAATCACACCAGGGGGCCGCCCCCACATAGAACTCCAGATCGCTTAAAACCCCCAGGTCCAGGAGTGTCACTACAGAAAGCCAGTATCGCAGGTAAACCCAGCAACAAATAGTCCTCGATCATCGAACTCCACGAGGTAAAGTCTCCACGGCACAGTATATCCACCCATTTCAAGTAACCAGGTCCATGGCCCCCGCCGCCCGACCCTCCTCGACAGACAGCATGCCGTTAGCAGCGCGGCCCAAAGCAGACCCAGACACCCCCGAGCCTCCTCCTAGGCCGAGGCTCCGGCGGCCACATTGTTCAAGGCAGATTCTCTCTCCGATCTCAGCTCCGAGGCCGTCGGGCGCTGCACCTTCCTTCTCTTCTCTTTTCTCCGTCAACGAGGGGGACCCTCCGACGGAAGAGCCGCCTTCTCACAAGCCTCTCGGCCTATATCCTCCAGGCCCAGCCTCCTGGACGGATTTCACCTGCCGAAGCTGCTCCTCCCAGCGGAAGACCAAGCGGAACGGGTGGCCCCAGGAGTACGACACGTTATGCGCTCTCAAATGATCCGTGATCAGTTTGAACTCTCTCCGCCTCTGCAGGGTCCGCACAGATAGATCGTGGAATAGCTGTAGATCATGCCCTCGGAAGGCTACATGCTGAAGATTGCGGGCCCGCTGCAAGATCTTTTCTTTAAGAACAAAGTTAAGCCAGGATATCCGGGGGGCGTCCTCCGGGGCCCCCAGCACGCCCAACCCGATGGACCCGATCCAGGACGACCTCCTGCGTCTCCTCCGGGCCCAGCAAGGAGCGGAACAAGTCCACCACGTAGGCTCCAATGTCCTCCTTTTCCGCGCCAACCGGGGCCCCTCTAATGCGAATATTTTGACGCAGGGAGCGGTTTTCCAAGTCCTCAACCGCCATCTGGAGGAGATCCTGCTGCTCACGGAGGCGGACTACCTCTTGCTGCAGTCCCGCCACCTCCTCGCCAGAGGGATCTCATTATTTTCTAGCTGTAACACGTGTTCACCCAAGGAGGAAACCTCTCCTCACAGCTCCCTCACCTCCTGCGAGATGTCCCTGCGTAGCTCTTGAATATCGCCCCTGAGCGAGTCAAACAGGGAGGTCAAAAAGCCCTTCGTTACCGGAGAGCTCCCCTCTGAGTCCGTCTCCTTCCGGCTCTCCGGGGTCCCCATCCCAGACACCTCCTCCGGCGTGGTCACCGATGCCAGACGCGTTCCGGCAAGCATGTCCCTCACTGAGCGCTCACGTTTTGATTTTGCCATCGCCATTTCGCACAGACCTGGTCACGACTCGCCAGCTCAGTCCCCCGGGGCCACCAAAGTCTCCATCCAATGCCGCTCCGTTACTGCCTCCCTGTTAGGGACCGCACCTGGTCCAGCCTACAGGAGCCACCGCTCACCAACTTGTTCAGCAGTCCATCAGTTGCAAGCAGCGATGTAGGGCCTGCCACCGGGCCCTCAGCCTCCGTCAGGGTCCCGCGCTCCACCAATCCTCCGTCAGCCGTTCCGCGGAAAGGAGCACCGGCGCTGGGACCCCGAGCCAAGGGCACAGGCCGGGGCCCCCCACTCCTCCAGCGCACCCAGGCAACCAAGGGCCAGCACCCACAGCACAAATCCACAGTTCAGGGGCCCAAGGAGAGCCCCCGGGTCCTCCTACTCCCCCGGCGCCAAACTCCAAGGGCCGCCGGAGGAGTGCACGTATCGCAGCTCAGGCCGTCTCCTCGGCTGAGCCGCCACCATGCCCCAGCCCTGAGGCCGAGGCCCGCTCTCCCGCGGGATCCGCCGAAACCCGTTCCGGGCCGACGCCAAACTGCAAGTGCCCCAGGGTGTCTCACAACTCGGGGGAGCCTCCAGGCTTCCCCCAGGCAGGCCGCGCGTCGCTGATGTGTGTCGAGGCGGCGGAGCGCTCAAGGATCCGTCCTAGCGCTCCGCCATCTTGGGCACGCCCCCCTCCGCCATCTTGGGCACGCCCCCCATGGTGAATGATTTAATGTATAAAAATACAGTAATTCCATCGTGCAGCCCCGTCGCTCTCGAGTACCGGCGCTACTTCTCTTACAAATAGATGAATATATAGATACTTGTGTTCAGTATGGATTGTTAGGATCACTGAACTGGACCAGTCAGAACCCTGAGAACAAATGCCACGACTCAGTCTCTGATATTTCCACTGCGTCCAGCTCCCCATACCACCTCTCACACTGGTGGTAGTGAGATTCCATCGGCACTCCATGGAGGGCCTGCTCCAGTCCCAATGGGGCTGCCCTGGTACTTCTCAGCAGGGACAGTATTTGTGCTTTCAGAAGGTCTGATATACTCATGATGGGATTGCAGTGGGGTTTGCAGTATGGACCCCAATGGCTTCAATCCCCGTAGCTTTGATTGCAACTAATTCCGCCTTACCATTGCCTAGACTAGAGCCTTAACTAAACTTGACCATTAACTCAACCTGCCCAGTATCCCTGCCTGACCAGTAATTTGACTTCACCATTAACTAATCTGCCCAACACGCATAACTGGCTATTAATTTGCCTTGTCATTTAACTCAACCCAGTAAATATGCATATTCGAACATTAATTTGAGAGGGTGTGGTGTAACAGCCTGAGCTGCTGACTTTAAAGCTGGGGAAACAGCTTTGAGTCTCGGTCCCAGCTCAACATTCTGTGATTCTGAGCAAATCACTTAATCTCCCCACATCTACAATTCAGCGCCTTGAGACCCTCATGGGTGATTTGCTGCGCTTTGCAAATCCTAGATTTAAACTACTAGGGCACATCATTAAATCATGTTACAAGCACCTCCGGGTTCTGCCTCTTTTGGATATCACCAGTGTGACTTGTGTCTCCGACACAGTAAGCAAGAACTCCTGTGTTTAGGTACCACCCAGTCCCCACACGAAATCATGGTCAATACATAAATGGCATTGGAAATATTTTCAAATAGGCTTGTCACCTACGAGAGTAATACCTCACAGCAGCATTCTACCCCTTTATTTACCTCAACAACAGTGTCACTGCAAGAGAACCCCAATCACACGTAAATCAGTCCTCCCTTGCCCCATACTCGGCTGTCCACCCTGGCTTGCTCAGCCATATCTTCCCTATGTAGAACAAGAAGCAGTCAGCCCCAAGCTCTGTGTGAATTTTGGGAATTTGTCTGTGACATGTATAGTGGTTTGAACCCAAAGGTTATCCAGACGAGCCACAGTCAGGAATCACCAAACTGGGGTTGAGTGTTTATGTGCAAATGTGACCACAGTGTCCTCTGAAGCCACCAAGGTGGAATTATTTTAGGCTTTTGCCTCGTCTCCCATGTCCACCTGGACTATTTAAAATTCTGTAAACACCTCCAACACAACTTTCAGAGATGAGGAATTACAGATAGGAAATCTTTCTCTGCACCTGCCGTATTTTCATATTAACGCTAGATGGACTGACTAGTATAGTAAGTTATGCACTGAACTAGAGTTGATCAATATTGTTATACATTTCTGTTCTGAAAGGTATGATACAGGTGGCAAAGGCTACCTCACTCAGGAAGAATTTCTGCAGAAGCTTGGCGTGGACTCCAGCTCAACTAACCCCCCACACAGTAGAAATGCCGTGGATGACAACTCCACAAGTCTAATGGAGTATGACGCCCAAAAGAAAGTACTGCAAAGAGAACTGGGCGAGCAAGAGAAGCGGAAAACAGAAGATCAAGACATAAAGATGATTGAACAGCAGATCAAGTACGTAATTAACCTATTATTAGACTTGATTTTCGAAATGGCTTAACGTGCAAAATTGAAAAAATAATGTACATATGTGTATGTCTTGGTCAATGTCTGCACAAATTGCGTTGCCCTTTCTGTCACAAGGGCTTCCGGACACAGGGGTGCTGCGTCTCCCCTTGGAAGTGTAATTTGAAACGATGATGTTCTTGCCTTTAGTCAGGAGAGGGGGCACTGGCGGTTTACAGTCCTAAGGAAGGACTCTGTTCTTTATGGGTTCGCTTGTCTTGTGATGTTCCCTTGATGGTCTAAGGGTAAGAATAAGAAATGGGGGAATGATGGAAACAGCAGCGTGCACATGCGTACATTTATACCTCACAGTTAGGTAGTGATTTTTGTAAATGCCCATATGTTCAGTAATTTATATCTTGAATGCAGATATGTATACCCTGATCATAGCCGAAAAGCCACAGAGTGCTGTGTAATACAGGGGATTCATTACAGCAGTGAAGGGGTGCAGGGGAAGAGGCAAGGGGGCCGTCTGGCTGCTGGGTCAGTGAGTATCGTGCAGCTGGGTGGTCCTGGTGCTCAGCTGAGAGTGAAGAGGGAGACAGGGTGGGGCATGTCGTCACGTGACATGATGCTCATGCAGTCAGGTGTTGAGGGTCTGCTGAAAGGACAGGGTCTCGAGCTGCTCCGGGGAGGAGGGTGGAAGGGGCCTGGCGGACTTCGACAAACCACTCTTTAAGGCTACAGCTCACAATGCACTGGATTACGTATGCTGTTACTTGTAAGTAGGAAGCATAAACAAGCTGTTATGATCTGTGCCATTTCTATATTGAGTTAAGTGATTACCGGAGAGTATTTTCCTTACAGCAGCGTTCCTTAGCTGCTTTGCGTGAAGCCATTGTTAATGTGATGGCCCTGGCTTTAGTTCTTTGTGGCACTTAACACATGAAACATTTGCTCTCATGCAGCTATTCACGGCCAGGAGAATGTTTCCAATGCAGCACCTTTTCAGTACTATGTAGAAAGCTGTAAAAGAGTAAATATTGT
The DNA here is from genome assembly GCF_031143425.1 of Pleurodeles waltl. Lineage (NCBI taxonomy): Eukaryota > Metazoa > Chordata > Amphibia > Caudata > Salamandridae > Pleurodeles > Pleurodeles waltl. The sequence continues at coordinate 271,986,063 of NC_090442.1, forward strand.
ATTGGCTGTTCGAATGATGGCACATTTAATTACAACACCTTAATGAATGATTCATCAAATCGTTCATGTGAACCTACACAGTGCTTCAAGTAGGGAGATGCCTTAATTGTTAAAGAGAAATAGACACGCGCTAGCCTTCGAATTAATAATGAAACCCGATGTTTTTCTTGCTGCAGTGGAAATAAAATTACTTTAGATCATTGGTTTTCAAACTTTTTTGTGTCATGCCCCCGGTTGAAAAATAAGAATCATTGGGTCACCCCTCAGAAGTTTTCACAGTGATTTTGTTAAGAAGGTAATGTTTTAAATATGTCTAGACTTATTAAAACATTGCAATTAAGTAATGTTACCTTTTTAAAAATGAAATAACATGTTTCTGCTTAAGACAAAGCACTGTTATCTGTATAATGCTTCTTTTGGCCAGAGCCTGGCACCCCCCACCCTGTGATCACTCGAGGCCCCTCCCTGGGGGTCCACCCCCCATTTTGAAGACCCCTGCCTGTAGCCTCCTCACATATTGAATATTCTCAGGCGCTAAGCTGATTTGGAAAGTTCTGCAGTTCCTCTCCAGCACCAATAGGTGCCAGTAGACCCTGTGACTGCCCAGGCATGACGTCATAGGAGCCACATAGCGCTTCTCCGGTGGTTTGAAATCTATTCCCTTTCTCCTGCGTTGAGACAATGTCACTTGTAAGCTTTGTTACTATCAGGCAATTGAAACCACGGTGTATCAAGATAGGATTTTATAAGAATCAGACAGCATGTGACTTGATTTCCAGCAGTTCACAAAGTGCAAAATACAGTGACTTATTGAAAAACAACTTTTCCATCCATCCTTATTGTAGCATTGAAAGAAATGATGCATCATTACTTTATGTGTTTACGATGTGCACATTCAGTTATGTAGACACATTGTTAGGTTGAATGTTTGCTGTACTTCGAATTAGGACATATAATAACATTTTTGTCTGATATTTAAAAGTTTGGGCTTACTACAACATTTTTTTGACTTCTTGCTTATCAGTCACAGTATTGTTAGGGAGAAGTCGAAGCATCTACTGTTATGAATATATAGTACTTGAGTGCTTATAGATGAGTGGTTTCATTTTCATGCTTGTATCTTTGAAATCACAGTATATAATATTAAATAAAAATGTATGTAATAATTATAAGCAAGCGATGACAACAGGTTTGGTGTTGGTTGCCAGCCTATTGGCTTTGCCAACGCTTTTTAAATGTTTTATTACAAAAACATTTAAAAATAGGCTTCTGTGCTTGCAAAAATGTGCACAGTCACAGGTGGCTGTTTTAATTTTTTTATTATAAAGTTTTATAAATACATTGAAAAAGGCCCCTATGCATATGGATGAATGCACAGGCACAAGCATAAGCACATTTCTTAGAATATTTTGGAACAAAGATGTATAAAAGCATTTAACGTTGGCTACTATTGAGTGTGCATCCCCTCACATGGGTGCCCGTATTGGAATGGGTTGGAAGTCTATTCAAAGATGACTGCCCTTGCATGTGCATGTATACGGAACGGCAGCCATTTTAGAGAAGAACTGATAGCCCGTTCACAAACATGGCAGCTACAAGCCATGTGTGTCCGGGACGCTGCACACTGCAGACAGTGGCCAGGGTCCAGTAGCTGTGTCTAGGCAGTTGCCAGGCCCTAAGAAAGTTGGAAATAAGCTAAAAATAAAAAAGGGAAAATATTTTTTGTTAAAGTAAGCACACAGCAGATGACCCAAAAATCCTCGTTACTGAAAGGGGCTTCTTTCCATGTGGGTGACAACATTGTGCTTTTGCAGAATGCCATCACCCAAACAGAGAAGGGAACCAATGGTTGAAGTGGTCTGATCTATTGCCCCATGCTGTTTCCTGTGTTGGGCAAAAACAACATATAAATGAAAGCTGAACCGACCAACAAACGAAGAGGGCATTGCATGTGTAAATATATTACGTATCTATTTTTAGTAAAATCAAAAGGTCTTCACTGCTGCCAGACCCAAAGTGGGCTCCTTTTCTGAACAACGCTGCCTAAGCAGAGTTAAGTTAACCACTCAAAAAAAGAGTGTTATGATAAGGAGTCAGAAGTTGAGATGTGCGAGGTATGTGGTGAAAGTAAAAGACCTCTCCAGCAAAATAAGGGATAATAGATAGTAATGACAAAGGACCGGTTTTTTCATTGCATCTTTAGAAAGGTTAATGTGCGTGCACATCTCTGCTTTGTGAACAAATCAACCAAGATGGTATAACAGCAAAGCAAAGGCAATTATGGAATGGCACTGCGTCTTTACGAAAGGCTGGTGCATCTAAACAGCACACAAAAAAAACAAAAATCAGCAGTTGAAATGTACACGAAACACAGTGGATCTAATTTACAAGGTACATGCCTTATCTGCAGTTTACTTAAAGGACTACGTGGTGTCCCATCTCCAATCCCAGTGGGAGCATAAAGGGGATAATGTAACAGTCCATACAATGCCAGTGCCTTGATTGACACTCTACCCAGTAAATGGCATGCCACATTAAACACATATGTTATAGTCCACTTTTAAAAAAAACGTATGCCAAGAGATCTTCTAGAGAGCTAAAGTTGTCTTTGACCAGCCCCAAAAAGCTAAATTAATTTAGAGACACGTGTGGCTCCACAATTGTGTGAAAAGATAAAGACATCATGACTTGCGGATGCAAGCTACCTATCCATGATTGTTTACAACATGGCATCTTGTCAAGGTGTTTAGGGGAGGTGTTTAGCGAACATTGTCAATGCCAATAAGACTGGCTTTAATAAGGTAACGCATACAAAAACAAGCATGCACAAACCCGTTTTGCACCTGTCAGCACATTCATGCTAGACCTGTTGACTTTGTCACATTTTGTTTAGAAATTGCAGCCACCTTACCATGATTTCAGATAGGTAGCCTCACTCGATCCAAACCAAATTGTGTTGTGCATTCACTTGCTCCTGTTTCCCTCTCCTGTTCAATGGCATCATGGGAGTAAAGTGCATACATGCTTCTTCCAATGTATTTCAGTAAATATCTGTAGTCTGGCATAACATATTTACTCATGTGCTGAATTGTAAAAGGGTTTATGAAACCTCCACATTTTTTCTAAATATTATTTTTGTGGGTACAGTCAATAGGCATGAAGGCATTTTACCTGAAAAATGCGTTGTGTCCTGTGCCCAGTAAACATCTTTCTTACTTGGCGTGCTTTGTAATACAAAAAGAGGTTAACTTGTAGTGGTGGCATGTAATAATATGTGATTGTATCATTTGTATGAAAAGTTCAAGCATACCATTAATATACAAACATACCACTCCCTTCTGCCTCCATAACTGGCCCTTCTAAGATTCAGGAACAGCGTTTCCTTTTTTCATTGCAAATGTTAAACCATCCATTACGTTGCACAACCAAGCCCCAAGTATCTAGCCCAGCCTTGTGATTAGACACAGGACAGGAGGATAGACAGAATCAAAATGAAGGGAGGAGGAGACTGATCGACAAATATAAATCTAGTAAATATGAATCCTCAATAACCTACCCAATCTCCCCAGCTGCATCTCTTGACCTTTAAATCTATTCAAGCAAATGTATACATACCAATCTATTTGCAGCATCATCTTCTGTACTTCTGTAGATATTAGGAGAAGTTCGCCAACTTTTTACGCTAGGGTTTTCATGACAAAAGCGACACAAATCTGGCGCAAAATGTTGTAGTGGGATTTCTTTCTAATGCAAATCCTAAATTGCGTTGGAAAGTAGCCTAAAGTAATGCAAAATAGCACTACGTGGTACTTTGTGTCACGGGGCATACTTTGGGCGTTTCCATGCAATTACCAATTGGTTTTGATACATATCTCTATCTACTAACACTGACTGATAGAGAATTGCACCAAAAATATATTTCTTCTCAAGGCAAGCACCAAGTCTGAGGAAAGTTTAATTTTCGAAACCTGTACAACTTGGCATGTGTTCTGCACAGTACAGCACACATGTAAAGTTATAAAAGTGTTAAACAGCATCCAAGCATAGCATTTTGTTCTAGAAGGGTAGCTTCTAGTTAAAAATCTGTGCTTGACATCATGCACACACCCTTGCACAGTGGTCCAAGAAGAGCTTTGATGTCAGGCAGCCTTAAGACCTTCATAGAAGGGAAAAAGAGAAACAGCACCATATCTTATAAGACAGTGGTTCCCAACCTGTGGTCCGGGGACCCCTGGGGGTCCGCGAAGCCTCCTCTGGGGGTCCGCGACAGCTTAGAAAATTAAACAATATTAACAGATTAGGTCCCCAGTTTATAGTAACGACTTAGTGGGGGGTCCCCGGACTCCAATAATCAGTTAGTGGGGGTCCTCGGGTCCCAGTAATCATGAAGTGGGGGTCCACAGAAGTCAAAAGGTTGGGAACCACTGTTATAAGACATGTCACTGTTTTGCTCTATTCCTTTGATTCAACACATCTCTGCAATGTATCAAAAGGTAGTACATTTGTCCATCTATAATACAATCACTCGATTTTCATTGACTTTTCATCCCAGAGACCTGTAATAAAACTCAACTGGTTGTCCTTTTTACTCCTTATTCCTGTCTTTTCCTGTTTTCTCTTTCTTCCTGTCCTCTAAGAAAGTCTAGACTGAGTTACTTTAGAGAAGACGAATGCTTTCCAATTGTTAGAAAAACCCTATTTTGTTGGATGCAGAACTGAGGCGGGGATCACTATCTCTCCCAACTCCTTGTTGCTTTCTATTATAGACGTCCTCCTCCACTGCGTTTCATGACGCACGTCACACTGAAAACCGTGGATCCTGTGACTTTCATGTCAAAAGACGTTTTGGCTGTTGCTGCCTTGCCTCTTCTGTCAGGATCTCCTACTGTGCCTGGACAGGACATAACGCTTCTTGGGCTGTCATGGCCCCTTGTTTTGAAGTCTGTGAGCGCTGCGGATCTCACTCATGACATTGGGGCCTTGTCCCTCCAGATTGTTGACTAATAAAGACTGGACAAATCTCTTAATCTCCTTGACACCAATAGTAGCTGTATACCACCCTATGCTCCCTAATATCCTTAGGTTGCCACAACTGGTTCCTTTAGACAACATCTCAGATGCTTTTAAATGTCAATGTATGTAAAAGTGCTTTGTACTTCACCTTATGGAGGTATCGAAAAACATACCAACAATGTTTGCTCCACAAAATGTTTTTAGAAATAAAAAGTTGGCGATTTGGTCAAATGAAATCTTTCTTTGATTACTTACTGGTAATCTTCATTACTCCAAGTCTAGGTCTACCTCATCACAGTCCTTATAAATATTGTTTACTAGCACAGCCCTAAAACTACACCCAATATGGTGCACTACCTTCCCAGACTACCAATAAACTTGAACTAGTTATGAACAATCCTGACATATCCAAGCACAACATATCTTGAATCAAAATTAATATAGCGAGTCAAGGAGAGATATTACCTTCTTGTCTGTCTTCTTCTTCCAGTCTTTACTCATGAATAACTACCCACACAAAAAAAAATGATTTTGATTACCAAGACAAATAAACTGCAACCAAATATATCATGCTGCGCCCATTGTTTTTAATGAACATAAACAAACAGCAGTAATCTTCATGCACTACAGACAAAATATGAGAACCAAACTCAGCTGATGAGGAACCTCACATCTACAAACAATTATATGACATAAAAGTATGTGGGGAAAACCATGTAGCTACACAGCATATGTCTTTGAGAGTATCCCCTTTAAAAGCCACTCAAGAGGTAGACCCCTTCTAGTGAACCTACCCTTGATTTTCAGGCGTTGCTCCTGACCAGCTGACTTCTAAGATTTTAAAATAGCCAATTTGACCTACCTGGAAAGTGTAGATGAAGAAGGGGGAAGGCCTCTCCCCGTAATGGCCAAAAGCCACAACAGATTAATCCGCCTTTCGAATAGAAAATGATCTGGGAAGATATATTGATAATGCTCAATGGGCATCAAAGGCGGGTTCTGATCTTCTAAAGAGGGGTCTAGGAAAACATTGGAAGGGAATTATCTTATGAACAGTGAAAAATAGCCAGGATCTTGGGAAGAAAGCATGGACTAAGCCTTAGGTCAACCTGATCTTTAAAGAATCTAAGGTCTGACATAAGTAGAGGTTCAAAAGAAGGGTCCTGTAAACTCCAGAGAACCAGGGAAAAAGTTCCATGATGCACTGGGGAGTGAAGTACAGGACGACAAAGAAAGAAGCTTCTCAGACGGCGAAAAGCTAATGGAAATGGATCACTGTCCATTGGCTCCTAATTCTTGAGGCAGTTAAATCCAGTAAAAAGCCATCCCTTAAAAAATCTAGGTTTGCAAGAGTCAGGAGAAAAGCCTGAGAAAAACACAAGAATTCAAAGTTCCTTCAGTATCTGCTTTAAGGCTTTGGGGTTAAGGGATATCTGAACTATTGTATAGTCTCTGCAACCTCACTATTGCAGCCCAGAGGTAAGAGCGTTAACCTTTCAAATGCCAGACCCCCAGATTCAGATGCTTCACTGATGCTAGGGTGTTGACAAGGATGTTTCAGGGGAGACTGATGTAGTGGGAACTGCCATTAGGCTGAGATTGACGTCTTGAGGAGGGTTGGAATCCAGGGTCTCCTTGACCACCTCTGGACCACAAGAAGCACCTTTGCCTCATTCCTGCGTAACTTCCCCACTACCCTTGGGATCAATTGGAAAAGGGGAAAGCAATAAAGGGGACTCTGCCTGCCACGGAATAGAGAATCATCTGTCACACATGCCCTCTGAGATGGAAATAAAGAAATTAGGATTGGGAGGCAAACAGTTCCAACCATGGATGCCGAACCTCCTGCAGATCTGGAGAAACAGGAAAGACCATCATAGGATCACTGAGGATGGGAACTGACAACACAAATATCTGCAGGGCCATTCTTTCCTCAGAAGATAGACTGCAGAGAGGGGGAGAGAGAGAGAAGATTCTCCTCTGCCCAAAGGCAAATCTTCAGGGAAAGGACAGGACGGTGTCCTTGGGGATCCCATTCCTCCTTGACAGTTCAAGTAGGACCTGATAACCTGGCTCTCTGTTTGAATGCAAACCGCTTGTAATCTTAGAAAGGGGAGAAATTAATACAAGCCATGAGTACAGCTGCCAATTCCCTCCAGTTGGAAGACTGGGACACTTGATGAGGGAACCATTTCCATTCCAAGCTCCTCAACTTTTTGTTGAAAACTTTAGATCCTGATAAGGGGAGTTTCACCAACACAGTTTTCTAGGATGCATCATTTCTCCGCAAGCATGTCTAGCTATGCGTACACTAGAGGTGGGTGAAACTTACACAATTTGACTCTGCAGAATTCCGTGGAGTTACAAAAAAACTAAGCAAGATTCCGCTGAGTTCTGCCAACGGTCGGAAATAGACACGTCTCACTGCTTGTGCAGTGATTTAGCACCAGGAGTGTGTTTGACACTGAAAAATCAGTGCAAATGGCACCACGCAGCATGCTAGTGGGTGCTGCTACTCAAGTTGATTTTCCTGCTGCTCAAGTAGAGTTTCTACTCGAGCGGCAGCCTTTTGACCGTCGCAACTGCTCGTGTTAGAAAACTCCTGCCGGTTGCCCTGCTGTTGACCAAAAATCTTGCTAGGGATGCCAAATCTCACTCATGCTCGCTGACTTGCTATTTTAGGGCACGTGCTAGAACAAATTCCGCCACATGGCAATTGACAGAATTTGGCCGGAACTAAGGGTTACAAGCATAACCTGGAGTCAACAAAATTCGGTCAGTTCTACTGGCAGAACAGAATATTTCACCCACCGCTAGCCTACATGTGGCAATAGCTGCTCCAGAATCTGTGGCTGAGGCACAGAGATTGTCAAAGGACCTATCCGGTAAACGTAATAGTTGAACAGTAGCCTTCCCTTATTCGTCTGGTCTGCTAATGCTTGAAAATCCTTAAGTAGGGACAGGACTGTATACATGGTGTAAGCGTTGGCCTGCACAGTGAAAACAATCCCTTTTAAGAGAAGCCTCACTCATCTTATTTACAAAGAGGGAATGAAGAGCATCTTTCGAGACAACTAATTCTTGACAGGAAAGACCCTCCATTAAATTATCCACCTTCACAATAGCCGGAAAGGCCTCAGCAAAATTCTCTGTAGATACCTTTTCATGAGGAATCTGGGAAAGATTGTGTCCCTAAGTCTTTGCACTTTGCATTAAAACTCGCCTCACAGACCTATTTAAGGGAAATGATTCAGGCCAAAACGGTGTTATTGTGAAAAAAAATCTTCCTCATATGTTGTAGGCATAGGAGGAGAAAACCCCAGGTTGTTTCTTAGGTGCTGCAGAATAACCATAAGATCAGACCCTTGGATAAAGCGCCCTCTAATATCATCAGGATCAGTGAGGCCATCATCTTCATCGAGTCTTGGCACTATAGGGGGTCTTGTGGCCTCCCTGGCCCTCAGAGCCACTTCCACAACAGAAGAATTCAATTGTTGCAGGACGTCCACACTAGGAATGGCATTAGAGGGGTCCCGTCTCTCTAAAGGCTCGTGCCCTGGAAGCTCTTGCGCTCCTTAACCTCTCCCGTGCCTTGGACGAGGTCACCTCGTTCAAGGCACCGGTTCCCGGGTGCCTTGGACGAGGTCACCTCGTCCTACACCCGGGAACTGGGGGAGCGCTAGCGCTCCCCCCCTGTGCTCACCACCCACCTCCCCAAGGCAGGGATGGAAGGGGAAGCCCTTCCCCTTCCACCCCCGACCCCCCTGTGACATCAGCGCGCGCTGACAATCACAGAGCCTCCCCCATCGCGATCGAAAGAGAAATGCTTTGCTTTGGGAGGCCCAGAGAGGCTTCAAAGGGAAGGAAATGTATTTCCTTCCCTTTAAAGTCTCTCCAAGCATTTCAAAAGCCAGATTGCTTGCAATCCGGCTTTTGAAATGCCCACTAGACACCAGGGATTTTTTTTTTTTTTTTTTTTTTGTCATAAGGGAGCGACCCCTTGGGCAAGGGTCGCTCCCAGGGGGGGCATTTTTTTGGAAGGCCTTTTCTGCCCCCCCTGGGGGCAGAAACCTCTAGGCACGAGGGATACATTATAATTTTTTTGTTTCCTTTTTTGTTTTAGGTGTGGGGAGCGACCCCTTAGGCAAGGGTCGCTCTCCTAGGGGGCAAATTATATTTAGGCCATTTCTGCCCCCCTTGGGGGCAGATTGGCCTATTTTGATGAGGCCAATCTGCCCCCAAGGGGGACAGAAACCACTAGACACCAGGGAGTTTTTTTTTTTTTACGTGAATTTCACGCAAGGGGAGCGACCCCTTAGGCAAGGGTCGCTCCCCTGGGGGGTGGGGGGGAATTATTTTAGGCCATTTCTGCCCCCCTGGGGGGTAGATCAGCCTATTTTGATTAGGCCGATCTGCCCCCAAGGGGGGCAGAAACCACTAGGCACCAGGGATTTTTTGTTTTTTTTGTTTTACAGATGGGGAGCGACCTCTTGGACAAGGGTCGCTCCCCTGGAGGGGAAAATTGTTTTTAGGCCACTTCTGCCCCCTTTGGGGGTAGATCAGCTGATTTTTGCTACGCCAATCTGCCCCCAAGGGGGGCAGAAACCACTAGGCACCAGGGATTTTTTTTTTGGCGCCAATGTCACGCAGGGGGTGCGACCCTGTAGGCAAAGGTCGCTCCCAGGAGAGGGTGGGGGTTGGGGTGGTGGGGGGGCAAATTTATTTTAGGCCATTTCTGCCCCCCCCCCTGGGGTCGGCTGAGCAAGAGGCCAAAATCCACAGGTAGGCACTTTGCAAAAAACACCTCTGTTTTCTGTGAAAAAATGTGATGTGTCCACGTTGTGTTTTGGGCCATTTCCTTTCGTGGGCGCTAGGCCTACCCACCCAAGTGAGGTACAGTTTTTATCGAGAGACTTGGGGGAACGCTGGGTGGAAGGAAATTTGTGGCTCTCCTCAGATTCCAGAACTTTCTGTCACCGAAATGAGAGGAAAAAGTATTTGTTTGGCCAAATTTTAATGTGTGCAAAGGATTCTGGGTAACAGAACCTGGTCAGAGCCCCACAAGTCACCCCATCTTGGATTCCCCTGGGTTTCTAGTTTTCAAAAATGCGCTGGTTTGCTAGGTTTCCCCAGGTGAGGCTGAGCTAGAGGCCAAATCCACAGGTAGGCATTGTTTTCTATGAAAATATTTGATGTGTCCACGTTGTGTTTTGGGCCATTTCCTGTCGCGGGCGCTAGGCCTACCCACATAAGTGAGGTATCATTTTTATCGGGAGACTTGGGGGAACGCTGGGTGGAAGGAAATTTGTGACTCCTCTCAGATTCCAGAACTTTCTGTCACCGAAATGTGAGGAAAACGTTTTTTTTTTTTGCCAAATTTTGAGGTTTGCAAAGGATTCTGGGTAACAGAACCTGGTCAGAGCCCCACAAGTTACCCCATCTTGGATTCCCCTAGGTCTCTAGTTTTCAAAAATGCACAGGTTTGGTAGGTTTCCCTAGGTGCCGGCTGAGCTAGAGACCAAAATCTACAGGTAGGCACTTTGCAAAAAACACCTCTGTTTTCTTTAAAAAAAAAATTGATGTGTCCACGTTGCGTTTTGGGGCATTTCCTGTCACGGGCGCTAGGCCTACCCACACAAGTGAGGTATCATTTTTATTGGGAGACTTGGGGGAACACTGGGTGGAAGGAAATTTGTGGCTCCTCTCTGATTCCAGAACTTTCTGTCCCCAAAATGTGAGGAAAACGTGTTTTTTTAGCCAAATTGTGAGGTTTGCAAAGGATTCTGGGTAACAGAACCTGGTCAGAGGCCCACAAGTCACCCATCATTTTTATCGGGAGACATGGGGGAACATAGATTAGCAAAACAAGTGTTATTGCCCCTTGTCTTTCTCTACATTTTTTCCTTCCAAATATAAGAGAGTGTGTAAAAAAGACATCTATTTGAGAAATGCCCTGTAATTCACATGCTAGTATGGTCACCCCGGAATTCAGAGATGTGCAAATAACCACTGCTCCTCAACACCTTAGCTTGTGCCCATTTTGGAAATACAAAGGTTTTCTTGATAGCTATTTTTCACTCTTTATATTTCAGCAAATGAATTGCTGTATACCTGGTATAGAATGAAAACGCACTGCAGGGTGCAGCTCATTTATTGGCTCTGGGTACCTAGGGTTCTTGATGAACCTACAAGCCCTATATATCTCCGCAACCAGAGGAGTCCAGCAGACGTAACGGTATATTGCTTTTGAAAATCTGACATTGCAGGAAAAAGTTACAGAGTAAAACGTAGAGAAAAATTTATGTTTTTTCACCTCAATTTCAATATCTTTCTTTTTCAGTTGTTATTTTCTGTAGGAAACCCTTGTAGGATCTACACAAATGACCCCTTGCTGAATTCAGAATTTTGGCTTCTTTCCAGAAATGTTTAGGTTTCTGGGATCCAGCATTGGTTTCACGCCCATTTCTGTCACTGACTGGAAGGAGGCTGAAAGCACAAAAAAATGTAAAAATGGGGTATGTCCCAGTAAAATGCCAAATTTGTGTTGGAAAATTGGGTTTTCTGATTCAAGTCTGCCTGTTCCGGGAAGCTGGTGATTTTAGCACCACAAACCCTTTGTTGATGCCATTTTCAGGGAAAAAACCACAAGCCTTCTTCTGCAGCCACTTTTTCCAATTTGTTTTAAAAAAAACGAAATTTTCACTGTATTTTGGCTAATTTCTTGGCCTCCTTCAGGGGATCCCACAAAGTATGGGTACCTCTATAATCCTTAGGATGTTGGAAAAAAAGGACCCAAATTTGGCTTGGCTAGCTTATGTGGACAAAAAGTTATGAGGGCCTAAGCGCGAACTGCCCCAAATAGCCAAAAAAAGGCCTGGCACAGGAGGGGGAAAAGGCCTGGCAGCGAAGGGGTTAATGACAGGGAGCAGTGAAGCCAAATGCTTCCTGCTTGCCTCCCTTACCTAGGAAACAAAACCTTGTTTACACAAGATGGCCATTCTAGCACCAGGCAATGGAAGCCCTGAATAATGCAGCACACGTTCTTTCTACATCCCTTAATTCTGACTCCCTACAGAAAAATGCAGGAATTCAAAATACTCAAATGGATGCCCCCCCAAACAAGTAAAAGGCTGCCAAACGAGTCTTCAAGATATGGAGAAATCGGTCCTGACTTCCCAGAAGTCGTTTTGTCTGTACCTTTTAAAACAGAGCGGACATCCAAAGAACAAAGAAAGGAAATTAGTGCAACAAAAATTATAGCTATAAGATTACGAGATAAAATACCCTCCTCTCGTGCTGGGAAGGCTGGCATTCCACTCTGTTGCACAGAGGGAAAAACTCAGGATTGTAATGACAAATTCCTGTATCATGGTATTCTGGTAAGGTAGGGCACCATATTGGGTGTATTGTTTGGGCCAAGTTAAGTAAACAATATCTGTGAGGACAGAAGTTTATTCAGAGAGTAAGGACTGAACGGGGAAGGTGGACGAGGAGGTAATGTTCGCTTTAGCAGCAAGCAAAAATGAATCTATTTGTGTTCCATAAAACGTGAATGCCTGCTATGACACTAGGGCCAAAATAATAAATGCAATGCCTCAAGAACCGTAAGTAGGGGTTAAAATATAGAAATTCATGATTTCAAATGATGGCCGAAATATATGATACACACCATTATGATTTAAGATTGAGATGTCACCGTAAATGTATTTACTGTGGGCAAGATTTGGCATCATTTTGTCATTTGTCAAAAGCACTCAAATAATTGAGCTACAAACGGCTTGACAGGCGATACCTGCTAGCAGTTCAATTTGATCTGTACTTTGAAAATTACTTTTTGCTGAAGTAGAAAACAGCTTTTACCGAAAGCTGAAAAGCATCGCTGCCGTCAAGAGATTTTGAATGCATCGTTTCTCTTTAAACGTTCACAGTACTTCCAAACCTTTTAAATGAGTCACCCTGTCAATTGCTTTCTGTTTGTAGGTTGTAGCCGCAGATAATAGGGACGAGGAAAATGAATCACTCAGCACTGTTTTCTTCAACCCTTTGTTTTTGAAAAGGTACTTCGTGTAATAGTTTGTATGTCAGTTTCCTGATGCTTCAAGAGAAAGACCACGTTTGCCAAATTACTTTAACAGTGCATAGGAGGGTCTCCATAAGTGGCACCTTTGCACGGTAATTTTGTGTTTTGAAGTATTGATATTTCCTGTGGAAGCCAAAATGTACAGAATTATAGATGGACAACAGTGAATAAATAACAGGTATGTTTTTCACCTAAGCGTTCTGAGTGGGCATCACACAGAAAGCGAAGGCCTCTATGAATGGTGTGTGTGTGTATGGGGGGGTTGTAGTGTGTGTGTGTGTGTGTGTATATATATATATATATATATATATATATATATATATATATATATATATATTTTATATATATTTATTTATTTTTTAAGCGAAGTGTGTCCTTGCATCCGTTTGTGCTGTTCCTGTGATAGGTATTTTTACCTAAACACACTTGAAATTATGCAATGAGTCATAAGAGCGTAATTTCGGGAATTTCTTGTTACAGGCAAAACACGAAATGCTGGAAACTATGTGAGATGAAACCAGCGTAAAATTTTGCCTGGGCCTAATGATGATTTCTTGAAGAAACTGGTCCGAGGGAGTGGGAAACGCGCAGGACGCTCCTCGGTGAGGCAGCATGAGCATGGCTGCACAGTTTCTTCAAGAGATTGTTAGCTAGACCTGCTGCCAGCACTGACAGCCTTCTGCTGCAACAGGCCCAACTCAGCATGGCGACACAAAGTATCTACGAACTGTTGCTCTTGCAAATTGAGTGGTTGAAATGTCAACTTCCGTATGCTAGCAGGTTACAAGAAGAAATATTGTTCACCCAGCATCTACTTTGGTGTTTTGTTCACATTACCAATTATTGTGTATATTATATAGCAACACAACTCTAAAGCACTTCACCAGTTGAATCCAGAATATATGTACATTTTTTAGGGTCGAGTGCGCAAGCGCTCTGTCTCTTTTAACTACTCCCATGTCACGCCCATCACTTTCGTTGGTTCGTGGGCTTGCCTTTTAAAATTTGCTTGATTTCATTAGTGAAAGGCATATACACGTCGTGCCTTTTCCAGTGTTCAGACCTCCTTGAGAGCACCGGCTCTCTGAAAACTACTGAAAACATACGAGACTTCATGTTTTCTGTATGGTACCTTTTGTCTTTATTTCATGGGCAGCGCGATCCAGCTGGGCAGTAATCGATCACTTCTCATGACTATCAGTTTAAATCTGTTGTTTATCCTAGCACTCCTTCGCGAATCAAGGTTTTACCAAGCGCAATTGCTTTTGTTTTTTTTATTTTTTATTACTATGCAAAGGTGAAACCGGACGTTCTTTTTGTTCTAATTAGTCACTTTCACGCTCATGGCGTAGTGCTTTAAATCGGCTCCATTATGTGAAATTGTATTACTTTCATTTTCAGTTTGTGTGGCAAGAACAGTTTACAACGCTAATAGCTCTAACTTGAGCAATCTCGAGACCCATTGCATTGCAAATGCTTGTTTCATGTTGTCATATAGTCCATGTTTTTATACTGCATAATCCTGAAACCAAATCGACTTGCACTACGTCACTGCAGGAGGGTTCTTCCTTTGCTAAAGTGGTATTTTTATAGCCTTAGCCTTAATGGCTTTTTAATTATGTATTTGCTGAATAACTCATTCTAGGTTTTAAAACTGATAATGATAGTAGTAACAATAACCGTAATAGTATGTCACCACAGGGACCCCCGCGTTTACTATGATAACATGCCCAGTTTTGTTCGGGTACGGGCTTTCCCTGTTTTATTACAGCTGAGCAGGTTCTGAACACAAACTGGTGGTCTGCAAAACAATTACAAATAGATGTCTAAAGATTTCCGAAGGATATTGCTTTACATATTTTGCGGTGTCAGAAACATTCGCTAGCTCCTGGTGTGGTACTCATAGCCATAACACTTAGCCAGGCGTCACCAGGACTACCGCAAATTACTCAGCGTTGGCCTTTTCTAATAATTATTACTTTGCAGGAAATTAAAATGTTGCCACGGCTATTGAAAGTAATTTTCCAAAAACATTTGTGAAATTATTGCTACGGTGTTGACACCTCAAGTTACATTAAATATATAATAATATTCTGAATTTTATGTTTCCTCAGCCTTGAAATCGAAGGTCAAGACAGGTATTTCTTGGAAATGGTTACGGAAGACAAGGAATATACATTTGACCAAAGACTACAGCCTTCACCCTCTGAATACTTTCAGATGCTCAGTCCTGAGAAGGCCTTATACAAGATTAAAGAGGGCATCACTTCTTCCCATGATGCGCTGTACAAGGTCTGTATTGTATCCCGCAGGATGTCGCGCTGTCGCTTCTGAAGGGACGTTTTCTCAGGAAATGGACTTACATTTTCATATGTTGATGTCCTCCAATCAGTTCGCCTCTTAACATACAAATATATAAGAACATGTATAATGCCCTCTGCCTTGTGAACAATTTTACAATGTAGTTCTAATTTTTTTTAGTTCGGAACCTTTTGCCGGGAGGGAATTTTCATCTCCAAGTAATATTAATAATACTCCTACTATTTAAAAAAATAATAAGGATGACTATTATAATATTTTATATGTAGCAGACAATATCACAGTTTTTCTGGCGTCTCATTATTTTGTATAACAGGCGCTACAACTCCTCAGTGTAGCAGTACTCACTTTATCAACCTCAGAGATCAGCCTTAGGGCCTTAATTCATGAGCCATCTTGCCGGCAGTAGAGCCAGGCTCAAGGGCAGTCAACATGTGGGTGCAGTACTCTATGCCAGTGGCTTATGCTGTACCAACATTATGGCGTTTCTATACCTTCTAAGGGTGGGCAGAATAGGGCAAAGTTGGCCGCCAAGCCAGAAAAGCTGCAGTTGTGTCTCTGCGCTCCGATGAAGTGGAAAAGTGGGGCTGCAGGAGAGGGACCCAAACTCCACATCCACAGAAGTGAAGTGTGGTCACTGGTGGACAGATGAACAACTGATTCTAAAAAAAAAAAAAGCAATGACAGTGCATTTGAAGAAAATTGTCACAATCACAGTAGCAAGCATTGGCAAAGGCAATAGGTCTGGCTTATTTCAGGTGTGTTTATGAGCTGTACGCAAACCAGAGATATCCGGTATTTGCTCAGCCTATTATAAGACTACTTGCACCATTAGCCTCTATAAGTGCATGCATCAGTGGGCCTAGGAACAGGTGTCAACAGATACAGCAATTACAGAATCAGTGGAAGTTTCATTAACACACAACAGACACTCGTCAGAGAAACAGAAGAGCAAGCTCCCCTTACAAATGTATGAATAAAATATATTGCGCCCACCAACAGGAGTTCTAACTTGCTTTTTTTCCGCACACTGCACTTTACATCGCACTCCTGCACCGTTTGCTCACATAGGACCTTCATACATGCCATCATGCCAGATGCTCCTCTCTACTTTGTGGAGATTCATAGCCCACACCACAGGCTTCCGCAAAGGGAGTGAGGAAAAGCTCTTTGATGAGGCATAAGGGGTTTTCTTCCTTCAAAAGAGTATTTTTTATTCCGGACATTAAGACCTCCTAGGACCCTTACCTTGGGAATGGCTCCAATTTTCCTTAATACAACAAGCATTTTTCTGTAATTTTGGATGTGAATAGGGCATTATGGTCGCCAGCCTTAAAGTTCCTCTATTACCCTATTAGTGCATTGCTGACCATAATCATGGCTACCTGGGGCCTCCTACATCTGTGCAACAAACACAGGGCAAAAACAGGTGATGTGTTGATGAAGATGAATCAGAGTTTGGTTGCCCATTGTCTTGTCACAGATATCAACTCTACTATGGGTTTCGATTTCTTGGACACCCATTTACACTTCATTGGTGAGCGCTGGAACACTGGTTGGGCTAGCTGTTGGTTCATGATGGCAGGACTTGCAATCCTTCTGTCCTTGATGTTGATGAAGCTTCTCTATAGGATGACTGATAGGTTCAAATAAAGGATGCACCCAGAAGGGCAGGCAAAAGTGCTGAACAGCAAGAAAGCCACATAAGCTGTGGGCTACAGTGATCCTGGTAGAAAACTATTAGAATCTTGCTGTGAGATCTGTTTACATCACCCCGTCTGCACACAGAAGGGATGCAGAAGGCAACGTAACAGGTGTGAGAGCTGGCAGCAATAAAATTGTGTGTCTGCAAGAGACGCAACTGACGCCACAACACTGGCAGTGAGTGTGGCCTATACAGATGTACATTGTCATGCGAGAGGTGGGGCAGACTGTAGGCCCTGCTGGCAGGACTGAAGTGACAAATGACCTGAAGCGCCTCTCTGGGGAGAAGGAAGAGACGAGCATACACCTGAAGCATCCTGGCACGCTTTCAGGCCCAGCACTTACTTTTCTGAACCTTCAATTGATCGCCTAAAGGGTCTGGGCTATGGCTTGAGCCTCTCCTGACAATGAAAGAGGAGCAGTGGGGGACTCGATGATCCCTAATACTGCACCCACTCGATTGAGCAGCCTCACTGAGGGTGCTGAGTTGACATGAAAGCCGCATGTGAGGAGGCCAAGTAGGAGTGCTGCACGCAGGATTCCTAGACAGCAGATTTCCTGAGGGAATAGGGATGCAGTGCCCCCACAAAGCACTATGCGCAGTGAGTATCTTTGAGCCAGATAATTTACCTGCTGATTTTGACACTAATGGCTGAGAGCACCTGCTGGTCCACCCCATATGCTGACTGTGCATGGAGCTCAAAGGCCCAGTCACTCTGATTGATAGCTGGAGAATGTGTGTTCAAGTTTGTGCCCATCAGTGGAGAAGGCTGAACTCAGACAAGGCAAACTGCACCTTAATAAAAGACAGGAAAATGTCACTAATGCAAAGAAACGGATGGAATGAGGTGGCAATCCCATTGAAAGAAATGAAAGATAGTCTAACTCAGACAGCTTGATTGACATTCTCACTCTCTGACTGACCAGCCATCACCCAATTAGATGTGAAAGAGAGAAGAATATCTAATGCTGAAGATGATGCATGGGGCACAAACATGAACGCTGAAGCTGGTGAAGGAGATAGACACTATCCTATCTAAGAATAAAGACTTGGAGAGGAGACCACACCTCAATAACATTAGGATCACAGGATTGGCTGATACAACCCACATCGGAAGCATGGGAAACTTTGTTGAAAACCTTCTGATTGAGGTGTTCAGGAAAGCAGCAGTCTCACAAGTAATGTGGTCAGAGCATTGGAACCTCGCCCCTCACCAGGACAAAATCCACATCCTATTATTGTAAGACTTGTATATTATAGAGACTGAAAGGTGTCTAAGAAGGACAGAGATGGGTGAAGCAATGGACAAGTTGAGGGAAGGGAGTGGAAACAAAACAAATATCAAGGGGGTGGAGGGAGTGTGAATCGGGAGGCAGCACCTGAGTGAGAGTAAGAACAGTTCCATGAAGTTACAAGAAATTTTAAAAAAAAGTATTTCTTAAATGTAAGCACCTTCAGCAGTGGACGGATGCAAATCAACCAAGCTGCCTGTAGCAGAGACCTTAAAGGGAGAGACACATAATCTCAGAAACAACTATTGGCAACTCTTGCACTTTCGTCTAAAATCTTGGCCAAAGTGTACTATTTATTAATTTAGCATCTAATTTAGAGTTTGGCAAATTAAAAGTACACCATCCCATTGGATCTCCACCCACCAAATTTAAAGTTGGGCACCGCCCATGTGGACAACTCTGTACATTAACAGGAACAGCCGCCACAGAGGTTCCTGTCAAAGTGTGAAATGTTTGATGAACTGTACCATCAACCATGACAGCAGACTATCAAACTTTTCAAAAGTTCTTTGTTTTTCAAAAATAAGCTCCTGATTTTGAAAAATAAAATTATAACAACTGCCACACCCTCTGAGTGTTTTCCCAGGGTGTGGGGTTCATTACTGTGGTTTTTCCTGTCCTTTACCTCCAGGTTTGTCTTGACAGTGACAGAAACAGCCCTTACACCATCCACCCTAAATGAGCAAATATTGTAAAGTAATTATTTGATGGCCCCAACTCTGCCAGGCTGCCGGAGGAAGTATTGTGTTGATAAAGCCAATGAGACCTCCATTAACGAAATACATATGGTTCACCTGAATATAACAGAGATGGGCAAACATCAGTGTGGTGGACAAGATACTCCATTCCCTTTACCAAACTCTAAATCAAGCCCTTAACTTGTTGGATTGGGCTAGCTAGCATGCTTTCTCTTTCAGGTTAGGTTATCCTAAAGCACATTGCCAGTGGTGCACAGTGAAACAGCACTGATGATAATGGTATAATGTGCTGTGGCAAGTTGTGCAGCACCATTGCAGTTCATGTTTGTCAATTTCCCATCAGATTTAGATACCTTAGACCTCTCAGCACTCTTAAATTAGATTCCCTTATTAAACTGGTTATTCCTGCCGGACAGTCCTGATAAGGCGTCTTTTACAACTGTCAATCCTGAAGATTGGAAGCAAGTAGTTTGTAGGATGGGCGTCAGGTAGATCCTTCTTTTTGCTCCTTTTCCTTTTAACATATATGTAAGTGATACATTAGTTGAGAGCTCAAGCCTTATTCTTTAATACAGAAGACAAGAAATTGCCTGTAGTTTGTTGTTATAACATAATAATGTGTAGTTTAAGTCCAGAGATCACTGAGCAGTTCAGATGATGGAACACTTGACAATAAACTGCTGCTCAAAAATCAAATAACTGTAAGAAGTTTTAGAATAAATAAAAAAGGAAATAGTATAATAAAGTATCCTGGATTGAGGTAGTACAAGAAGACCACAATTTATGGCTTCTTTTGGAGGGAATGTTTAATTGATGCCCTATGCTTAGTGATAAAGAGAACATCATTTCAGTCATCACTAATGGTCTTAAATAATTTAATATTCAATATGAGGGAGACCTCTTGGTGTGTTTCTCTCTCACAGTCAAGCTGCTGGCCATCAGGCTTCTCATTTTGTCCCCCAAAACACAACAGTGCAGGGGCAGTGGTGAGCCAGGCTGCAAGATGGAAGACTTTTAAGGATGCTCTGTCAGCTGGAATGATCCTCCATCACCAATCCACTATCATCGCTACACTATATCCTCTTCTTTTTGCTGATATGGGGTCCTAGGGCACTCTAGAGGGTATTAAGTTGGAAGCTGCACTGCCAATAGTCACAATAGGGCAATATTTGCCCACCCTCCCCCCACTAGATGAGGCCTGTGTGCGAGGAGTGACCCTGCTGGGTGATTTTGGAGTTCTGCCCTGCTGGGGAAGTTATAGCCAGGAGCAGCTAACCTGCAACAGCTGGAGTGGATTGTCGCAGCCCCTGCCTGGGGCTCCATTTGAGGCAGGTCTGCTGCCCCCTGGGTGCCTGATTGGTGGCCTTAGCTTCCACAGTGCTCGCCGCTACTCCAGTGCCCTAGAAACTGGAACACACAGCCCTGAGGGATGAGACAGTGCCTCAGGGGGGAAATGCATTGACAGTCACGGGGGCTGGAATGCTCCAGAAGGTGCTGTGGGTCCCGGTTGTCCTTGGAGATGGCAGGGTGTGATTAATTGGGTGGGGATCATGCTCCTTGCCCTGGCTTGCAGCAGTGAGGCCAGTGGCCTGTGAGTCGGCTTCCTAATCCCAAGCTTGGGCAGTCAGCACCTAGGTCACCGAACTGTGCATCCTCCTGGGCCAGACTCTCCAGCCCTATTGTGTAGTGGCTCCTGGAAGCCCTGCTTGAACTGCTGTGGCCCCCTTGCCTCACGGAATGAACTGCAGTACCTCTGCGCAACTGGTCCTGTAGGGCGGAGGGGTCGTTTTCAGATTTGAAGACAGCTGGTCTGCTTGATCCCCCTGGATTGTCTGGAGTGTGGCGGGGCCAATAGGAGAGCTACTAACACCTGGAGACCCCGCAAAGGGGGTGCCCTGCGTATCCCTGAGATCACCTTGGCCATATTCTATGGCAACATCCTGAGAGCCCACTTCACTCGGGTGGGCAGAACAGACCTGAAGGTGCCATTTCATTGAGGAGGGGTGCGCCTGGTCCAGGAGGACACGTCAAGTGTAGTCTAGCCCTATGGGCTGGCTGCCTTAGAACAATGCCTGCTGGAGTATATACACCTCCCCACCCTCCTTGCTCTCTCTTCTGGTAGCTGACCCCCTGTGGCATAGCAGGCAGTACTAAGCTCACCAGACTCCCCAGATCGTCTCGGCGCCCACTATGGAGAAACACGTCCGAAACCAAGTGAAATTATTCTGCGAGAGTAGGAGGACTCCATGACTGGAGGCTGCAGTGGTGGGATTGCGGTGCTGCCAGGAGATCCTGCAGAAACAGACTCAGATACTGGTGTGTGGGAAATACTGACATAGATGGGGAATAGCCTCTGCACTATAGACCCCATAACTGACACCTTCACCTCCATACTGGATAGACTGAGCAACAAATTGGAGAAACTCGAGGACCACCTGGAACAGGTCAAACAGAGGGTCTCTGATGCTAAAGATGATGCTACAGTTTGCAGTGAGCAGCTAATGCAAATAGAGAAGGTGCTTAAAGTGATCAAGGCCAAAAATGAGGACCTGAATGCTCGCTCTAAGGGAAACAACATCTGGCTCCTGGGCCTGACAGAGTCCACTGCCATGGACAAAATAGAGATTTATATTGAAGATTAACTGAAATCCTTCTTTGGCGATCAGCTCACTCACCTCTTTTAAGTACAGAGGGCACACAGGTTGCTGGAACCACGTCTGCCCCGTGGGCTCCCGCACAACCGAACATAACTCACCTTCTTCATTACACAGTCTGCAATACAATCATTGGCTCGCAAGGACAAGAGTGATCTGCAGCATCAAGGCAACAGGATCTCTATCTATCTAGACTTCACCCTGGAGGTCCAAAGCACCCATAGACAGTATCTACCAGCAAAAAAGCTAGTATAATCATGGTATCCTAGAGTGCAAGACAATTACTATGGGGTACATTTAGCCCTAACAGTGACTCCACTGACTTCTTCATCTCAGTCTGGCACACAATTCTGGCTTGGGCTGCTCCATGATCACCTGTGGGGGGAGGGACTATAATCTAGTTCTTGATCCAACTCTGGACATAAATCGTGACAAGGCACAGACCATGACAGACCAGGGTCTACTCGAGGTATGTTATGAAAGACATAGGGTACAGGCTTGATGGTACATGCATCACAACTGCATACAGTGCATGATCATGGATTGAATAATGAACTGTATCAAGAGATTCTGCTGCCTGGGTTATGGGGTCTAATCATTTACCTTGTACACTATCAGACCATGTACCAGTAACCCTAGACCTTGTTTGCTGTTAGTGGGTGATCACGCCTTTACCTGCCGACTACCACCAAATGCTCTTTGGGACCCTCTGTTATGGTCCAAAATTGGGGCCGCCATAGCTGAGTATTTGCCTACCAGTACTGGTTGAGGCGGCTCCCCAAGCATGCTCTGAGAGGCCTTTGAGGCCTACGTAGGTAGGGCCTGCACGTCAAAACAGCTGAGGGTTTTGCAAGACTTGAGGACTCGCATGACCCGCCTCGAACTAGAGCTGAGGGAGCTAGAAACAAGCTAATTCACTGCTAAAGATATGCAGAAATAGGCCCAATTCCATGAAATACTGTCTGAGTACCAGGAAAAGGCGGAAAGGAAAACCCACTATTTGCATAAACAGGCTGTGGTGAGACGATATGGAGGGGGTCCAAGAGAGCTGGTAAAACTCTTCCATTTTATTAAAACACAGCAAAGGGAATTGTTATATATCAGAAATTCTAACTAATGAAAATCCTAGCTGTCACACTACCTGTGACATCCTGCAGGTGATGCAGCAATAATATTCTCTGCTATATAAATCTAATCTTATGAGGTATTATGGATAGACGATCTTCATAGACAATAACTTGCTGTTCTGTTTGTTACAGAAGATGTTGTAAGAGCCATTCATGGCATGTCTGGTGTGAAGATCCCTGCCTTGGATGGCCTCACTGTCAATGAATTTGCTAAACTCTTGGCTCCCCTTCTGGTAGCTATGTTCTTCCCACAACTATGAGAGAGACACTCATAGTTACAATACTCAAAGCAGATAAGCCCGCCAACCACTGCTGTGGGCTGCTATCTGTGATAAACATTGACAACAAACTACTGGGCAAGTTGATTGCTGAAAGACTGCTCCTGCACCTACCCAGCATTGTCTGGCATGATCAATCCGGGTTTGCACCAGGGAGATCTACTTCGTATAACCAAAGAGCCCTCTTCACGGAACTCTATTCCCTGACCCCGGAGCTTCCAGTTCTGCTGTCTTCCTAGATGCTACTAAGGCCTTTGATTAACTCGAATGGCATAGTTATTCTTTTTGTTATGCCATATTGACTTCAGCCAGGGATTTCTCCAGTGGAGTGGAGTACTTTATGCCAAACCAGCTGCTCACATATGTGTTAATGGTGCAGTGTCACCAATGTTCCAGGTTACTATGGGCACCATGCTGGACTGTACACTCTCCCTGGTGCTCTTTGCCCCTGGCGGCCTGCCTGCGGCAACATCATACTGATTGCAGACTAACCTTCACAATGCACAGGCTTGTGTTCTCCATGTATGCAGATGATGTCACAGTTTATGTGCGAGAACCTGAAACGAACCTGGAGCTTGTGCTGCGTAAATGTATCTGATTCGGTGTACTGGCTGCTATTATTATCAACTGGGTGAAATCGATTATCTTCCGATCAACACCAGCTACATTACAATTCAATATAGCCTTTCATCTGCGATGGGTGGACTTCGCAGGTAAATATCTGGGGATCTTGATCAGCAGGGACATAACGACACTGTGACATAACGACACTGTGAATGAGTCATAGTTTAGCTAGAGGAAGGAATCCCACACCTGGGCGGAGTGCTCCTCACCATAGCTGGGAGAACAGATACCACAATATCCTACCAAACCTTTTGTATAAGTACACCTCCCTATACCCCTGACAAAGGCATTTTTGACATGCCTGTGGTCTCATGTGATAGCACTCACATGGGGAGGTACGCAACCGCGACTGGCATGGGAGGGTCTGACCCTACCGTTTGAACAAGGGGGACTATGTGCTTTGGATATGGATTTCTACTACTATTGTGCACAGGTGCAGTTTGCGCTTCACTGACTGCACCCTGAGTTGGTCATACCCCATGTAGCAGTCAAGTGGGATGATATTGCCCCTGGTTCCTTGACCACCGCTAGCTGTGCAATGCTTAAGAGACCCAGTGGCACAGTTGACACAATGTGATGCACTGCGGGGGCTTGGGCTGAACACAGGCATCAGAAAAGTTTACCTATCCTATATTAATTAGAACTGCAGCTGAAGCGAAACCCACTTCTACCTCCCACACAAGAAGACTTGTCCTGCCAACGGCTTGCTCAGCTGCAGCTTATAGCCATGGGAGATCTTTACCAAATTAGTTGTTTTTAGACCTACGTGACCTGCAGGCCATGTTTGATGGTACCACGTTAAACATATTTCTTTATTACCGACTACGGAGGTCATGCTAACAGATGAACCCCACCTTTGCACAGGAAACTGCTAGGTTACCCACACTAGACTCAATCTTACTACACCCTGCCCTAGGATACTGCTAATCACATGGTTATACTCCACCATGCAGGCCAGGGCCCTGGTGGCTATACCAAGAGCACTCGTGGAGAGGCAGGCTAACTTGTAGGTAGATATTCTGGATGACAAATGGCTCTATTGCTGCGTCCAAATGGGAGTACTGTCCCCCAACTACAGACTTTGCTTAATACAACACCAGATTGCTACACAGACTATATTACATGCCCCACAACTATGCAAAATGTGCATCTTACACCACAGCAGGTGCACAAGGTCTTGAACGGAGGATGCTGATTTACTTCACCTAGTTTGGCAATGCTCAAAGATTGCTGATTATTGGAGCTGTGTCCTCGAGAAAAAAGATGGCATAGCCAACATCTATCACCTATGGTAGTTTTGTTGGGGTATGTAAAGGACACCCCTCCCAGTGTACCCAAACTAACTGCATTAATGCTGTTGCTAGGCAAAGAGCTGCATAGCTATGTACTAGAGGCAAGCCACTGTGCCCAAAATCAGCTGCTGGATTACTGATATTGCATTTTGTCAAGACCAGCGTACAGACTACTGGCTTCTAATGCCTGCCAAGAGCAGACCCAAAGACATATGGGCACTATTTGTGACATACATGCACTTGGACCTGGGGGCGAGTGAGTGCGGAAGCCTCACTACATCTCCAACGGATCATAGTGGGCTGTAGCTACGTGTGCCAGCCAATCAATCACCTTTGAGCAGAATTGGCAAATCACCCACACCGTGGTGCACTGTACCATGATACCAAACTCACCCCGGAATAATATGCGCTGTTACTTTTGCCAGTGTTATGGTATCTTAGTGTAACAAAAGATGTACATGATGGCTGTAACCGTTTGTACTACTGTTAAAAGTATCAATAAAAAGAAGACCAAGAAAGTCCATAACAGTGCATGATGTCCATGTTTTCAGGAGCAGCAGCAACCTTTAGTGGACGATGTAGTGAATACAGCACAAACTAGCAATACCTGCTCAAAGAAGTCCATAGATATGTGGATTGAAGACTATTTAAAGTTGTGAGACACACACTAACGTATTTTAGAGATCAGAATTGTGGGTTAGTAAAGACTGAAAAATTGAGAAGGAAGTGACAAAAATGTTTATGGTTATTATGTAGAGAATGTAATTATATGTCTTTTAATTAGGACTAAAATCACACCCACACCCACACTCTTATCCCAACCCAACCCCCAACTATCTCCCCACCTTGAACAGCATTGTTTAAATCAGTGGTTCTTAACTTTTGGTCTGGGGACACATTAGGATCGCAAAGCCTACTCATGGGGTCCCAACTGGTAAGAAAATTAAATAATATTAATATATTAGTAAAGTGTATATAAATAAAAAAGCAAAATGTAAAAGTTGATTAGGGTTACAAAAACATATGTTATTTTAGCGCCAGGAGACGCAGCGCATGGATGAACGTGAACTTTATAAATGTGCAATAACTCGTGACTGGCCTTTGGATGCCATCTTTGTTGAGCTATAGAAATGATTGGTCTGAGTGCCAGCCGCCATTTTGCCTTGGTCTCGCTGCCAGTTACGTATTCCTTTCTTCACGAGGCTCCTGTTCCCACTCAGCCAATAGTACTGGTTGCCACAGTTCCCAGCCTCACTGTACTCTCCCCAATGAGCCCAGAGAATGTTGAGGAGACGCTACCCGTTGAATTTCGTCCACTGTACAATCCAATTCAACTTGTGGATTTTGTTTTCTGCAGATTTAGTATAGGAAGCAAAATCTGTTTATGGGATGATGTGTGTCCCGAAGTCAGTTTTAAATGGTTGGTGCAGTATATAAGTGATTTTACATTTTAAAGCGTCACGTTGAACCGTACAGGGACTGGTGTACATTACTGTATTTTATTTAACCAGTGTACTGGCAAGTGAGTCATATAAAGAAGTCAAGCCCTGTCTTATGTTTGGTATGTTCTATGATAAATATTGAAAGAAAAGCTATAACTTTTTTGATCACACGGTTATCTGTAAAGGAAACTCGAGCACGGATTTTAATTAAGTAGTCTGATAAATCTACACAAATCTTTGATCTGTGTGTTTTTTTTATCTAGCGCATGTATTTGACGCATGCTCCATCTCTTTCCTCAGGCTTTTTCTACGTTTGATCAAGGAAATAAAGGGACAGTGAGTCCTGAGCATTTTCTGCTTGTCATTGAAAGCTTTTGTTTTAAACTAACAGAAAAGCAACTGAAATATCTTCTCACCAAACTGGCTTTCAATGAAAACCGTGAAGTATATTGGAAAACCTTCCTAAACAATTTTAACTTGTTAAATTCTCAGATATGTGGCTTAAGCGTATTCTTCTTCATCTCATCAATTTCTAGGCAAAATATTTACTGATTAGATAAATCATCACGTTTCTTGAAATATTTTAAGTATACTATATATGCAGCCAAGCATAGCCTTTGTCTGCTGGATAGGTAGCCATACCAAACCAAGGTATAGAAAGAGTGAGCCTAACGTAAATCAAGTGAAAAATCAACTTTAACAATTATTACTATAAATTATTACTATAAATATTAGTTATAATAATAATGTGAATGCTGTTTCAACTATCCTATTCACTTGTGTATTTTAGGTAGCTTACACTTTTTTGAATGTGTGCTATGGTAGTGTCACAGGAAGGGGAGATAACTGCTGAGAAACATAGGAATAACGGGATAAAAGTTAGTCCAGAAACCTGACTGCTAGAGGAACGATCAACCTTGGTGTGGGAATCCGCACAGAAATGTTGTGGGAATGTTTGTGTGCAGATTCAAGGTGCAGGCCAGTTAGGATCTGTTCATTAAAAGCAGCTGTCATTGTGTTTGGCAAATCGAAAGTACCATCAACTCTTAATGGACTGGTAATGTCGATATTACTTGGCAAAACCAGATGTTCTGTGGATGTCTACCCATTTACATGCTTCACACAGGGGCGGCTCCTCCATAAGGGCGGAGGAGAGTCGCCCCCCTCCCGCCAGCAGCAGCAGCTACAAAACATTTCAAAGAAAACGATAACAAATTATGTTTATTATTGTTTTCTTTGAAATGGTATGGCCAAGGGGGTGACGTGCAGTGAGGGGGAGTGCACAGCATTCCCCTTCACTGCACGTGTATGTGTGGCCGGCTGTCTCACAGTTGCTGGGCTGGAGAGAGCCTGCACAGGCTCCCAGTCTGCCTGGGAGCGCCCTGGCTAGGCGCTCCCAGCTAATCCTGACACTGCTCTCAGCAGCGTCAGGATTGGCCGCAGGGCAGGCTAGGAGCCTGTGCCTGCACCAAGAGAAAGACGGAGGAGCAGAGTGGCGGCAAGGAGGTACTTTTTTTTTATTTTCTTATTTAATTTAATTGTTATCCCCCCACTCCATCCGTGCCGCCCCGGCTCTTTTGCACCCCATGAACCGCCACTGGCTTCACATAAATATAAAGGCCAAAAAAGACAGTCTTGTACATCCAGGTTCTGTTTACATAGACAGGAGCTTCTCTGTGGGAATTATTATTTGTGCAAGATCCTCTTAAAAATGAAGGAATGTGGTTATTAAGAACAGACAAGCATAGAAGCCAATTGGCTTATATGAAAGAAAGTGACAATATTTTGGCCAAAGCTTTCGATTTGTATCTTACCTTAATCAATGGCAGTGAGGTTCAGTAGAACAAAGCATTAACCATATTCTTCCAATAAACAGCAGGCTGTGATCAAGTCGGTAACACTGTTCTATCTAACTTACAGCTGATAGATTCAGAGTTGCAAGAAATCTTTTGTCCAAGATTAAATCTGGATCTCCTCTACTCTTATCCCCCTAACATTATGTAAAAACTGGAATTTGCATTTACAGAATCACTGCTGTTTGATTACACAAATGTTGATGGTTCTTAACGGGTGTTTGATCTAGGGCACTGTTCCTAAACCTTTTAAGAACACTATTGTGCTTTCACTACTAAAGAAGCAAGGGGAAGATCCACTAAACCCTAACAACTACTGCCCTATCTCCCTGCTACTTTACTGTGCCAAAATTCTAGGAGCTATGGTAGCAAGGTTCCAGAGATCTGGATCCACTGTAAGCAGCGTTCCAGCAAGGTTATAGCACTGAAACCGTGCTACTGTCGGTCATGGGTGATGTAGGACAGATGCGGACAGCAGCAAAGTATCTGCACTGCTGCTGTTGGACCTGTCGGCTGCCTTCAACACGGCTGACCATGTCATATTACTAGACTCTGTGGAAGTGGTCAGCCTCAACAGCCCTCCTCTGAGGTGGATGAAATCCTCTTTGGAAGATCGTGTCCAGCTCTATTATTTTTTTGCTGACAATACGCAAGTGAAATTTGGAGTCCCTCAGGGCTCATTCCTGTTACCCTACCTTAGTCCTATGGAGAATTATTGATAAAAGAGCTGGCAGAGAGAAGATGTAGACTCTACTGCTAGTCTGATAATTCTCAGATCCTACTAAGCTTAGATGAGAGAACAGGCACACAACTAGATTTTCCTGATGCGCATTTCATGCGGAACCGGTGTTTCACTTGAATCTCAAGGCTGATAAAACTGAAGTGGTTTCATTTCAAAGGCCTTAGATGGCAGTGCACTTGCACTTGTAACTAAGCGTGTCACGCAAAATGTTCCCTCTCGCTCTACCTCTTGCAAATCTTCTGAGGACTAGAAATCGGTATCATAAGGAAAGAACATGCGAACGCAGCTTTTCTGTTCAAGCGCCGTAGAACTATCTCCCATCTCAACTCCACGCTATATCGGAATATCAAGTATCAAAAATAAAAACTTGGCTATTCAGACAAGTCTATTCATTCTAAACTCCATTATTCATCGGTGCTTGCCCCCGCTTTCCCCCCATTTATGTTGCTTACAAAGTTGGTACCATCGGTGAACGCGCGCGTTATAAAGTTTTGTTAACATAGCAAATGAAAGATAGAAAGACTGGAAGTGGAGAGTGTGTGCAAGGGCATGCCAACACAGAGGGCACACTGAAGCACCTGGTACAAGACAACTCACGGACGTCAATGAGCCGGAAGTCACGGCAGCACAGAGAGGGGTGTGTCATACAAAATAATGCGTCCATTTTCTTGCGATAATGGCATTACTCCTAGTCCTACTCCCTCGCCTTCCTTTCAAACCAATGAGGCCTCCTGCCTCCCCCTAGACCCTCCCTTCCCCTTTTAAACCCCCCCCTCACCCCTACCCCCTCCTGTACAAAAACCAAGCCCAAGTAGCAACTGAGACAGTCCGTACCGGGAGGGCGGGAGGGAACGGAAAGGAAGGCGAGGGAGTAGGACTAGGAGTAATGCCATTATCGCAAGAAAATGGACGCATTACCTCCCGTCCCTCCCTCGCCTTCCTTTCAAACCAATGAGACATAGCAAGAAGCACACAGGAGACGGACACTGAGTTGCAAGAAGTTTATTATCCTGCACAAAAGCCACCAAAAACCCCACCCCTATTACTTCATAGAGGATAAGACTCAGTGACCCAATACCGACTCCAAACTACCCAAGTCCGACAGCCTATAATGCCGAACAAACGTCAAAGGAGAAGCCCAAGTGGCGGCCCTGCAAATTTCCTCTACTGAGGTCCCCTGAAGCTCCGCCACCGTAGCCGCCATACCCCTGGTAGACCGACCCTGAATCCCTTGAGGAGGAACCACCCCTTTCAAGGAATAAGCTAACAGAATCAATGATCTCACCCACCGACTCAAGGAAGCCGAGGAAGGCTTCTCCCCTTTACGGGCCAGACCGAAATTTCCAAAAAGCAAATCACCCTTGCGGAAAGGAGCCACCACACGTAGGTACTCCAGCAAAGCCCTGCGTACATTCAACGAATGCAAACGGACCTCCTCCACTGAGGAGGGATTCGGACAAAAAGAAGGAAGGATGACCTCCTGGCGAGCATGGAAAGAAGAATTGACTTTCGGGACAAAAGAAGGTACCGGAACCAGAACCACCCGATCCTGAAAAACTTTACAAAAAGGAAAAGAACAGGCCAAGGCCCCCAATTCCCCTAAACGGCGAGCCGAAGTAATGGCCACCAAAAAGAACGTCTTTAAGGAAAGATGGCGTAAATCACAGTCCCCCAGAGGTTCAAAAGGGGCATCCGTTAAAACATCCAAAACTAAAGAAAGATCCCATGAAGGAAAAGAACGTACAGGGCGAGGAAACAAATTAAGAAGCCCATGAAAAAATCTAGGCATCAAACGACCCTCATCCGGAAGGTTACGGCACGGACCTCTAAAAGCCTGAATAGCCACCCACTGTACCCACAGAGACGCCACCGACAACCCAACTGTGCACCGTCCTGCAAGAACTGCATCACCTCAAAGATAGACACCCAGGTAGGATCCAATTCCTGTCTTAAGCACCAAGAAGAAAACACCCTCCACTGCCTACCATAGGAAAGTAAAGTGGAACGCCGTCTGGAAGCCAGTAACGTAGAACTCAAAGCCACTGGAACCCCCAGGCACGTCAAACCCCAGCGTTCAACTTCCAGGCCGTCAAGTGTAACCTCCTCAATGACTCCATTGGGAGGCAGGGAAACTCCAGGGGCGACAGACAAAGAGGAAGAGGCCACATCCGCCCGGCTGCCATCAGCCGCAGTAACGGGAACCAATTCGCCCGCAGCCAATGGGGAGCAATCAGGAGAACCCTGGCCCCCAGAAGCCGCACCCTCAACAGAAAAGACCTGAGTATCTGAAACGGCGGGAACGCATGCAAAAGGCCCCTTGGCCAAGGACACGACATCCCGTCCACCTCCCAGGCTTGGGTACACCGAAACCAGGAGCAGAAGCGATCTAGCTTCACGTTTTCTGCGGACGCAAACACATCCAGCACTGGAAGACCCCAGAGCCGAACCAGATGATGAAACAGTGACTTCCGGAGGGAGAAAAGTTGAGAGGAAGGAATCACCCTGCTCAGCAGATCCGCCCGAACATTGACCACTCCCCGAATGTACGTAGCCCTGAGAGAAGGAACCCACTCCTGAGCCCACACAAAAATCTTCCTGGCCAGACTGAACAAAGCCCTTGACCTTGTCCCCACCTGTCGGTTGACATAAGCCTTGGCCACTAAGTTGTCTGTCCGAACAAGAACCGCCACTCCCTTCAGGGACACCTGGAAATGGATCAGAGCCAACAATACAGCCCTCAACTCGCGCTAATTTGACGACCGATTGGCCTCCAGCAGGGACCAGAACCCCTGAATCTGCACCGACCCCATCCAAGCACCCCATCCGGAGAGGCTGGCATCCGTAGTCACCACCGCCGGGCTCAGAGGAGACAAAGAGACCCCTACCCGAAGATGATCTGCAACTAACCACCATCTCCGCTCCCTGCGAATTAAACCGGACCCGGAACCCTGGTCCCGAGAGAACCGGACCCTGGCGCCCACCTTCTCAAGAACCATGTCATCAAGCACAGCAGATGGAAACGTGCCCAAGGGACCAGAAATATCACGGACGCCAAATTACCTTGCAGACGCAACCACAGAAGAGCACGGGGGGCAGCCTGTAACACCATTTTCCTCACCATGGACTGGAGTACACCTAACCTCTTTTCTGACACCGTCACCAAGCCAAGAAGAGTCCGAAACCGAGCCCCTAGAAAAACCAGATCCTGGGACGGAACTAAATCGGACTTTTCCCAGTTGATTAAAAACCTGTGGTTTTGCAGGATCACCAGAACTTGGGCCACCTGCCTCTGCAACAGGCCCCGCGAAGGAGCATGAATCAAGATGTCGTCCAGGTATGGATGAATAAACACCCCTTCTGAATGTAGCAACGCCACCAGGGGGGCCAGCACCTTCGTAAAAATCCAAGGAGAAGATTTGAGGCCGAAAGGTAGGACGCAAAACTGATAGTGCTCCTGATCCACAGCAAACCTCAGGAACCTCTGTGATGACCTTGCCACCGGCACGTGCAGGTAAGCATCCTGCAGATCCAGTGACACCAGAAAGTCCCCTTGACTGACCAATGGAAAGATAGTCTGAATAGACAGCATGCGTAAATGCACCGTCCTGATCCAAGCATTCACTTCCTTCAGATTGAGCACAGGTCGAAACCCCCCTGATACTTTCTGAACAAGAAATAAGACCGAATAAGTGCCCTGACCCCTTTCTTCCAGTGCAACGCGGGAAATGGCCCCTTTGACCAGCAAGTCCCGGACTCCGTCCAACAATGCCTTTCTCCTCGACCCTCCTGTAGGCAGAGGAGTGGGACGTACCCCCGAATCTGGAGGCACTACAACAAAATCGATGACATAACCATTAGCCACAATGTCCAGCACCCAGTGATCGCTGACACTCTCCTCCCAAGTTGAAAGAAAGTGTCTCAGCCTTCCCCCAACCGGCCCTATGCCAGGCCCACAGTGATTGTCAGGACACCTTCTTGAACCCACCCCGGTTCGAAGGGGCAGACTTCTTAGGGGAAAAACACGGCTGAAAACGACGTTTCCTAAAAGAAAAAGATTTGGCATCCATCTTAGGAGAAGAACGGGAATGTTTCTTCCACCCTTTTCCCGAAGCCGATCCCCCTTTATAAGGCAAGGCATGCTTCCGTTCCTTAAATGCTTTGGAAAGCATGGAAGGCAATTGATCCCCAAACAAGCTACGACCCTCAAAAGGCAGTCTCAGCAAGGCAGACTTCTCCCTCGGGTCGGCCTTCCAGGAACGCAACCAGAGGGACCTATGGGCCCCAATTAAAGCCCCAGATGCCAGAGCCGAAGTACGGACCACATCTGAAGACACATCTGCTAACAACCTGGCTTGCTGCTCCATACCAGCCAGGAGCTCCAAACATTCCGCCCCTTCCTGAACAGCCACCACCAGCTTATCAAAGTCCTGCACCAACGACTGGGCCGCATAAGCAGAATATATACCTGCCCTCAGAGCCAGATTCTCAGCCGCAAAAGCTCTCTTAAGCCCTGAATCCACCTTACGGTCCGTGGCATCCGTAGGCACACAATCCTCCGGATTGACTGCCGTCTTTCCAATCAGGGTAGCCAAAATTGAATCCAGGCGGACCGAGGAAGGCAATACCTCCTCACCCTCAAGTAAATAAAGTTTCTGCAGGAATCGTGGAACCTGAGCCTTATCCACATCCTTCCATTCACGAAACACCATATCCTTCACAGGTCCCTGAAAAGGCATGGCAAATTTAGAAGGCGTCTGATATTGAGGAAATAAGTGAGTCTGAGTTTGTAGGTTGAAACACCGGAAATCCCAAACTGTCCCGTATATGAGCCATCACATCCCACATCTCCTCCCTGGAGATATATTTACCCCCAGAGGACGTAGATGGAGCATCCCCTTCCTCACTATCGGAGGAGGACTTCCCTGCAGATGCAGGTGTATGGGCAACTTTAGACCGTCCAGTCCTGGCCATCCCCGCTTGAAGAGCCCTGGAATCAGCCACCTCGATCATCTCCTGCACCTCCTCCCTGGACATGAGGGGAGCAGCACTACCACCCTGTAACTGGGGGCCCCCAGGGGTGGAAATGCCAGCAGCACCCTCCTCCTCTGAGGAGGAAGAAGACACAATCCTTCGTCTTTTAGCCGGAGCTTTAGGCATCATCGCATCCAAAAAACACACTGCCACCAACTTTAAAATACTCCCAAATATACAGAACCCAGGACCTCCCTCAACACCTATCCACCAATCCCCACAAAGGTCAAAATAAGCATTGTCGTCAAAAATGCGGGCAGAACGCCCGTCCTACCCGCACAGAATACCAAAAAACGCTCATCGGCATCTCTCCGCGGCTCCGTGGCGCAGAAATCCGGAACTCGACGCCCCAGCCACAGAGAGCCGGCTGACCCCGTCAGCCACCTCCCGGGACGCCTCTAACAAGCAGCCCCGCCCGCTCAGTAAAGACGTGTCCGGCCAAAACACTCGTCGCGGAGCTCCGCGTCCCGAGGAGTGCCTCCAACGAAGTCCCCCAGGCCCCGCCTTGAAGGTAAGTGAAAGGGAACGTCTAGCGTGGGCTAGACAAAAAGAACAGGAGGGGGTAGGGGTGAGGAGGGGTTTAAAAGGGGAAGGGAGGGTCTAGGGGGAGGCAGGAGGCCTCATTGGTTTGAAAGGAAGGCGAGGGAGTGGGACGGGAGGTAATGTTCATTTAAAAAGTTACTAACAGCGACCAACATTTTCTAATAATCTTGAAGCTTTTGTTGCTGATTTGGTTGTTTTTAGTATGTTTTCGATATGCAGAGCCATTACTCAATGCATGTTTTTGTTTGATTTAGGCTCCCACTGATTGGCACGAGCGAGTTGAGAAGCTTGTCCAGCCTAAACACGCTTCGGAGCTGTCAATGAAGGACATTATGACGCGTATTGAGGAAGTTGTAACGGGGCGTTTTTGTACCATTGCACAAGAGTTTTTAAATACTGACTATGCAAAAATAAATGTCATTTCAAAGGAAGACTTCAGAGACATTTGCAACAGGAATTTCATGTTTCTGACAGATGACCAAGTAAGGCATAAAGAAATGAGAATATTGCGGACAAATTATGCAATTCTTACTTTTCACGAAGACAGTATATCATTTTGTGTAAATTTATCTATGTGGTTTAATGCAGCATAAGGATGTGCGATCGTGCATGCATTATTAATGGCTTGTTTCTGTTCTACGGTTCATAAAATCACATAATAAAATGTTACTGTGAGGGGGTGTGGTCTGGCCACCATAGATGGCAGCTCCGTGCACGAGCCCTAACATCTCCCATAAGCCTTGTAGTCTTGCCTGAACAAGTAGCTTCCACTTCCACTTCCACCTTGTATTGTGGGAGTCGCGAGGACCTGAGAAAGCACTCTGTTGAGCCCTGGCGACCCTTTCAGGCACAGTTTCCTCAACTGGGATGGCATCTGTTGCAGCACAAAGGCCTTGGTGGAATACCGAAGAAGAGGAGAGTTTGACATCGACCGCAGCCCGAGAGGTTGGAGACCCAGGTGTGGTTGGGGTTGCAATGTGCATCCTGCTGCCTTGCTGTTGCAGAGAATAAGGAAGAGGATTTTGCCGACTGATGTGGAGGGGAGATGGGAATTTCCTTCCCCCCTCTTTCCAATAAACTGAGCTGATGGGGTGGGAGGAGTTTCAAAGGGCCCTTGAAAGACCATCTGGTCTCATGAGCTGCTCCACAATTCAGGGGGAGGCTGCAGGGGAAGCCCAAATCAAGTGCTGGTAAAACACTGGATGACGGAATATATATTGAGACTCGCGCACCAGACCACTTTGGACATTTCAGCTAGTTTGACTTCCACCTACATGGCCCACTGAAGGGCAAGGCAAGGAGCATCAACAAAATGTATTGCAAGGGATCAGTCCTAACACATCATCGACCTCTATCACTGGTCACGGACACACAGGAGGGAAGAGTATTGACAGTCGAAGCTGCTCATGCCCTATTGCTTGTGGTACGTCAATAGGTGGGTGCTGGGCAGGCTCCACCATCACTGCCAAGGCACACAGCATCAACCTTACCAATCATCTCAATCAATAAGGGACTGTGCTGTGTCTTTCTTGTACAGGTGAACACTGTTTCCACAAACCCATGCTGGAGCAGGGTCCCTGCTGTAGCAGGGGGTGGCATCTTCTGTAGCCTCTGCGTTACCACTACTCCCTCTTGACTCAGCAGTTAGGGTGCTATTATCCTTGAGCCTGACTGCTCCCTTTGCGCTCCCTCTTGGACACTGATACAGTGGTGAAAAATATGGCAGGACTTCCACCATCCTATGGAAAAATTTACAAAGACACTGAGCCCTACCAGACCACTAACTCACAGCCAATGCCGCCATCACCAGGACCAGCAGACAGTAGAGCCACACAAACATGGTAGTCATTCTTCAGGTGATACAATAAATAAGATCATCGTTGGATAGCAAATTTGGAGAGCTGGGCTTAGATCTCTCACTGATCAATCAGGGCCTAAGCAACATGGTGTACCAGGAGAATGAAAATGAAGCAGGATTCACAGGAGTCCCAGAAATTATCCAAATTTTACAAAGTAAAGTCTCACATTTACTGATGGTTCCCAAACAACTCAAAGAAGAATTGGAGGATATGGAAGCCAGGTTTGATTGTGAAGTAACAGCATACGACTTGTGGGAATTGTGGAAGGACCCTGCCCTTACCAACTCTTCCTTAAATGGTTGCAATCCTGAGTCCCTGCAGAATAACTCTCGCTATGCTTTGTGGTGGAAAGGGACCATCACTCCTTGGCATTGAAACTCCCTCCACACCCGGCTTCTCATATTACTTGTTCTTAACTACATCAACCAGGATGCAATCCTCACTGTGACCAGACAGAAGGAGACAGTCTATCAAGAGACATCCAAAATAATGGTCATTCCAGACTACACCCTCCAGGTCCAGCAGCAACGCAGGGTGTATGCTGAAGTGAAGCAGAAACTGTAAGCTATACAAGTGAAATACATGCTTCTTTTCCCTTGGCAGATTTAGAGAAATCCAGACAAGGAAATTGTTCTTCTTTGACACATTAGACAGTACTTGGCAAAGGCTGGGCGAATGATGACTTCCAGCTCCCTGCCAAGGAGATGGGACAGACCAAATTGAGGCAGCTGTGAACCAAAGGACCATTGCAAGGCGTAGAAGGGAGTGGGGGATGCATAGCAGGCTAGTAGAAACAAGAAGCATCTGCAACGAGAGAAGAACTGACAGATGGATCAAATCCACAATCCAAACTTGCTCTCAAGCTAAACAACTGGACTAAATCTCTGAAGACACAATATTGCTTATCACATTGGGGCCAACATCCAGCTACACAGGTGATTGGAAGAGCCACCCTCACTGGTGAGGCTATTTGGTGATTACTGTTACCTAGCACTGCTTTGTTATAACATGTTATAACATGGTTTTCCAAAATTGAATTGAATGACAGGGTGAGGAGAAGTTGGGGTGAGAAATAAATTGTAAAAGAGAGTAGCATCTCATGACATGGCACATGGTACATTGGATCCTCCTCAATATTAGCATGACATTCAACATGGGTAATGCCTACAACCCCACCCCCCAAATATACAAGTGTGAATATTTTGATCACCAAGAGCAAGTGTTGCATGGTGCTACAATATGAAAAAAGCCAATCTTCAGATGCTTTGCTCATGCAAGAAATATATTTGTGTGACTCTAACTGGAAATTCCTGGACAGGTATGGTTGCTCAGGAGTCTTCAACTCCAGCTTCATACCCTCTTCTAGAGGGGTAAGAATGCATCTCCATAAATCCTTACCTCCATGATCATCATAGATCAAATGTAAACTGGACCACTGGGATGCTATATCCTAGTATAAAGAAAACTGGAGGGGTAGAACTGAATGCTGGAAAGCATCTACACCCTACCAGCCTTATCTCACGATGCACTGAACAAACTGACCATAGCACTCACCAACATCCAACCATGCACATTTTTCATTATTGGAGTCTTCAATCCTGTCATGAACAAGCAATTACATTCCTGGTACCTTAAACACTTCACAAAGTACTGCGAATCTGTGCGAATCTGGCATGCTAGATTGGTTTAAGTCATTGGACATGATAGATAAGTGCCACAAATGGCACCCTGAGGAGCAGGAGTACATACTCTCTATTATGGTTCACACAACTCCCTTTCCAGTATCAACCATTTTGTCATGTCGGCTGAATTTTAGATATGTAGCTGTGTCAGAGTTACTTCCACAAGGAATTTTCGACAGGTCATCCATAATGCATCTTCCATATAGGCAAGGTTACAATGACATGGCAGCTTAACGCATGGTGGCTTCTAGACAATGACTTTGCAGACTCGCTCACAGAGACATTAACAATTCCTATGACATCAATGTTGGCTCTATTGCCTCGATCAGTATCCTCTGAGAAGCAGTCAATGGAGTGCCATAGGCAAGGCCATGTTCCATATCAAGCGGAAGCACATCAGACGGGAGACCAGCATGGCAGACCTAGAAATTAGGGTGACAGAGATATAGAAACCGATTTCACGTTCCAGGACGGCACCAGCCGTGGAGGCAATTAGAATCTGTTCAGACACTACTGAGGGATCTAGCCCTTGAGATGGCCTGAAATATCTGGATTGTCTCCTAAAGTTGACTGTATAACTCAGGAGATAAATCCAGCAATCTCTAGTCTCAGCACCAAAAATGGTGACTTTGTATGGCGAGAACATACTGAATACATCTGCTGACTATTACAGCTCACTATATGCCTCACACACCGCCACTGGAGGACAAACGGCCTACCCAATCCTAATGACTGATCTCCCAGTTAAAGTGCTGAGCCTGGGTGGTTGCGAGGAATTTGATCCACCAATCACTACTGATCGCTGAGGCAGTCGCAGGGAAGCAGTGGCCTTTACAGTTTCCTGATGTAATTTTTAAAGAAATGTGTCTCCCTTACGAACCTCCCTCTCTTAGGTCTATTTAATGAGGCAATTCACGTAGGTTCCTTGTCAGACAACCTGCAAGGGGTAGTAATAATGCGGATCCCAAATAACTCAAATCCTCCTACAGGCCAATACTGTCCATAAACTCAGACGCCAAAATACTGGCAAAATACTAGCAAACTGTTTATTCAAAATTATCTCACACTTAAAAGACCACTATCAGTGTGGCACTAGGCAGTAGCAGGAAACTAGGCGTACACTCAGGCAATTGCATTTAGTGCATGGTAGAGGTCGAGAACCCGAAAGACCAGGCACGCTGGC
Organism: Pleurodeles waltl; assembly: GCF_031143425.1. Lineage (NCBI taxonomy): Eukaryota > Metazoa > Chordata > Amphibia > Caudata > Salamandridae > Pleurodeles > Pleurodeles waltl. The sequence continues at coordinate 272,025,480 of NC_090442.1, forward strand.
CCTTAATAACTTTGAGAAAACCTTTGACTCTGTAAGTTGGCATTTCCTCTTCCAAATACTGTACACAATGAGATTCGAACTGCACATCATATGCTGCATGAAAACCCTCTACACTATCACATGGGTTACAGGAGTGATAGAATGCTATTGGATCGCTTTATGATTGACCAGTGTATGACGCAGGGATTTCCACTCTCTCTACTGCTATCTGACCTGTTGATAGACCTGTTGGCACAGTGGATAAGGAAAGATGCTCTCCTAAGAGGCTACCAGTGGACCTTAAGAAGACTGTATTTTCCTAAATGCACTCATGTTCATGCAGGACTCTCCCCCCCCCCACCCTAATCTGCAATCGATTGATGAAAATTCTAAAGCTGGATTGCATGGCGTTGGACTGTTTGTCAACTGAGACACATCCACGTTGGTGCTGGTCGGGGATTGTGTAAAAATGGAAGAATGGCAACCAAACTTCCTGTGAAGATGGGAAGCTTTAAAAACCTAGGCAGCCATATATCATCATCCCCTCAAGAAAGTTAGGAATTAAATACACACCCATTGTTGTCCAAAACTGGCGGAGATCTGCATCACTGTTCAGACTTACCACTTTACATGCGTGGCAGAAATGTGTTTCACAAAATGAGTATTCCTACCTAAATGATTGCTCACACTTCAAGCCTACCCCAACGTTATCCTGTTTAATTTTTTTTTAGACAGTTGAAATCTGATAACACGGATTATTTGTGGTGTGGAAACAACCGAGAATTTCCATTGCTAAATGTACTCTGTAGGTTTAGGAGGGGAGGGTGCAGACAAGCAACATGAAATTGTACTACTGGGCTGCGCACCTGGTCACTCTCAGCGATTGGATTCACGGAGATCGGAATGATCCCGCAAAAAATACAGAACTGTACCTCTTTCCCAGGGGTGCAACACAGGAGCATATATACAGAAAGGGGACCAAAGATTCCTTACTGGAGGTCATGAAGATCGCAATAAAGATCCAGTAAAAAGCCTTGAAGCACATAGGAAGCATTAAAAATTTATACAATTGACACTCGTGGTGGGTGGATCAATTCCCAGGGTGTGGAAGTTGGAGGGGTTTGGTAAATAGGGCTGCACTGGATTTACTTACTACCTTTGGAAATGTGGGCACACAATACATATGAAATCATTTGACTAGCTCAAGACACAGTTTGGCATAGAGAATTAGCTGTTATATTGTTTTCTCCGATTGCGGCATGCTGTGGAACAATATTAGGAAGAATTGACAAATTCAGCCCTTTAGAGTCTCTCCTGGCTTCACTATATCTTTTTACCCTCACTAGTAGGGGGACCTTGGCCTCACTGATGATGCTGAATGAGTAGAGACCAGAACAGTCCCACACGTTCTCACCCTATCATCTAAGCTCCGATTAATCTAACTTACCTACACAGACTTTACTACACCTCTGAAAGACTATGGAAGACCGGAATAAGAATTTCTCCCACATACATTCAATGTCCAACTATTAACACACTCTCTTATGTTATGTTGGACTGCCCCCATATCAAAACAATTTGGAAACACATGTGAGACTCCCTAGCAACAATACTAGGCCATTTCATCAACCTTACACCCAAGTAGGTCTTATTAGGGATACAAGAAGAATTGGTCTCTAGGGGCAATCATTTCTTAATAGGAGCTGGGATAATTGCCAACCACACCAAACATTGGGCAGACTGTCCTCATTCCTGCAAAAACTGTGTCAAAAGGATAGACTGCTCTGCACTGTTCGAGAAAGAAATTTACAAATCACACTCAAAAGATTTTGAGTGGTGTGGGGGCCTATATCTTCCACAATACACAACTCTCACTCAAGACTAGAATTTTGGCTCGGCACCCAAGATGTGCTAGGCTAGTTAGGTGGGGTGGAACACATTCATCAAACAGTGTCTGATTACGCACCAGTTGCCACCCCACTAAGCATTCCTGAGATGACACACAGAATTAGACTGTGGCAGCTGTGGCCGGAAGAACAGCTTGATAATGTTTTCATATCAGAAGTCAGGTCGTATTGTCATACTTAAAAACAAACACCAGCTCAGTAAACACTATAGGGACACTCTAGGCAGCATGTAAGGTAGTTTTTAGAGGCGAGTGTATAAGGGGCAAGGCATTCTGAAATATATACAAGGAGACATAATGAGGCTAGAATCAGAGATACTAAATTTGAAAAATAAGTTAAAAAAGGGTCCAGACCAACATGCTCTATTGCAAATTGGCACCATGTGGTTGGAATTCCAAGACACTGCAGAGGCTGAGGTGAAGTTTTTAGACAAACAGAAAGCACCCAGAAGATATGTAGAAGCGGAACACCCTGGTAGGTCCCTAGAAGGAATGCTTTGCCTCTCTTGGGCAGCCGCAGGGATAACGGAGATTAAAACAGTAGACGGGACCATACATAATAAGTCAGAGGATATTCTACACAAATTTGTAATATACTACACAACTTCTATAGAGCTAAACACGACACTCCTCTGTCACAAATACATGCTTATCTCGACAGAGCTACACTGGTCTGGCTAGAAGAACATCAGCGGGAACCGCTATGTGCCACCATCACAGGAGGTCAAAGTATGCATCACTGAACTACACAATGGTTCAGCCCCTGGGGGGGAGGGTCTTCCAGTTGAGCCCTATTCTACTGGACCTATACAATGAGGCACAAGACCTCCGCAATCTTCCTCCCACCTTGCGGGAGGCCATAATTATCACACTCCTCCTGCATGGTAAGCCTCCACACCTATGTGGGTCATATCGCATGCTCTCACTAATAAATGTGGAGACAAGAATCCTGGCTAAATTAATAGCTAAACAACTGCTCCCAATACTCCCCTTTATGATGCGTCCAGACCAGGCAGGGTTTGTGCTAAATTGACCCCCCAGTGAAAATGTATGCACACTCTTTACTCTCACCAAATCAAATTGACCTGACATTGGCTGAGGGGGCCATCTTTCTGGATGCCATCAAGGCTTTTGACTCTGTGGAATGGCAGTACCTCCTAACAGTGCTGGAGTGGATGGGAATGAACAGGCATTTGTTGCAATGGGTAAGGCCCCTATACACGAACCTCTGGGGCCAATAAGCATCAATGGGTTGTCATCCGTCTCGATCCTGATTACAAGAGGAATGCTGCAGAGTTATCCTCTGTCAACAGTCCTGTTTGCACTGGCGATGGAACCCCTTGCATGCATAATTCGACAACACCACTTCCAGAGAGTGATGTAGTTTCATACATGTAGAATGATTATAACCCTGTATGCTGACAATATTTTACTTATATTGAAGGACCCAGACAAAAATCTGGCACTGGTGATGGGGAAATTTTGGCCTTTGGGGCTAGATCAGGCTTACAAATAAACTGGGATAAGTCAGTCCTCCGATGGTTGACTGAGTCTACTGCCTGCCCCAAGTCAGACTTTCCTTTCTAATGGCAGACGAATCACACAAGATACCTTGGTATCTGATTCCATACTGATACAGAGGCCCTGGTTAGGGAAACTATGGCAGATGTATTGCCAGGCTAGAACAGCAAGTTGACAGATGGATCAAACTCCCACGAACTCCAGCAGGTACAGTGAAGATAATGAAAATGACGATCCTGCCGAGGCTGCTATAATTGTTCCAGAATCTCCCCAACCTGCTCACAAGAGTTGTTTTTTACTAACATCCCTCATGACTAGACTCGCATGGGCTTATCTGCGCAGGCCAAGTTCACCCACTACCTGATGCATGACAATCGCAACTTAGAAGGAGGGCTGGCTCCTTTCCACTCAAAACTATAATAATGCTGCGCCCTATACAATCCTGTTCCGAAATCCACACTGTGAACCACACTACCTGGTTATAATCCTCCTTAGCCACATATACAGGCAGTACAGGCATGTACTCTCACCACAGTCCATTCATGTGACGAAGATGAGGGACTTTGTAAATTCTAAGTTCCTCTCCTTTGGGGAGTTTTTGTTCAAGAGCCGACCCTGCTCAATGCAGGCACCATTATGCAATAAACTCCTTATTACAGTACACAACATTTTCCCCTCCTTCCCGGATGAGCTTAAGGAGTGGCTGCTCCTGACGATGATAGTGACAAACCCCAGCCTGCTTACTCATTACCAGGATCTATAACATCACTCCAATAAACCTCCTCACCCCCAATACAAAACATAAATGGGAAGTTGAACTAGGGTTTGACATTCTGCTTGCAACCTGGACATGCAGTTTTAAACAGACTAAACAAGTCTCATCCAGTAGCAACTTACATCTTCTGCATCTTAAATTCATACATAGGACATACTACACCCCGTGTTCCTGGCCAGACATGGCTTAACTACCGATACGAAATGCTGGAGATGTGGTGCCCCAGATGCAAACTTGTTGCATCTTGCGTGGGAGTGCGCAACAATCCAAGCCTCTTGGATCACACTGAAACAAGAGATCAACAGCATTGCCTGCACCAACATCACAAATGGACAACCTTACATTGGGCTCCTGGGCTGCTCTGGGTTAACGTTGACAAGCAACCATACATAGCTCTATATCAAGGAGGGGGAACATACACATGTTGAAAATGCAATAAAGAATTCAATAAAGAAGATAACATTTGAAAGTTCACCTCTGCGAAGACACTACAGAGAAGGTTATGTAGCCGTGCGGCAAATTGTTTTGTGGTTTAAAAAATCTAAAACGGATCTATTTTGGCTAAGAAGCAAAACATTAGACATTAGAATAGGTGCAACTCCAACAAAGTATATCACCCTGAGAACACCAGAGAAAGCCGTCAAAGCCGTGAAGCAGATTTGTGGCACTCTCATGTTATGGTGGTGTCTCTCAAGGGCAGAGCACATGTTCGCGTGACCTTCCTGGCTGCAGTGTAAACATCCAGTTTTGGGTTTATGTGCCTGGAAGTGAACTGACTTATAGGATAAGTCACTGTGTAGTTGCAAAAGGTATTGTAACTGAACTACTGTCACTCTGCCAATTAAGTTTATTAAGTTCTTAAGCTCCTAGCTCTCTGACCTGCACTTATGCTGATTGGTTGTGGATTGGAATGTGTTTTTTTAATTTGGCTAATTTTTTTAGTCTTTTAGTCACAGCGACTAGGAATTATTTTATTCATTGGCAATAGCGTAATGTATCTTGGGCCCTTGTGCAGTGACAGAATAGGCCCCCCTGACTGCTCTTTGAAATATAAAATACAGCAATAATCAGGGCTCAGTTGGCTCATCAGGCCTTTGTGTCCCGCTGCACCTATTGAGGCTACGCCCCTGTTCATTAGTTGTTTCTGTTGTAACCTCATGTCAACTCGGTTAAGCATTTACTTTAGTTGTTCTCACCACTTTGGAATAGTACTTCTTACTCTGTTGGCCATCGCAGGTGGACTACTCCATTCAACCTACCCACCATTTTACATCTACATGATCCTGCCTGGTCGCAGATGTGTGCTCCAGTTTTATGGTCACGTGCCGCACACGTAAGCAACTGATAAGGGCCATTTGTTGTAAGTCCTATGGTCTTATGGGTCATGCAACACATATCATACATCTCTTGTAACTGAACACATTCAGATAAGGAACGTACAGCAAATTAAAAATCTGTTCATGAAGGGTTTATGAACACGAATTAAACATGGTAGGAAACCATCTTAATGCCTGGAGACACCACACGTCACAGGTGGGGTGTTTGAACATTGTCCAGCTTCACACAACACCATCAGACTGACAGGAAAAAATGCCAACAATTCTTCAAATTACCCCCAACTGTCCCCCAACCCAATCATCATGGCCTCCAACCAATCCAAAAGAACTAATTAATCAAGGGTATAAAAAAAGAAGATTGACCAATAGAATATAAGTGGCCACTGATGCACAATTTCCAGGCTATTGTTTTAAATGTCTTCTGATGTTTATTCTGTGTCCCTCTAAGGTTTAAATCCAGACTTCTGGTCATACAGTATGTTCTAAGATCCTATGTAATGCTGTAATTGCACAGTAGCCTTATTCTGGAGGATTTGTAACAGCTAAAGAATATTTGAGGTATGCTGATAAAGCAAACATAATACAGAATGCAGGCTGTTTTGGCAAAAGAGACAATCCAGACTTATTTCTGGTAAAATGGATTCTTGTCATTGCTGAAGGGGCCATCCATTAATCTAGTGAAAAGCAAGGGCAAGAACATGACATTGTTATTTCATTTTGACATGTGGGCACCATTCTGACCATCAGCATCTGCATTTTTAACTGCTGAATATCTTAAATATGCCCTTGTAAGGAAGTGAAACAGAACGGTGGCTCCAAGTAAAAGAATGATCAACCTTTAAAACCTTTTGTGGCATCCACAAAGCACTCAGCGTTCAGTCAGCTTAATACCTAGCCAGATTGTTTGTTCCACCCTGGAGCTGGTCAGGCAATTAATTGGTACCTATTAGATATCTGACCAATTCAATACACAAAATTTGTAAGCCTATCCTTCCATATCCATGACTCGCTATACAACTCCCTACCACTTTAGCTTAGACTGGAAAAAGAATACCTTAAATTCAGATCTTTAAAGACCCACTTCTGGCATTTAGTTAGTCCATTTATTTCTCTATAGAAATGTTGTCTTTTCATCCATCCATTCTGCCATTTACATACCTATCATCAGACTTGCCTCAGGCAATTGAGGATTCTTACACTTATTCAAGGGTTTGTCCCTATTGTAATCATATTCATGAGGAGATCCAATGACAGACCCCATTACTGCTGGATGTCTAATTGGTTCTTGCAGATGTAAATAGGTGGTGATGAACTACTTCAGCCCAAGCCCCACAAGACAAGTCTACCATATGTGGTTTGTATTGCTTCCCAAAAATAGCAGACAAAAAAGTAAAATAATGGTACCAAGAGAAGCAGAGCAGAGGGCAGCACAGAGACCTTACATAGCTGTATTGCTTAAGTTGTTCCATGAAGAATGGTAGATTGTGATGGGATCACTGCCTTAAGCTATTCTGCTGCTCAGTGAGAAGTCTGTGTAGGCTGTGCCATAAGACAAATATGCTGATATCATGAGGCACTAGTATTGAAGCAGCTCCATTGTGGGATCTCTGTTTTTTCTTATGTAGAGATATATTTCTCTAGCATTGGATTTTTCATAGATTCACCTTCTTGAATTATTTCTTGCTGTCATGCAGGGAACCCCCGGCAAACAATGTTAACATACTAGGGTACCAGTGCAGTCAATAACACTGAATTAGCCATGGTCTACTTACATCCTCCCCACATCGTTATGTTTGCCCACACTTCAGCCAATCTGCTTCTAGCACCCTTGACCTTTCCCCTGATAGAGGCTTCCAACTGCCAGATGTTGTACTGCATGTAAACTCTGATGAACCCTTTGATGAGCTGTTTACATGAGTAGTATTTTCTCAACATCTGAAGTATATTTTCTTAACCATTCTTGTTAATGGAGAAAACATCTCTTTTCAAGGCTTGTAAAGTCTGTTGCCAAGGAAGATCTATGTCAATGACCCACATACCAAATGCCCCTACTGCCTCCATCCTAGTCAACCTTACAAAATGTGATTTAAGCAAGACATTTCTACTAAGGCTTTGAAAGATGGAGAAAGAAGGCTGGCTGTGGCAATTTTGGAGAATAAATTTGAAGCATCCACCGCTGGAGTACAAACAAAGATTGCCTCAAAGCAGTCCAAGATCAATACTTACAAGATATCTAAAAGACCCTATGACCCTGCCTGTAAGGTTCAAACAGTTGAGCGGCTGCTGCCCTATGCTACCAAACAAGATTAAAGTAATGTGCCAAGAAGGTATATTTAGAGGTCAGCAAACTTAGATGCCAACGAGGGCATTGCCCCCAGGTTCTGAGGTGCAACAGAGGAAATCAGAAATTTCTTCACAGGGAACCCAGTCAGGTACCTGCATGTCGACAACAGAACTGACATGAAATCAATGAAGGAATCCTCTTCATTTTCTACTATGGGGAAGACTCCCAGGAAACTGTCAGGTATGTCATCAGTGGTACAGTACCATCCTACAGACAACTGCCGTCAACAATTACTGTAACTCCGTCAACAACACTTCCTTTCATGGGCCTGGCAGCACCATTAACAAAGCTGCCAATGAAGAGACAATCACCCTTGAAGGCTTTAACATTGTTGACAAAGAGATGTCCCTCATCAACAAGTAGTCCAGATGACATAGGCAAGATCCATGCCCTTCTAAAAAAGGTCTACCACCATTTTAGCTTCCCAACCTTGACAGTAGAAACATCATGTTCTTTCCTTGATTTTAAGGTGAAATCAGAGAGGAGTGCAAGATCTATTTCCATTTTGGATCATTTATTGAAAGAAGTTCTGATTATGATACAGAATACTACTACAGCTACAGTTAATCTTTCATGAATTGAAAAAAATATAAAGCTACAACTGTTGCTCCAGTGTGCATTCTGATTAAGGTTAAGGCAGGATTTCTCATCTCTGCAGCTGATCAGCACATGCCAACAAATCAGTCAATGTTTTTCACATTTCCCACAGATAAAGAAGGTTGTAAAGGGGTAAGAGGGTGAATGTTCTGGCAGCAGGTGCTGTCAAGATTGCTGACGAATCGGCAGTAGCGTCTACATTTGATCACCAACTAAGGAGTGGTGTAGTACTATTTCTTAACAAGCTGCCGGAGGAAGATCAAATGAAGGCAAAAGCCACCCTGAAGGATAGAGAACAAGCCTTGGCAACTCTAATAGATGGTGCTTTGGACTTCTTTGTGTGCATTTCATCAGATTGGACAACAGTAATGAGGAGTTATGGGTGGTTGAAGAGCATTTTCTTTGAACTGGTAGACCAATCAGAGTCAAGAACATGCCATATGATGGCCAAACTGTGTTTGGAAAAAAGCTAAATGAGGCCCTTCAATCCATAAACACTGATGGTAAAACTGGTGTACTGCAGACCAGACTGATTTTAAGAGTTACAGATGTCAGAACCAAAGCTCCTTTCTACAACTCTATTTTTTTTAATGAAAACAGGTAATATGGGACTATGGAGAGCAGCCCTTATATTCAAGGCAGCAAAGACAGCAGTGCAGACAATCCGAATAGCAAGGTCGACACCGAAGATGTAACCAATTCTTAAAAACAAACAAGAGAAATAGGGCCTACGTTCCTCATGTCCACCTCCTCCTCTTGACTCTGCCAGTGAGAGGCACGATGAGTTACATCGTAAAGGACTGGCAGAAGATAATACGGATAAGGGGGTGTTGAACATTGTCAAACATAGTCGTAGCCTGGAATTCCTCAGAACACACAATCTCTTTGTCTGAGAAAAGAGAAACACAAACATTTAAAGGAGCTGTGCCCAGAGGCTGTTGAACTATTACCAAAAGGAGCCACTGAAGTGCCAGCATGGGAAAAGAATCTAGTTTTTACTTGAAATTCTATCTTATATTGAAAGAATCAGGTGAATATGGACATGTTATGGACTTAAGGAACCTCAACAAATAGAGCAAGAAGCAGAGCTTTTGCATTTCTGTGCTCCAGGAAATCTCCTTAAGGTAGGAGAATTGTTTATAGATTTGTAGTTTGCCTACCTCAGTATGTTAATTCATGCCAGGCACAGGAAGTCCCTTTGTTTCATGACTTCAGGTCGGCATTACCAATTCAAGGTGCTTGTATTTGTCCAAAAACTCCCTTGAGTGTTTACAAAGTGTATGGCTCTAGTAGGACCTTTTCTAAGAAGACAATGCTGTGCAATATATCCTTACATAGCCTATTGGAAGCCCTGGATGGACCCAGAAAGTCAATAGCAACACTTGCAAGCGTGGAATAAGCTATCAACATGACAAAATCATTCTATTTTCAGCCAAAGATTTGGTGTTTCTAGCAATCAGGATTTGCACGAAAGTGAGAATGGTATCCACATCTTTAGAAAGGGGCAACATATTAATGTTTCTGGTGTCTGTCCTGATACCAAAGCACAGCGCTACATTAACTACTGTCAAGGTCATTCTTCAGATTGTCCTCTTGCATACTGCTGCTGCCTCAATGTTGTGCCTTAATGAAAGGGATCCAAAAAGAGTTGATCATTCATTGGCAAAATGTAAATGGGAACTGGGGCGATGCTGTACAGATGAAAAATGCCCTTCACTGGTAGCTAAGGAAAGAAAACTTCTTCGGGGTCCACCCTTGTTGCCTTTCTAGCCTTAAGTGTTTCAAAGATCAAACCCTTCCCTTTTGGGATGTCGGCAGTCTGGATTTGCATACCAAATGTCTGTAGTACAAAAGAGAATCACAGCTACACATCAGTATTCTGGAACTCAGAGCTGCCAGGTTGGCTCTCAAAGCCTTCCTTCACTCAGTACAAGACTCTTAGGTCATGATTTGTACTACCAACATGTGTCCCATTTGAAAGCCTAAAGAGCAAAATCACTTCTGTTATTGAAAGAAGCTTAGAGTGTATGGATGAGAGCTGTCAATAACAGTTTGGACCCGAGCAGAACACGTTCTAGGATCAACAAAGAGGTAGCAGACCATATGAGAAGGCAATACTTAGACATTCACAAATGAGACAGACAGCAAGCAATTACAGTATTTCAGAGATGAGATACTCTCCAAAGGAACACACTTGCAACAGTTCACAACTTCAAATGCCCCAAATTCGCAAGAAGATGCTATTTCCGGGTTTGCAAAGAGACACCTCCATTAAAAACTAGACGGGGAAATTCCTGCACTCATTTCCATCTATCTCTATGAAGGTCTGAAGAGAACAGTGTAAAGAAATCTGGTGGTAACAGCACGGGTACATCAACATTAGTGTTAGGAATGATGGAGCATATTCCTATAAGCACCAATTTGAACCAAGCAGGTTATCTGTCTGCTTTCAAGGAAGAAGGGCCAACTACTTCACCACAACCCTTAGTCCCTTGAGTCAACAGCTTAGTTAGAGCTCATTCCACTATTAAGTCTTAATTTAAAGTGGAACTGATTAATCTTATGGGCAAGAAGACAAGATTTTGTGTAAATGTCCCTAATTCAGTTTCTGACATACTGTATGTGTTAAAATTTGCCAGTTCAGGCCTGGCTTGCACTTTGATTAAAGGTTTCCATGTGGCAATGGCAATGTTTCTAAGGACTCCACATAAAACATCTTTTATTCAGAAAGCCTTCTAAAATAATTAATGATGGTATTATTTAGATCCTTTCCTTCTAAGATTAAATTGTTACTTTTCGTCCTAATACTAAATTGTCACCGGAATGAGAAATAAACACGGTTTTCGTAGCTTTAATACGACCACCATTTGAACCCGCTTATAGGGCATCAATACAACGCCTGTCTTGGAAAACCGCATTCCTTCTGTTATTACATCAGGTAGAAAGTGTAGTGAACTTACGGCTTTGTCTAGTCGAGAACTATTTAATGCTTTTCAAAGATAAAGTGACTAGCTACTAACCCAACATTTATTTCCAAAGTTCCTACATCATTCCATTTAAATCAGAACTTTTCTATGCCTACGTGCTTCCAAAATCCCAGCACAACAGCAAAAAGAACATTGTGTTCGTTGGACATTAAAAAGTGCCTCTGAGAAAAGAGAAACACAAACGTTTAAATAAGCTGCGTCTGGAGGCTTCTGAACTATAACAGAAAGGAGCCATTGAAGTGCCTAGCTGGGAAAAGAATTCAGTTTTTACTTGAAATTCTATCTTATATTGAAAGAATCAGGTGATTCTTAAAAGGTGCATTAATTTTTTCCTTCAGGATATAGAAGATTTGACTCCGACAGAGCAACTATTTGTGTTTATGGTTTATCTTGTGGATGTATGCTAATAATGAAACAAACTTTTGCTAAATGAATTGCTCCACGCATTACACTAGCTTATGCATTTATGAACAGCCCGCTAACAGGTCCAGTCCAAGCTCACATGAGAAGGGCTGTGGCAATGACAACAGCCCTTTTTCCACAAGTACAACGCAAGAGATCTTTTCAATGCCATGACTTGGAAGACAAAGTATGCTTTCATAAGATACTTCTGCATCAAACTGCAGACCGGCAAGGAAACAGCAGTGGCTAGAGCAGTTTTTAGAAATCTTTTTTCCTAAGGTAGGCCTGATACCGGCCTTCTACTGTTTCTCTGTACTGCTTTGAAAATCTTAATTTAGGAATGCAAATCTATGAAAGAGCTGGAGAAGAAAAAAAGTTACTTACCTGTAACTATGTTTATCCAGCATTGGGATCTTTTATAGATTCTCAAGTGACACTCCCACCTAACCTTTCGTGAAGCTCTACTTAGTGGGTTCTTACACTTAATGTGGTAGGAAATATAACAGTTGGGAAGCCTTAGTGAGGGGAAGGTCTGAGGCTGCTGATAGCTGAATGGCTGATATTTGGTCCAACATAATGATGTGGATAGGATGTAAGCAGTCTATGGCCAGTTATGTTTTTGAGTGTAATAGTACATTGATATGTTAACATTCTTAATCGGGGATTCCCAGCCTGACAACAGGGCATAATTCAAGCAGATGAATTTATGAACAATGCTAATGTGAGAGAACTGTTGTTACAGGTAAGTAGCTTTTTACCTTTAGTTGATATTCTGTATAAAAAACAAGTATTTGTATTAACTCTAATATCATTTCATTCTAAATTGTACACAATTTGAATGCCTTTCTCCTTTTGGGACGGTCGCCGCAGAACTCCTTTCTTTGTGGGGTAAAGACCTTTATCATAACCATTTCTTTTACAAAATCATAACAGATGTTTTTCTCATTAACTGCAGTTTGAAAATCTTTGGAATGTTCTGCCTGTGAATGGATATGGAAACCTGAAGTACCATGAATTTCTAAAGAAGTACAGTAGGGAAGGAATACAAAAGATAAGACCATCCTCCTCAAGAAATCAAGAAAGTTTTTGCAAGTCAGCTTCACCAGCAAGGTCTGCAACAAGGTCATCTTCTCTTCAAAGACGTCCCAAAACAGCACCTTGTATTTTAAGATATTCACAAGTATGTGTTGCACTTTTAAATGTGTGTCATGTTATAGAGAGAATTGCTAACATACTCCTATCTAACATATTCATAACAATTACGTGGGAGGGAAACATTTGCCACTTGTTTTATGCATTCGATATGCATTATTGTAATTAGTGCACGATGTGAAACGTTACTTGAACCAGTGACAAAAAACATGTCCCCGTTTGGTGCCAGTAACAGAAAACTTGTCCCGTTTGGTAGCAGGGTAATATTATTATTCTTATATTTTATCTTCAGCTTTATGATTTTCGAAATAGAATAACATTATTATTGTGATTTAATTTAAATAATTAAATTAAAAACTTTCTTAACTTGTATATTTCCAGTGAATAAATAGTTTCTTCAGTACTTGAATTCCGTTCATAGACATTAAACCTTCATTGCCCAAATCTCGTATGTCCTCAAGTTCGACTATTATCACTGTTATCAATGCAATTGAAACCTCTTGGTTTTGTTATCATAGTGTTTGTGTTCTAAATAGATTTCATTAAAACAAATTCCAAAACCAGTCACCAATGCTTGTTTCCGGTCCAGGGAGGACCTTGCTGGGCAGTGCGGGCTGGACTGTTCCTATGGGGACAGGGTCAAGACTGACTTGCATATGGCTAGGTCCAAACCGGGGTGGTGTGGTGAGCAACAAAAAAAATGGATTAAACCCAGATCTTTGGGACTGGGGGGTGAATGTTTGCATTGTTCAGCATTCCATCCTTCATGTATACTTTTTGCTTGGGTCAGGTGAAGTGGCAGTAGGTGGAGGTGAAAGGTCCTACTGTGGAGCGTGGGTTGGCGGCATGGCAGTGTTTGTTGCAGCATCTGGTGTCGAGCTCAGCAATGGTGTATCTGTGAGTTGCATGAGCGCTAGGGATCGTGGCGCTGGGCGCAGTCCAGTCGTGGATAAATGCAGACAGCAGCACGCTTGCTGCACTCATCAGCTGCTTGCATCTGTTGCATGGTCGAGCTGTGGCCTGCGTTAACTAGGTCCTGGGGTGTGTGAGGCTTCTGTTGGTGGGAAGAATGGTGAGTGGGAAATCCTGGGTGGTAAAACTTGGGCAGAAGCTGTGTCACTTGGTCAAACCACAGCAACTAGATCAGGCCAGAACAAGCAGAAACTGGAGGCCACATGCAAGTGGCAGGCTAGATGCCCAGGTGCCTACAAATGCAGTTGGCTGCGGCCTGCATTATGTAGATCATGGGGTGGGCAGGGCTTCTGTTGGTGGGAAGAACAGTTAGCTGAGAAACCCAGGCAGGGAAAACCTGGGCAGCTGCAGTGTCACTTGGTCAAACAGGGGTGTTATTTTGTACCTTTTATGATTTTATTTTACACTGGACACAATAGGCAAGGAACACTTCTTCTTTCAAGGTGTTATGGCCATTAGATCTTCATTTTCCAGTTACACATCCACATGTATGAGTACATCTCTTAGATTTGGTCCTCATTTATATGATATTGATAGTGACTCTTTGAAATTGTCCTTGCCCTTCAAATCCATCGTAATAAGATCTCAAATCTTCAACATGATCATTTGATCTGAGATGATGTTATGGAAAATGTAATTACAATTCTGACTTGCTCTTTAGCAACCTTATTTTGTTATTTCAACAGATCCTCTCTTTTGATGAATGATACTGCTTTCTTTGCTTCTGCTAGAACATTTTCTGTTTTTTTGGAGTCTTCCTTCTCAGAGAGCAGGGCAGGCCTCAAGTGCCAGGGAGCCCTCTGAAGAACAACACAGACCTAAAGCAGAAAGACAGTCCTCTGGAGAACAAGACAGGCCTCAAGCAGCAGGGTAGTCCTCTGGTAGCAGCAGGGCAGTCCTCGGAGAAACAAGGCAGGCTTGAAGCAGTGGGGCAGTGCTCTGGAGAACAAGGCTGTCATTCTTTTATAATGTTTACAGGTCCAGGAGTGGACTAATATTTAAACCTGGTGGCACTCTTTGAAGTGGGGGAAACTTCTAAACCACTACATGTGGTTCTGGTAAGATAGCACTCGCAAAGAATGGTAATCTATCCTGGACTTCTTTACTACTTTACAAACCTCCCCATAGTCCTGCCTCTAAGCTTTTTCAGTGATCTAGCTACATTGCTAAGGGATCTCACCTGAGGAAACAAACGCCCCAATTAGCCCTGAAAAAACTGCAGCTACCAGTTGGTCAGGACAGTTTGAGAGACCCCTCCTTTGAAGCTTACTTCCGGGTGGCATAGCTAGAATGGGTGGCACGCTGGACAGCAGGGCCCAACTTGGGAGAAGCATGTCATGGACTAGGCCCTCTTTCCTCGACCACAATACAGGGATTCCTGCTCCCCAAGTCACACCCCGGTCCCCCTTGTGTCTACGAGTATCAGTGGCTCGTTTATATCTGACCTGTCCCCTCTGCCTTATGCGTCAAACCCCTACATAAGCTCCAGCACTCCCCTTGGTAGGCCTCACCTCTTCCCCTCTTCCTTGGCTTCTACTCGACACTGTAACTACGTAGGTGGCAGGGGTGGTCGTTGCCCACCATAGGGGACCTCTTCTCCGACAAGCTACTCCTTACTTATGATCAACTTATCACTGATTACAGCATCCCATCAGGGCAATTCCTCATCTACAGACAATTGCACAACACCTCTCGGATCCTTTGGGCCACACATGATGTAGAACCTCACACTTGCCCTGTCATACAAGCCATACTTAACATGGTAGAAGGCGGTTACCTGATTACTTGAATATATAAAGCCATCCAGGAGCTCACCAGAGCTCCCCCAACAGCTTTGTGAGGCAAGTGGTAGGACGACATGGGGGAGCGGGCGCTACATGACGTGGAATGGGAGTAGACCTTAGAGTTCCCCCACCTAGCCTCTAGGAATGCCCACTTTAAGAACATACAATTCTTAATTCTCCCCCAGCCTTTTTGACCACTGCACAACTCAATCGCTATTTTCCCACAGCATAGCTCTTCTGCCCCCATTGCTACTCAACAAATATGAAAACTGGGGAGGGCAGAGGAGGAAGCTTACATTACAGAGAAGTCCACCACCTTCATAAGGCCCCCATATCTCCTGAATGGGTTGCTCTTTCCACCCAATTCTTACATCTCACAGGTAATGATGACCTTCCCCCGTGAACTCCACTGGTCTCACCAACACCTGAGAAGCCCATGAGTGGATTTCCATCACCACTCTACTTCTTTGATTCTCCCTCTTTTCCCCCAATCCCCTCTTAACCCATATTCTTCCACTCCACTCCTCCCCAAATGATATGCGAGGGCCTGGCGCCTCGCCCCCTTGCGGCATAACTACCTCCATTGCCAACACTCACCTGGTTGTATCCTGGCGCTCCTCAGACACGCAAACTCACCTGCCACTGCTCCCAAACCATTCTCTCTCACCCCCAAGTTCTGGACTCCACCCCTGTTGGGTGTTTGACACAAATGTTGCTTGAGTGCCTATTTACACTGTTTCATGAAACTAAGAGTGGCTTTTGGCTAATGTTTTACATTTGTGTTCCTTGGCGATAACTCCTCATCCCGGGGAGTAATACTGCTGTTCTTCATCTTTGGTTAACACGTTTATGAGGTACTACTCGCTATATGCACTTGTTTTGATGGAAGACCCAAAAAAACATTAAAAAAGAAGTGTCTGCTGACATATATGCCCTTAAAAATTGAGCCAAGCCTCATAACGTAATCTGTTTAAAGCACTAATACAACTCGGAGCCCCAGAAAGAAAAGATAATGTAAGTATTATGTACGAATGACAAAAACCTTACCATGTGGGAATCTTACCGACTGAATAGTCGGAGCGTTGATTAGAAAATATTTTCAAAACAGACGATTAATTGGTTAGTGATTGTTGCACTAACTGTGGGAAAGGCAGATACATAGTAAATAGGTAAATTCCTTTTATAAATAGGGACTTCATATGGAAAAATGAAGCAGCCATTACTGCCTCTGATGTTATTGTTGTAGTTTTTATGATTTAGCTTCATTGATAGCAGTTTTGATGCATTGTCAATCTGGGTCATTTTGGGTTTTTTAAAGTTGTTTTATGTGGAGGAGACTAGGAGCTCTCATCTTTTTCTTACATTTTCAACAAACTTAGGCTCCTGGGCCTAGTATCTTTTTGCTTTCTCTTTCCCTTTTTCTCCCCTCACACTCACGTGGGAGACCCTTGTACCATTTAGTTTCCTTCTTAATACACATTGTTGCTTTGGTTGCAGTATATCGAAAAACTCTTGACCCTTCTCTGCATGTCCTTTTTTTAGGTTCCACCCATGACAGCACATGCACTTCTGTTCCAAGACAGGTTGTTGGCTTACAGTGGGCTAAGAGCTCACCCATTATTTACCATTGCTTTGCTTCATTGTCTGCCTTATTTGCTTGCTTCTAATTTGTTAGCGGGTGTGGGCTTCATTTCCTCTGCTTGAGTTTGTCTCTTCGCTGGAGCATGGACTCACTGCTTGTGTACTCCATTTTCAGGAACTATGGGCATATTTATAAGTCCCTAGCGCCACCTTGCGCCCCATTAGGGTCATTTGTTTCACGCTAATGTGGCCCAACGAGGCCAAAATCCTTGCGCCATATTTACAAAGGTGCGCAATGCATGCATTGCGCCACCTTGTAACCCTTTGCGCTGCATTATGCTTGCGCCAGGCATAATGTATGCAAAGGGGGAATTCTGAAAAAATGGTTCAAGGAGATCTAACAGATTTCCTTGCGGAATTTCTTATGGCACTTTTAACACCTGCTCAGAGCAGGCGTTAAAAGGGGCTCCCATTTATGGGCCCATATGTACTCTGCAGGAGTAGCACCAATATTTAGGCGCTACTCCAGAGTACATCAATAGCACCCACAAAAATGATGCTATTGCCCCCTACCCTGCGCCATGGTGCACTGTATCTTAGATACGGTGCACACATGGTGGCAGTAGGGGGGTGCTAAGGGGTACAAGGAAAGTGACGCAGCACTTGGTGCAGCGCCACTTTCCTTAAATATGCCCCTACATTTTTCTTTTTCTTTAAGCTCTCTACGAGATTGTGTATTCCTTGTGTACGTCTCCCCCTCTGCCTCGCTTACTGCATGTGTGCTTCCCCCGGTTCCTGTGTGCTTATCCCACCTCTCATATTGCTTTTTGGCTCATGTGCTTCTCCCCAACCTCTAGGTTTCACTCTTTCTCATTGTTTCTCCCCCCACATTCCTCTCTCTCTCCTTTGCTTCCCCTGTCTTCCTTCACTGCACCGTCAGGGTCACATCTCTCCACCCGCACCTCTGTGTTGCTTCATACCCCCCCCCCCCCCACCCCCTCCGTCGTTTATCCGCCCTCATTGTTTCCCGCTACCCTATGGTTCTTCCCCTCACCTGCACTACTTTTCTTTTAACCAATCTAACTCGGGTGGCAAACACAAAAAAACGTTCCCATCATTTTGCAGGCATAAGCAGGCTGGGTTTGTGTGCCTTACATAATGACACGGCTTGCCACTTCCCTTCAGAACCATGCCAGGAAAACAAAAATAAAAGAAGGACCTTCTTAATGCCTTCCAATTGTGCCCAGTTGACATGAGCTAAACTCATCCAACAGTCCTCATTTAAATTTAGATTTTAATGTGCTGATTTTGTCGTAGGCCATGATCAGTCATTTTCTGTAATGTCACCCTTAAGGCGGTACTTAGCCTTTCCTTCCTGACAAGACTTTGGAAGACGATGAGTGGTGTGCTTAGAGGCTTTTAGTGCTGCAATAATTGCAGCCACCCATAAACCCATGATCCAGGGGGAGCCACCACCCAGTGTGCCGCCTCTAAAAGCAAGAGTAATGTCGCTTGAGAACCCTAGATAATAAAAAGAGTGTGCCCTCAATTTATACTGGCTCAGTATGAAATGTATGCAGCACTACTCCAAAACATCCACCAGAATTTGCCAAGTTAAACTTTGGCAATGAAGCAAATAAGCAAATGACGCAAATGAAGCCGCTCCGCAAAGTCGATTTACATTTTTAAGCGCTTACCACATCCACATGAGTCTTCAAAAACTTGGAGGCGAGAATCAATCACACAATTCTGGCCTTAGGCAGTGGCAGAAAAAGTAAGCACATAACCACTTCTCAGGGCCGTGACCCGAGCCATCATGAACTGGGCCTGTGTGAGATCACTTCAGCGGTGTCATGCCCACCCCCGCCCCTGCTCTTGTAGCTGAAGTGGGGGGTCGTTGTAACTGGGCTTGGTCATCCTAAAACGCGCATTAGGTTCTTATGGTCCTTCTGTCTGCAAATCAGTGTATAAAATCTCAAAAGAAATGTATGAAAAAACTATGAGAGGGTGAAAGACTGCAGAGCAGAAGGAGACGGTGAAGGAGGAATGATGTACATGAAGGAAAAAAGAAAGGGAAGGAGGGAGAGAGAAAAAGACGGGTGAAAATGAAAGGAGGAGAGAAAATCGCTACCTAAGGAAAAGTAGGGAGGGAAGATAATACTGACGGGTGAAAGGAGGTAAATATGAAGTGAAGGAAAAGTGAAAGGAAGGAAAGGTGCACTGGAGGACGCTGGTGAACGACAGAAAGGTTGGAAGGTCGAGAAGGTGAAAAGAAGGAAAGGCAAAAGTAAAAATGGCTGAATGGATATATTTGAAAGCTTGTATGCAAAGCTGGAAGGATGGTTAGATTCAAAAGATGAGTGGACTGATGGAACAATAGATTGGCAGAAGGCTGGATGATGGATGAAAGGATAGCAGAAGGATGAAATAATGACACGATGGAAGGGTGAAAAGGTGGATGGATTGTCAAAGGGTGCATGGATTTCTAGAAGATGAATCGATCAATATGTGTGTGAATAGGGAACGGATGGATGAATAAATGCATGGGTTGGTGGATGGAAGGCAAAAAAGATGATAGATAAATGTAAGGAATTATGTAATTGTTAAACAGATGGTGAACAAGAGAACAGATGGATGGATAAAGGGATGGACTGGTGAATGGGTGGAAAGATGAACGAAAGTATGAATGAATGGATTGTTGGATGCGTGGATTGTAGGCTAAAGGGAGATGTAGTTGTATGGAAGGAAGGTGAGCTCTCATAGGGGGATGGGTGAATCTTTCCCCGCCTTGGATTCGTACTCTGTACAACGGCAGTGCACACTCAATGTAGGATGTTATCTTATTCTCTCTAGTTAAAGGTCATTTTCTGTCTCTCAAAACACGATTACCTCCTAATCATCCAACAGAATGATTGTTCATTGCAAGGAACTCCAAGGAGTCCTTTGCAGACAATCGAGGATGAGTTCATGACATCACATGGTGTCGGCGCACCATGCAACCACCTCTCAAACCTTTTTTCAGCGATACATGTGCTTGGTCAGTCTGTCGGTCTTCATGAGAACTGGCGAACTACCAAAGGGGACGAAGCATGTCGACAATAATGGTGGGTTTGAAGTGTTATTTGAAGAAACAGGAGAGGAACACCGGAGGGCTCATTTGAAACGTGTTACCGCTCCCCTTTCCTCCTTACACCGACCTTACTATATCAATTATAGAGGATTTCACTTCAGACAAATAAATAACTTTCCAACTTTTCCAAAAAATAATCTTATTGAAATGATTGGCGATTTAAATTATTTTTAGTAATGATTATCTTTCTTTGAATTATTTTGGTTTAGCAACGCAAACTCCAAGGGCATCATATCACATGCACTTGCACATTGCACTCTGCATGAGTACAAATCTGAGTGAAACTAATGTTTTTAAGACATTTAAAAGTTTGGTGATGGACGCACACACCAGTATGTTGACGTTACCAAAAACAGCCTGTTAGAGCGGGAGTTTGTTTTTGGAAAAGTAAAAACTAATGGCCGCCACAATATGGTATTTTTCTGACATTGTGTCAGCCATCTGCCCCTCCCTCCCAATTCTAAATAGGGTGGGCACTCAGATAGCTTACCTCCTGTGGTCCTTACTCACTCGGGTCATTGAAGAAAGAGTTTCCTGTCTGTCCGCCTGATGCAAAATTGGGGGAGGCGAACCAAGATGTTGGCGGACAGGGTACTCCCTTACCATTGCGACAAAGTATCCTTCCATCAGACCTAGACCAGGCCTTCTTCGTTTAGCTTGGATTTAGAAATTGTGATCTGAAGCAAATGATTTGTCCCACCTGAAATGAAATACAATGTAACATTACGCGTTGTCTTCTGAAAATACTGAATTGATAGTCCTTGGTGGTATCTTTATTCTATAGTCTATAAAGGTCTAACCACCCAGGCCTTTAAACAGGCCTCGCACCCTTTTTTCTGACAAACTGTTATGTTCTTTACACGATTTGAAAGTGTAACTCGAGTTGCATTGCCTTTGTAGGTTACTTATTGGATTTACTTATTGCGCTTCACACCAAAACCATAAATAAAGAAAAATACAGTTATGTTCATGTGCTTGAACAGGTTTGGTGAGTTTGTTAAAGGTGTCTCATTGATGCTTCCCTGCTAACCCTTGTGGAATATGGTAAAAGTAATGATGCTACTTATAGCACAGTTACTACATGTTGTGACATAGTCATTTAAGAGGAACATACATATTGATACTAATCTTTTTCAATGTGTGCTTTTAGACTTCAGACATTGTGCAGAGACCACGAACTGCAGCTCCAGGTTCCACGCCTCTCCTAAATTGTGAATCAATAGAAGTAAAGCTTCGAAAGAACCTGCACAGGATATGGCAAGAAATATTAAAAATGTGCAAAGAGAAGGATACCGAAAACCTGGGAGAAATCACCGTTTCAGATTTTTTAGGTTTGTAGTTTTCTATTTTTCATATTTTCTGTGTAAATATAAAATGTTTGCCAGTTTTATAGAACTCCCAATGCCCTGCATGCAATATATCTTGAATGCAAACTTCCAGTGACTTAAAAACCACAATCACAGGTTTCAAGTTGTCTTTCTGATGTAATTCTAAACCTTACTGTAAAGGGCGCTCCTTAGGATATCTCTATCCATGTATGAGTGTAGTGCTTGTTGGGCAATGTTCTTACAATAAAGAGAGGACACAGAAAAGGGGGAGGAATCCAGCATTTCTCCTTATTTTTGTACAAAAGAGTTGAGAAAGCAGAGGCAGACGTGGCTGCAGTCATCACATGAGCTGAAAGGCCTTGGAAATGTATGAGCCTGTTGGCAAGTGAAGGGGAGACAGTTAGAGAGGGATCATCCAAACTTCCTTTCCCCTTTCAAATTCTGTGAGAAAAGTTAGTTTTGAACACATTAAATGCTGAAAAGATCATCACCAAATCTAGATAGAAGACAGAGGCCACTGGGTTTATTCACATTTGTGTAATAAAATAGTCCTCTGTTTTTGTAGAAATCATTCAGATAGAAAGATAAAAACATGTCCATGTATTTGGGAGTTGACGTCGCACTTTTTACCTGAGTGACCACCACCAGCTGAACATGTTCTGCGCCCTGGCTATCTCGAGGTCTGTGGAGGGGGAAGTTGGCCTAAAAGGTGCAGAGTAGCTCTCGCGATCACAATAAAAATCTGGTTAGCCATGGTTGCGTGTTCACAACACTTTCAATATGGAAATGGAAAGTTCACAAACAGCTGCTGTTCACAAAGCCTCAAATGGACACCAACCTTGGGGGACAGCTCTTGTGCACACAGTGCTTGCAACTGATAGCAAATGGCACTAGATCCAACTGGCTGGCTAGCCAACCATACTCATCATATTTAATTTTTAAAAACCTATAAAGAGTTTAATGGATGCAGTCTCTAAAATTCCAAAAATACTATCAATGGCTCTTTGAGTGATCAACATGCCCACAACAACGCTTTGAGACCTCATGGATGATAAGCCGTGCTTTACAAGTGCCTGATTGATTGAATAATTAATTACTCTTTCAAAATCACTTTTCCTTTCAAAATTCAGCATGCGTGAAAAAGTTAAACATAATTTCAAATCAGCTGTATGAAACTATTTAAGACTAAGGCGGTCATTCTGACCTTGGCGGACGGCGGAGGCCGTCCGCCAAGGTACCGCCGTCAGAACACCGCACCACGGTCGAAAGACCGCGGCGGTGATTCTGACATTTGCCCTGGGCTGGCGGGCGGCCGCCAAAAGACCGCCCGCCAGCCCAGGGCAAATCAACCTTCCCACTAGGATGCCGGCTCAGAATTGAGCCGGCGGAGTGGGAAGGTGCGATGGGTGCAGTTGCACCCGTCACGTATTTCAGTGTCTGCTGGGCAGACACTGAAATAATTTTTGGGGCCCTCTTACGGGGGCCCCTGCCGTGCCCATGCCACTGGCATGGGCACGGCAGGGGCCCCCAGGGGCCCCGCGGCACCCCCTACCGCCATCCTGTTCATGGCGGGAGAGCCGCCATGAACAGGATGGCGGTAGGGGGTGTCAGAATCCCCATGGCGGCGGAGCGCGCTCCGCCGCCATGGAGGATTCAGAC
This sequence comes from Pleurodeles waltl, assembly GCF_031143425.1. NCBI lineage: Eukaryota > Metazoa > Chordata > Amphibia > Caudata > Salamandridae > Pleurodeles > Pleurodeles waltl. Next base: position 272,048,934 of record NC_090442.1, read on the forward strand.
GGGCAGCGGAAAGTCGGCGGTACACCGCTGACTTTCCGTTTCTGGCCGCGGCTGAACCGCCGCGGTCAGAATGCCCAGCGGTGCACCGCCAGCCTGTTGGCGGTGCTACCGCCGACCTCCGCCATGGCGGTAATTACCACCATGGTCAGAATGATCCCCTAAGTTTTGTCACAATTGAACGATATATTACAAGATGCTCTAAAGCTTTGCTAGAACTATTGCATCCTTTGGCATGTGTGATCTTCATGTGGAATACACTGCAAGGCACCCAATTCATCCCATACAAGTAAATGATTGACCCTGATGTTTATCAACCTTAGATTTTTCTTTAACCATTTGACAATCTCGTACTGTCTTGAGTTATTCGCAGACAAAAATGAATTCAATTATTATAGTACAATCTGTTTGCATTAACACCCATAAGTCAGCAGAGATACCTAACTGACCAACATTAAATCTAATCCTTTTTTAGCCTTTCCCACGTTGGTGCGGATATCAAAGAGCACAGAAATGTTAAAGTTGTCAGCTAAATATCCACAATACGAGACAGCAATATGACTTGAATATAGGAAGAGTCCCTGGTGGACTTGAGGCCTCAATACGGTTTTGGAATACATTGCCTCTCACCGTAATTGGAAGAGTGGCATTGAGTAAGATGGTCCTGCTACCCAGATGTCTTTATACTATGCAGAATTCATTCTGTGTACTGCCACGATCCCTCTTTCATACTTTTCATACATTACTGATCTCCTTGGTGTGGGTGGGAATGCGCAGCAGAGTTCAGCTGGAGATACTTAAACTAGACCTGGCCGAGGGAGGACTTGGGTTACTAGATCTTCAGCTGTGTTATCTGGTAGGGCTACTGCATTATGCGGCTCTGTGGTGCCAACAGGGAGAAGTCGCTGCTGGCAGGCTTGGTGGATGCAGAAAAGCTCCCTGGTCTGCTCATGAGGGGTCTCAGGCTCTCCGATAACACCCCCTTCATAGCTACACAGGTGGCCCAAGCGTGGAAGTTAACTATCACTTTGGTCCTGAAGCTTGCCCCGTATGCCAAACTCCTGCCGATATGGTGGCTGCGACCATTTGTGACATTGCATGAATAATGGACTTGACGTATTGGGAGGAAGGAGGTTGTCAGACAGCAGAGAACCTATATTTGAATGGTACCTTTTTGACAGTTGAGGCCAGGGCACAGTTTGGAATAGCCCGGGGTCAGTTCCTGCAGGTATTTCCCAAACGATCCATGAGATTTGGCTGACATTCCCAGATACACCCAATGAATCGAAGTTCCTCCAGGTGATATTAGACCCCGGCTCTGATAAAGGTATTATTTCCAGACTACAGGCAGCCCTCAAAGAAGATAGGGACACCGATACAGAGGCACTGAAGGAAAAATGAGATGGAGAGCTTGACTCTCCTCTAGCTGAGGGAGAGTGGAGGCACGCCAAAGCACTAGTATAGGAGGTCGCAATAAACGTCAGATTTGAACAGGTTCAGTTCTATTGATGCTAACCGTAGTAGGTGCTGTGTGTCGCCAGCTGATTTAGTACACATTGCATGGAAATGCAGAGTAGTTCGTCCCTTCCGGGAGGCTGTGCAGTGAGAGGTGCGGAGAGTGACAGGATAGCAGTGGCACTTTCAATGTGACATTGTCTGCTAGAACTGCTCCCGCTCCCAAAAAAAGAGGCAAAATGGCATATTGCTTTGCTGCTGCCGGGGAAAATAAACATAAATTATCTACTTATCTGGGATACTTTAGTAGAATTCCAATGTCATGTGTTTATCCCTGAAAGTTCAAACTTAGGCAGCTGGATAAATAAACAAAATGATCACAGCTCCATGGGGGGCAAGCACGTTTTTGTAGAGCACACACTTCTGCCCAATCCAAACTAGTGATGCTCACATAATTGTTTTGTGACAGCTGCGCTGTTAAGCCAGACCTTAAAAATAATTTGCCTAATCTGTATACTTTGGAATATACTAGTCCCGTCGTAGGCAGGTGCCGAATTGTGATTCACTGGGCCAGCGCAGCCCCTCCGCCCATGGAGAAATGGTGGGCGGATCTACTGGAATAGTCAGTGGCAGAGGAGAGTAGATTTAAAGGGATCCAAGTGGACGGAGATGTTGAGAGAGAACTGGGGATCCGGGGGAGGGGCGCCTGGTGGACGCGGTAGGAGGGATGTGGGGTTATGGGTGGGATGAGACAGGACTCACCAACGAACTCGGAGGAGTCGGATGGATTGAGACAGAGAATTAGAGGGGTGGGTCCTGGATGGGACGGTGGGATACCTAGGATTTGCCCCCTTCCTCTCTGTCTTTCCCCCGAGGCAGACAATAGAAAACTAGGGGAGCCCGGGTGTCTGGGAAATAGCGTATAGGGACCGAGTTCGCACACATTGAATGAAATGACGGTTGAAGCTGTTTTATTCTCACCTCCATCCTCGGCTTTGACCACAGGAGATGACCACTCCTTTCCCCTTACTTCCCATCCCCTACACCCTTCCCTCCATCCTGCCCCTCTCACCACTCTGTTTCTTTTTTTTTTTTGCACTGTCTCCCCCTCCGGGGGTGTTCAGGACACAGATTTGCACTGGGAACTTCTTGGCCTCATGCCTCAGAGGTGCTCCTTTTGGAAGGGCCTCTTACCTCTCCCCTCCTCACCCGTTGCTCTCCTGGGGACAGGGGAGATTCACCTCATTGCTGTACATTATTTGCTTTGTTATTATTTATGTTTCAACATCTTTGATCAACTGTAATGTCTGTTAACAGTTACTGTACATGTTTTGAAAATACGAATAAGTATTTTTTTTTTACAAAAAGTTGTCAGCTAAATCATAAAAAAATAAAAGTTCATGTAAGAAAGTACTTTATTAGCTGTAGAAACATTTGGGAAAATATGGTCTCCCGGCTGATTTTTATACCAGTCAGATATTTATATTAGATAATGCCACTTCCCAGCTAGATCCACCTAAATTCTAGATGTATTAGCTCAAGCATGTCTTGCTGCGTAGTCATCTTTTAGAGCATGGGCTCTCTTGTAGAAAAGTCGGATACTTTATATTAGTAGCGCCTTTATTCTTTCTTGGTGAATATAAACTAATTGTTGCCCCAAATGGTTCCTCAGTTGATGAAAAACGAAGTAAAGCATTTCTTGTAATTCGCAAAGTAATTAATTTGGCAGAGATCATTGTTTTCCGGTGGCCATGATATCCTCTGTGCTTTGCCACTGAGCAAAGAGCTTCAGTGGATGTGCAGACATTTAAATAAATTATCAAGAATATGAATCAAACCAGTAGGGAGTCCACACAATAGATCAATCAGTGTTTTCTTCATGAAGTCAATAAATACATAATGGAGTGGCCCAGTTACATGAGTGGCAGCATGTTTCATGAGGAGATGGAGATTCACTGTGCTCCCCATAGGACATAGGCAACTCAGAAAGCCCACTGCTAGCCAACCGGGTGCAGGGCAAGTGCGCTGGAATGATGAAGGGAGCAACAAAATAAATGGATGAAAATAAGAAATGTAAGTGCAGAAAGGCCTGTGCTTACCAGGCACAACCAGTACTATCTCACCTTCACTTTCAGCAGTCGATCTCTCGAGCAGCCCATGGGTGTCACTGCTGCTAGTACAAGAGGCTCAATGGTTACTTGAAAACGCTGCTACAGTGAGGAAGTCAAATGTTTACCAGTGCATCTCTATCTCGTGGTGAGGAGTGGAGCATCCTGAGGCTTTTTCAGCAATGCCGTACTCTAGGCTGACTGGGAAACTTCCACAAGGACCGAAGGGTCAGCAGGAGTTATAGGGCGGATAGGCAGAGGGCCAGAGACTTAGTAAAAGCCAAGAGGAAGATGGCAGGAAGCCAGTCACACACCATGGAATGCACCATCAATAAACTGTGTTCGGAGAATAGAGTATATATGCCCAAAGCTGAGTAATTGGATAGGACCCTCTGGCAAAAACTGTCTATTTTATCCTTACAAATCTAATGAACCAGCGAATCAGACTGGGTCAGAATGTCCTTCCTTAGAGAGGAGTTTGGGAGGGTGGGAGCTTCCCCCTCCATGCAAGGGCTCCTCTGGCGGCAAGCAATGTCTATTCTATCAAGACAAGCTAAAACCACTGGAAGAATAGGAAGAAGCAGGTCACTGGGAACTGATCCACTATCTTGCAAATGTTATCCTTACAGTAAAATAACTGTTCACTTACGGGGAACCCTAGATACAGGAGAATCTGTAATGTTCGCGTAGCCCTTAACTTTAGTTCACTCGTACTAATAACTGTGTTTGCGAGTGCTTAAGTCATAGATAACTGTATGAGGTGTTTGGGATTATTGCAGTTATGAACCCCTGGCTTGAGCCTGCCGCTGGACTAAAGGGTGACCCCCGCCCCCCCTTAGGACTGAAGCCAGAGACCAATAGAGCAGAGTCACTCTTAAACGTGATGACTTCTTGCGGGTGGTTGGTGGGTGTGTTTTTTTTTTCCTTCCTTGGGGATCGTGACGATGCCGGGGTTTCTGATCCCTCGATTGCTCCGCTAGATCCCTGTTTTTATTTTCCCTCCATACCCTTCGGTTTCCTTACCTATTTTCCCTGGTAGGTTGACTTTTGGTTTCTTTCAGTGATGTCACAACAACAACTGTGAATGTTGCGGATGCTGGCATTGGGTGTTTTGCAGGTTTCAGGAAGGAGTTCTCACAGTGAACTCTTCTTAAACGTGTACGTCTATATGCTTTTTCATTGCTTTTATTAATGGCGAGAACCACTTTTTTTTAAATAAAGAAACGTGTTTAAAATAATCAGCAGGTTGTATCGTCCTTATAATGTATGATTCCCTCAAACTGTTGCCCAAAGCAAATTTCATGGGGAACTTTGGGGCAAAGGAAAATATTGCTGGGTACCAGCTGCACAGGTTGTCAGGATTTGTTTCCTTACACGTGGCCAGTCCTTGTTATTTGATTTCTTTCTTCTAATCATCTTATATGGTCTGGTGAATATGTCCTGGGTTTCGCTCTGTCAAAGCCCTGTCATTTCAATCAAACTGTAATGTTGACGAATTCTCGCATTACTTGTTCGCTAATGGTCTTATAGGTGAGGGTCTCGGGGCGCTGAATTGTAGGCAGAGTGGGAGATCACAGGATGTTCCCCCACCTCTGAGATCTGCAGCTCAGGCAGTTACGCCACACTCCTCCCCTTTTTGGGTCCAGCATAACAGCGCGCAGTCGCTGCGTTGCCGACCTGTTGGTATGTGTCTGGGCTTTTAACCACGCCCACCTCACGCCCATCACTCCCACTCGTTCGTGGGCTCGCCCTTCAAAGATCCTTTGATGACATTGGTAAGTGGTTTACCTTTGTCCCTCTTTGGGGAGGTTTTATTACCGCCTTGGCCATCGCCACTGTTACATGGCTAATTGCACTTTTGCCCATAAATTTGACTGCCAGCGAACTTCTTTTTCTTTTTGTCTCTCCTTATCACTGATCCTCATGGCGGCTGTGGCGCTGTGAATCGGCTTAATTATGTGAAACTTTTACTTTTCATTTTCAATTTGTGGCAAGAGAAGTTGGATTAGGAGTTTACAACGCTAATAGCTCTAATTTGAGCATATGCGGGACTCATTGCATTGCAAATGCTTGTTCTGAATGTTATTTAATTAAATTGTCTCCTGGTGGACATCACTTTGAAATGTTTGTCTCTCACAGCCATAGGGGAGAAATTCAGCATGGACTTAACCAAAGAAGAATTTGATCAGCTTATTGTAAAATACGACATCAAGAACATCGGCAAATTCTCATACCCGGACTTCATTCGAAATTGTGTTCTCATGCCAAAACAAAAAGAAAACACATTGCTCCAAAGGATGAAACTGCAAAAAGCACGAATACCTGTAAGTAGTATATGTCTTTAAAAAATAATTACATGGGAGAAAAAGAAAAATGGATCGTTTTGCAGTGTATTTCACAGGAATTTATGTACACACAGTGGGCTGTATTTTTATATAATACCCTCAAGGTACATAAATGTGTAAGGCAGATACTTAAAAACGTGGCCTCAGCTGCAACTATATTAAGATGGCAGAGATCTGTTGTCTCCCTTGACTTAAAGGCTGCCAGATTCCGGGGTCCTCATTCAGGGGTTGAGACTTACACCTAAAGGTTTTTGTGGATGTCAGAATTTCCGGTTTATGTTTTCGAAGTTATAACTTTGGCCAGGCCCTGTGCCCCACCTCTTGTGCATCCATCCCCCAAGGGCCGACTGATCTGGCCACGCACAGCAGGAATTGGGAAATATATATATTCTGTGGCTAGGTGCTGCATCCAACCCACCATGGGTAATGACCAACCCCAAAGCACACAGCTTGTGACTGTGCACAGCGGATGTTGGCTCCATGGCCCACCTTTGGTAAGTGCACAAAAGGGTTCGAACCATAGGGGTCGACCACTCCCTACTGTGCATAACCTTTGGCTTGCAGAATAAGGGGGCGTGACCAAAGGCGTGACCAAAGGCCTGATCTTTGGCTAGGCCATTCACCTACTCCATAAGGGTAGGAGTCAACCAACCAATCCAACCTTGTGTAATAGGGTTGGCCCCAGAGCTAGGCCTTCAGCCAGACCCTGAACCCAACTACTGCTGGGATCGCCCGACCTCTGATGCACATAGCCAGAGGACTTGGCCAGTACTTTTCTTATTTTATATAATTACTATTATATTTACTGCTTTTCTTTTTCGAGGTCCATAGATCCAAAGACCCTTGAAAGAGTCCATGACTTTTAATGTGGGTGTATGGGTTCACAAGCCTCTCACGGGGTTCGGTGGCTACACATTTTTTTTAAATTCCATAACCTCAGGAAGGCATTTCTCCTCACCTCCCCTTCCCAACATGCCTTAACGGGATGTCCATCACATTTTGGATCAGCCCATTGAATTTCATGGATTGTGTACATTTTCTGCAGTTCTTTCTAGCTTAAATATTCTGACGCAGATTTCCCGGCATTTCTTTTAGCTTCTGTGAGGATCCTCATTTCCATTACACCGCAACTAAAGGAGGTCTTTAGTGTATCAGGCACCGGACAGATTACAGCCTGGAGCAGCAGGGCCTCCGCATTGCACAGTTCTTGGCTTGGGACCTAGTCCTTTCCGAGGGAGCTCCTCTGCCTCCCGCATCTGCAGCAAGTTCTCTAAAATGTCTGCTCGTTTTGTTGCCACTTGGCAGAAAGAATACGTTGTGTGAATGAGGGAGGGGAGGTGGGAAGGGCAAGATGGAGGGTGTTGCTTACATAATAGAGGGGTTCAAAATGTGTACTTCACCCGGAGTACTAAATTATGCTGATATGGCCCTGGCAGCCTTTTTATTATGAATGCATAAACAAAGGTTAGATAACCATACATACAAGTTGACACACTGTACTTGAATATAAAATGAACATTTACATTTGTCCATTGCATTGAACTAAAAACATGTTTTCATCTTTGTTAGATGAGTGCTGGATTAGATGGTCCGTTGTATGTAGAGCCCATGTTGAGAATTCAGCCGAAAATTCTACAGTGTTGGAGGCCAATGAGGCGGTCATTTCTGTCTTTTGATTCAGGGACAGGGCATATCAGCATTGAAGATTTCAAACAGGTAATACTCCACAATTCTTCAAAATAAGCTCTTGATTTCCTTTGCTATTGTATTCCTTTTTGGATGATAAGATGGTTTAGAAGCTTTTGTATTTGCGTCTAAGAATTTGAAGATTATATATTTAACGATTGGTAGCAAATGCAGTAAGGTCAGATGAGAGGAAATATGTGCACATTTACTGAGTTCCAAAATGAGGCAGCCTCCATCATCTTGGATAGCCTTCAGACAAGGAAGAAGGTATTTGGGCATTCTGCGCAATATATGATTATAGTAGTTTAGTCTCCAGATACTGGTGTCTTGTGTAAAGGTCATGTGGAATGCTGAAGGAAGACCTGATTTTACTGATATGAAATTTGAAAGAAAAAGTATCATAAAAAGTTAGAAGTTGGGTTGCTGGTTGAATGGGGTATGAGCCCTGGTCAAGCAGCAACCGTAATTCTAGTCAGGATAAGTGTCAGGCAAACCCTAAATTAACCTGTGCAAACCCTCTGGTAACTTGTCACAGAGCAGTCAGGCTTAACTTAGAGACATTCTGTAAAGAATTTATGCAACACTATTTATGCAAAACAGTAAAAAAGTGAAAAGATCACACAAAAAGATTCTACATCATATTAGCAAAATAGATCTGAATGTATTACATAAAACAGAACCAAAATGAAAAAAAAACAATAAGTAGAACTTGAGTTACATATTTTAAAAGAATAAATGGTAAAATATGGCTTAGGAGCAAGAAACCCCAACTGGGAATATCTGGTTGCACCAGACCGGAACAAAGTTGGAAGGGTGGTTGGAAGTCTTTTATGTCCCGAGACTTCAGGTCAGGAGGCTGGCAGCTAGCCCTTGTAGTCGCTCTGGGTTCAAGTGATGCAGGCCCAGTCCTTCTCACCCAGGCAGGGGAACAGCAGGTAGCAGGACAACAAGGCAAGAGTCCAGCAAAGCAACACTCCAGCTGCGTGGCAGTCCTTCGGCAGCGCAGCAGTTCGCCTTTCTGCAGAGTCTTCACAGGTCCAGAGGTGTACTGAGTTGCTGGTGTCATAGATCCAGTATTTACACCCAGTTGGGCTTTTGAAGTTGGGGAGACTTCAAAGACAGGCCTTTGAAGTGCACAGGGATCCTGCCCTTCCTGTCCTGGATACCGACTCACTACAAGGCTGCAAAATATATTGCACCCAGCCCTCTGGGTTGTCCAGGGCTTAGCTTAGGGGTGACTTATATGTGTAAAAAGGGAAGGTTTGTGTCTGGCAAAAGGGTTATCTTGCCAGGTCGATATGGCAGCGTAAAAGCACACCCACAGGCTCTGTAATATGTAGGCCTGAGACATGGTTAAAGGCCTGCTTAAGTGGGTGGTACAATCAGTGCTTCAGGCCTACAAGTAGCATTTAATGTATTGACCTTGGGCAGATATAGTGCACTTTACCAGGGACATATAAGTATAGTAATTATGCCAGTTGGGGATAAGCCAATATTGCCATGTTTGGGGGAGAGAGCACAAGCACTTTATCACTGGTTAGCAATGGTAAAGTGCATAGACTCCTAATACCAGCATAAAAAAGGTCAGAAAAATGGAGGAGGTATGCAAAATATTTGGGGGTTACCCACTCTAATGTTGTCACATCTACCATTTGGTTACAGGCCTAGTCCTTGGGAGAGGAGGCGCCAAGTTTGGTAGTCAAGCCATTGTGAGCCCAAGAGTTGGTGGGAATTGCAGAAGATGAGAAATTTAGATTTATGGAAGTTGAGTTTGAGTGAGGTCCATTGCATCCATTTGTCAACGGCCACTAAACTATATTTTAAAGTTTGTTGCGTGGCAGTGAAATCACCATGCAAGCAGATACTAAGTTGAGTGACATATGCCAAGGAAGAGTATCAGGACAGCTAGATGGGCAACATATGTATAAAAATGTATGCCACTGAGAGCTGAGCACTGAAGAATACCAGGAATTATTGAATGAAAAGTGGATTTGAAAGTGAAAGAGGGAAAATATCTGCTCACAATCAGTGAGGAAAGATTAGATCCAGTTCAGAACCACATCTCTCATTTTCACCTCCCAGAGGCAAGCTAGGAGTGTGGCGTGGGAGATGGTTTTGAACGCCACAGAATCATCCAAGAGGGCAGTGGCTCCTCCCTCATCCCACATGTACAGGTGAGATCAAGACCATCTCCAGAATGTGAAGTGGTCTGGATCCAGCTTGGCAGTGTCCAGGGCTGCAGTGGTTTCCATAAAAGGTAAGAACTGGTTATTAACCACATTTTTAGAGCCTGTCCCTGTGCTCCCTCAATCCACTACTAAACCCTGCTCCACCACTCAACCTATAGTATCCCTTTTTATTTATTCAAAACACTTTTTTTGTAAAGCCCTATTGATATAGAATATTCTTTTGCTTTGAAGTTAAGGTCACACTTGTATTAATCACAAACATGGATACATTGCAAAATGACAGCATCTAAATGTCACATCTGTCATGGAACGACTTCAACACGGAGTGGACTGCACCACAAGCTGGTGCTCTAGGTACTGTTAAAGTTTTTCTGGATCCTGTCTGGCACCTGGAAGTGTACTATAAAGTGAGGAATCTGCAGTTAGAAGTCTCTATCACAATTCCTTGATTGCCTCAGACCCCATACCAGCATTTCTGTGTCACTGCCTGGACACATGGCGCACAACCTGAGAGGCGCTTCCCTGTAGCATTTGTCCTCCTTGAAATTGTGGATAGACAAGTGAGCTCGGTTAAGCTCCAGACCTGCGCAGCAAATGGTCAAGAGTTTGAAAGCCTGTGGAACATTTCAAGTGAAGATCTCAATGTATTGAAAAAATTTCACATTTAGCAATTATCCCAAACCATTTCTTTGTTTAGTGAGCTTGGTAAACTACATATGATTGGCTTTTGGAAGCCTGCTTCAAATGCATGCCTAAACTTATGGCATAATAAAAGGCTGACTTAAACAAATAAATTATTTGGAATAATAGCTAAAACTGACATTTTTCGAGCTACATCCTACAGCAAATTGAAGAAGCTCAAGAAGTCCAAGCAAGACTCTGCCACATCCCTCCACTCATGATCTCACTAGAAGACTTGACAGTGTCATTGTCATTTCAAGTCGCGTTCCTGAAGTCACTGCACTTCAGTGTAGATTCTTACACTTGTTCAGCAGCAAATAGATTTTCCAGGGCCATCAGCAGCGCTGAAGCAAATCGAAGACTTCCATGAAGCATGCCGTGGCTTTTTGGCACATTACTGGCTCTCTCTGGTGCTCCTTGGAGTCCCAAGGAGCAGAGAGGTCTCCCAAATGGGCTTCCCCTGATCGGTCTACTTTTGGTGACACTTGGGCCCGCTGGATCCACTCAGGGCTCTAGGCAGACTTTGCTACTGGTTCCCTCCCCAGCACCACAACCCAGCCCAGAAAACGATTCCTGATGCCAATGTTGGTGCCATCTACTCCGGGTAGTGACAGCCAACCCATAATGCATCTCCGATACTGAGAAGGTACCCCCAAACTCAACCAAGCCCATGCACTCCCTTATCTGAGCAGCAATCTCTTCACCACCCCTTTGATTCTGATACAGTGCCCCTGCCTTCTGGAAGAACTACTGTCCTTCCCGTCATGAGGTATTCGGCACAGACTCTGATAATGGGGATGAGTCCATGAGGACAACTGGTACGAATAGCTCCAAGATGTCAGCTGCCTGGATACCCCCCAGATACTGGAATACTTTTCTTCCACAGAGGACAGCACCTCATTTACTATAGTTATTCAAAGGGCGGTGGAGTTTGTTGGTCTTCAATTCACCAGTCAGGAGGTTAAAACCAATGTTATGACAGAAGTGCTGCAGCATTGCCTATTGGGTTGTAAGCTCCTGCATCTCTTCAATAAGGCTCTCACTGATACTCTCTTGGTCACCTGGTCAAAACTCTGCTCAGGCCCACTTGTGTATCACTAGATCGCCAAACGCCATTGCACTGCTCTGGGCAACCTGGCTTTCCTCGCCCAGAAATCCACTTCTGAAAAACTTGTGGTGCAGGCTTGGCCAGCAAAGTAAAGCAAAACTAGCTTCACACTATTCTTCCTTAAAATTAATGGAATAACATAGAGACTTTTGGTTAGCCTATTTTTACCTTACTAGTTTTACTCTTTGTTCTTCGAATGTCTCCTGCCTCTTAGGCTGCTGCTTTGTGGAACTCTGTGGCCCAGGTTTTGCCTATGGTACTAAAAGAAGCCCAAGTCATAGTTTCCCAGGCTATGCAAAATGAGGTGACGCAGCCAAGTTCACCATCTGCTGCGGACTGGATACTACTGACTCCCTCAGCAGAACTATTGGCACGAGTGTGACATTCACTGACATACCTGGATGCAGTCTACTAGCTTTTCGAGAGCTGTCCAGGCAAGTCTTAAAGACATGCTGGTTGATGGTTTCTGAATTCTTGGGGATAAAGAAGACTCAGCCCTGGAGCACTTTAAAGATAGCTGGGCCACAACGCCCTCTATGGGCCTTTCTGCTCCTCCGTGGCAACTGCACCCTCAGTTTCGCCCATGCCTTTGTAGGGACTTCCAAGATCACCAACAGTCCGAGCAGAGCAAGAACCACCCCAGCCTTTCTGTGGTCATGGTATACAGCAATGGGCAACAGGAACAGTGTGCAACCCAATTTTCTGTCCCCCCAACTGCTGCCCCACCAAGCCTCTTTAGGGGACCCTGGACCTCACACAGCCACCCCGTTAGAGGAACAATTCAACATTTTCTGCCAGTGTAGCAGGTGATACTTTCGGATAAACAAATACCACAAATTGTTTGAACGTGTTATGCTTTAGCATTTCTCAAACCCTTTCTGAAACGTCCACCATCCTCAGAATGGCAAACAGATGGCCATATGTTTCTCTGATAGCAGGAAGTGCAGGCTAATTTGGCCAAAAGAGCCATAGAAAGGATCCTGGTGCCAGAAGCCATGGTTCTTATTTCTGCTGCTTTCTGACGCCGAAAAAGGACAGAAGCCACCGACGTTTATTAAACCTTTGCCCTCTCTTGCCTTTCTCAAAAAAGGCAAGTTCAAGATGCTCACCATGGCCCAGGTCTTGTCTGCTCTCAACCTTGGAGACTAGATGGTAGTGCTGGACTGCAGAATGCTAATATCTGCATTCCCCTAGTTCATGGTAGGCCAAAAGTATTTTCATTTTCCTCTGCTCATCAGTGCCCCTGGGGTGTTCATGAAAGTGGTGGTTTTGTAGCACATTGTGAGAGCTCAGGTCGGAGTCCCAATCTTCCCTGACCTTGATGACTGGCTACTGAAGGAAGGCTCGCCCCAGGCAGCTGTCACCCACATCATGACTACAGCAAATCTCTTAACGTAGCTGACATTACAAGAAAAGTGTCAAAGTCACATCTAACTCCTTTATAGACACTGTCTTTTATTGGACCTATTCTGGACATGGTGTTTCAACCTCTGTCCTGGATCTCAATGAGAATGACTTTGAGGCTGCTGGGACTTATAGCCTCTTGATTTCTGCTGGTCTAGCACACCAGATGACATATGCGCGCTGTGCAGTGGGATCCGAAGTCTCAGTGAGTCAAGCGCCAGTGGGGGATCTTTCTGCTCTGGTCCAGATTTTGAAGGAGACTGCAAAATATCAGCAGCGGTGACTGCAGGAACGCGATTGGTTCAGTGGCAGGCCCATCTCCTTTCCCCGCCCAGAGATCACAATGGTAAACAATGTATTGCTTTTGGGTTGGGGAGGCCATGTGGGAGAGGTGGAAATCAGAGGTGTCTGGTCTCTGGCGGAGGCCTGGCTCTTTACCAATCTTATGGAGCTGAAAGCCATCCATATAGCATTGAAATTCTTCTTTCCCTCCATCAATGGGAGTCTGGTGCAGGTGCTCAGAGACACCACCACTGCCATGTGGTATTGCAATTCTAACAAGCAGGGCGGGATTGGCTCGTGGATCTAGTGCCAAGAGGCTTTGTGTCTCTGGCCGTGGCTAGACTGCAAAGGAATGTTTCTACTGACACACCACCTGGTGGGTTCCCTCAATGCCAGCGCAGATGAAGTAAGCTGTCAATGTCTTGTGGATCACAAATTGCAGTTACATCATCAGGTGATGCAGCATCTTTCCCATGAATGGGGAGAAAACACTGTCAACTTTTGCACGTTGGAGTTTCCAGGGCATCTCTCACTTGGAGAGGCATTGCACATAGTGCAGGACTCTTGTATGCCTTACCACTGATTTCGCTCTGCCCTGAGTTTTGAAGGAGATCAGGAACAACCTGGCCCAAGTCATCCTAGTGGCCCTGAATTGGGCATGGAGAGTATGGTATCCCAGCCTCCCTGGCATGAGCACCTGTCCTCCGACCAGGCTGCCTCTTCTGTGGCAGGAGCAGGGCCGTGTTCTGTGGACTGATCGCCTCAATAAAAAAAGATCCAAACTTAGACATCTGCACACTGATCACAACTAATCTGATCAGCTCCGTGTCTGCTGGCTTCGAAATATCAAAAATGCAACTAATGTCAGCGCACATTGGTGGTACCTATATAGGCTTACATACATCAAATCCAGAGCGGAACTACGTTGACACAGAGCCGACGTTCCCACCTGCCAGCACACAGGTATACTGCTAAAGATTTTCTGGATCCAGTCTGGCACCTGGAGCAGTATCCTAAAGATGAGTAATTTGAGGTTAAATACAGTCTGTACCAGAAAGAGCATTACCGAGGCACACCGATGGGTATAAAACAAGACCAATAATTATACTGCACAAGACTAAAGCACCTAGCCTCAGTGCCTCTGCACCTCCTGCACCAATGATAGGTTTTCCTTGGGCCCTCTGCAGGCGTGGTGTTAGCTAATAGAGCCTCCTCAAGCATGTAGATTCCCTGAGATACAGTCACCTGATCACTAGGCCTGCCTAAAGAAGACATGCATGACGATTCTTCACCTGACGCCACTGACGCAGTGATCGCATTTTATTTATCCTTGTTTCACTCTTCAGCATATCTGGCATGATGCTGGTGGGCTCATCACTTTTATTTGCTGCTTTAATGTCCTGTAAGGATGCAAAGAACAATGCACTCTCCCATACTGTGAAAGCTCTATGCTGGGTCACCAAACAAGCTACTTGGTGCTAATGTTGTTATCATATTTCATGTTGCGACATGGGCACCAGATCAGAACTTTTGCATAATATAATTTTAAAACTAAAGAGCACAACCACTGTATTTAGCACAGTGCTGCCTAAATCTGTGTGACACCACATTACTTTTTTGGCCATTTAAAATTCATATTTAAAATAAGCACTTAACAGTGTCATTGACCATTTAATGCTGTGCAGTAGAAACGATGAGGTAATAATGGTATACGCATGAGTGGGACGATTATGTGGCACATGGAAAATGACAGCTGTGGATTGTTAGGTCGACCAAAGTATGTGCTCAACCCCTCGCAAATTAGTCACTGATGCCACTAAGTACCACCCCTACATTTCTTGTGTTTTTTACCTTTCCATGGCCTCAGACACAGAGTGGTAACAATGTGGTAATTACTAATCAGAGACATTTTTAAATAAATGTTAAAAAAAGGCCACAACACAGAATGGGGAGGTGTGCGGGCAGTGAGAAACCAGTAGCTAAATAGAATATCCACCATAAAGAGATTTACAAAAGGCAAACAACTTGTTTTTCTGATGGATACTATTTAACTGCAGTTTCCTTACCTTACAATAGATACCAAAGCTGTACCTCCCAAAAGTGGAGGGGTTGTGGAGTGGGTCAGACCAAAATGTCACCCTCCACACCACGTCCATGGTAGCTGCCTGGCGAAATGAACTGTCAGACCTTTATGGGGCTGCTTATTGGCCAGTGCTTGGCAGATCTTCATGAACAGAATTATCAACCTCCTGAGGGCCCTCTTTTGCACAATCTTCCCTTTCTTTGCTCCAAAGACCTTCACAAAAAAGTTGATCATCCAATTGATGCTCCTTGGTACAGGCTGTGTAAAAGTTTAAAGCCCTTATTGGGTCCAAACTATCAAGCCTCTTCTCCTTTTTTGAGGAGTGAGGGGAACCAAATAATTCTTGTAAAGTGATGAATTGCTCAACGGGCATCACAAGCTTTGGTCAGAAGACTGCCTGAGTCATTAGCACCAATTTGTTCAGGAAAATTGTGGTGTAGGGTGGTTGCACAAATTGTGCGTGCAGGTGACTCATGTGTCAAGCTGGCGAAATCGCAATGAGGAAAACAGTCTTTGAGGTCAGGAGATGCAGCAGGCAGCTATGCAATAGACTCAAAGGCTGTACACATGAGGAAAGTTAAGAACAAATTAAGGTCACACTGTGGTGACACAAATGGTTTGGAAGGGAACATATGCACAAACCATTAATAAATCTCATCACAGCAGATGATCTGGACAATGTTGGTTGGTCCTGCAAATGTAGAAAGGCCCAACAAATAACCTTTACCATTGCTCTCTGCGGAGCTTTGGATAAAACAAACAAAAGAACATCCAACAGCTTTGCTTTCTTATCCCATCTTCCAGCAGAGACAGATGTCACGGAGCGGCGCATAGTGGTGAAGATGAAATCTTACCACCTAAGGTGGCAGAAGCTGTAAACTGCCACCATTTAATCTCCATGCCTGAAGGTGTAAGTTGTGCAGGTTCGGGTAGAGGACTCTACGCAGTTGCTGGGACAGGAGATCTTTAGGAAGTGATAGATTGATTGGATGACAGATGGTCATGCTCAGGAGCTCTAGGTACCACTCCCTCCTGGTCCAATCAGGATTCACCAGGATGACATGGGCCTGATCATTCATGATATTCTTTAGAGCCCAGAGTAGGCGAGGTACTGGGAGGAAGGCACCTGAGAGTCCCCTGTTCCATTCCAGTTTGAATGAGTCTACTAATAAGTGTTCTTGTGGAAACTCCAACCTACAAAATCTGATGCCACTTTGCATTCTTAAAGGAGCGAAGAAGATCTAGCCAAGGTTCCCTCCATAGGTGGAACAGGTCCTGAAGCACCTAGAAATGTAGATGCCATTTGTGAACGACCACACCACATCTGCTTAGTTTATTTGCTCTGGCATTTAGAGAATTTGTCAAGTGCCTGGTGACCAGAAAGATGCCCTCTCACTCAAGCTACCACCAGGGTATCAAATCTGCCTTGCACAGGACCTGGGACCCAACTTCGCCCTGCTTGGTGCAGTACCACATGGTGGTGATGTTGTCTGTAAGAGTCTGTACCATCCTCTCCTTGATGGACAGGCTTTCAGGGCCAGAAGAATGGCCTGTGGGAGACCAGAACCCTCTGATCTCAGCCTCCTCCAGGTTACCTATTACCCAATTATAAATAATCCGTCACCACTGTCAGAGCCCTGCCAGAACCCTGGCAGCGACCGTCGATGATTATTTCACCTCCACTACCATTACAAACATTTTCTCTTCAGACAGGCCAAATAAAAATCAGAAGAATCCATGGATGGATTCTACACACATCTCAAAGAGCTTGCCAGCATGTGTACCTTGCCGGATGAAGCTTAGGAGATATGAGCAGAATTTATACAAAGCTGTGCATCTGAATAGTTAGGGTGGCATGGGCTATGGGAACAAGGCAAATTATTCACAGACATCCAGACACTAGACTGGTGTTGGAAGATGGCCCTCTTTTACGACTCACCTCGAACTTTTTGCCTTCCTCCTCCTCTTTTTCTGACTTCGTTTTTGCTAGTTTTAGGACTCTGTGCACTTCACCATGCTGACCGGTGCTTGTGCTCTCTCCAATAAACATGGTAATGTTGGCTCACACCCAATAGGCATATTTAATGTACTTATAAGTCCCTAATAAAGTGCACTATCTGTGTACAGGTCCTGTAACGTAAATGCTACTAATGGGTCTGCCTCACTGATTGTGCCACCCACATAATTAGCCCCATAGTCATGTCTGAGGCCTGCCATTGCAGAACCTGTGTGTGCTATTTTACTGCCACTTTGAGTTGCCATTTAAAACATTTTGCCAAGCCCTAACTCCCCTTTTATTAAACATACTTCACCCCTAAGGTATGCCCTAGGTAGCCCATATGGTAGGGTAACCAGATTTTAAGAAGCAAAAAGCGGGACATGTCAGACATAAAAGAAGGACTAAAGACTTTACTCTCACTTTTATATCTTGCCTGTCCCGTTTTTTTGCGTAGCTTTGCGAATGTGTACCTGTACATGTGTGTTTATATATGTATATATAAACACACACACATACATATGTATACGCACACACATTTACAAGACTACATATATATAAAATTAGCTATGGCTTGACCTCCCATCTTGCACCCCCAACCCGCCTCCACCAACCTCTCTCTGCTCCCCACTCCGTCTCTCTGCTGGGAGCAAACAGGGGACTGTGTTGCCTGACAGTAACACATAAATTACTTTAATTATTTAATACTTTGTAGGCATCTGTTAAAGGAGGGCATACCTTTAACTTATGCTTCCCTTAATTATCTGACCTTTGTCCCAAAAACCTGGGACATTTATTTAAAATTAATAGAAACGTCGGTACACCGGGAAAGTCCTCTAAAAAAACGGGACTGTCCGGGGAAATCCGGGACGTCTGCTCACCCTACCATATGGCTGGGTGCTCTGTAAGTAAAAGATAGGCCATGTACTTTGAAGTTTTACATGTCCTGGTAGTAAAAAACTTCTAAAGTCGTTTTCCACTACTGTGAGGCATACTCTTCTCATAGGTTAACATTAGACATTTCTTAGAATAGCTTTAAGATATAATTCCTGATTAGAACGGAGTAGCTATATCATGTTTTCTATCTTTGAAATGGTAATGCTAAATCCTCTTGACTGGTAAAGTCGGATTTAACATTACTATTTTAGAAATGCCACTTTTAGAAAGTGGGCATGTCTCTGCTCTTAGTGTTCTGTGTGCCTAACAGCATGTCTCCAGTACACGTCCAGACTGGGCTGCGTGACAGCTACATTTGTACTTTTTCTCCAGACAGCCACAACACAGGATACTCAACTGCATCTGCATACTGATAGGTCTTCCTCTGCCGGGAGGATGAGAGGGGCCCACACTTACACTTCAAAGGGTAGTGACCTGATCCCCCACAAAGGACTGATTACACCCCACTGATAGCCTGACAGACAGGACTGGGCTGAAAGGGATACTGGTGCACTTCAAAACTACTCTTTGAAGTCTCCCCCACTAAAAAGGCACATTTGGGTATAAGTATTGTGTTTCTGACCCCGTCAAATCAGACATTTCTGGAGCTTGAACTGAACCTCTGTCAGAATAACTACTGTGCTGCTCACAGGACTCAACTGCACTGTTTTCCTGGAGGACTGCTTTTCACTTGTTGCCCTATGCCGGCTGCTTTCTGACCCTGCTGAAAGAGAGCTGCCTTCCCTCTAAGTGATATTCAAGGGCTTGCTGGCTTGCATCCTGTTCTCTGAAGTCTCAGTGACACAAAAGACTTCCTGCAATTTGGCTGGTGCTGCTAGACTTTGCCACCTGGGAGTCCTACCCTTGCCTTAGGTGCCCTTTCCAGTTCTGGACCTCAGAAGCTGGTTCTGTGGCTGTTTTGCTACAAAATTGAGGTATCGTCAACACTGCGCCGATCCAAACCGACACATTGCCCTTTGACGCTGACATAGTATGAATCCAGAGACACCCCTTTGTGGGTGGACAGTGACGTGGGACCCGACTGCGAAGCTTGAGTTCAACACATCGGCCCACCTGCATCGGAATCAATGCATCATCCCCACTGCATGGAGAAGATCGATGCATCTTGTTGCTTGCATCGCAGTCAACCTTAACTTTGACTTTGCCCAGTCTAGAGCAACCTAAAGTAACCTTTTGTAGCGCTAATTGCTGCTAAGCTCTTTACTGCATTTATTTCTTCAAAATTTGAAATCTCAACTTCTACAAGCAGAGGATGTTTGTCGTTTTAGTCTTGTTGTGTTCAGAATATAATATTCTAGTCTTCTAACCAAATGTTGTGGAGTCTATTTGTGGTATTTTCACTTTGTTACTGTATGAGTAATGGCACAAATACTTCTTGCATTGCCTTCTAACTTAAGCCTGCCTGCTCTATGCCAAGTTTCCAGAGGGCGAGCACAGGATAATTTAGGTTGTCTAGTGACTTGCCCTGACTAGAACTGTGGTCCCTACTTGGGCAGGGTGCATACCTCTGCCAACTAGAGACCCAATTTCTAACAGCTGGGCAATGGAAATGTCTGCAAACCATGTGTCCTATATGGTAACAGCTCTGCCAAGCTCATCAGTGAAGGACCTGTGAACATAATAGCGCAAAAGAGACTGTACACCAAGTCCATACCATGAGAGCTAACAGGAAGGCATTATGGACAGTCAGCTGCAGTTTCACTCATGCAGGAAACTACTCAGCCAAACAGGGGCAGAGTGGAACTGGGGGAAACTCAAAGACTTTGCCAGAGCATGTCGCTCCATCAAAGGAGGCAAAGGCCCACCCAAAAAATCCATCAACGAAGTGGACACAACTCCAGTTGAAGAACCCCATGACGATGTTGAGGAAGTGGCCGGACATGTGGTATACACCACAAATCAAAGACTGAAAAGCAAATTACAACTGCCTAGGTGGCAGGTTAAGCGAGGACAGTGCTACATCTCCACCATCATAGACACAACTGCCTTAATAAATGTCATGGCCAAAAGTCCATCTGACCTCCTACTGCAGTCACCAGCACTCACACAACCAGAGTTTTAAAGGTGTTTGCCCACCAGAACACAGAGCAATTGTCTCTCTGTGGTGTGGTGCATGCTGAACTGACTCACATTAAACACTCAATAAATGCTCAAATCTACGTCACCAGAGGGTGCAAGAAGGCCCTACTGAGGTGTGACACAGCGGAACGGCTACAACAGATCCAGTTTGCTTAAAGTGTGCACACCCTTGATGTTGACACTTTACTAGCATAACACTACAATTTCTTTGAAGATAGCTGATGCCTAACAGTTGTCAATCTGCAAATTGGCATTTAGGTCCAACCCGTCGCCTTCTCTCACAGAACAGAGACATTCCACGTCTCAAGTTGAAAGTGAACTGCAAAAACTGGAAGAGGTGGATATCATTGAGCGGGTGGAGGGGCTTAACCTCCTGGGTGTCACCCATCGGCATTATCAGGAAACTTTGGGTAAAGTACACATATGAATGCACATGTGCTGGCAGGAAGGCCTTTTGACCCCGATGGTGGCTGATGTAGTGAGGCCAATTCAGTGACTCTCAGTGGTTTTCCAAATCAGTTTAGAAGTAGGATTTTACCAGCTGCTACTAGATACTGAGTCCCTATATATCATACTTTTTCAACACACAGAAGAATATAGCATACAAAACAAAGAACTTTGGAATCTCCAGCATTGTTGAAGTTTTTCAAAACATCATTAGAGATGTGCTTGCCATGCTGGATAGTGTAATAAATGTGAGTGATATCTTAGGGCATGCCGTATTGATCGCAGACCATCATTTTTATCTGAGAAACCTTTTAGCATCACACTGAACAAACAGAAATGAAAACTCCTGAAACCAGAAATTAGCTTATTTGGATAAAAATTCTTAGCTCAATGATTCACATTTGACCCAAATAAAGTACCGAACATTAAGACAGTCTCACCCCTGTCATCAGTAACAGAAGGAAGACGATTTTAGGGATGGTAAATTACTACAGTAGGTAGCTGTAGGCATTAGCACCAGAGTATGAGAGGTTGTGCTATATCAAAAGCAGCAATGTGGTGAATGGGAGGCAGTGGCATTTCTGTGTAGGGCATTAAGCCAACATTCTCCCCGCTCCAGAACAGTGCTACTGGCACATATAAAAAACAAAGCCACTGATTTGCACTGGTGAGGACACCATTTTCATCTATACCTGCATGGCTGCCTATTCCTACTAGCCACAGACCATAAATCCTTAATTCTCTCTTTAAAGGGTCTTCGGGCAAGCTGCTGTCAAGGAATGTGATAAAGGTTCTCCATTTGCAGAAGTACTCATTCTCCAGCATCTACTGGCCCAGTTCAAAGAGGACAGTAGATTTTCTCTCCAGAGGCTCTTATCCAGTAACAGTTCAAGAGACCAAGGAGGACCAAAAGGCAGAAGAATATCTCCAGAAAATTGTTGAAAGATCCAAACCAGGCCTGTCTCTAAGTGACATCATGACAGCCACTGGTGATGATGGATGCTTGCAACTCGCTCTAAACTGTATAGAGCAGAATGACTGAGAGACAATTCAGAAGACCATGTTGATGCAGCCCCAGGAGGCACACACGTGTCTCTGATCACTCTCCCAAGAGCACCAAGAACCTGCAACCATACCTGAAGGCTGTCTCCTCAGGGGAACCCAGCTAGTCATCCCCAGCACTGTCACACACCAAACCGTCGAGCTTGCCCACGTGGGGCACCAGGGAATTTTCTGAACCAAACCCACCTCTGCACTAAGGTGTGGTTCCCACTTTTGGATCAGTTGGCAGATGAAACGGTGGGAAGCTGTCTCCAATGTCAAAGAGAAAACCCTTAAGAGCCATCTTCACACATCATCACAGAAAAAGCCCCTCACCATCCATGGGAAATTTCGGCCCACTCCCTAATGGACACCAGATGCTCCTCATCGATACCTGTTCCAAGTATCCAAAATTGAAGATTGTAGACTCCACATTGCAGAAGCAGTAATACTGAAATTCAACAAAATAATAGCTTCTCAAAGAATGGAGCCACCATTTTAGGGTCAAGAAATGGCTGAGTTTCTCGATTCACTGTGGATAGAACATTGGAAAATGACACAAGGTGGACTCAAACCATCAGTTAGGTAGAACACTGCTAGCTAAGCCTGTTCACATAATCCACATCACTGGGCGGAACACTAAAGGGACTATATGTGTGTTCCTTAAAGAATACTGTCTAATGCCTTACCTCATGATTGCAAATCCACCTTTGCTGTGGAACAGTGGTCTGAGACACCATTACCACTCACTCATTGTGGGCTTCAGAGCCACCAGATTGTGAAAAGACTGGCAGAGAAGGAATAAAAATAACCAGTGCAGTCTCTGCATGAAAGACAAGCCTTTAAAAAAGATTGCATAGCACATTGTGCTTCTGAAGAATTGATGCTAATATAGTTTAAACTCCGTTCTGTATCTTTTTCCAAGAAATCCCAAATATGAATAGTGACTCATAGCCACCAATTAGCAGGTTAGCACTTACAAATCAGCCAGAGCTCTGAGAAAGGATTGCCAGCCCTCTCCCAAGATGAAAAGCCTTTGTTCAGTAGTTTTCTTTTCTTTCTCTTGTCAGTTGTTGTGTTTTGCTTGATTTGGGGAGTATGTGGGTTCTGGTGGATACTTCTAACTGCAGATTTCTCACCTTTAGACTATCCCCCGGCACCAGACTGGATCTGGAAGATTTTTCAGCATTGCCCCTGTGCGCCCATAGGTGGCATCATGCAGCTCAAAATTGACTCTGCTCTGCCCCGGAATGACATCCAGAACTGCTTCTAGGTGCCACCCAAGTGCAAAGACATCAGTTTCTTCATTTCTGGCCTTGGTATACTGAACTAGCACTTTGCTCACAGACTGTTGCTTTGGGCACTGACATGTGACTCGTAGTCAGGCTGATTCACCAGCCGGGAGGTTAAGAAGAGGAGGTGACGGTGAGAAATAGCTCCACTGGGGCTTCCCACCACTCCCGCCTCCTTCTCCTACCACCATACTGTATTTTATACTAAATATAATTTTTACTCCCGCTCGCGGAGTTATACCTTGATTGTATTTGCCCAATGGGGAAGGCATTGACTTGTGTATTGAGTTGAGACAACGGATTGCAGACATCAAGGTGCAGTCTGAGTAGTGCATAACATTGAACGCTTAAGTGTAGAGCAGGGATATACATCAAGCCAAATAGGTGGTGTTTTCACTAGTAAGATGGCTTGTCCTGATGAGACCCTCTGAATTACTGTAGGGTCAAAACATCGACATAAAGATCCCTTGGTTCACATTCCAGATTATATTCAGGGAAGGACAGTGATTTGTAACAGGCTCCAATACAGTGATCTCAAGACAAGGGATTCTATCAAAAGAGTTGTTGTTTTATCTTGTACACAGTCACTATCTGCACCTTGCTCATGCAATGCGCCATCTGCACTAGTGTCACTAATTAAACTACATGTTGTTATGCACCTGCTTGAGAATATACAATGGAATCACGAATACAAGTAACTAACTCTTCATAAAGAAGGCTTTTTTTCTAGTATTTATTACATTGACTGCATTGAATTGATTTAGGATACGTCTGATACACGCATAACAGCCTCCACATAAGAGAGTCCCACGGGTCCTGGATAGCTGTCAGGCTGCACCATGGGCATCAGTGCACACATTCAAAAAGGACTATTGGCTTGACAGGTCCAACTGGAGATTTTGGTTATTCAGTTCTTCAAGACTTTTTAGTCTGTCATTCCACAGACCCACCAACAAGGGTAGGTACTGCTTTCTGATCTAATCTAAAGGTTAGGAATCTGCTCTTAGAAGTATCAGTCAGAAGAACAAGTTACTAACCTTCTGTCACACTTTTTCCTGGTATATATGCTATAAACAGATGATTCCTCACCACCCTCCAATCCCCTTGTTCTGTGGGAGGGACTCTTTCATCTAAAAATGTACCAATTTAGAGATCTGCACACTGTCATAATTGATCATTTTTTAGCACCACATCTGTGGGCACAGGCAATGTCCATGAAGAAACTGACGTCAGGATGCTTGGGTGGTGCCTATATGTGGTTCCGGTCATCACTTCTAGGATGGAGCAGAGCAGAATTGACACAGAGCCTCACCATGCCACCACATGTGCTATGCTGAAAAGCCTCCTGAGATCCAGTCTGGTGCAAGGGGATATTCTAAATGTAAGCGGTTAGATAGAATATGCACCAGAAAGTGTATTACGGAAGATAAGTAACTTGTTTTTTGCACATGTGTGACAGCACGGGGCAGCCGCATTGACAACAATTCATATGGTTTCATCCATTTATGTGTAGCAACTAATAAACGGGGCTGTTAAGTTGAATACTATAACATGCAGGTCCTGCTTGCATTTAATTCTGCTACATGGCATACACCCATGCTCCTGTCTCATGGTCTGATTGGCATCTCACCAGAGGAAGCCAATCCCACTTTGGCTGTGCTCCTCACTGAGACAGAAAACTAACACAGCAGCGGCTCCCACCTGGACAGAACATACTTTCACTTCAAGAAAAAACTGGTGACACTCTGTAGTGATGCATGCAGAGGTGAGGGGGGCATAGGACACTGAAAAGCACCACAGGCACTGCTCTCCTCAGGCTCCGTTAATGCAACTGAGCCCGTGGGATAAGTAGTCCTCGGGCAGCCTAGGCTGGCTTCATTTCTGCATTGGCATGTGCATGGTGCCTCACCTTGAAAATGTAAAAATGAATAAAATTAAGCCTATGCATGTACGGGAATGAGGATGCAATTTTAGTATATTAACATGCACGAAAGGCCCAGGGCAGATACTATTGCTGATGGACAGCCATCCACCCCAGTGCCTAAAGCCAGCTGAGCTCGGTACCCAATGGGCGAACAGGCCTGCCCTATAGGCCATTTCTGCATCTCTGTGATTATCAATAGGTCTATGTATATCTATGTGTATGTTGTGTGTTATGTTGGGTGTGTAGTGGTAATATCAATATAAGTGCACTGTTCCATACAAGAGAAAAATAAGGCAACCAATGTTCATACTGAGTATACTCAGGAGAGCCCTCAAGCACCCACTTGGGTGACCGGTATCATCATCGGGCTTACTCCTCGCCAGACTGGTGCTGCAATGCCTGGCGGGCAACCCAGCATTCTGGGTGGCACTCAACCGTAGTAAGATTGCTAACAACACGGGTCTGGAAAAACTAAATAAGAAATGGAGAGTGTAGAAAACAAGACAGAATGTTTAAAATTAGCTCTGAACCTAAGCCATTATTTTAATGTGATAGAGAAAGGGTTCAGGCCAAGATTAAAAACAGAGATTTAAGAATGTTAACTGGAAATAATGTACCAGAACGTTCTATATTTAGGGAAGGTAGTTAACCTAATCCTACATGGTCAACATGTTTCGCGTCTGAGGTTGGTCACAAAGTGATCCTGTGACGCTTCTTCAGGACCCACAAAAAACAGTCTTTGATTATTGAACTACTTCTCCTATGTGTCAGACATTAATCGGGTGCATTAATAGTCACTTACAGAGTAGAAGACAAAATATGTCTAAGTCAGTTGGTCAGTACAGTCGCCCTGCATATAATCAAAGAGACACACAACAGTTAGTGCCAGTGGACAACGCAGAGAAAAAACACACACAATTTCAACAAATAACAGTGGTAGTCACCCTTAATCAGTGAATAATCAATACACACTTATGAAAATAAAGTATGGTGAATCAAACAAAATTGTAAGTGGTTGCGATGCTTACCATCCCTTATTAGAGATTGGGTTCCCTAGGTCTGCGCTAGCATCAACCAAGGAGAATGAACTAAATAAAAATAATAATGGTATGAGGTAATTTAGCATCGCAAGAGATATATGGAGACATGAAGTTGAACAAGTTAGAGTATTGATATCAGAATTGAATCAATAATTATAGTATTGAATGCGTATGTACACACATAAAATAGAACCACCCATATCTGAAGTACTGGAATAGAAAGAAAAGGGGTGTGTGGCCCTGTATCAAATATTGAAAGAAGTTGCTGCCAACTGGCTGCACAATATTGCCAGAGTAAAGTCTAGGGATTGCCGCAAATCTCCATCGCCAATTGAGTCTGTGCCAAAGCGTATCTAGAGAACCTATGGTTCACGCGGTTGCCCAGGAAAGCAGAAACAGGAAGGAAAGAAGGTAAAGGGGTCACCATGCGGGGGAATCACTCATATGATGCGAGGATTAGGTCCTATAAGCGTACCCAGTATCCCCGGTGATCCCTCACTCACCTCGTAACTTCCTTAGTTCGTCCCGGGACCTACCCCTGCCGCGCGCCTGTAAACGGCATGTTGGAGAGGCTCGAGGTTATTTAAACAAGCGCTGAATAGCGCGACCCTACCGGAACCAACCAGCTGGTTGTTCCGGGTTGTCAAAATAGACGAAGGACTAACGTTGCGGCGGCCATATTAGGTAGTCCGTGGATGGTGCATGTTCCAATGTCAATCTTGGCCCCATGGAAAAGCAACGTAAGTTGTGGGGGCCATATTGTGTTCTCACAATGAACGTGAGAAGTTATCAGGATGTGATAGTAGGACCACCACGAGGTGGGAACTGCCCTAAAATTGACCCTTTCTTTATGTTCGATTTGGAAACACAATACTACAGTCCCAAAATAACGTTAGAAGATTATTGTCCTAAATTTTTTTTTTAAAACAATTTTTTGAAAAAGGAGGAGGAGTATGAACTCCAGCAAGTGAATCAACCCTATTAACAAGAACTCCCAAGTATGTTGGAGCCTCTTTAGAGAATATTGTAAAAAAATGTATTTCGACAAGGTGTAAAGACGGGTAGATGTCGGTCTGTCAAAATAGTACATAATACCACCGGAATATGAAGAACCCTAGCTCTGTCTAAAGTTTAGGGAGTTAATAAATTCCAGGGTATGTCATCATTCAGTCCTTCTTTATGGGTTTTCAATCGGAAAACCCATCTCTGTTCGATCTTAAATAGTAAGTTTGGGTTACTGCTGTCATATCTTGGTGTTTGCAGTACTATCCACCACATATCATCAGGACCGTGTTTTGCATCCAAGAAATGTGCACTGAGCTTAGTGGTGACACGGGAACATCTGATATTGCTCCGGTGTTCATTAATTCGTAATTTGACAGGGCGGGTAGTCATCCCAATATATTGTAAGTTACACGGACAGGAAATAAAATAAATACAATGTCGTGTGTTGCAATTTGTGTGTTTTTTGAGATGCCAAGTCCCAAAATGGTTAAGGTCAATGTTATCTAGATGTTTGGTGAGGGGGCAGACATTGCATGAGCCACATGGATGGTGACCCATCACTGGAGGTAAATTCCACAGTGTAGTTTGTTTCTGTGTCATATTGGACATACGAGGTCGGGTGTGAACAAGAATGTCCCGTATATTAGTTGATCTCTTAAAGGCAAACAATGGTTTAGGGATTGTCGTCCCTCCGCTCTGTAGTATGTTCCACCGTTTATTGATCAACTTCTTAATGGTGTTGGACAGTGGAGTAAAGGTGGAAACACACGTCAAACGTGTTTCTGGATATTTCGGTGTTGAATTCAACAGAGCTTCCCTATGATTATTGCGTGCTCTTTTGTAAGCAGAATTGATGATCTTGCTTGGATAATGTCGGTCTTGTAATTTGCATTTTAGATCTCGCGATTGGGTGTCAAAAGTTTGGGTAGTACTACAATTACGTCGTAACCTCAAAAATTGCCCAAATGGAAGGTTATCCCGTAATGCTTTGGGGTGATCACTATCGTATACAAGTAAACTGTTACGATCTGTGCTCTTGTGAAAAGTAGTGGTGGTGAGTGTGCCATTGTCGATTTTGATTACCAAATCCAAAAATGATACTTGTCTGAGAGATGAGTGGGCAGTAAATCTCAGAAATGGATCCAGGGAATTGATCCAAGTAGTGAATGCGTTAATTTCATCAAAAGGGCCACTCCAGATAATGAGAATGTCATCAATGTACCTTTTCCATAGAGAAATTTTATTATGAAATGGGTTTGTTGTTTGTAGTATAAAGAGTTTCTCAAAGTTATACATATACAAACACGCAGACTGGGGGCAAAAGTACTACCCATTGATGTCCCTTGGATTTGGTGGAAAAGTGAGTCTTCAAATTGAAAGAAGTTGTTTTTCATTGCTAGAGTAGCACACTGCATAATGAAATGGACTGGGGTGGAGGATGTCCATGTACTAGCAAGTAGGGCAGATTCCACTACTTGTAGGGTCAAGTCCTGTGGAATATTTGTATACAGGGCTTCTACGTCAAGTGTAATGAGGGCTTTTGCTTCATTAGATAGGTTGATGTTTTCGATCATGTTGAGAACATGAGTCGTATCCTTCAAATAAGTACTGGATTCTTTCACCAGCGGTTGAAGGAAAACGTCACAGAAAACAGAAAGGGGCTCTAGTACGGATCCGATGCCTGATACAATAGGTCGCCCAGGGGGTGGACAAGTCCCTTTGTGTATTTTTGGAAGACAGTAGAAATACGGGGTCCTAGGGTGTGTAGTATCTAGGAACTCTGCTTCCTTGGGGGAAATCCATGTATTGTTTTTCGCTTCTTCTATCATACTTCTGATTGTTTTCTGTAAATCTGTGGTAGGATCATGCGTCAAATGAGCATAATGAACTCTATCACTTAAGAGTCGTAAACACTCCTGTCTATACTCATCAGTGTTCATAATCACGATTGCACCCCCTTTATCAGCGGGTTTTATAGTGATAGACTGGTCAGAGGCTAGATCATTCAAAGCCTTCTTTTCAGTGGTAGGTAAGTTCATGAATAGTCTGCTGGGACAAATATTGTCTATATCTGTCATGACCGCTTTTTCAAAGGTCAACACCTCAACAGGGAGTGAATGAGTAGGGGGAATGAAAGTAGATGGTTTCTTAAGGCCTGTATCATTGTTCCCAGGCAAAACCGGCCTATCTAAGAAGAAAAAATGCAGTCGTATTTTCCTAAAAAATTGCGCAAGTTCACAATTGAGGCGGAAAGGGTCTTCAGATGGTGTGGGGACAAAGCCCAACCCTTTATTCAGGGCTGTAAGTTCATCAGTAGAGAGAATTCTGTTGGAAAGGTTAACCACTAGGCTCTCGGTGGGGGAGGAGTTCTGCCCTGGCTTCGGGTAACTATTTGAGGTTCCTCTCTGTTCCAATGGACCCGTCTGCCTCTGCCTCTCCTTCTTCCTCTTCCTCTGCCCTGGCCGCGGCCTAAAAAAGGTACATAGGGTGGCATAGGGCGAGGTTGGAAGAAAGGGTAAGGCGGTTGCCAGAACAAAGGTTGGTTGGGAGGATATGGTGATTGATTGTACATAGGTGGGTGGTTATATATAGGAGGCTGCATCCCGTCGTCAGTACTCCATCCGTCGGATGAGGAACTGTTGCTGAAATTGCGAGTTTTTTTACTGAAAGTTGTCGAATCATCGGATGAACGAGACTGGGTATCTGTATTGTAGTCTTCCTTAATATAAGGATAGACTTTTTCGCGATCGAATCTCCTGATGTCTTTCTGTAGTTTTGTTATTTTTTGCTGGGTTAGAAACTCCCTCGTCTCATTCAATTCTGTGTTGATCTCCAGGAGGCGGCTTTTAAAAGAGGACAGAGTTATAGTTGTTTTTATGGTGCTTTCAATGCAGGTGATCTGAATCATAATTGATTCAGCCAGTCGTTTTGAAGCGCTGATGATTAATACTAGCCAATCTCTGGTGCATTTCCACGCGATCTGCGCCCAGTCCTTTCTGAATGCTAGATCGTGTAGAAAAATCCTGGGTATATTAGCAACCAAGAGACCGCTAGGAGCAATGTTTGCTCTCAAGTATTCTGTCATTATTGTGCCGTGCATGACTGTTTTAATTAAGTCACGTTTGAGAGAGGAGAGTTTATCCCAGTCTTCTTTTAAACTACCCGTGGGATTGGTCCCATCATTATCAAGTATTGATGGAGCCTGTAGGATCGCAGAGACCGCCTCGTCATCGAAGCTTAGGCCTTGGAAATTATCCATGGTCAATAGTGTAGGAGACAAGAAATGGAAAAGGAGGTCTATTGATTAAGACCCAGGTGTAAGTCCCACAGCAAGGCTGCTGTGCTGAACTCTATAAACAAAGTAGGGACTGGGAGATTTTCTGGTCCAGTGCACAGTCTCCCTAGTTTAACCTATAATATCAATATAAGTGCACTGTTCCATACAAGAGAAAAATAAGGCAACCAATGTTCATACTGAGTATACTCAAGAGAGCCCTCAAGCACCCACTTGGGTGACCGGTATCATCATCGGGCTTACTCCTCGCCAGACTGGTGCTGCAATGCCTGGCGGGCAACCCAGCATTCTGGGTGGCACTCAACCGTAGTAAGATTGCTAACAACACGGGTCTGGAAAAACTAAATAAGAAATGGAGAGTGTAGAAAACAAGACAGAATGTTTAAAATGAGCTCTGAACCTAAGCCATTATTTTAATGTGATAGAGAAAGGGTTCAGGCCAAGATTAAAAACAGAGATTTAAGAATGTTAACTGGAAATAATGTAGCAGAACGTTCTATAATTAGGGAAGGTAGTTAACCTAATCCTACATGGTCAACATGTTTCGCGTCTGAGGTTGGTCACAAAGTGATCCCGTGACGCTTCTTCAGGACCCACAAAAAACAGTCTTTGATTATTGAACTACTTCTCCTATGTGTCAGACATTAATCGGGTGCATTAATAGTCACTTACAGAGTAGAAGACAAAATATGTCTAAGTCAGTTGGTCAGTACAGTCGCCCTGCATATAATCAAAGAGACACACAACAGTTAGTGCCAGTGGACAACGCAGAGAAAAAACACACACAATTTCAACAAATAACAGTGGTAGTCACCCTTAATCAGTGAATAATCAATACACACTTATGAAAATAAAGTATGGTGAATCAAACAAAATTGTAAGTGGTTGCGATGCTTACCATCCCTTATTAGAGATTGGGCTCCCTAGGTCTGCGCTAGCATCAACCAAGGAGAATGAACTAAATAAAAATAATAATGGTATGAGGTAATTTAGCATCGCAAGAGATATATGGAGACATGAAGTTGAACAAGTTAGAGTATTGATATCAGAATTGAATCAATAATTATAGTATTGAATGCGTATGTACACACATAAAATAGAACCACCCATATCTGAAGTACTGGAATAGAAAGAAAAGGGGTGTGTGGCCCTGTATCAAATATTGAAAGAAGTTGCTGCCAACTGGCTGCACAATATTGCCAGAGTAAAGTCTAGGGATTGCCGCAAATCTCCATCGCCAATTGAGTCTGTGCCAAAGCGTATCTAGAGAACCTATGGTTCACGCGGTTGCCCAGGAAAGCAGAAACAGGAAGGAAAGAAGGTAAAGGGGTCACCATGCGGGGGAATCACTCATATGATGCGAGGATTAGGTCCTATAAGCGTACCCAGTATCCCCGGTGATCCCTCACTCACCTCGTAACTTCCTTAGTTCGTCCCGGGACCTACCCCTGCCGCGCGCCTGTAAACGGCATGTTGGAGCGGCTCGAGGTTATTTAAACAAGCGCTGAATAGCGCGACCATACCGGAACCAACCAGCTGGTTGTTCCGGGTTGTCAAAATAGACGAAGGACTAACGTTGCGGCGGCCATATTAGGTAGTCAATCCCCTGGATCCATTTCTGAGATTTACTGCCCACTCATCTCTCAGACAAGTATCATTTTTGGATTTGGTAATCAAAATCGACAATGGCACACTCACCACCACTACTTTTCACAAGAGCACAGATCGTAACAGTTTACTTGTATACGATAGTCATCACCCCAAAGCATTACGGGATAACCTTCCATTTGGGCAATTTTTCAGGTCACGACGTAATTGTAGTACTACCCAAACTTTTGACCCCCAATCCCGAGATCTAAAATGCAAATTACAAGACCGACATTATCCAAGCAAGATCATCAATTCTGCTTACAAAAGAGCACGCAATAATCATAGGGAAGCTCTGTTGAATTCAACACCGAAATATCCAGAAACACGTTTGACGTGTGTTTCCACCTTTACTCCACTGTCCAACACCATTAAGAAGTTGATCAATAAACGGTGGAACATACTACAGAGCGGAGGGACGACAATCCCTAAACCATTGTTTGCCTTTAAGAGATCAACTAATATACGGGACATTCTTGTTCACACCCGACCTCGTAGGTCCAATATGACACAGAAACAAACTACACTGTGGAATTTACCTCCAGTGATGGGTCACCATCCATGTGGCTCATGCAATGTCTGCCCCCTCACCAAACATCTAGATAACATTGACCTTAACCATTTTGGGACTTGGCATCTCAAAAAACACACAAATTGCAACACACGACATTGTATTTATTTTATTTCCTGTCCCCGTAACTTACAATATATTGGGATGACTACCCGCCCTGTCAAATTACGAATTAATGAACACCGGAGCAATATCAGATGTTCCCGTGTCACCACTAAGCTCAGTGCACATTTCTTGGATGCAAAACACGGTCCTGATGATATGTGGTGGATAGTACTGCAAACACCAAGATATGACAGCAGTAACCCAAACTTACTATTTAAGATCGAACAGAGATGGGTTTTCCGATTGAAAACCCATAAAGAAGGACTGAATGATGACATACCCTGGAATTTATTAACTCCCTAAACTTTAGACAGAGCTAGGGTTCTTCATATTCCGGTGCTACTATGTACTATTTTGACAGACCGACATCTACTCGTCTTTACACCTTGTCGAAATACATTTTTTTACAATATTCCCTAAAGAGGCTCCAACATACTTGGGAGTTCTTGTTAATAGTGTTGATTCACTTGCTGGAGTTCATACTCCTCCTCCTTTTTCAAAAAATTGTTTCTTTAAAAAATTTTAGGACAATAATCTTCTAACGTTATTTTGGGACTGTAGTATTGTGTTTCCAAATCGAACATAAAGAAAGGGTCAATTTTAGGGCAGTTCCCACCTCGTGGTGGTCCTACTATCACATCCTGATAACTTCTCACGTTCATTGTGAGCACACAATATGGCCCCCACAACTTACGTTGCTTTTCCATGGGGCCAGGATTGACATTGGAACATGCACCATCCACGGACTACCTAATATGGCCGCCGCAACGTTAGTCCTTCGTCTATTTTGACAACCCGGAACAACCAGCTGGTTGGTTCCGGTATGGTCGCGCTATTCAGCGCTTGTTTAAATAACCTCGAGCCGCTCCAACATGCCGTTTACAGGCGCGCGGCAGGGGTAGGTCCCGGGACGAACTAAGGAAGTTACGAGGTGAGTGAGGGATCACCGGGGATACTGGGTACGCTTATAGGACCTAATCCTCGCATCATATGAGTGATTCCCCCGCATGGTGACCCCTTTACCTTCTTTCCTTCCTGTTTCTGCTTTCCTGGGCAACCGCGTGAACCATAGGTTCTCTAGATACGCTTTGGCACAGACTCAATTGGCGATGGAGATTTGCGGCAATCCCTAGACTTTACTCTGGCAATATTGTGCAGCCAGTTGGCAGCAACTTCTTTCAATATTTGATACAGGGCCACACACCCCTTTTCTTTCTATTCCAGTACTTCAGATATGGGTGGTTCTATTTTATGTGTGTACATACGCATTCAATACTATAATTATTGATTCAATTCTGATATCAATACTCTAACTTGTTCAACTTCATGTCTCCATATATCTCTTGCGATGCTAAATTACCTCATACCATTATTATTTTTATTTAGTTCATTCTCCTTGGTTGATGCTAGCGCAGACCTAGGGAGCCCAATCTCTAATAAGGGATGGTAAGCATCGCAACCACTTACAATTTTGTTTGATTCACCATACTTTATTTTCATAAGTGTGTATTGATTATTCACTGATTAAGGGTGACTACCACTGTTATTTGTTGAAATTGTGTGTGTTTTTTCTCTGCGTTGTCCACTGGCACTAACTGTTGTGTGTCTCTTTGATTATATGCAGGGCGACTGTACTGACCAACTGACTTAGACATATTTTGTCTTCTACTCTGTAAGTGACTATTAATGCACCCGATTAATGTCTGACACATAGGAGAAGTAGTTCAATAATCAAAGACTGTTTTTTGTGGGTCCTGAAGAAGCGTCACGGGATCACTTTGTGACCAACCTCAGACGCGAAACATGTTGACCATGTAGGATTAGGTTAACTACCTTCCCTAAATATAGAACGTTCTGGTACATTATTTCCAGTTAACATTCTTAAATCTCTGTTTTTAATCTTGGCCTGAACCCTTTCTCTATCACATTAAAATAATGGCTTAGGTTCAGAGCTAATTTTAAACATTCTGTCTTGTTTTCTACACTCTCCATTTCTTATTTAGTTTATCCAGACCCGTGTTGTTAGCAATCTTACTACGGTTGAGTGCCACCCAGAATGCTGGGTTGCCCGCCAGGCATTGCAGCACCAGTCTGGCGAGGAGTAAGACCGATGATGATACCGGTCACCCAAGTGGGTGCTTGAGGGCTCTCCTGAGTATACTCAGTATGAACATTGGTTGCCTTATTTTTCTCTTGTATGGAACAGTGCACTTATATTGATATTATAGGTTAAACTAGGGAGACTGTGCACTGGACCAGAAAATCTCCCAGTCCCTACTTTTTTTATAGGGTGTGTAGTGGTGACATGAGGTCTCCCAGACAACTGAAGCTGTCTAGGCAAGAGTTAAAAAGAACCCTCTCCATAATCCCACTAAGTGCCTATGTTGTACAGCTATTTTAGTTAGGTTTTAGACACGTTGTTTTAGCTAACTAGGCCTGCCGCTTTGCACTTTCACCCTATTACATTTTACATGGCATTGCTCTATTTTTTTTAGCAATAGCTTCATTTGCGGTGTTTTTTATTTCTCTCTATCTCATTGTCCTTTCGCCTAGGAAAGCATTGTGTTCTTAGTAGGACATGTAGTTCACTTTGTGCTTTCTCCAAAGCTACAGTTAGATAGGGTTGCCGACAAACGTGGTATGCTGTGTCTCCAGCATTCATAGAAACACACACACTCATACGTTAGGACCATTTCTTAGAATGTCAGCTGTTTTATTATAAAACACACCTTAGTCCCAGACATGTTTGAGGGAGATTCCAGCCAGATGACCGCAACTGTATGCTGATTGCTGCAAGCTTCGCTACAACTACTTGCTTAGATGGCCGAGCCCTGAACTGGATGGGGACGGCGTCTTTCTAGACCTCAGGCCTCTTCTTCAGGTATGAGGGATGATGTTCTCCCAGGGGAATAGGCTTAGTAGGCTGTGCTCATATTTAGCGGAGGTGAGGGGCTATAGATCCACTCCCCTGTATAGACAGCATGCTAGGACTGTTCTTGTGTTTTACATTTTAAGTCACATGCCTGCTCCTATTGTCTTTCTTTATCCTCGTTATTGCTATACACCTGCTTTTATCTAAGATGCAGATATTTTCATTAATATTAATGCTTTTTTAAATATATTCTGCCTTTGTTGTCTTTGCCTGAGTGAGATCTTGGTAACTGAGAGAATGGGATGCGATATGATGTACCACAATTCCCTGGGGAGTCTATCTTACCATGAGCTCGGTTGCCACAATCATCTCGGCAACTCATCATAGCTGGAAACTCCGGATTAGGCCGACAGGTGTCACCAGGTGTGGAACTGTACTCAGTAATCCACTACCTAGGCGAGCCTACCACCCAAATCCAGCAGCCTCATTACCCTAATGAGAACCTATGTGACACCTCTGACCCCAACCTCAGAAGTTGGACTTTGGTAGTGACCCCTACAATTCAGACTCTTATAAGGTCATTACTGGTGCACCTGTTAAGAAAATAGTGAATGTGAACAATTAGCGCTAGTATTTGTCAATGGCTTAGAGTGTTTGACACTACCTTTGCAGTAGCCCAGCCCACCATGCATAAAAGCAGGGCCCATATCTGACCGTGTCGAAGGAGGTGCTGCAGAGGGAGCCGCATCCATCTGCAAATTTCTTTCGATTCTTCTCCTCATCAGTGTGACTACACATTATGTAGCACACATCTATGAACACACCAAAAAGGCACCCCAGAACAATAGCTCCTTCACTGGTAACCATGTCATGTCACTAGGTCTTCTGCTGGAGTATACCCTGAGAGGTAATCCCACATCACAAATGGGCACAATAAAAAAACAGAATACATTTTAAAGTATCAGTGAAGTTAAAGTAAGAATGTGTTGAAAAACGGAAGGCTTGAATTGTTATGTTTCTGAATGTGTATTATGGTTTCATAACTTTTAAAGTTAGTTCCTGTGATGATTAAGGTATGGTTCATGGTTAGGCAAACGGTTAAGTATATTGTTAAGGGAGTAAATTGCTAGTCGTAGAAGTTGTCAACTTAGGGGAACTGTTACCAAATCCATTTTATCTGTGAATTAAAGAAATGTTGTGGTGAGTATGAATTCTTTGTTTGCAATTTGATGTAATGATTTCTAGGTGTTCAACTTGGCCCTCTCTGTAGGGTCACCTCCAAACATTTTGTCCACACCCCTCCTGTTTTCTGAATTTGCTTTTGTGGCATTAGGACTTTGTGCACTTTACTACTGCTAGTCAGTGCTGAAGTGCCTGTGTCCTCTCCCTTAATGGATTACACATAATTGGCACTTTTAATTTGCTGATCAGTCCCTAGAAAAGTGGTACTACATATAGTGTGGGGTCTACACATTAAATGCTAGTAGTAAGCCTACAGCACTCATTGTGCCACCCACTAAGGTGGCCCTTCAAAGCATGTCTAGGTCTGCCATTACAGCCTGTATTACAGTTTTAAACTGCCAATACGAACTGCCAAAATAAACCTTTTCCAGACCTAAACCTTCCTTTTTAATACATAACAATCAACCCTCACATAGGCCCTATGCAACTCACAGGGTAGGGTGCATTGTCTTTAAAAGTCTGGACGTGTACTTTTAAGTTTTACATGTCCTGGTAGTGACAAACTCCTACATTTGTTTTTCACTACTGTAAGGCTTAACTCTCCCATAAAATAACATTGGCTTACCTTATTACATTTAGTAAGTGCTAACTTTTGATTGGAAATAGGAAGTGTTGGACCTGGTCCTTTCTGCAGGGTCATCCTCAGACTTTTTGCATTTTTCCTCTACTTTTTTCTGACCTCAATTTTGCTGGCTGTAGGATTCTGGACACTTTGCCACTGCTGACTAGTGCTAAAGTGAAGGTGCTCTGTACTCCAAACGTGGTAACATTGGCTTATCCACAATTGTCAAATGTAATGTACTTATGAGTCCCTAATAAAGTACACTATAGGTGCCCAGGGCCTTTAAATTAAATGCTACTAGTGGGCCTGCAGCACTGATTGTGCCACCCACTACAGTAGCCCTGTAAACATGTATCAGGCCTGCCACTGCAGAGCGTGTGTATGCAGTTTTAAACTGCCACTCCACCTTTAGAATATCCCCAGGCACCAGGGTGCATACCTCTGCCAACTAGAGAGACAATTTCTAACATGTAGAAATGTCATGTTTCATCTCAAATGAATTGTAATTTAAAATCTTCTTTAATGGTAAAGTCAGCTTTTAAGTCACAATTCTGAAAATTCCACTTTTAGAAAGGTGGCATTTTCTTGTCCTAACCATTTGATGCCAACTGCCAGTGTCCTGGGTCGCATGACCCTGCTGTTAAGCTTTGTGTATTTCTCCCAGATAGTGAGACAAAGGAGTGGGCAGGATGGGTCATCCTGCCAGGATGGCTGGGGCGGAGCTGTTCCCTGACTCACTTACACTGCAAAGGGGCTTGTCAGACCACACAAAGAAACCTAGCACTCGTTTATTGTCACCCCAGACTTCTTGAAGCCTTAGCAAGGAAAGTAAGGAGCTTTTCAGGACCAGAGGTGGGGACAGGCCAGGGTGTTCCCCCCTTTTCAAAGGATGGACCAGGTATAAATATTGGCCCCTCAGCACAAACTTTTAGTACGCTCCTTGACCTTTCAGACATTACAGAGGAAGGACCGCCTTGTTTTTCAGAGAACTGCTGGTTGACGCTTCCCATGATCCGCAGAGGACTACCCTCCTGCTAGAGGTCTTCCTTGTTTTTCAGAGGGCTACCCTACTGCTTAAGGCTTGGCTTGTTCCCGGAGGGCTGTCCTGCTGCTTGTGGTCTGCCTTATTCCCCAGAGGACAGCCCTGCTGTGTGAGACCTGCCCTGCTCTCTGTGAAGAAAGACAGAACCTGTTCCTTTCCACTCAGACTAACCTGAGTGACTCTTAAGAGTCAGTTATCTGTCCTATTCTGAGCAACAGGGCCACAACAAGCTCCAGAGGCCTCCCTGCAACTGCCCAAATGAGGTTCCATCATATCTGGGGTGAAGCAACACAAAGCCCTGCAAAGCCTTGCAGCACAGCTGAGAGCTTCATTGAAGCTGACACCAAGCAATGCAAAGCCCCTCAAATACTCACCGCACAACTAAAAGCTTCAATGGAACTGGCACTAAGTGACGTGAAGCCCTCAAAGCTGTGTGACACAACTAAAAGTATAATCAGAACCAAATCCAAGCGAAGCAAAGCAACCGTGCGCAGACCTTGACCGAGGATATAAGGTACATTTCTCAGCAGGCCAAACTTGGTCCAGTGCCTGACCTGCGCTCCATCGTGGTCGGTCTGAGCTTGTGACTTTGTCCTGGTCCAGCACAATCTGAAACCCACAGTAGTGATATCTGCTTCTTGACTAGTTTCTACTTAAACCTTTAAAATTCAATACATTGGGTTATACTAATTGAAATTAATTTGTTTCGGCTTGGTAGACCTGGTCTCCTTGGCATGGTTGCCCCCTAATGTTTTGCCTTCAACCCTCCTGTTTTGCTGACTTCCTTTTTGCTGGCTTTAGGACTATGCACACTTTGCCACCTCGATCCAGTGCTAAAGTGCTTGTGCTCTCTCACTAAAAGATGGTAGAATTGTCTTACACCCGATTGGCATATTGATTCTAGTTGTAATTCCCTAGTAAAGTGGCACTACCTGTGCCTAAGTCCTGTAAATTAAATGCTACTACTGGGCCTGTAGCACTGATTGTGCCACCCACTTAAGTAGCACTTTACACATGTCTCAGCTCTGCCATTGCTGCCTGTTAGTTTCAGTTTTAAACTGCCATTTTGACCTGGTAAAATAAACCTTTTGTCAGGCCCAAACCTTCCTTTTTAATACATGTAACTCATCCCTATAGTATGCCCTGGACAGCCCAGAAGGCAGGGTGCAGTATATTAAAACATTGGACATGTACTTTAAAGTTTTACATGTCCTGGTTGTGAAAACCCCTTACATTCATTTTTCACTGCTGCAAGGTCTTTGTTTCCCATAGAATAACATTGGGGTTACCTTATTACATTTAATAAATTATAATTTTCCAATAGAAGCAGGTGACTACTTCATGTTTGGTATCTTTGGGATTGTAATAAAATTATCTGTAATGGTAAAGTCATATTTTAAATTATAATTTTGAAAATGCCACTTTTAGAAAGTTGGAATTTGACTGCCTTAGCCATTTAGTGCCTGCAGCCTGTCTCTGGGTCACATGACTGGGTGTAGCTGACAGTTGAGCTTTGTGTATTCCTACTAGACAGCCACATACAATATAGACCTAAGATTTTCCTGGACAGGCATATCACTGTCAGGATTTGAGGGTTGGAGCTGGGCACAGCCCTACTTACATTTGAATAGGCTGTGTCCTGCCCCCACACAAAGGGCTGCAGACCCCTTCTAGTTGGTCTGGAGCCAGGACAGGGAAGGCAGGAAGCCTGTGTAGTTCAATGGGAAACCTCTGTAAGCTTCTCCCACTGCAAAGAAAGGCCCATATTTAAATATTGGACTCCAGACACCAGCTCTTGAGTACACTTCTGTACCTGTGGATTCTTTGCAGGAAGAAAGACTGTTGTGCTGCTAAAAGGACTGCCACTCTGCTGTACTATTGCACTGAAGAACTGCTGCCCTGCTGTGCTGACCTGCTGCCCTCTTACTTGGGTGAGAGGGACTGAGCCTGCATCTGTTGAGCCCAGGACCCCAGAGAGACTCCAAGGGGTAGTTGTCTGGCCTTCTAACTAGAGCCTTAGATACTGAAGGCTCCAACAACCATGACCCCAGTACCTGGACTCTGCCATCGGTGAGTCATACCCTGTCAAGTGATGCTACCCCAGTCCTAGACCCTTTGAAATACGCCTGAACATGCCCCATCAACCCATCTGTGGATCCAGCAGAACTGACACATCTACTCTGCTGTGTGGCACAAACCTGAGCAGAACCGACGCATCATTTCTACTGAGAGGATTCTCTTGGCACAAGGACTCTGCATTGACCTTGCAGCACACATCGGAACCTCCACTATGTGATGCTTGACCTACGTAGGCCCATGCTTTGCAAATCTCTTGTGAACAGCAGCCTGAATGACAATGCAGGTCCTCGCATCACAGCTTTGCAGTTCCTCAGAACTGATGCATCGTCAACTCTGGAACTCTAAATGCACTGCAACCAGGATTTAAGGTTCTCTCATTCAGCAGACCAAACTGGATCCCTGTAGCTGCTCCATGTTCCATCACGGTTGGCCTGAACTTGTAACTTTGTCCTGGCCTGGCACGACCAGATATGCTTTTTGACGCTATATTTTCTGAAATTTTTAACATTGCATATCTCCGGTTCTAGTTCTTGGAGTTTTGTTGTTTTGGTCTTGTTTTACTTATTATAATTTGTACTTTTTCTAAATTGGCGTACGATTTTTCTTGTGTTGTGTTTTAACTTTATTACTGTTTGACGTGCTGCATAAATAATTTACACATTGCCTCTAAGTTAAGCCTGATTGTTGCCTAATCTGCTCCAACAGCTTAACAAAGTTATGAAGGGAATCGTTGGTGTTAATCCAGACCCTTCTCATACACCTTTGAGCACCACAGATCCGAGAAGGTCTCAGGTTGGTCAGACGTTGACAGATCCATCCTTGTTGCCAACTGTGCTTCTTGTTTTAGATTTGAAATTAACGACGTTGGGATCAACGATTATGTGACCTATGACTTTGTTCTCATTGGCACCACATTTGACACCACAGGTACCTTGTTTGAGTTTGCATACAACGCTGGGATCGGTGTTGCCGATGCCAATGGCAGATCCAATTGTTTTATTGGATTCTGAAGGTTAGTTGCCTTCTACTATGGTGTATGCTAGGTCAGAACCTTTTTAATGCAGAATTTCCTCAAAATTATATTTTGTGGGATTTGCAACATGCTAGTAGTCGTAACACTTCTCCTGGTGTAGGTTTATTATCTCCTGCACTATTTATGGCTGCTAAGGACGCATCATCCTTTACAGCTGTCACACGCAGAGCAGCAGAAACCCTTGATTTAGTTTTACCCACACTAAAAGTTAAAACTACTTTACTAACTGAGATTTTGGATCTGACACTGGTTTCACAGGAGCCTCTGTTACCATTTAAGAAAGCCTTAACAGTTGTTTTGATGGGGACTTGGGATAAGCCTGACTCTTGCCCTCCAACAAACAGGTAGACTACGAGAAGGCACCAGGCCGCCCAGGAGATCCGGATGTTCTCTTTAACCATCCAACTCCGGAGATTTTCATAGTACACGCTTCTACAAGTCATACTAATCCAAATGTTTTTTTAAACACTCCGCCTTATAGGGAGTCCAAAAAGATGGAAAGGTGTAAAAAAAAAGTTTTTTCTTCAACTAGTTTGGCCTTTAATTTGGTAAATACTTCTTGTCTCTTGGGAAGATATTCTCAAGCTTTGTGAGATAGAGGTGCTGATGTTTCATCAGCAATACCGGAGAACACTCAGAAAATCTTGTAAATGTTGGTTATGGATGGGCAGGATCCTACAAACTTTCCTATAAAATCTGGACTAAATACAACTGATTGTTTGGGTAGAGCCCTGGGGACCAGTGTAGTAATAAAAAAGGCATGCTGGATGCGTTCAAGTGTTTTTCCCACAGATGTCCAGTATTCTTTGATGTATATGCCAATTGATGGCCCTAGATTGTTTGGGGAGAAAGCAGGTACAGCCCTTGAGAGATTTAAGGAGAGCAAAGCGACTTATCTTGCTTTAGGTTTGCCACCTCTCGTGTGACATTTGACTCGACATCAGTGCCCTTTTCGAGAATAACATGTTACCAAATAACAATTTGGGTTTTAGAATAAACAAATAATCTGTATTTAAAAGGGGTGTGTAAAAGGCATCTTTTACAAATATAGATTATTTAGTTTATGTATTAATGTTCTGCAACCAAAATCCGGTCACAAAACATTAATTTCTTATCACCAAATTAAAAGTGGTAAGCATTTGCGATCAGGAAGGAGCCACCAAGTGGCACCTTCCCCTTTGTGAATGTCAACAAAACCATTTTTTATGAGTAGGCAGTGGCCCCAACTGCCTGCTTGTAAAATATGTTCAGAAAAGTATAATTTTTCTTTTTTAATGCAGCCCGTTTTCATTTTAGGAAAAAGGGCTACATTAAAAAAACAGATTGCTTTATTTAAAAGAAATGACAGACATGGGTGTCTCCTGACCCCAGCAGACCAACAGGCCTGTGACTTTAACCAATCATATAGGGCCTCAATTTGCGACCTACCTTAGGCATGTTAAGGAGGTAGGTCAAATTGCGACCCACTACGAACTGGTGTTTTGTGAACCAACTTATAAACTCATAGGTTGGTTCATAAAATACTATTGCATTTGGTATAAGTCGTTGTGCATATTGCGCCAACTTCTACCAAATGCACTTTAGTAGATTCCTATTAAAAAAATCACAACTTGCAAATCATTATTTGATGCAATTTACGATTTCTTATTAGGAATCTTAATACATCAGGCCCTAGGTTCTATCTCGTGTGCACAGAACAGTGCATACTTGTGTGTGAGTTTGAGTTTGCTGTAATGTCATTTTCCAATACAAATTCAAAACAAACCACAGTGCATACTTAGAAATTACAGAATGGAAAGAGATCATTGACTTTCCATTTAACCATCCTTTTTAGAGAGACTCCAGCATTTCACAAGTTTGCCAATTGCTAATGAACCACAAACAGGCTAACAAACCTGATGCCCCCGATTATTAAACTGCAAGTTGCATTGAGGCAAGCAAGCTTGGCTAAAGTCAATAGGTCTGGCATTAGCTGACCGCCTGTTTGGCTTTGTTATTGCTCATTTCATTTTGCCATGTTTTTTTCTAAAACTTTATTGTAGAGGAAGCTGCCAGGCATGTGCCAATGTAAAATACAAAACATTGGCCAGCAGCAAAAATATTTTTTGGGCTGCAAAATACACACTGTGCCACTGTAATCTCTTCTACTGAAGGGAACTATTTTGTGTGCAGATTAGTTTCTTGTGAAAGAGAAGAATGTTGTCAATGACAGCGGTTACCCAATCGCTGAAGTGGACTGACCATTTACCCGATGCAATATGCTGTAGCGGCTGATGAAAAATGTGAATTACACAACAGTCCAATGGATAAAGAGGGCTGACTGATAGCCCTGTAACGTGGTATATTATATACAATTTTAGTAAAAACGAAAGGTCTTGGTTAATGGCATACCTAAAGGGAAAACAAAACGATCTGGCACGAGTGAAAGTAAATACAGTCTCACATGTGTATGGGGATGTATTCACATTCGCTCCCCTGCTGACTGGCTATTGGCTCAAAGTGGAGCACGTGTGCGTGCCGCCGTAAAGCCGTGGTACTTGCTTCCAGTGGGTCTGCAGCAGAGTGCAGTCTGACAAGAATGGCCACCGTGGGACAGAATGGCCCCTGGGTGAGCTCAGGCTCGGAGAGGCCACACTTGCAGCATCTGAAAAGGAAGCTGCTGAAGCCCAGGCCGTCAATGGAATGGCGAGGAGGAGACTGTGGAGAAGTAGTCCTGCGGTGGAGCAGGAAGGAGGGGCAAGGCAATAGCAAGCACACCTATAAACGGTACTCAAGAGGATTTTCACAAACATGTCCCCATTCATTCTAAGGAATTATCACACTTCCCATACTGCAACTCATTGGAAACGATCCGACTTCAAATGATAAAAGATGCTGCGTATAAAGACAATCAGGTATAGGGCCTGGTTTAGATTTCCAAAAAGGGCAGTCCCACTCTTGATGGGTGACACTTTAAGTTTGTGGCAAAACTAATACATATAAAACACTAATCCAGACATGAACAGTAAAGTGCGATCCTCCGCCACTTAGCGTGTTCTTTTCATGGTAACTGATATTTGCCCTGCCATGGAGTGGTGCTTCGTGCAGATTCACTAGCTGTTAAGAATAACAGTGACTTTTTGCACCTCGCTCTTCACCCACCGGTCTGGATGCCTACCTTTAGCTTTCACTGCTAGTCACTGCCTGGTTCCTGCACTCCC
Source organism: Pleurodeles waltl (assembly GCF_031143425.1). Taxonomy (NCBI): domain Eukaryota; kingdom Metazoa; phylum Chordata; class Amphibia; order Caudata; family Salamandridae; genus Pleurodeles; species Pleurodeles waltl. The sequence goes on from NC_090442.1 coordinate 272,093,701, forward strand.
GTAAGGCATCTGCCCACCAGCTCTCAGAATCACTCCTAATTACTCTAATCATGTCTGTTTCAAAGTGCAGTACTCTGATGCAACTGTTTGCATTTCTAAGGATAATAAGGAATACATTCAAGTAGTATAAGGTGCTGCAAAAATGAGGCAAAAAATGCAAACGTGTGCCGCAAAATTTGCTATTTCATGCAGCAATATCCCGGGGTGGGGGTCTATAAACTCCGAGGTCACAGTACAATGTCAAAACATATTCATGTGTGAAAACCAGATGCACAAGTGATCTGTTATTAGGATTTTCCTTTTCACCGTCTGGTTTGTGTTCAGTAATAATACCACTTTCGTCCATTTGCAGGTTCTGCGGCAGTACAGCATTAATTTGTCAGAGGACGAGTTCTTCCACATTTTGGGATATTACGACAAAGACCTAACATTGAAAATATCTTATAATGACTTCCTGCGGTCATTCATAAGATAGGAACAGTAACCTGGATCCCGCATGCAGCGCAGTTGGCACCCTTCGAACAACAACAGATTTTTATGTGTAAAAGATTGAGGGCAATGTCGTTTGTTAATGATGAATCTCATGAACTTCTACAGTTGTTAATATTACTGAGTTTCTGAGATGCAATAACGGCCTGTATTGGTTATGAATGGAGCACAGTAGTGAGATTTTCTTTGTTTTATTCCAATCGGGGTACTCAATGCAAACATGGTATTTAACATTTTGCTGCCAACTCCTAATATAAAGCATAACAGGATGATTCAAAATGAAATGTTTAAGAATAATAATGCATGTAAATAATGTATATGTACAGCACCTATTTTGTCTGGATAACTCTTGAACCAGATTGTTTTGCAGAAATTCACTTTTTCACTCATTTGTAAACCCCAGTAGTGACCTCTACAAGATTAATATGGTTCCCAGCGTGATATCATATTTTTCATACTAAAATGATGGATCATCTATGAGTCCTTAAGAAATCCTACATCTGTTACAATTAATAAGCCATTGTATGTGGGTTAACTCCCTTTGCACTTATTTGTTTTTAATTCAAAGTTATTTGCCCATCCACTGTAAAGACACACAGAAAACCTATACTTCCAGCCAGACTTTTTAAAACCCAGTTTTGGGAGAGATAAATTGTTATGGGGCAGCAGTGGAAAACGGGGATTCTAGATTCCTTGAAAGCGCGTGTTCCTCTTTTCTGTGAAGTGGCACGTTAATATACAATTCTCAAGATGTCTAGGAAACAGCCATTGAAGAAGTCCTGCAATACAGATAGCTATATCTGCCTGGGTACATTGGTGACTTCTACCAAAATAAACGTAATTGACTCAGTTGCAGCAGTAAGGGCGTATTCCGTACCTTACTCTCATTACAATCAAAAGACAATGAAAATTGAGCCTGTTGGGCTCTGCGCCAATGATGCTGTTGTGCTTTCTAATGTGTCGCATAAGTGCATTCGTAAGCATTAGTTGCTAACAAATGTGAAAGAAACTCTATTCCCAAGCAGGTTTGTAGTAGAAGTTCTCAGATGTTTTCTACCCAGCTCCAAAAAACAAATGGTTGGGCAGCTTCGGTGGGGGCAATCAGTGAGACCAGGGGCACCTAATAAAAAAGGATGTCATAACCTCGCTTTAGCCTAAGATGTGTGACAATGACTCTGATTTTCATAAGCTTTGCTGGTGCTGGCCTTGTAGTTTTTAATATATTTTTCTTTTTGAATCATGCTAGTTTGTGTCAATGCTCAAGAATCATTTGTCCTCTAAAAAAATGCTGTTTCATAGAAACAGTCTTTAGAGATGTTTAAAAAAAAATTTGTGTGAAAAATCAAACTGTTCCTTTGTATGATGTAGCTTATGGTTTTACTATAGTTGCTGAACTTTGTGTTCTCACAAGGTCACTACAAATCTCCATTCTGATGAGTGTTGTCAGAGGAGTTCAGTCCAGGACTTCACAGTGATAAAGATGATTCGTCAACAGACATGTTTTGTATCAAGAGCGGATGTCCCAGTGGCAGAAGTCACCTTCCAGCTCTTCTAAATTAAACCCACCAACTGAGGCCTTAAAATAAAGTTTGATCTAAACTGTCTAAATGTCCACCAAACCCAGAATAGAGCCATCATATTCCCTCTCTTGCTATGGTATGTGATGAGCAGCAGTGTGGGGCAATATGAAGGGATTGGCGTTCAGCCTTAATATTTCAGGTAAACTGCACGATTTGATGGTTGATTTAGCATCAGTTCACTCGCCTTTTCACTGCATCGTAAACCGTGATGTGAGATCACACCCTTAACTGTTTTGTACTATTGTTATTCAGGAAGGTGCATCTTTCTGAGAACGAATGCCAGTGCATCATGCTTTCAGTGCATTTACATTAGTGAGAGATACATCCCAAAACTTTAAAAGCTTTGCTGGAAGAGGGAAGAGTTATTTGCCTAAAACGTAAGAATAAGTTAAAAAGGAGTGAGCAATAAAATGTAAAAAAAAAGGTTTATATGGGTGCATTTTTTAATTTTTTAGATAGTTTCAAACGACCGCTATTAATACGTTTTAATTAGGTAAAGTTGCAAAAAGTGTTTCTTATTTTTGTTAACTCTTCAGAAAATTGAATCGTCTTCAATGAGTAGGAGCAGTCCTACATTTTTTAAAGGGTCAGATTATTTTTGATTAAAACAATTATATTTTCATTGTACACTTAAATAAAAATATTTGGAAAGTGTTAACCTTTGAGGTGTTATTAATGTTCATATTTTATGGTAGCACGTATAAAAAGGTTATCGCCTTATTTAAAGTTAGGATGGCAGAATACTAGCCTGCCATTTTCTTCGGATTTTCCTCGTCTGTCACACCGCCAGAGGGAATAGTTGCACATTATGTAAATATTGTAAATTTACTATATGGATGGACTTTACACCAGATAAATGTATTCACTATGGGCAGGTCCACAAGGGAAAACGTCTGTGGAAGCAACCCCTGCCACCACTGCACTGGTGGACAATAATCTCCAATATCATGGATATTCTCACACTGGCATAGGAAAAATTCTATTTCAGCCATTTGCTCTCTTCCACTGTGAGGGATGGCATTCTGTCTCATTAAATCTGCACATCTTCCTGAAAGTAATTCCCCGCAGTATACTTATCATTTCTATTTTTTTAAAGCTTTATGAACTATTTATTGCCTTTTTAAAACTTTTTATTATTTGTTATCTTGGGTTAATCCCTGCACATTGAGCGCCATATCTACTAAAACATGGCTCTGCCCTGCTCATTCCCTTGTGCTCTCTCCCTAGGTGCACAATTATGCTGCCTAGTGCCAAGCACAGACCTTTGCACCATAGTGCAATGCTGTGTGTGTGATATCTAGCATGGATTTTGTACTTGAAGAGTACCCTTTCAGTGCAAAATGCTATGCTTAGACTAAGCTGAAAACTGTCCCAACTTTGGATGTCTGCTGTACAGTGCAGCACATATGCAACATTGGAAACGTTAGAGGAAAATCAAAGCATTTTCTTTTTTACGTCTGCTTCAAACTGGCATCATAATTTGGTGCAAAATTCTGTCTACTATTGTTAGTAGAAAAGGTTTTGCATTGAAAGCAATGGGTGATTGTACCATCCATGGAAGGCCACCTTATCTCACAGTAATGCAAAGCAGCGGTTTGTACTGCTTTGCATTACTTTGAGGAAACTTTCCTTTGTGATGCAAACCAATCACAACATATTTGTAAATCTATCTGACTTTGGGTGCTCATGAAAAAATAAATATACCATCTGATAGTTAAAGTGCTGCCCATTTTGGAATGGAGTTTGTTGGATCTCATGCACAATGTGAAATCTATTCCATTTTTATCAATGACTATACATGAATAAGGGTAAAAAATCCATTAAAAAACATTACTAAACTCTTTTATATGTCCAACATATATATATTTTAACCCCTTCGCTGCCAGGCCTTTTCCCCCTCCTGTGCCGGGCCTTTTTTTGCCTATTTGGGGCAGTTCGCGCTTAGGCCCTCATAACTTTTTGTCCACATAAGCTAACCAAGCCAAATTTGCGTCCTTTTTTTCCAACATCCTAGGGATTCTAGAGGTACCCAGACTTTGTGGGTTCCCTTGAAGGAGGCCAAGAAATTGGCCAAAATACAGTGAAAATTTCGTTTTTTTCAAAAAAATTGGAAAAAGTGGCTGCAGAAGAAGGCTTGTGGTTTTTCCCCTGAAAATGGCATCAACAAAGGGTTTGCGGTGCTAAACTCAGCAGCTTCCCAGCTTTCAGGAACAGGCAGACTTGAATCAGAAAACCCAATTTTTCAACACAATTTTGGCATTTTACTGGGGCATACCCCATTTGTGCAATTTTTTGTGCTTTCAGCCTCCTTCCAGTCAGTGACAGGAATGGTCATGAAACCAATGCTGGATCCCAGAAACCTAAACATTTCTGAAAAGTAGACAAAATTCTGAATTCAGCAAGGGGTCATTTGTGTAGATCCTACAAGGGTTTCCTACAGAAAATAACAGCTGAAAAAGAAAAATATTGAAATTGAGGTGAAAAAACCATCAATTTTTCTCTACGTTTTACTCTGTAACTTTTCCCTGCAATGTCAGATTATCGAAAGCAATATACCGTTACGTCTGCTGGACTCCTCTGGTTGCGGGGATATATAGGGCTTGTAGGTTCATCAAGAACCCGAGGAACCCAGAGCCAATAAATGAGCTGCACCCTGCAGTGCGTTTTCATTCTATACCGGGTATACAGCAATTAATTTGCTGAAATATAAGGAGTAAAAAATTGCTATCAAGAAAACCTTTGCATTTCCAAAAAGGGCACAAGATAAGGTGTTGAGGAGCAGTGGTTATTTGCACATCTCTGAATTCCGGGGTGACCATAGTAGCACGTGAATTACAGGGAATTTCTCAAATAGATGTCTTTTTTACACACACTCCTATATTTGGAAGGAAAAAATGTAGAGAAAGACAAGGGGCAATAGTACTTGTTTTGCTAATCTATGTTCCCCCAAGTCTCCCGATAAAAATGGTACCTCACTTGTGTGGGTAGGCCTAGCACCCGCGACAGGATATGCCCCAAAACACAACATGGACACATCACAGAAAACAGAGCTGTTTTTAGCAAAGTGACTACCTGTAGATTTTGGCCTCTAGCTCAGCCGCCACCTAGGGAAACCTACCAAACCTGTGCATTTCTGAAAACTAGAGACCTAGGGGAATCCAAGGAGGGGTGACTTGTGTGGCTCGGACCAGGTTCTGTTACCCAGAATCCTTTGCAAACCTCAAAATTTGGCTAAAAAAACACATGTTCCTCACATTTCTGTGGCAGAAAGTTCTGGAATCTGAGAGGAGCCACAAATTTCCTTCCACCCAGCGTTCCCCCACGTCTCCCGATAAAAATGATACCTCACTTGTGTGAGTAGGCCTAGCACCCGCGACAGGATATGCCCCAAAACACAACGTGGACACATCACAGAAAACAGAGCTGTTTTTAGCAAAGTGACTACCTGTAGATTTTGGCCTCTAGCTCAGCCGCCACCTAGGGAAACCTACCAAACCTGTGCATTTCTGAAAACTAGAGACCTAGGGGAATCCAAGGAGGGGTGACTTGTGTGGCTCGGACCAGGTTCTGTTACCCAGAATCCTTTGCAAACCTCAAAATTTGGCTAAAAAAACACATGTTCCTCACATTTCTGTGGCAGAAAGTTCTGGAATCTGAGAGGAGCCACAAATTTCCTTCCACCCAGCGTTCCCCCACGTCTCCCGATAAAAATGATACCTCACTTGTGTGGGTAGGCCTAGCGCCCGCGACAGGATATACCCCAAAACACAACGTGGACATATCACAGAAAACAGAGCTGTTTTTAGCAAAGTGACTACCTGTAAATTTTGGCCTCTAGCTCAGCCGCCACCTAGGGAAACCTACCAAACCTGTGCATTTCTGAAAACTAGAGACCTAGGGGAATCCAAGGAGGGGTGACTTGCGGGGCTCGGACCAGGTTCTGTTACCCAGAATCCTTTGCAAACCTCAAAATTTCGCTAAAAAAACACATGTTCCTCACATTTCTGTGGCAGAAAGTTCTGGAATCTGAGAGGAGCCACAAATTTCCTTCCACCCAGCGTTCCCCCACGTCTCCCGATAAAAATGATACCTCACTTGTGTGGGTAGGCCTAGCGCCCGCGACAGGATATGCCCCAAAACACAACGTGGACATATCACAGAAAACAGAGCTGTTTTTAGCAAAGTGACTACCTGTAGATTTTGGCCTCTAGCTCAGCCGCCACCTAGGGAAACCTACCAAACCTGTGCATTTCTGAAAACTAGAGACCTAGGGGAATCCAAGGAGGGGTGACTTGCGGGGCTCGGACCAGGTTCTGTTACCCAGAATCCTTTGCAAACCTCAAAATTTGGCTAAAAAAACACATGTTCCTCACATTTCTGTGGCAGAAAGTTCTGGAATCTGAGAGGAGCCACAAATTTCCTTCCACCCAGCGTTCCCCCATGTCTCCCGATAAAAATGATACCTCACTTGTGTGGGTAGGCCTAGCGCCCGCGACAGGATATGCCCCAAAACACAACGTGGACATATCACAGAAAACAGAGCTGTTTTTAGCAAAGTGACTACCTGTAGATTTTGGCCTCTAGCTCAGCCGCCACCTAGGGAAACCTACCAAACCTGTGCATTTCTGAAAACTAGAGACCTAGGGGAATCCAATGAGGGGTGACTTGCGGGGCTCGGACCAGGTTCTGTTACCCAGAATCCTTTGCAAATCTCAAAATATGGCTAAAAAAACACATGTTCCTCACATTTCTGTGGCAGAAAGTTCTGGAATCTGAGAGGAGCCACAAATTTCCTTCCACCCAGCGTTCCCCCACGTCTCCCGATAAAAATGATACCTCACTTGTGTGGGTAGGCCTAGCGCCCGCGACAGGATATGCCCCAAAACACAACGTGGACATATCACAGAAAACAGAGCTGTTTTTAGCAAAGTGACTACCTGTAGATTTTGGCCTCTAGCTCAGCCGCCACCTAGGGAAACCTACCAAACCTGTGCATTTCTGAAAACTAGAGACCTAGGGGAATCCAAGGAGGGGTGACTTGCGAGGCTCGGACCAGGTTCTGTTACCCAGAATCCTTTGCAAACCTCAAAATTTGGCTAAAAAAACACATGTTCCTCACATTTCTGTGGCAGAAAGTTCTGGAATCTGAGAGGAGCCACAAATTTCCTTCCACGCAGCGTTCCCCCACGTCTCCCGATAAAAATGATACCTCACTTGTGTGGGTAGGCCTAGCGCCCGCGACAGGATATGCCCCAAAACACAACGTGGACATATCACAGAAAACAGAGCTGTTTTTAGCAAAGTGACTACCTGTAGATTTTGGCCTCTAGCTCAGCCGCCACCTAGGGAAACCTACCAAACCTGTGCATTTCTGAAAACTAGAGACCTAGGGGAATCCAAGGAGGGGTGACTTGCGGGGCTCGGACCAGGTTCTGTTACCCAGAATCCTTTGCAAATCTCAAAATTTGGCTAAAAAAACACATGTTCCTCACATTTCTGTGGCAGAAAGTTCTGGAATCTGAGAGGAGCCACAAATTTCCTTCCACCCAGCGTTCCCCCACGTCTCCCGATAAAAATTATACCTCACTTGTGTGGGTAGGCCTAGCGCCCGCGACAGGATATGCCCCAAAACACAACGTGGACATATCACAGAAAACAGAGCTGTTTTTAGCAAAGTGACTACCTGTAGATTTTGGCCTCTAGCTCAGCCGGCACCTAGGGAAACCTACCAAACCTGTACATTTATGAAAACTAGAGACCTAGGGGAATCCAAGGAGGGGTGACTTGTGTGGCTCGGACCAGGTTCTGTTACCCAGAATCCTTTGCAAACCTCAAAATTTGGCTAAAAAAACACATGTTCCTCACATTTCTGTGGCAGAAAGTTCTGGAATCTGAGAGGAGCCACAAATTTCCTTCCACCCAGCGTTCCCCCACGTCTCCCGATAAAAATGATACCTCACTTGTGTGGGTAGGCCTAGCGCCCGCGACAGGATATGCCCCAAAACACAACGTGGACATATCACAGAAAACAGAGCTGTTTTTAGCAAAGTGACTACCTGTAGATTTTGGCCTCTAGCTCAGCCGCCACCTAGGGAAACCTACGAAACCTGTGCATTTCTGAAAACTAGAGACCTAGGGGAATCCAAGGAGGGGTGACTTGCGGGGCTTGGACCAGGTTCTGTTACCCAGAATCCTTTGCAAATCTCAAAATTTGGCTAAAAAAACACATGTTCCTCACATTTCTGTGGCAGAAAGTTCTGGAATCTGAGAGGAGCCACAAATTTCCTTCCACCCAGCGTTCCCCCACGTCTCCCGATAAAAATGATACCTCACTTGTGTGGGTAGGCCTAGCGCCCGCGACAGGATATGCCCCAAAACACAACGTGGACATATCACAGAAAACAGAGCTGTTTTTAGCAAAGTGACTACCTGTAGATTTTGGCCTCTAGCTCAGCCGCCACCTAGGGAAACCTACCAAACCTGTGCATTTCTGAAAACTAGAGACCTAGGGGAATCCAAGGAGGGGTGACTTGCGGGGCTCGGACCAGGTTCTGTTACCCAGAATCCTTTGCAAACCTCAAAATTTGGCTAAAAAAACACATGTTCTTCACATTTCTGTGGCAGAAAGTTCTGGAATCTGAGAGGAGCCACAAATTTCCTTCCACCCAGCGTTCCCCCACGTCTCCCGATAAAAATGATACCTCACTTGTGTGGGTAGGCCTAGCGCCCGCGACAGGATATGCCCCAAAACACAACGTGGACATATCACAGAAAACAGAGCTGTTTTTAGCAAAGTGACTACCTGTAGATTTTGGCCTCTAGCTCAGCCGCCACCTAGGGAAACCTACCAAACCTGTGCATTTCTGAAAACTAGAGACCTAGGGGAATCCAAGGAGGGGTGACTTGCGGGGCTCGGACCAGGTTCTGTTACCCAGAATCCTTTGCAAATCTCAAAATTTGGCTAAAAAAACACATGTTCCTCACATTTCTGTGGCAGAAAGTTCTGGAATCTGAGAGGAGCCACAAATTTCCTTCCACCCAGCGTTCCCCCACGTCTCCCGATAAAAATGATACCTCACTTGTGTGGGTAGGCCTAGCGCCCGCGACAGGATATGCCCCAAAACACAACGTGGACATATCACAGAAAACAGAGCTGTTTTTAGCAAAGTGACTACCTGTAGATTTTGGCCTCTAGCTCAGCCGGCACCTAGGGAAACCTACCAAACCTGTACATTTATGAAAACTAGAGACCTAGGGGAATCCAAGGAGGGGTGACTTGTGTGGCTCGGACCAGGTTCTGTTACCCAGAATCCTTTGCAAACCTCAAAATTTGGCTAAAAAAACACATGTTCCTCACATTTCTGTGGCAGAAAGTTCTGGAATCTGAGAGGAGCCACAAATTTCCTTCCACCCAGCGTTCCCCCACGTCTCCCGATAAAAATGATACCTCACTTGTGTGGGTAGGCCTAGCGCCCGCGACAGGATATGCCCCAAAACACAACGTGGACATATCACAGAAAACAGAGCTGTTTTTAGCAAAGTGACTACCTGTAGATTTTGGCCTCTAGCTCAGCCGCCACCTAGGGAAACCTACGAAACCTGTGCATTTCTGAAAACTAGAGACCTAGGGGAATCCAAGGAGGGGTGACTTGCGGGGCTTGGACCAGGTTCTGTTACCCAGAATCCTTTGCAAATCTCAAAATTTGGCTAAAAAAACACATGTTCCTCACATTTCTGTGGCAGAAAGTTCTGGAATCTGAGAGGAGCCACAAATTTCCTTCCACCCAGCGTTCCCCCACGTCTCCCGATAAAAATGATACCTCACTTGTGTGGGTAGGCCTAGCGCCCGCGACAGGATATGCCCCAAAACACAACGTGGACATATCACAGAAAACAGAGCTGTTTTTAGCAAAGTGACTACCTGTAGATTTTGGCCTCTAGCTCAGCCGCCACCTAGGGAAACCTACCAAACCTGTGCATTTCTGAAAACTAGAGACCTAGGGGAATCCAAGGAGGGGTGACTTGCGGGGCTCGGACCAGGTTCTGTTACCCAGAATCCTTTGCAAACCTCAAAATTTGGCTAAAAAAACACATGTTCTTCACATTTCTGTGGCAGAAAGTTCTGGAATCTGAGAGGAGCCACAAATTTCCTTCCACCCAGCGTTCCCCCACGTCTCCCGATAAAAATGATACCTCACTTGTGTGGGTAGGCCTAGCGCCCGCGACAGGATATGCCCCAAAACACAACGTGGACATATCACAGAAAACAGAGCTGTTTTTAGCAAAGTGACTACCTGTAGATTTTGGCCTCTAGCTCAGCCGCCACCTAGGGAAACCTACCAAACCTGTGCATTTCTGAAAACTAGAGACCTAGGGGAATCCAAGGAGGGGTGACTTGCGGGGCTCGGACCAGGTTCTGTTACCCAGAATCCTTTGCAAATCTCAAAATTTGGCTAAAAAAACACATGTTCCTCACATTTCTGTGGCAGAAAGTTCTGGAATCTGAGAGGAGCCACAAATTTCCTTCCACCCAGCGTTCCCCCACGTCTCCCGATAAAAATGATACCTCACTTGTGTGGGTAGGCCTAGCGCCCGCGACAGGATATGCCCCAAAACACAACGTGGACATATCACAGAAAACAGAGCTGTTTTTAGCAAAGTGACTACCTGTAGATTTTGGCCTCTAGCTCAGCCGGCACCTAGGGAAACCTACCAAACCTGTACATTTATGAAAACTAGAGACCTAGGGGAATCCAAGGAGGGGTGACTTGTGTGGCTCGGACCAGGTTCTGTTACCCAGAATCCTTTGCAAACCTCAAAATTTGGCTAAAAAAACACATGTTCCTCACATTTCTGTGGCAGAAAGTTCTGGAATCTGAGAGGAGCCACAAATTTCCTTCCACCCAGCGTTCCCCCACGTCTCCCGATAAAAATGATACCTCACTTGTGTGGGTAGGCCTAGCGCCCGCGACAGGATATGCCCCAAAACACAACGTGGACATATCACAGAAAACAGAGCTGTTTTTAGCAAAGTGACTACCTGTAGATTTTGGCCTCTAGCTCAGCCGGCACCTAGGGAAACCTACCAAACCTGTACATTTCTGAAAACTAGAGACCTGGGGGAATCCAAGGAGGGGTGACTTGTGTGGCTCGGACCAGGTTCTGTTACCCAGAATCCTTTGCAAACCTCAAAATTTGGCTAAAAAAACACATGTTCCTCACATTTCTGTGGCAGAAAGTTCTGGAATCTGAGAGGAGCCACAAATTTCCTTCCACCCAGCGTTCCCCCACGTCTCCCGATAAAAATGATACCTCACTTGTGTGGGTAGGCCTAGCGCCCGCGACAGGATATGCCCCAAAACACAACGTGGACACATCACAGAAAACAGAGCTGTTTTTAGCAAAGTGACTACCTGGAGATTTTGGCCTCTAGCTCAGCCGCCACCTAGGGAAACCTACCAAACCTGTACATTTCTGAAAACTAGAGACCTAGGGGAATCCAAGGAGGGGTGACTTGTGTGGCTCAGACCAGGTTCTGTTACCCAGAATCCTTTGCAAACCTCAAAATTTGGCTAAAAAAACACATGTCCCTCACATTTCTGTGGCAGAAAGTTCTGGAATCTGAGAGGAGCTACAAATTTCCTTCCACCCAGCGTTCCCCCAAGTCTCCCAATAAAAATGATACCTCACTTGCGTGGGTAGGCCTAGCGCCGGCGACAGGAAACACCCCAAAGCGCAACGTGGACACATCCTAAATTTTGGAAAAAAACAGAGGTGTTTTTTGCGAAGTGCCTACCTGTAGATTTTGGCCTCTAGCTCAGCCGGCACCTAGGGAAACCTACCAAACATGTGCATTTCTGAAAACTAGAGACCTAGGGGAATCCAAGGAGGGGTGACTTGCGGGGCTCGGACCAGGTTCTGTTACCCAGAATCCTTTGCAAACCTCAAAATTTGGCTAAAAATACACATGTTACTCACATTTCTGTGGCAGAAAGTTCTGGAATCTGAGAGGAGCCACAAATTTCCTTCTACCCAGCGTTCCCCCAAGTCTCCCGATAAAAATGATACCTCACTTGTGTGGGTAGGACTAGCGCCCACGAAAGGAAAGGGCCCAAAACACAACGTGGACACATCACATTTTTTTATAAAAAGCAGTGCCTACCTGTGGATTTTGGCCTGTAGCTCAGCCGACACCTGAGGAAACCTAGCAAACCAGTGCATTTTTGAAAACTAGAAACCCAGGGGAATCCAAGATGGGGTGACTTGCGGGGCTCTGACCAGGTTATGTTACCCAGAATCCTTTGCAAACATCAAAATTTGGCCCAAAAAACACTTTTTCCTCTCATTTCGGTGACAGAAAGTTCTGGAATCTGAGAGGAGCCACAAATTTCCTTCCACCCAGCGTTCCCCTAAGTCTCTCGATAAAAATGGTACATCACTTCTGTGGGTAGCCCTAGCGCCCACAGAAGGAAATGGCCCTAAACACAACGTGGACACAACATATTTTTTCACAGAAAACAGAGGTGTTTTTTGCAAGGTGCCTACCTGTGGTGTTTGGCCTGTAGCTCAGCCGGCCCCAGGGGGGGGGGGGCAGAAATGCCCTAAAATAAATTTGCCCCCCCAACCCCCACCCTCCCCCGCCGGGAGCGACCCTTGCCTACGGGGTCGCTCCCCCTGCGTGACATTGGCACCAAAAAACAAATCCCCGGTGCCTAGTGGTTTCTGCCCCCTTGGGGGCAGGTTGACCTAAACTCAGCCAATCTGCCCCCAAGGGGGGCAGAAATGGCCTAAATACAATTTGTCCCCCAGGGGAGCGACTTTTGCCTGATGGGTCGCTCCCCATCTCTAAAAAAAAAAAAAAAAAAGAAAAAAAAAAAGAAAAAAAAGAAAAATTCCCCTGGCGCCTAGAGGTTTCTGCCCCCCCCCCCCCGGGGGCAGTCCGGCCTAATAATAGGCCGATCTGTCCCCCGGGGGGGCAGAAATGGCCTAAAATAAATTTGTCCCCCCAACCCCCCCCCCCCCGGGAGCGACCCTTGCCTACGGGGTCGCTCCCCCTGCGTGACATTGGCGCTAAAAAACAAATCCCCGGTGCCTAGTGGTTTCTGCCCCCTTGGGGGCAGATTGACCTAAAATTGGCCAATCTGCCCCCAGGGGGGCAGAAATGGTCTAAATACAATTTGCCCCCCCCCAGGGGAGCGACCCTTGCCTGATGGGTCGCTCCCCATCTCTAAAAAAAGAAACAACAAAAAAAAAAAACACAAAAAAAAAATTGCCCTGGCGCCTAGAGTGTTCTGCCCCCCCCCGGGGGCAGTTCGGCCTAATAATAGGCCGATCTGTCCCCCGGGGGGGCAGAAATGGCCTAAAATAAATTTGCCCCCCCAACCCCCACCCCCCCCCGGGAGCGACCCTTGCCTACGGGGTCGCTCCCCCTGCGTGACATTGGCGCCAAAAAACAAATCCCCGGTGCCTAGTGGTTTCTGCCCCCTTGGCGGCAGATTGACCTAAAATTGGCCAATCTGCCCCCAGGGGGGCAGAAATGGTCTAAATACAATTTGCCCCCCCCAGGGGAGCGACCCTTGCCTGATGGGTCGCTCCCCATCTCTAAAAAAAGAAACAACAAAAAAAAAAAACACAAAAAAAAAATTGCCCTGGCGCCTAGAGTGTTCTGCCCCCCCCCCCGGGGGCAGTTCGGCCTAATAATAGGCCGATCTGTCCCCCGGGGGGGCAGAAATGGCCTAAAATAAATTTGCCCCCCAACCTCCACCCCCCCCGGGAGCGACCCTTGCCTACGGGGTCGCTCCCCCTGCGTGACATTGGCGCCAAAAAACAAATCCCCGGTGCCTAGTGGTTTCTGCCCCCTAGGGGGCAGATTGACCTAAAATTGGCCAATCTGCCCCCAGGGGGGCAGAAATGGTCTAAATACAATTTGCCCCCCCAGGGGAGCGACCCTTGCCTGATGGGTCGCTCCCCATCTCTAAAAAAAGAAACAACAAAAAAAAAACACACAAAAAAAAAATTGCCCTGGTGCCTAGAGTGTTCAGCCCCCCCCGGGGGGCAGTTCGGCCTAATAATAGGCCGATCTGTCCCCCGGGGGGGCAGAAATGGCCTAAAATAAATTTGCCCCCCCAACCCCCACCCCCCCCCCCCGGGAGTGACCCTTGCCTACGGGGTCGCTCCCCCTGCGTGACATTGGCGCTAAAAAACAAATCCCCGGTGCCTAGTGGTTTCTGCCCCCTTGGGGGCAGATTGACCTAAAATTGGCCAATCTGCCCCCAGGGGGGCAGAAATGGTCTAAATACAATTTGCCCCCCCAGGGGAGCGACCCTTGCCTGATGGGTCGCTCCCCATCTCTAAAAAAAGAAACAACAAAAAAAAAAAAACACAAAAAAAAAATTGCCCTGGCGCCTAGAGTGTTCTGCCCCCCCCCCCCCCGGGGGCAGTTCGGCCTAAAAATAGGCCGATCTGTCCCCCGGGGGGGCAGAAATGGCCTAAAATAAATTTGCCCCCCCAACCCCCCCCCCCCCCCCGGGAGCGACCCTTGCCTACGGGGTCGCTCCCCCTGCGTGACATTGGCGCCAAAAAACAAATCCCCGGTGCCTTGTGGTTTCTGCCCCCTTGGGGGCAGATTGACCCAAAATTGGCCAATCTGCCCCCAGGGGGGCAGAAATGGTCTAAATACAATTTGCCCCCCCCAGGGGAGCGACCCTTGCCTGATGGGTCGCTCCCCATCTCTAAAAAAAGAAACAACAAAAAAAAAACACACAAAAAAAAAATTGCCCTGGTGCCTAGAGTGTTCAGCCCCCCCCGGGGGGCAGTTCGGCCTAATAATAGGCCGATCTGTCCCCCGGGGGGGCAGAAATGGCCTAAAATAAATTTGCCCCCCCAACCCCCACCCCCCCCCCCCGGGAGTGACCCTTGCCTACGGGGTCGCTCCCCCTGCGTGACATTGGCGCCAAAAAACAAATCCCCGGTGCCTAGTGGTTTCTGCCCCCTTGGGGGCAGATTGACCTAAAATCGGCCAATCTGCCCCCAGGGGGGCAGAAATGGTCTAAATACAATTTGCCCCCCAGGGGAGCGACCCTTGCCTGATGGGTCGCTCCCCATCTCTAAAAAAAAAAAAAGAACAAAAAAAAAAAACACAAAAAAAAAAATTGCCCTGGCGCCTAGAGGTTTCTTCCCCCCCAGGGGGGGCAGAAAAGGCCTTCCCAAAAAATTGCCCCCCCTGGGAGCGACCCTTGCCAAAGGGGTCGCTTTGTTGCGTGACATTCGCGCGCAAAAACAAACTCCCTGGTGTCTAATGGTTTCTGCCCCCTTTGGGGGCAGATTGGCCTTATCAAAATAGGCCAATCTGCCCCCAAGGGGGGCAGAAATGGCCTAAATATATATTGCCCCGTAGGGGAGCGACCCTTGCCTAAGGGATCGCTCCCCACCTAAAAAAAAAGAATTCATCACAAAAAAAAAACAAACAAAAAAAAATGGTCCCTGGTGCCTAGAGGTTTCTGCCCCCCCTGGGGGCAGATCGGCCTAATAATAGGCCAATCTGCCCCCAGGGGGGGCAGAAAAGGCCTTCCTAAAAAAATGCCCCCCTGGGAGCGACCCTTGCCCAAGGGGTCGCTCCCTTTTGCCAATTTCAAGAAAAGAAAAAAAAATCCCTGGTGTCTAGTGGGGTTTCAAAAGCCGGATTGCAAGCAATCCGGCTTTTGAAACCTGTGAGAGACTTCAAAGGGAAGGAAATACATTTCCTTCCCTTTGAAGCCTCTCGGGGCCTCCCCCATGGGATTGAAAAAGAAATGCAAAAGCATTTCTTTTTCAATCGCGCTGGAAGCTCTGCTTCCAGCGCGATGGGGGAGACCCTGTGACTAATCAGCGCGCGCTCGCGCGCTGACGTCACAGGGGGGGTTGGGGGGGGTCGGGGGTGGGAGGGGAAGGGCTTCCCCTTCCATCCCTGACTTGGGGGGGTGGGGGGGAACCCCACAGAGGGAGCGAGAGCGCTCCCTCTGGGCTGTGTGCCGAGGACGTAGTGGTTACGTCCTCGGCACAGCAGCACTGTGCCGCAGGACGTAACCACTACGTCCGCGGCACAGAAGGGGTTAAAGATAATAGCAAACAAATTTAAATTAATCTCACTGTGGTGTTCTTGTTGGCATGTTTTCAAGATAGGTTAATTCCAACAAACCTCAAAGAATTACGGAACGAGGCTTAAGTTCTATCTCAGCCCAGTAGGTCCGAATGTGTGCATTAAAATGATGGAGAGAAAGGTACGTGAGAGAAAGCAAGAGGTGTTGCTACATGGGTGGAAGGAAGTGCCGACCCTACAGTGCTTGGTAAATCTGGAGTAATGCAAGGCAGCGCAAGTCACAAGGAATCCAGGGGGGCATTCTATGGTTGGAGCATTGGTGTCCCCATGCATCCACCCGTGGATTTTGGCACATTCCTAGATTTACCTTAAATGGTATAAAAGGAGAAATATGTTTATATTGCCTTGTTGATTCCTCTTTCTATGTGTACTGTATTCTGCAGCACACATAGAAAGAGGGAAAAGCCTCCGAGGATTGTTTTCGTGCAGAAAGATGCCCCTTCCTGCACAAAAATAAATCTGCCTGCAACACAGGCACGCTTGCACCATGGTGGATGGGAGGCCTTGGTGAGTGAGGAGGCGCAAGCCTGAAAAGATCTCTGTAAGCCAGTCATGGCACTGTGAATGCCTTCCAGTTAGACCACCATCTGCTGCAGATGGGTGCCTTTCATTGGATGGCATTCAGGAGTGCAGTTTGACTCACAGAGATGTGCCTCAGGAGGTCAATAGCCTCCTTACACAATGCAACAGGGGGGACAGGGGCAGGGGCTGAGGTGCCTGGAGTGAAGGAGACAGCTCCCCTCTTAAGGGAGCAGGCCAGGCTAATTGGGGACAACAGGGAGGGCGGCGATGGAACTGCGGGTGACGGACAAGGATGAAGGTGAAACTTATCCTGTGGAGTCCACCACCACTCTGGAGTGTCCATCGGAGGATGACTTTGTATCCGAAGAACTTGAGCTTGGGTCCCCTGTGGCACTCCCCACACCCTCCTGGTCACTGGGTCCCTCAGTGTCCAAACTATAGAGTCGAACCCACTGTGACCAGCTGTGTCCCCAACAACGTTGGCCCCTTCTCCTTTGCTTGCCCTGGATAAATCTGAAATGACATGAAAAATTGGTTGCATTTCCACACCTGACCATCACAGTGCACATATCACACCAGCTCCATGGTTCACTATATAGGTTTCAAAATTAGCATGAGCACATCCATGCATGCTACATAACCTGGAAACAGTTGGTTCTAGTTATGTCATAACCCCAGACAGCCCAAAATGCATTGATGGACTTGTTTACACTCCATCCCTTTGTCCATACTAGGATAGTTGATCACCTTCTATACTTTGGCACTTGTAGTATGCCATAGTAAAATTATGTTACCAAATTGGATGGTTACAAAATATACATTTCCACAATGTTCAAACAAGGCCCAGATTTCACCAAATGTTTATTTACCTTACAACACATCATAATGTCATGAATGTCAAGTTAAAGACCAATGAACCATCAATATGTGCTGTTGCAAAAAGCATGTCACATGCAAATACTCATTGCACACTAATGACACCTTTGACTTCAAACTTCATCATATGTCCACTTCCGAAAAAGTCTAATGAAAGCTGTACTGAAGTAGTTTAGCTACGCATTACATGCAGCATAGAAAAGTAGCCTGGAGTCATTGAGGGCCAACGTTTTGGAAGATAGATACTTCAAATGCACACAACATAAAACTTTTTATCGCCCTACGAACATCCCTTATCATGCTTGGTACAGGTGATAACACCATTCATAGATTGCATTCCTACAGGCCAATACACCTTTGAAGGTTGTTGTGTGTCAGTGTATATCTATGACATGAAGATGGGATGGCACATCACAACACTATTTGGTATAGCAAGCACAAATTGCCTTGTAATAGTGAGTGTAGACACTCGCATATTATCTCTACATCTCCCTCCCTGATGCATGTCACCAGCCAGTGAATGCATTTTGAAACACTATTGCAGATGAAGTAACAACAGGGAAATGTACACTGGGCAACATGTGGGCACTAATGCCGATGGAACCAGTCATGGTTTAATACTCGTGTCACTGTTGAATCCCAACTTACCAATGTGAAGTGTTGTCCAGTCACTGCATAAAGAGTGCACTGACTGCTAGGTCACAAGTAATACAGCCACCATCACATGAGAGACAGTAGGGAGGAAACATCGCTCCTTACACAAGGAAGACAAGTGGCCTGTTTGATATAATTGTCACTGAGAACATCAAAGAGCATAAGATGATTTATCAGTTCTCTCAGCAATGTGTCTGTTCAAGACAATAAATTGATAGTGGACTGGACTCTGCTGTGTTCCTGGTCATAAAGACAATAGGCACAGCATATCAGCATGCACCTTCTACCAGACCTACACAAACAGTAACCCTTCTTGTGTGTCGCACAAGGTCTATCCCCAATATTGATGGGGAAATTCCTGCCTGTAAATCACAAAGTTGGCAATGCAACGTATGACTCTGGCTAGGACTCACCCCCTTGTAGCTGCTGTTGGACCTCAACTGCCCACCAAGCTCCAGGTAGACCACTGTCAGTATGCAGGACATTAGGCACTAGGGGGAATCAGGGTCCGGCATGCGCCCTGTCAAAGTTGGGAGGATATCCCCAGCTGCACCTCCATGATCTTCTGGGTCCAGCACCTCAAGTCCTCCCAGCTCCTCCAGCAATGGATGCTGCGCCAGTGATAGACTCCCAGGGTCCACAATTTCCGTGCGATGGCTTTCCAAATGGATTGCTTTTGATGGACGTTAACGTGAATGGTATGAAAACACAGATTATAACTGCAAGTTTTTGGATATCTCTTTGGTTGAGACATATTTGATTTATATTTAGTACAAGCTGAAATCAATATTCAATACACTACATGTGTAGTTCTCACATGCTGAGCAGTACAAAGACATGAATACACACTTTTGGAGTCTTCTGCTGACTATCCTCAACACTGGTCATCTCCTACACTGACTAAGCCAGCCCACTAATAATATGTAGCCATTAGCCATCCTACATGTACTGTGATGTGAGCTACTGTGACACACAACACACCATTGTGACCTTCCAAAGGGTAAACCACTTTTGTATGATTGTACAGACACCTTTACAGCCGGGCCCACTGACCTGATGCATACGTTTCATACAGCCTGGTACCATACTTTAGACTAAGTCATAAGACTTAGGTCACAAAGAAAGGGCTGGCATGTATTTCACAAAGAGCTTCCTCTCTGGAGATGTGTGGACATGTGGTCTACTTAATGGGATATCACACAACATCTGATTGAGTTTGTGTGGTATGTATTGCCTTAACAGGACACACCTTTTGCCATATGTGACACTGTTACAGGGATGGCATCAACAAACCACTGTAATTATTGTTTGTTTAGTTCAATGTAACTAAGCTGGTGATTCACATATCCAATTCTCTTCAGAAGTAACCACCTATCTGCACTGTTTTTGTGTCACATGTGCAATAGGTCTGTACAGTGCAAGCATGCCTTATGGAAAAGTGAGAACAGACCTATGGGAGTAAGGGGCATGTCATATGTAATGACACACATTGACAATGTGGGTCAATTGAAAAAAGTATCAGGGATTACCTCAGCCTCCATTCCAAATTGAGTCCATGTAAAAGCAATCAGGGCTACTATTGGTTCAGAAAACTCATTTTGGGAACATCCAAGGTTCTGCAGGTCTGCAGGGAGATTACTCTGTGCATCCGGTTTATTGCCATAGTAATTCTGCCCCAGTCTGGGTCATGGCCCATATCGGACAAAACTCATTGTCAGGCCTCGCTCTCTATAGCCTGAGCATACAGGTTCAAAATGTCCAATATGTGAGGTCAAGCACCTGCCATTTTAGCGGTTATAAGTAAAGTATTGGTGACTGCTAAGTGTGTCACAACCCCTCCAAAAGAGGACTAACATGTTTACATATGGATTACTCCATTGCCATGTGATGTCTGATAGAGACTTCTAGCTGAAGATTCCTTACCTTTGAATTTATCAGTTGTCAGGCTGGATCTGGAAACTTTTGCTTGAGCAATACCCCTGCCTGTGCCGCTGGGTGGCGCAGTTTGGTTTCACGTGCATTCGGCAACATCATTGATGCCTGATGTGACGTCATAGTCACCTATATATATAGGCACCACTCAGGTGCTCTGATGTCAGTTCTTTTCTTTATGTGCCAGTTAGCACAGATCTGGAGAGAGTTACCCGCTGTCATTTTTTGACAGGCTTTGTTTTATGTTTTGTTGAGTATTTTTTGTCAAATGTGTGGAGATGACATCTAGGAAAGTAGGATTCAAGCTGTGTGGTGCCTGTCACTGTGCCATGCCAGTTGCAGACCCTCACCTTGTCTGCCTACGGTGTCTCGTGTGCGACCACGACTGGAAGTCATACTCGGACTGCCGGGCCATAGTGCCGAAGGTTTTGAGGGAGAAGTTCCTAAAGCTGCTTGCGGCCTGACAGTCGACCCCATCCAGCACGACTCCTATGAGGTCACAGTCCTGGTCGATGAGAAGGTCGTGGGACTGCTCCAGGATGCCCAGGTCCTCTTCTTCCTACTCGAGGTCCTTGGGGCACTCAGGAAAGAGACATAAGAAGCAGAAGTCTAAGTGGACTTCAACTTTGCCTCATCCATTGCGACAAGTTTGGAACATTGGTGTTCCAGGCAGGGTTCTACAGCATCAATACCAGGTCTGGTTCCGTGCCTCCCTCCATTTCTGGGAGCCGAAGCGACCCCCCACTTAGGTAAAGGATTTTTAAGAAGCCATGTGCTGTGTATTCGAGCGGGCCGACCCGCCCGGAGAATCTTCGGCCCCATTAGATTCCATGCCTTAGGCTTTGGCCTTTGCTCCGAATCCAGACCAGCACCAGTCGTATACACGTGACGCTGATGCTCCTGGTGCCGGCAAGCCAGCCCATTAAAATTCCAGATGATCCAGAGCCGGAATGGTGTCCACAGGTCCCAGATTATTGCCTGAGCCTTATCTTTAGCAGCCAGGCATGGAAGAAGATTGGGAGGGGGTCACTGGACCATTTAGAACAGCAGTTAGAGAGGTCTATGGACTGGTATGAGCAACTAGGAGAAGCCAGTGGATTGGCTACCTCTCCAGATACTGGTTGCTCTTTCTTCCCACTGTGGCTATGGAGGAGGGAGCTTCCACTGCACTGGTGGTGCGTAGGGCAGCAGAGGCCCTAGACCATGAACTGCCCTTGGTGGCAGTCAAGACAAACCTCTTGACTGAAGTGCTTCAACCTAGCCCACTTCCAAAACCCTTCTGCCCTTGAAAGAGGCACTTACTGATGTCCTGCTAGGAAACTTGGTCTATCTGACATAGCCCTGCACCGGGCGACCCTAGTTTCCTTAGCCAACACCCCACCCCTGAGAGGTTGGTAGTCCAACCCTCAACCTCCTACAGCGCATTCCCTTCCGCTCCCCAGACAGGGAATCCAAGAAGCGGGCCCAGCTTGGGAAGAAGATGTTTTCTTCCACCAGCCTGGCACTGAGGTCGGTGAACATCTCATGCTTATTGGGCTCTTTCTCGCACACCTTATGGGATACGGATGCCCAAGTGCTGCTTCAGGTCCCGGAGTAGGCCCGGACCATCTTTTCCCAAGCAGTGAAAGATGGGAGGGAGGCAGCGAAGTTCACCATTTGGTGTGGCTTGGTTACGACCGACTCACTGGGCAGAACGGTTTTGCCAGCGGTGACCTTATGGCACCACGCCTGACTCAACATCTGGCTTTTTGGGGGGTGTCCGGGCAAACCTTATGGACATGCCCTTTGACGGGACTCACTTGTCTTGTGAGAAGGCAGACTCTGCACTGGATCATTTTAAGGACTCTCAGGCTACGACAAACTCCTTGAACCTCTCAGCAACTCCTCATCCACCGTCTGCCTTTCGTCCCTTTCGTGGCCATGGAAGGGGTGTCTCACTGCACCAGCCCTATGCCAGCCACCGTTCTGCCCAAGCTCCCTACTCAATGTGAGAACACAGATGTGATATTTTCAGACCTAGAAGGTCTGGAAGCCAGAAGTGGTCCTTCACCCAGGTACCGGCAGCTGCAGCCTCAAAGCCCTTCTCGTTTGGTTCTGCAGGGCCATACCTGCCCAGCTGGAGGAAGAATTCGAAATCATCTTCTCCACTAGCAGACCATTACATTGGATGCTTGGGTAATACAGATCATTTGGAAGGGCTATGTGAAATGATCCAAACAGACACTGTGGGCTCTTTATACGTCTGTTTAATAACAGAAGTTAGATCCAAACATAACCGGGAGGAAGACACGGAGACACCGCAACCGCCGCTGCCTCTTCCGCGCTCCGCTCTCTCTTTTCCCCTTGATTCTATTCCTCGTGCCGACACGCACCAATTTCCATCGCACGGCGCGAGGAACAGAATCCTTAGAATACAACACACCCCCTTTTCTTCAAAAGAAAATAACAACAACATATTTTACAGCATGAAAACTTTAGCCTAACTTGAACAGGTCTATGACAATAATTGTAACCCACTGAGCCAAAATGATTAATTATGAAGAATAAACAAAATATTGGCGATTCAATAAAGTATATCTTAACAGAATCACATTGTCAAAGTTACTGTTCGACATAATCATCTAATCTCTTAGGCCTTTTCAACATTGACCTGTCTCTCACCTTCACGCCTTCATGCCTTCTTTTACACAATGAGGTATCACCAGTGCTGGTATTATCATCCACACTGTTACCCGATTTACTTCCCATGTCGGGCAACTTCTCCCGATTGCCCCCTCCAGGCACTCTTATAACCTTCCCATGGTTCCACACATTACCATCACTCAGCAACATAGCGTACCTATAGACTTTTCTCACCTCCAAAGGCTCTGAAAACCTAGACTCCCCTTTGGCTGTCCACGCACCCTTCACTACTCACACCCAATCACCAACCTTGTAATCACCAGGTATATCACTCATATTCAACTTCTTATTCACCACACCCTTTGACAACAATGCCCTCGGTCTTCTACCTCTCATGACCTAGAAAAGTGACTTTCCCGTCACATTGTGGGGAGTTGTACGGTATGACCAAACTAGGTCCTTCACAGCCTTCCGCCAATTTATACCATTGTAAATCGCTAATTGCAGCCCCTCTTTCAGCGTTCCGTTCCACCTCTCCACCAAACCATTACTCTGTGGATAATAAACAGATGCCCTGATGTGCTCTATATCAAATTTGTACAAAAACTCTTTCATAACATTTGATACAAATTGCACACCATTGTCAGAAACTATCATCTCCGGAACACCTTCTATGTCAAATAAATCCGACAAAAACTCCACAACACACACAGTATTTATGTTTTCTACAAATTTCACGACTGGCCACCTGGAAAAATAGTCCACAACCACCAAAGCATATTTTGGCACACTTCCCAAAATATTAAACGGACCCATAATATCAATAGCTATCTTTTTCCACGGCCCATCCGATTTGTCGGACACCACAGGATCCTTTTTAACAACCTTTTGTGACTTATCACTCCATGCACACAACACACACTCCCTTACATGATGTTCCACCTCCCTATCAAGCCCTGGCCACCAGTACTCCGATCTGATTCGTCTTTTAGTTGCGCTCATTCCGAGATGGCCCTCATGAGCCAATTCCAATACTCGTTTCCGCAAACCAGTAGGAACCACCAACAGCTCGCCCCTGAACATAACACCATCCACCATACACAACTCCACACCAACATGGCGGAAATACTCTGCATCGCAAGAAGCTCTACCTCTACTTGGCCACCCATGACGGCAATAACCCAGCACTTCTTGCAGCACGACATCTTTTTGAACCATTGACACCCATTCCTCATGTGAAATTCTACCTTCTGTCACACATCCAATATCCACACCAACATATGCAATGAGTTCATCAACTTCAGGTTCTCCCTTTCCCCCCAGCACTGAACGCACAGGAAGCCTAGACAGACAATCCGCCAACACATTTTTTTTCCCAGGAAAATACACCAAATCATAATTGTACTCCAACATTCTGGCCACCCAACGAGCAATTCTAGGAGTGGCCCTACCTGCTCCTTTAGTCGAAAATACTACAATTAATGGACGATGATCAGTACGAATCACAAATTTTAAACCCCAGACAAACTTGCGGAAATGGTCAACACCCCACCAACATGCCAATGCCTCCTTTTCAATGGTGGAATAATTCATTTCAGACGAGCTCAACGGTCTGGAAGCATACGCAATTGTAACTTCTTCACCCCCTCTTTTTTGTATTAACACCGCACCCAGCCCAACGGAACTGGCGTCCGTATTAATAATGATCTCATCTCTGGTGTCAAACGGCTTAAGAGCTGGAGCTGAGGCAATTTGTTTTTTCAACAAACAAAACTCCCTCTCACAATCCTCACTCCATACAAATTTCTCCCTCACGCATAATAACTTTCTCATGTGCACAGTTTTGTCAGCAAACCTGGAAATAAACTTTGAGTAATATTCCGCTAGACCTAAAAATGACCTTAATTGATCTTTGCCAGCTGGAGAAGGCGCGCTTTCTATCGCCTCTACTAAATTAAGTTCAGGCGAAATTCCATCCTTATTAATGCAATGACCCAAATACTCCACTTCTGGCACACTCAATCTGCATTTCTCCAACTTGATCGTCAATCCGCTCTCCTTTAAAACACTCAATACCTTTCTCATAACTTCATCATGCTCTTTCTGGTCACTCCCAAACACCAAGATATCATCTTGAAAGTAAGTTACTCCTGAGATTACCTTCAGTAAATGGTGCATTGCCCGTTGAAATACAGACGACGCTGATGCCAAACCGAAAGGCATGCGCCTAAATCTGTATGCCCCCTCTGGAGTAATGAAAGAGGTTAATGCTCGTGACTCAGGGTGTAACTCAATCTGACGATACGCAGATAAATCCAAAGTAGAAAATACACTTGCCCCCTTCACTGTAGATAACATCTCACTAATGTTGGGCAAAGGATGCCTATCCACCCAAATAGCAGCATTAAGATCGCGCAAATCCACACACAAACGCATGTCACCATTGGCCTTCTTAGCGATCACCACTGGGGCCAACCACTCAGACGCTTCAATTTCTTCAATCACACCTTGCTCGAATAACTTGGATAATTCACATCGTAATTGTTCCCTCATCACAATGGGAACTGGACGTGGTTTATGCGCCTTAGGTACAGCATCCCGCTTTAAAACAATTTTATGCATAAAACCCTTCAACTTTCCTAGCTTGTTATTAAATACTTGAGGGAATTCCCCTACAAAATTAGACACATGCACCATGTGTACATTAGACTTCGAACCCAAAACTTGATCAGGGTGATTCGGATCAAGAATTATGCCGAGATCTTTTTGTTGCGGCCAACCCAATAAATTTGTACCCTCCTCCACAAAATATACTTTAGAGTTGACAACTGTCCCTTGGAATTCCAGCGTAGCATCCATATACCCCACAAGCTCAATGGGCTTGTTACCATAAGCTAGTAATCGTACATCCGGTGGTTTGATCTCATGAGATGGAAAACAAGATAAGTTTTATTTTCCAATCAAGGTATATCTTGCCCCTGAATCAGCCATCACGAGTACATCTACCCCATCAATTCTAACTACGCAATGCGGACCACAAGTACTCACACTCCCAACATCCACCACTTGCAAAATAAATTGCTGGCTGTCAATGTCCTCACTATCACTCCCCACTGAATTGATTGCACCTCTACCCCTTCTTGTACTCATCTGCCTCCCTTTGCACACCCTTGCAAAATGACCCTTGGACTTGCACTTCCTGCACACTTGTCCAGCCGCAGGACAACAAACATCAGTCGCAATGTGCCCTTTAAGGCCACATTTGTAACAAATAACGTCCTTCCTTCCATCCATCTTCCCAGAAGTTCCAAATGTATCCTTTTTCTTGAACTTAGAATCTTCCGCATTGACCACATTCACCACTCCAGATGTGGTAGATAGTTCCTTTAAGCCATCATTCGTTATTTCAACTCTTTTGATAAAGTCTATGGCTTTTTGCAATGTCAAATCTTCTGTATTCAATAGTTTCTCCTGAATTTTCCTATCAATAACTTTCAAAACCAGCTGGTCCCTCAGCATTTCATCCTGAAAATGCCCATAATTACAGGTGGCTGCCAAAATCCTCAAACTTGCCACATAGCTTTCCACAGACTCTCCTGGCAATTGGCTCCTTTTTAAAAATTTAAAACGCTCCACAACGACATTTTTCTTCTTTCCAAAATTGGAGTTTAACTGTTCCATGGCAACCTCATATTCATCCTCATCCTGGTCTCCTTCCTCATAAGGGTATGGTAAATGTTTCAAAATGCGTCTTCCTTCCTCACCCAAACAATGCTTCAACATGGCCAATTTTCTGGATGCAGTAAATATATCTCCACCCACGGCCAGGACATACGCTTCAAAACCTTCTTTCCAGTCCTCCCAGGCTACAATAGGTTCTCCAGGAGTGTTAAAAAAAAACTTGGTGCAGTAAATCCTTCCATTTTCTCAATAAACTTGTCTTAGCACCACAAAATGCCACTTCCAGCTGTTTAATATAAAACTGCAGCTCCAACCCCTTCAAAAGTTAAATTGTTACCAGAATATACAATATCTAGGGTTGAAAACAGCCAAAACCCTTATGACACCGGTTGCCTAGCAACATTCTAGGCCCATGGCCCAAAGACTTTCTGAGAAAGCTACTCACGGCCGTTGAAAACCTCCAGGAAAATGCTTTGCCTTGTTGCTTAGCAACACTATGATCCTTCCCTTGAGACAGGGTTAATTATCAATGAAGCTGCAGCCTCACGAAGATCAATTGCAGGATTCACGAAGAGACGTAAACACAGTTCCATAGGAGGGCTGCCATAAAAATAAACAACTTCTGAAGTCTCTTGTCTTTCCTCCCGGTCAGCAGTACATCTTCGTCGCCAGTGAAATGATCCAAACAGACACTGTGGGCTCTTTATACGTCTGTTTAATAACAGAAGTTAGATGCAAACATAACCGGGAGGAAGACACGGAGACACCGCAACCGCCGCTGCCTCTTCCGCGCTCCGCTCTCTCTTTTCCCCTTGATTCTATTCCTCACGCCGACACGCACCAATCTCCATCGCACGGCGCGAGGAACAGAATCCTTAGAATACAACACAATGCCCTGCCATTCCAGTCCTTTTCTCCCCCAATTCTACCACCATTCAAACGGCTGCAGGAGGATCATTTGTCTTTCCAAGAAAAAGTTACGGCTCTCTTGGCCAAGGAAGCCATAGAAAGGGTCTTGATTTCAGAAGTATGCAGTGGTTGTTATTCCCGCTGCTTTCTGATACCCAAAAAGAACAGGGGTCTTTGCCCTATTCTAAATCTATGGACCATCAATCTCTTCCTCAAGAAGAAGAAGTTCAAGATGCTTACTTTGGCTCAGGTCTTGTCTGCCCTAGACCTGGAAGACTGGTGGTAGCACTGGACTTACAGGAGGCGTATTTTCACATTCCTATCCTGCCTGCCCACAGGCATTACCTGCGGTTCAAGGTCGGCCACAAGCACTTTCAGTTAACTATGCTTCCATTCGGCCTTACCAGCACCCCTTGGGTGTTTACCAAGGTAATGGCGTTGGTTGCAGCTCATCTGCGCAGGTTAGAGGTTTCAGTCTTACCCCACCAGAGACTGACTCTGTGGCTGCTGGGCCTCATGCATCCTGCTGGTAAATCATGCCAGAAGGCATATGCAGGCTCTGCAGGGGGACCTGAAGTTCCAGCAGTCAACAGCCAACTCACCACGTTTTTAGAAAGCCACAACATCCTCGACATCTCGCAATCCGGATTCAGGTCAAACCACAGCACCGAAACAGCCCTCCTGTCCACAACAGACGACATCCGCTCCCTACTGGACAAGGGAGAGACAGCGGCTCTCATCCTACTTAACCTCTCAGCAGCATTGGACACAGACTCCCATCGCACTCTGATAAGAGGACTCCATGAAGCCGGCATCAGAGACAAGCCCCTCAACTGGATCCTATACTTCCTCTCCGGCAGAACGCAACGCGTGAGACTCGCCCCCTTCCTCACAGAACCCACACCCACCACCTGCTGAGTTCCCCAAGGATCCTCCCTCAGCCCCACACTATTCAACATCTAAATGGTCCCGCTAGCCTCCATCGTCAGAAGCTACGGAATAAACATCATCTCCTATGCCGACGACACCCAACTCATCCTCTCCCTCTCCAACAAACCAGACAAGGCCAGACACAACTTCCACAAGGGCATGAAAGCAGTCGCCAACTGGATGAGAGATAGCTACCTTCAACTCAACACAAACAAGGCCGAAGTACTCATCCTGGGACCTCAACCCAACGCACCCACCCTGTGAAGACCCACCCACCCCCGCAAGCCAAGCCCGCAACCTCGGAATCATCCTGGATCCCGACCTCAGCATGAAGCATCAGATCAACTCAGTCACCTCCACCTGCTTCCGCACCCTCCGCCTCCTACGCTATACCTTCAAATGGATCCCCCTCGAGCATATAAAGACTGTCACACACGCCCTCATCACCAGCAGACTGGACTACGGCAATGCACTCTACACCAGTTTCAACAAAAAACTCACCCGCAAATTGGAAAACATCCAGAACGCTGCTGCCAGATTGATCCTCGACCTACCCCAACACTGCCACATCTCACAACACATACGCACACTGCACTGGCTCCCCATTGAGAAAAGAATTACTTTCAAAATCCTTATCTACGCGTACAAAGCCCTCCACAACACCGGACCTATCTAACTTAACCAGCGACTCAACTTCCACGTACCCCACAGGACTCTACGCTCAGCCCAGCTCTCTCTCGCAGAAGTACCGGCATCAGGAAAACCAGGACAGGAGGACGCTCCTTCTCCTACCTCACCGCCACCGCCTGGAACACCCTACCCAACCACATCAAACAAACCACCTCCCTCGCCAGATTCACGAAGGAACTGAAGACATGGCTTTTTTAATCCACCTCCGGTACACACTACACCTCTCCCCCCCCTAGCACCTTGAGACCCTAACAGGTGAGTAGCTGTGCTTTATAAACTCTGATTGATTGATTGAGTGGGAGCAGCATCAGGGAAATATCTCAAACATGGTCCAGATCTTGGTGTAAACCACAAAAGACCTGCAGTGGGGGATTGCGAAAGACGATTGGGTCAAAGGCAGATGTTTATGACAAGACACTTGTATATATGCGTTGGTGTGACATGGTTGTGATCCTGAACTAAACATTGTGTACAAGCAACATATCCATGCTTACACCAGTGGTTTGTTTTGGAACTGTAAAGTTCATATGGTAGTACATGTATACATTGCTAGATGTGAGAGTTACTGAGGCAGAAAATGAGATTGTGACTTGAGTGGTAAAGGTGAAGAGATACAATGTGCAAAAACAAACAAACAAAAAAATAAGTGAAGTATTTAGTCATGGTGAATGAAACCATAGTTGTTGTCTGAAGTCCAAAAAGTCCAAACTACTACTCCCATCAGAAAGGGAAAAGTGTCCAGAAATAGTCCACAGAGTGAATGTGTTACACACACTGGAGGAAATTAAGGTTGAGGTTTCTTGCTGGCGGTGGTAGCAGGGGCGTCTCCTCCATAACGGCAGAGGAGTGTCACCCCACCCCCGCCAGGAGCGGCAGCTGCAAACCCTTTTCAAGAAAAAGATAATAAACTTTGTTTATTATCTTTTTCTTGAAAAGGGGTGGGAGCGCGGGGGTGACAAGCACTTGAGGGGAGTGCACAAAGCAGTTTTCAGAGCGCATGTGTGTTTGGCCGGCCGTCTCGGACCGGCTAAACACACATGCACAGGCTCCAGGTCTGCCTGGGAATGCCCTGGCTGGGCGTTCCCAGCCAATCCTTATGCTGCTCTGAGCAGCGTCAGGATTGGCCACAGGGCAGGCTGGGAGCCTGCGCATGCGGCATGCTGAGGAGACGGTGAGCGGCGGCAGACAGAGCACGGCATTCAGGTAAGTTTATTTTTTAATTTAAAAAATGTTGTTAATATGTTTACTGTCCTGCCACCCCCCACTCTTCCTGCGCGTGCCCCGCCCCCTTTAATACCTGCGAGCCACAACTGGGTGGTGGGTGTCTTACCATACTCACCGCCTGGGTTTTTGCATGGACGTCACCGCTTGCGAAGGCGGGAGGTTCCGCTGCTGCAGAGACAGGGCTGCCTGCAGGTGTGTCTTATTCTGGCAGGGTCTCCTTTCCTGTGGCTGCCGCAGATGTAGATGGCCAGGATGTAGTTGGACGACAAGAAGAGGTAGATGGTGGTGGAAAAGCCTGCACAGGGTTGTTTTGATGTTCTGCAGCACCCAGATTAAGGAGGCCATGTTGGTGTTGTGGGTGGCCAGCTCCTGCTTCATCTGCCGGATTTCCGTCAGTGCATGGCCCATTACGTCTTGGGACTCATGATAGACTACCAAGACTTGGTAAATGGTGGCCTTTGTGTGAGTGGCCCCAGTGGCCTCACTTTGCCAGCCCACAGTAGCCCTCCCACGAACCCTACCCCGCGAGCCTGTGCCCTTGGCCCAGAGTGCCCTCTACCACTGGGTTTTGGTTCCTTTGTGACTGGGTTGGTGATTCATACCTCAGAATCCAGGACTGGGTGGCAAAATATGGTAGTAACTATGCTAAGTACACAGGTTGGATGGACTGGGGTTGTCTGACGTGTTGCAGCTGGAGTGGGAGGTGCTGGTGTGGCCACAGTGAGACTCACTGTTGCCAACTGCCCAGCCTGACCAGATATGCTAGGACCGTCATCCACGTGCACATGTCCAGGGGTGTTGTCATCACTGAGGGTTTCATCCGGAGATGGAGTGGGAGTCTTTTTAGTGGCCAGTCTCTGCCCAGGTGCCAGATCGATCTGTTGTGGAATAGAGAACATTGTTATTGGTGGACGTGTGCTATCTACATCCAAATGTTTTGTGTCACAGTAAGTAGAGACCTACGAAAGACAACACAGGTTACCATTGTGATATTTTCCTGGTATTGAACTTGTTAGGAAGTCATTTGGAGATATTCAGGCCCATATTTATGGAAGGTTAGGGTCACCTTAGCGTCATTAATTTTGACGTTAAAGCGGCGCTAACTTAACTCCATATTGATATTTTGATGCTAGACCAATCTAGCATCAAAATATTGATGCACCAACCTACCTTGCATTAATGAGATGCAAGGTAGGCGTTCCCTTCCTAAAAAAGACGCTAACCTCCCAGCTCCATAATTAACTCCTGATGCTGAAACGACACTCAAGTAGGAAGCGGAACTAAATAATAGCACTAAGGCCCTCATTACGACCCTGGCGGGCGGCTTCACCACCGGACAGCCGCCAATGCGGCCGCACCCCCGCCGCGGCCATTTGGAGATCCCCGCTGGGCCGCCGGGCGGAAACCTAGGTTCCGCCCGCCGGCCCAGCGGGGATCTCGGCCGCAACACAGGAGCCGGCGGTGTTGTGGCCGTGCTTCGGGTGCATTTGCACCCGTCGCGCTTTTCACTGTCTGCTATGCAGACAGTGAAAAGCTGCATGGGGCCCTGTCAGGGGGCCCCTGCACTGCCCATGCCAGTGGCATGGGCAGTGCAGGGGCCCTCAGGGGCCTGTGACTCCCCGTACCGCCAGCCTTTTCCTGGCGGTTCAAACCGCCAGGAAAAGGCTGGCGGTAGGGGGACTCGTAATCCCCTGGGCAGCGCTGCCCTGGCGGATTACTACCGCCGGGGCCATTGTGGCGGGAAACCGCCGGCCCCGGCGGTGCAACCGCGGCACTTCCGCCACGGTCGTAATGACCAGGGAAGCACCGCCAGCCTGTTGGCGGTGCTTCCGTCATTACAGCCCTGGCGGTCTTGTACCACCAGGGTTGCAATGACCCCCTAAGCCTGCTTAGCGCCATTATTTAACGCTAGGTCAGAATAGGCGTTTCTGTGCAGGTAGGCCCATTTCCATGGGGAAACACCATGGAATGGGCACAAAGAGGCCTACCCCAACTCCCAGCATCACCACCACCCACACCACAGTGACACTACAGGAGAATGGAGTCCAACACCAGGTAAGTTGCAGGAAAGTGTATGTGTGTGGTGTGTCTCTGGGGCCCCTTTCATGGGGCCCCTTGGCTGGCACTGAGTATGTTGGGCTTGCCCTAGGGACACTGGTCCTCTTTGGTGGGCATCAGGGTGCTGGTAATGACTCATGTCTATATTAAGACAGGAGTCTTTTTTTGGCTGCTCGTGCGTCAAAAAATGACGCTAGGTTGACTAGCGTCAGATATTTTGCTGCTAATCAGGCCAGAGTCATTTTTTATCCACCAGCACTATTTCCCCTAACATCATCTGTCGCCGACTAGTGTTTTTTTTTTTTTAGATGCTAGCCATTCTTTAGCACCATCATGTGTAATTTTATAAATATGGCATTGGGGAATGGCGTTACCTCGCACTAAAACAATGACGCACAACTGGGCTAGCACAATTGTGCGCCTTTTTTCATAAATATGGGCCTCAATACATGTACTAGAATTGAGCAGCTCATTAGATGTGCTGATATGGTGCATTTTGGATTAAGGAATGGACATGACATCTTACAAACATTTAAGTCAACACAGTGGCGAAGTACAAGTGAACACACACCTTGGTTGTTTATGTAGTATTAGTCATCATGTGTGACACGCTGGGCGACCTGTATAGCGATGGCAAATTGACTTCATTTTCTGCTATGGTAGCTGACACGGGTCTCCCAGCAGGACAGTTTCTCTTATATAACTCATTACTGAGATCATTATCAAGCGGATGGGGGGGGACCTAATGACCGCACCTCCAACCCATCTGCCAATACAATATATACAGGTTATGGGGCAGGGCAGGCATTTAATTAGGTGGTTCACAGATGCGCTTCGAACTCACACACACCATGATCACAGATCATTGCGCGCTGCATGTGAGAAGGACTCGGGCACTCCCTTTACAGATGTGCAATGGAAATCGGCCCTGTCCAGCCACACAACTATTCCCCGTAACTCCAGAATCTGACTCATACAATTCTATATTATTCACAGGGCATACCTTACTCCGGCCCGCATTAATAGATACTTCTCCTGTGGTGATGAAGCCTGTCCCCATTGCAAACACTTAAATGCAGATAACCTGCACATGCTGTGGTCTTGCCCCCTCCTGCATAGTTACTGGGGCGCTGTCATTGCTTGTTTATCGACTTGTACATCGCGCACAATATCACATACATGGGAAACCTGCGTGTTAGACTTGCTTCCCCAAAGTACGAACTGCAGGGCTACCACCTGATTCTTAGACCCAGGGCTTTTAACGGCCAAGCGGTTGATTACCCGGCGATGGAAAGCTGCTGAAGCACCAACTGTAATGGCCTGTAAGCACTCTTTTCTGACATGGGCTGAGGCTGAGGGAACAGCGTTGAGGCGAGAGGATGGACTAGGCCTCCTTAAATATTCCCTCTCTGATAACTGGGACGTGATGCTGATGTCTTTGCGTGCTCCGGGAACAGACTCTGGCCTCACTGCACCAACTTACCTACTCATAGCAGCTTAGCGGTCACAGTTTTGCGATGTGCTGCAGATGTCATCGTGATCTGCTCATATACTGCCCTCTAACACAAAAAATCAGATTGGTTCAGTAGTGGTGCCGCACATTTAGACGCGAGTTAATCGCTTCATTAGTGGATTTATATTTGTTCGGGGAGCTCCAAGCATACGGGGGCACCGAATTGCTTGTACTGGGTTCCTAAATCCACTGTATTCCTTTGTTGTTGTATGTTACTGTTTTGCTTAATATTACCTCAGAATCTGCACTTATATGCAACTACATAGCCACTTTCACTGTCAGTTAGTGGGGTGATGGAATGGTTGGCCACCTTCAGGTTTGTGTCTGAACACTCATGATCTATCATTTACTACACAAGTCACTAATGCTGAAACCTGCACGGACAATAACAGGTATGAACTATGGTATATATGTTCTGGTGGCCACCACGTTAACTCTCCACACCCATTGCTGTCCATTGTACCACCTCTGAAGAATAACATGAACCTTATAACTGATATGACTATTGTAATCCTCTGGTATAACTGATGTAAACGTTGCAATATTATACTATGTTACTTTTAACAATAAACAATAAAAAGATTCACAAAAAAAATAAATTGTCATCGTGTGAGCAGTGCAGAGTCAATGAGTCACCTGCCACATCTAATCTGCTGATTTAGCTAAATGCCTTATGAATATTTAAGGTACACACTTGGTATGATGTCACTCATGCCATCAAACGTTTCAGTTGAGAAGACCATTTCAACATCAAGCTAAGTAGGCAGGCATGTCTCGGAGTAGAACATTGTATGAATATTCCTCAGTCCATGAGGAGTGAACATCAATTGTAACATGTCAGACAAGTGAAAAAGGGCAAAATCACAATTTTGTCTTGTTTTCTGTTACAGAAACAGGGCCTCATGTTAGCTGTAGTCATTTCAATCTCTACTTCCCAACACTTAACAAATGGTCCCTTAGAAGTGAACATCAGTTGTAATATGTCAGACAAGTGAAAATGGGCAAAATCACAACTGTGTCTTGTTTTCTGTTACAGAAACAGGGCCTCATGAGAGTTGTAGTCATTTCAATCACCACCTCCGAACACTTGACAAATGGTTAGTTTTACATACCTGTTGGCGAAATGCAGTTACGCTGGGCCATACACTTACATACTGACACATATAATGGGTCCTTTGATGCTAATTTAGTGGTAATACACTTACAGACATGATTCCAGTATGTAATGGAGATTGATACATGTGATCTTATGTACAACAATACACATTGACACTGAAAATCAATTATCTCTGATACTTTGAGTATTGTATGTTAGGAAAGTAGATAGACAACACAATACCAAAAGCTGAGATGAGAGCATACAGGACACTCAAGTGTTGTGACAGTAAGGGCCATATTTATACTTTTCGACGCACAACTGCGCCAACACAGTTCTGCGTCAAAAAATCTAACGCCGGCTAACGCCATTCTGAAGCGCCATGCGGGCGCCGTAGTTAGCCGGCGGCGCTGCCTGGTGTGCGTAAAAAAAAATGACGTACACCAGGCAGCGCCGGCGTAGGGGAATATGGAGCTTGGGCGCCAAAAAATGGGGCAAGTCAGGCTGAGGCAAAATTATCGCCTCAACCCGATTTGCGCCATTTTTTTCGACTCCCAACCCCCATTGAAATGACTCCTGTCTTAGCAAAGACAGGAGTCATGCCCCCTTGCCCAATGGCCATGCCCAAGGGACTTCTGTCTCCTGGGCATGGTCATTGGGCATAGTGGCATGTAGGGGGGCCCAAATCAGCCCCCCCTATGACACAAAAAAATAAATAATAATACTTACCTGAACTTACCTTATGTTCCCTGGGATGGGTCCTTCCATCCTTAGGTGTCCTCCTGGGGTGGGCAAGGGGGACAGGGGGGGTCCCTGGGGGCATGGGAGGGCATCTCTGGGCTCCTTCTGAGCCCACAGGTCCCTTAACGCCTGCCCTGACCAGGCGCTAAAAAACAGACGCAAAAGCGGCTGGACGTCATTTTTTTTGACCCGCCCACTCCCGGGCGTGATTTTTGCCCGGGAGTGTAAATACGGCGCACATGCCTCAGAGTCAATTTTTTAGATGGGAACGCCTACCTTGCATATCATTAACGCAAAGTAGGTGTCCACGCTAAAAAGTGACGCAAACTCCATGGACTTTGGCGCTAGACGCGTCTAACGCCAGAGTATAAATATGGAGTTAGTTTTGCGTCGAATTTGCGTCAAAAAAACAACGCAAATCCTGCGCAAACGGAGTATAAATATGCCCCTAAGTGAGGTGTAACTTACCAGACCCCCCCCCCCACCTTATTCTTGTCAAGCCCTCAGTTGGCAGGATGACGAAGACCTTCTCCTCCCAGGGAAGCAGTAGCAATGGGGCACTGGGAGGGCCACTACCAGTCTTCAGGGCCTCCAGGCGTTGCTTTGATGCCAGGGAATGCACATTTTCCCTCAGTTTCCCTCATTTTCCCACCTCTTCCACATTTCTTCCTTTGTGTGCAGGGTACCTACAGCATTCACTCTGTCTACTATCCAGTCCCACATTTCAATTTTCCTACTGAGAGGAGTATGTTGGACTTGGGTTCCACACAATTGTGTCTCTACTCTTATAATTTCATCCACCACGACTGAGACCTCAGCCTATGAATAATGTGGATTTTTCTTGCCATAACATAACTATAAATTAAAGTGAGTGACAATGACTAAAATACTGCAAGGGATATTAGAAACAAATGCAACAAAAGTGCATGGAAAGTGTTCATTGGTGTCAGAAACTGTTAGGGGTGCTGGATATCCTGGTGGCAGGGAAGACCAAGATGGAAGAATATTGGTACAGAGCTGCCCAACATCACACAGAGAGTCGGAGGAGAGAGTGGATCCAAAGGGGAAACTCTATTCAAGGGAACAGGAGAGATAAGGCTCAGAAAGAACATGCATTCAAGAGGCAGTGTGGCACCCAGACTAACTAACACCACAGGACAAACGTGCAAGACGTATATATATATATATATATATATATATATATATATATATATTTATAACTCCACACAGTAAGACTGAAGCTCAGTAAGTTCCTCCCCCAAAATTGCTGTTACAGATTCTAATTGCTAATACCAATATATTAGATATACATGCAAAGGCAGGGTCTGTGGAGCTGACCCCTATGGTGATGTTATAAAAGTAACTGAAAGACAATACTTACAGTGGACAAGAAACACTA
Organism: Pleurodeles waltl; assembly: GCF_031143425.1. Classification (NCBI taxonomy): domain Eukaryota; kingdom Metazoa; phylum Chordata; class Amphibia; order Caudata; family Salamandridae; genus Pleurodeles; species Pleurodeles waltl. The sequence goes on from NC_090442.1 coordinate 272,130,754, forward strand.
CCGAGGTTGTCAGCCTAGACCCCGGATCATGGTGATCAAACAGGAGCATGCAAGGCGATAACAGCAAGGGTGTAAAACTAAATACAACCACAAGAGACAAGGAGCTAGTGAGGAGGAGTGCTTAACAGGAAAAAAGAAAATACAAGGGCACACTTGGCAGAAAGCAAGTAACATACATACAAGGAAACGAGAAGCAAGACAACAGGAAAACAACCAACTAGGCACTGGAACAAGGGAATGGAAAAATTAAAATACAGAAGAGGAGGTTTCAAGGCAGCACAAGGAACGCTGGTGTAGGAATCAAGGAAACGAAGAAACACTGTGAGCGGAAATAGTTCAAGGAGCAAAGAAGGATTTGCTAAGGCTCAGAAGTCAAGGTAGCACTGCAGGGAGTGCTAGTTCAGTTACAAGGATTTGCTACAACTCAGAAACAAGAACAAGGATAGCTACATCTCAGGAACAAGATAGCTACAGTTCAGAACAACTACAGCTCAGGAACAGGAATAAGAAAGAACTATGGCTCAGGAACTCAGGAAACAAAAATAACAAAAGCTCAGGAAACAAGGGAGGAATAACTAAGGAATCAAGAAACGAGGGTCGGTCTCAGTGGAAAACAGCTACAATGACCAACACTGGGCTGAAGGAAGCTGAGGCTTAAAAGGGCTCACCTTAAAAGTGTGGTCTGTGTCTTGCTGTGCTGCTTTGGAGAGGCAAAGGATCATGGTCTGGTATAGTGTGTGTTTTGTAATGTGATTTGTAGGTGTGTCCATCTGGCCAATAGATATATCAGCTGTGTTTTGTTTGTATCCATCCAATGGGTACTGTTCTTGTGCTTTGCTGAGAGCGTATCATGATGGCCTAAAACCGTCAGGGAACTGCCGGAAGGGGATCACCAGTACAACTGTGTTTTCATAATCAGCTTGGCAGGAAGCCGCAGCCCTAATGGTGACAGAGTACACATTGCCAACATTGCAGTCCACCGACGTAGTTTGTGGTTCAGGCTGCATGCATCGTAATACGGCGACGGAAGACCACCGGCTCAGTAGGGTTCTTGGGACTGCCACCGTGGTGGTACAGCAGTCAGACCACCAAGCAAGTAATCAGGCCTCAAGGTTGGTTTTCCTGATATTCTATCAAACTATCTAGCTTTTGATAAGGTTCATAATCAGCTGGGAGAGGGCAGCTTTGTAGGTATGAAAGTGTCTAGAATTTGGATCAATAGGATCAAACTCCACCATGATTAAAATGTTTGAAAAGGGTATGCAGCATGTACATTTACAACTAAAATTACTTCACTCCCACCTCCAGAACCCTTTTCCTGTAATTGTTTTGTCAATGGTGGACGTAAGTTTACTTATTAAAACAGCTTGTGCTGCTGTTGTAGGACACTTTCAGACTGAGCTTCAAAAATGAACTCAAATGGGGAATGCATTTTTACTAGTCAAGTGCCTAAGAAACCCTTCAGCAGGAAGGAAGCTCCTATTTGAGCTGAGTAAAGAAACAAATATTACAAGAAATGGATCCACAATTAGTAATTATTGGTGCAGTCTATGTGTCACTGATGGGTACTTAAGGCTCTGTCCCGCCACCTGGCATGGTTATACGTTTTTTACAATTTACAAAGAGTATGGAGTTCCTAAGTTCAGTTCATTGGGGAACAACATTAGTGTAGTACCCATGCCAAGGAAGGTAGATGCTGCAATGCCCCACAGGCCCCTCAAGGGGGATCTTTGCTGGAGATCTTTTAAGATGATTTGCTGTAGTGAGCCTAAGTGATGGGTGCTGAATGTGTAGATTGGAGAAAAAAGGGTAAAATGTTAAAAATGACTAAGGGCCACCTAATGGCTACTTTGTGATGATGGTAGATCTTGTCATGTCTATAAATGAAGGGAAACTGTAAAGGAAATAATGTTCTGTTTTATCTCAAGGGAACAACTTAAGTAAAGGTCAACAAGTTTCTTGCCAAAACAGGAAGTCACTAATGATCTGTGGCAATTTGTCAGAACCATCAAAATATCCTAATCTACGTGGATTCAGGACAGTTTTCCAAAAGGGTGAAGTGCCCAATTCAAAAGATCACCTATAAAGTGTGGCTCAACCAGTACCTCAGGTAAATAATAAATAGATGAGGAAGAGTCCGACCTGTAAGAGCGAATAAGAGCAAGATAGGCATGTTTTAGTAAGCATCTCTTGTCAGAAATTATCATCATAAAGATAGTATGAAAGCATGCAATTTGGATGCAAACATTGTGATGGTGGTACACAATCACTATTTATGGTGCTACCAGCAATGACAACTGGATGAAACACGTATTAAACACATAAATTAAGTCACCCCAAAACAATCATGTTGTACATAGTAAAGGCCAGCAAGTAAGTGATACCTTGTGTCTTACCCAGTCAGGATAATATACATGCCTCTTAAATGTTGCAAGGAATGCTGCACATTATGTAGTCACTGTAAACCAAACAAATAGAGAATGGTCATCAACAATGCCTCATGTAGTAGGTGTTGAGGAACGGGGGCAGAAGGCTATACTCACAGCATCAAGCACGGTAATTGCCAGCGACCTACCTCTTTCTCCTCTCTGCATTCCTGGAGGTAGCAAGGAAAGGAAGGTTGCAGCTTAAGATGCGGCTGTCCATAAATATGGCGCCCGGCCGGCATCATGGAATAGCGCTATCCGGCGCTATTCTTTTTGATGCAAACCTGTGCTAACGCAGGTTCGCGTCAAAAAGAATAAATCTGCCCCTTAGTTCAAATGATTTGTCAACGTCCAGGTGTGTGTTGTCTAACACTATCTCGTTAGTGGGTTTAGTGAAGTGACAGACACAACAGGTGACACATGGGACATGGCCCACGATTGGTGGTAAATCCCAAAGGTTGCTCTGTTCTTTCCGTGATGCACTTTTTAGTCTGGTATGTACCAACATATTTCATAGATTGATGGTCCATTTGAAAGTGAACTGAGAGATAGGAAAATCAATAGAGCCTGTTTGCAGAATTCCCTAACATTTGTAAATGTTTTTTTTTACTTCATTAGAATTGAAGGTGTAAGTGGTCACGCATGTGGGTGTGTCATCAGTTTATTTTGTTTTAGCCTCAAGGAGGCCTTCACAATGGTTATTTCTGTCCTTTGTACAAGCAGTGTGGAAGATATGTTAAGGGTAACTCCTTTCTCTCAGGTTGTCCGTCGAAAAAGTAGTCTGTTTGGCAAAGTCTGTAATCATGCTACACAACAAATCTTCAAGTACTGACCAAACTGGAGGTTGTCATGAAGGGCCCTGGGATGGTGGCTATCATATAGTAGGAGGCTATTGCAATCGGTGGTGTTTTGAATGTTTTGGCGGTAAGCCTCCCATCATGAATGGTGAAAGTTCCTTGTTTGAGATGGATTTAGTAATTTGAAGGTAAGGATTAAGAGACTTAGGCCCTCATTACAACCCTGGTGGTAGATCCAGCCTACAGCCGTGCTGACAGTCGCCAACATACCATGACTGCAGCGGTATTCCCCTACGGGTATTATGACCCACACCGAGAAATCCACCACAATACAAATACCCACACAAGTCCTCCAGACCGAAGGTCAGTGATAAATTGGCGGTACCAAAACCCACACCGTTACGCCAACAGGAATACACCCACAGTATCAGGACCCACGAATCACCACGGTGGTCTTTCAACAGCTGTAAACCATTGGCGGTACACACCGCTGCGCTCAAAATACACACACACTTAAAAAACTACACCACATTGGACACACCTGACACACATACACACACCACACCCACACACTCAGACCACTAGAAAAAACACACCCACATTACCCACAACCCTTTCAACAAAAAAAGATTGCCAACAGAGAGAGACACAAGCCAGGAGCACCCACTCAATCTGAGCCACAAAACACCATCATCCATACACCATCCATGCACCTCACAGCACACACCACACCACATCACCCCACACATCACCCCACACATCCTTACAAATATCACTCACACCACATCCATGACACCCCAAAGACACCCCAGGTTTTCAGAGGAGGAGCTAAGGGTCATGGTGGGGGAAATCATCCGGGTAGAGCCACAGCTATTCGGATCACTGGTGCAGCAGCCGTCCATTGCAAAGAAGATGGAGCTATGGCGGAGAATCGTGGACAGGGTCAATGCCGTGGGACAGCATCCAAGAACAAGGGATGACATCAGGAAGAGGTGGAACAACCTACGGGGGAAGGTGCATTCCGTGGTTGCAAGACACAAGGTAGCAGAACAGAGGACTGGCGGTGGACCCCCACCTCCTCCCCCACAACTATCAACATGGGAGGAGCAAGCCTTGGCAATAATGCATCCTGAGGGCCTCGCAGGAGTAGCAGGAGGACTGGACTCTGGTAAGTCAAATCTTTACTACTCTATCCCCCACCCTACCTGCATGACATCACAAACTCCTGCCCCTACCCTGACCCCATCACTCCACCACCTCACATATACCCCACTATCACAACCCACCCATCCCAAAACCAAGCCCTGCATGTAACACTAATCCATGGACCCCCATCACAGACCTGATGGACACCCATCACCACAGCATGCCCACTAGAGAGAATCACCTAGCCCACAAAATCACCACGCACACAAGCCTAAGCTGCCTGGGCTATCCCAACCATACAGGGAAACATACACATGCACAAGATGGCACACACAGATACAATATCACTGCATTTTCATCCCCACAGGACCCTACTCAACGTCACCGGAGAGGAGTTGCCACCAACATCCATTCCCCCCCCAGAGGAGGACCACAGTGATAACAGCAGTTCTGCACACCTGGATTACGTTGACCAACCTGGCCCATCAGGGACCTCTGGACAGTCGGATACCAAGCCACAGTCCCAACCTACCACAGAGCCTCCCCCCTCAGGAAACACCAGCACAGCACCCACCCAGTGGGCCCATGCTACTGTCCCCAGGACATGTCAATCAGCAGTGTGTCCACCACTACAAGGACCCCAGGCAACCCCACAAACACAGGACGATCAGGGACCTGGAGTCAGTGGCAGTGGGCACACAGTTCAGGGGACAGAGGCACAGGACAGCAGGGAAACTGAGAGGAATGCTGTGCGACAGGGGGAGGACAGGCGCAGGGAACCAACTCTACAAGAGGCACTCTCCAACATCCTGGGAGCATCCCACCATTACCAGGAGACCATGGGCCAGATACTGTACAAGTTGTGGGAGAGCCAGCAGCTGCAGGAGGGACAGTACCTGGGAATCAGGGAGGATCTCAAAAACATCTACACCATCCTGGTCACCATTGCAGGGGTGCTGGCAGACATGGACAAGACCATGAGGGAGGCAGTGGCACAACGAGCCCCTGACACTAGCCACACTGAAGAACAGCCCTCCACCTCTGTCTGTGCTAGTGTACAGGAGGCCCCATCACAGGACCAGGCCACCAGCACCCCACCCCCTCCAGAAGGAGAACCACCCCGCAAACGGTCCCTCCGATCCAGGCAGAAGCCAGAGAACATTTCCAAGACCCCGCCAGGAAATAAGACTCTCCTGATTGTCACCCTTCTGCCCCACTCTGTCACCCTGTCCACCTTAAACTGCCATTACTCCCCTTCCTATGCCCCTTTGGACAATGCACCTGTGATACCAAGAGACTGGACTCTAACTGGACATTCCTCCACCATCACCCCAGCCCATTGCACATCCCCTCTAAGTATGAGCACTTAAATAAACACCCTTGGAACAAATACAAATCTTGAGTCTGTCAAATGATTAAATTATGTATTAGTACAACATTCTGAAAACATTGCAAGTCATATGTACAGTTATTTATACATTGGTATGACCTTTAGTGGGCAGCAGTAAACATACCAGGAGCCAGAGTGGGCCACAGAGATCTGAAAATAGAGATGCCAAAGGGTACAGTAATTGGCCATAGACATAGGGAAATCAGGCTGCCATGTACAATGTCCAACAGAAAACTGAAATGTAAAGTGAAGTTACAGTGTATTACCTGTGTGTCACTGGAAGTACTGCTGTATTATATTACTTCTGTTGTCCACATCTTCTTCCTCGGTCTCCTCTTCCTCACTGTCCACAGGCTCCACCGCTGCCACAAGCCCATCTCCATGCTCATCCTCCTGCAGAAAAGGCATCTGGCGTCTCAAGGCCAGGTTGTGCAACATGCAACAATGATCTGGCACACCTTCTTGGGTGAGTAATACAGGGATCCACCTGTAAGATGGAGGCACCGGAACCTGGCCTTCAGGAGGCCAAACGTTCTCTCAATAATCCTCTTTGTTCGCCCATGTGCGTCATTGTAATGTTCCTCTGCCCTTGTCCTGGGATTCCTCACTGGAGTCAGTAGCCATGAGAGGTTGGGGTAACCAGAGTCACCTGCAAATATCGAGGGATACCTGTTAGACACACACTAATTCTTAGGGACAAACCCATACTCAGACACCAACTTATACTGGGTGGGGACCTTGGGCTCACCTATTAGCCACACCCGGTGCCTCTGGAGTTGGCCCATCACATATGGGATGCTGCTATTCCTCAAGTTAAAGGCATCATGCACAGAGCCAGGAAACTTGGCATTCACATGGGAGATGTACTGGTCCGCCAAACACATTATCTGCACATTCATAGAGTGATAGCTTTTTCTATTCCTGAACACTTGTTCATTTCTCCGGGGGGGGGGGCAGGGTAATGCTACATGTGTACCATCAATGGCACCAATGATGTTGGTGGGGATATGTCCCAGGGCATAAAAGTCAGCTTTCTCTGTGGCCAAATCCTCCACCTGGGGGAATACGATGTAGCTGCGCATGTGTTTCAGCAGGGCTGACAACACTCTGGTCAACACGTTGGAGAACATTGGCTGAGACATACCTGATGCCATGACCACTGTTGTTTGGAAGGAACCACTTGTCAGGAAATGGAGCACTGATAGGACCTGCACTAGAGGGGGGATACCTGTGGGCTGGCGGATAGCTGACATCAGGTCCGGCTCCAATTGGGCACACAGTTCTTGGATTGTGGCCCGATCAAGTCTGTAGGTTAGGATAATGTGTCTGTCCTCCACAGTCGCAAGGTCCACCAGGGGTCTGTACACCGGAGGATGTCGCCATCTCATATTCATCCTCAGAGACTGAAGCCTATGGAAGAAAACGGTGAGCAGAGGGTCATATTCACACATCAATTGAAATAATGATGCATCTTTTCCTTTACAGAACCTGTATGTGAATCTGAGAGTCAGTTGCTGTGACAATGTCTGCTGTGACGCAGTTAGGTGCCATGGCCTGCGCCCCCCTGAAATGGCGGCTGCCTGACCTGTGAGGAGGGACAATTGGAAATGAGGTAATTCCGCTGGCGTTGTGTCCATTGCGGTAGGTGGTCGACGACCACCGCGCAACTTCGCATTGGTTATCATTGGGCCCTATGGGTTCTAGGAGCCAATTGCGATGTACACCGGCGGTGATGGTATGCTCCGCCGCAGACGTGACCGCCATTTTCTATCTGTGCACTCACTTGCTACCTGACCTTCAACAGGAGAGGACCTACACTGCAAGTGCTGCTGTGACCTATGTCTTGAAGCGACAATGGCTCATGTGTCTGGGGAAAGGAACCCTACCTTCACTGCTGAGGAGTTGGAGAAACTGGTGGATGGGGTCCTACTCAAGTACACGTTACTCTACGGTCCTCCAGACAAACAGGTGAGTACACTGTGAGCATGATTCGTGGGCCATGAATGTATGGATTGCTGTGTGTGTAAGCCAAATGTAGTGGGGGCTGAGGCGTCCTGGCCAGGGTGATGCATGTATTGTGGTCAATGTATGTGCGTCAGGGGATGGGAGGGATCTGGTGGGCCATGAGCGTGACGGTCTGGACGGTTAACTAATTCCCTTTTCTGCTGTCTTTTCCATGCAGGTAAGCGCCCATCACAAAAAGGGTATTTGGCGTGCCATCGCCAAGGAGGTGCGGATCCTGGGGGTCTTTGACAGGCAGGGCACCCACTACAGTAAATGGTGGGAGGACCTGCGCCGCTGGGCAAGGGCTGGCCTCCCAACGAGGAAGTGGTGCCTGTCATACCTCTGTGCCCACCCCAACAACAGGTACAGCCCCCACACCTCCCTAACAGCACCGCCCTCCCAGCAGCCCCTCAGCGTGTTTCCGGGGCCCATTCACCCAGGAGGGTGGGCATCTCCTTCGCCCCAGGCACCTCAGACCCCGCCCAGTCAGCCCTGCTGCCCTCAGTGAGGAGGCTATTGACCTCCTGAGATCCCTCACTGTTGGGCAGTGAACCGTACTGAATGCCAGGGAGGCACCTCTTGGGGATCAGGGACTCACTCAGAAGATGCCAGCTGGGCTCAGGCATGTCCAGTGCAGGTCCAGACAGGTCTAGTGCAGCAGGTCAGCTGTGCAGTTGCAGGGAGGTATGTCATTGCAGCTCAGAACAGAAAATCAGTCAAATGACCTTTGGAGTCACTCAGCCTGGTATGAAGAGAGCAGGTCCAATCTTCCTTCCCAGAAAGAAACACATCCCTCAAACAGCAGAGCTATCCTCTGGGTGCATGACATTCCTTCTTCTGTAGTGTCCACAGGTCCAGGAGTGTACTGTGTGTGGGTCTGATGCTCCTGTTTTCATACTTGATGCCATCTTTCAAATGGAAGAAACTTCTGGAGTTTTTGCCCTACAGATGGCTCTACAATTTTCTTCCTTCTTGTCCTGTTCTCAGAATGTCTGGATTGACAAAACACTGTTCGAAGTCCTTTTTGAGTGTACTGAGGCAGCCCCTCCGAAATGTAAGTGGGGCTGAGCACAGCTCTGCCCCTTCTTCCTGACAGGATAGCCTATCCTGTCAACACTTAGGCCCTCATTACAACCCTGGAGGTTGGTGTTAAAGCAGCGGTAATACCACCAACAGGCCGGCGGAAAAAAAAATGGAATCACGACCATGGCGTAAACTGCCAACATAGAGGGCCACTTTAACACTCAGACCGCCACGGCGGTAGAAACAAACACAGCAGCGGTAACCGCCAACAGACAGACGGAAGACAAAGTACCACCAGCTGTATTTCAACACGCCTATCCGCCACCTTTTCCGGGGTGGAACCAACGCTATCAAAAGCACGGCGGAAACAGTACACAGAAGGGAAAACACTCACCTCTCGACACCCAACGAGGAACCAGGACGCCATGGAGCCCGAACTACAGGTGTTACCAATGATGCTCTTCCTCCTGCTCTAACAGGAGCAGGACAGATGCCGTTGACGACCACAGTGAGTACTGCACCTACAACACAGGGGGGGGGGGAGAGAGTGAAACACACACGCAACACGCAATACCCCCACCTCCACCCTCACCCACAACACCATACACACAAATACATGCAGCAACATTACATATACACCCCATCACCCCCTGGAAGAACGCAAGGACAAAAGGAAATGATTGTAATCAGTGTAATCATGAAAAATCTGATAGTCAAAAATCAAAATTCAGTATATACAAATATGTACACCAACTACACAAGTCCGGATAGTGTACGAATCATTGTCCGTGGACCACTGGTCCCAAAATGCATGGGCGAAGCCCACACTAGATACCTGACTGGAAACGGAGAGAACACTGCTGGGGTATCAGACCGAAAATATACAGGCACCTCAGGGGGAGGGGGGCACCTCAACCAGAGGAACGCACAACGCCACTGCTGCACAAGGGGGCTCCATGCCTATTGCTTTATCCTGGGGAGTGCAAAGCCACAGTCTCTCAAGTCTCTCCAGTGGGTGGTTTGCCCACTGCTTTATCCTGGGGAGTGCAAAGCCACAGTCTCTCAAGTGGATGTCATTCTCCACTGGTTCTGGATGGGGCCTGGTGACCAGAGTGCTTCATCCTGCCAAGGATAGGGTGAGTGGATGCCTTCTTCCACTGGTTCTGGAGGGGGCCTGGTGACCAGAGTGCTTCATCCTGCCAAGGACTGGGGAAGTGGATGCTTTTCTCCACTGGTTCTGGAGGTGGCCTGGTGCCCAGAATGCTTCATCCTGCCAAGGACTGGGGAAGTGGATGCTTTTCTCCACTGGTTCTGGAGGGGGCCTGGTGCCCAGAGTGCTTCATCCTGCCAAGGATAGGGTGAGTTCATGCTTTTCTCCACTGGTTCTGGAGGGGGCATGGTGCCAAGAGTGCTCCACGTGCAGTGTGGCCGGTACAATTCCCTCACCTGGGTGTGTGTGCCACGAGATTGCCGAGGTGCAGGTAGCATGGAGGCAGCGACATACCCCACACTGCTGCGGCTTCGCCTTCCACCTGCAGGTGCAAACAGTGATGGAAGTCATGCCTCATGGAAGCTGCCCAGGGTCCAGGAACTCTCCTCCAGCCTCGGACGACTGACCACTGGGGATGGTAGCCATGTCAGCGGTGCTGCCACTGTCTGAGCACGTCGCGGGGCCGGTGGCGGTACTTGCGTCGGTGTCTGTGGCGGTGGTGCATGGGTCAGCACCTGCTGAGGGACATAGCAGGACGTCGCCTGCAGCCTCTGACGGCTGCCCACTGGGGAAGAGGCTGGGGACTGGAGCTGAGACTGTAGATGTGCCGGTGGCGGTGCAGGTGGCTGTGCAGGTGCCGGTGCAGGTGGCGGCTGTGGTGGCGGGGTAGCTAGCCGTGTTCGCCGCCGTACAGGTTGGTGTGGTCGTGGACAGAAGGTGTGACACTGATCCCTCAGTCGGTGCCACCGTGCCCTCTCCTGACCTGCTCTTCTGCTTTTGTCCCTTCCCCACCTTTGATGGTGCCGCAGTTGTCTTGCCACTATCCCCTTTTGTTTTTGCTGAGCCCTTGGTGGCTGGTAGTTCCGGCTTCTCCTTCTGGGATGTGGGCACCTTTTTCACCTTGGCAGGTGGCGGAATGTTCTTGCCCTCGCTACGTGGCACACTGGCAGCCCTGATGGGTGGCGCACTCGATGACCCCGCAGTTGCTGGCACCACTGTGCCTGGGATTTTGGTTGGTGAGGTGGTGGGCTGGGACCTGGAAAGCCTGGCCCTAGGGGAAGGACGGTGGGGGGAGGTGAAGGGAAGAGGGTTCCAGTAAAAGTTTTTTAGACACACTGGGATGGGAAGATGGAGGGGGTTTGGGAGTGGAGGAAGAGGTAGTGGTTGTAGGAGGTGTACGTCTGCTGAATTTGGGTGAAGGTGCATGGGCCGGAGGCTGTTGTGAGGTGGATGGCTGTTGGGTGGGTGTGTGCCTGGGTTTGTGTACTTTGGGAGGAGGGCTCACAGACACACTGGGAGAGGACACAGTGGATGTGTGAATGGTAGTGGGGTGGTGATTGCACGTGAGCGATGTGTGGTGATGGGCATGCTGGTGATGGAGGTAGTGGCTGAGGATGTAGTGCATGCAGGTGTGAGTGGAGACAAGACAGGGAGGGAGGAGGACAAGGAAGTGGAGGAGGGGGACACAGTGGAGGCAGTGGATGTTGCTATGTCTGCATGGGGATGGTGCTTGTGTGGGTGCCTGTGGGATGTGTGGTGCTTATGTTTGCCATGTCCACTCTTGTGTGTTGATGTGTGTGCATGCTGGTCTGATGGTGTGCTTGGGATAGGCTCAAGTACAGGGGATTGGTTCTGGGTGGAGGAAGTTGGAGGGGGGAGGCTGGACAGAGGGACAATGGCACCATCAGTGTTGAGGCCAGAGCCTGAAATGCTCCCTGTTGGGCTGCCTGCCCAGAATCAATGCCCTCCAGGTATGCACTTGTTTGTTGCAAATGCCTCCCAACACCCTGGATGGCATTCAAAATGGTAGATTGCCCAACAGTGAGGGATCTCAGGAAGTCAATAGCCTCCTCACTGAGGGCAGCAGGGCTGACTGGGGCAGGGCCTGAGGTGCCTGGTGCGAAGGAGATGCCCACCCTCCTGGGTGAGCGGGCACAGGACACACGCTGAGGGGCTGCTGGGAGGGCGGTGCTGGTAGGGCGGTAGCGGCTGTACCTGTTGATGCAGTGGGCACAGAGGTGCCCGCCACTGCAAAGGAGCTCCCATCAGAGGAGGAGTCGTTGTCAATGGTCTCTGCTCCTGTCCCCGTCGTGGAGCTCCCCTCACCCTTCGTCCCACTGGTGGCTTCAGACTCCGTTGCTTCACCCTCCAGGGCCAAGTGGGTTGCAGCTCCCTCCTGCTCCGGTGCCAAAGCTCCTCTGCCTGATGATGCTATTGTACACAAGAACAGGGAGACAACAAAAAGGGGGGGAAAGACAGAAGAAAAACATGTTCAGTGCATTCAACCCCACTACCATTGGCAGACACAACACACAGGGAGCAGCCCTCAGCACTACGCTATGCACTAACAGTTCCTAGAAAATTCATCTGACCATGGTGTACGAGGCCTAAGCCCAATTGCTGCACACCTGGAAGTCACAGGAGCCTGACTAGGTGAAGATGGCTCTTACCACTAGTGGGGTTAGGGTGCCACATAGCCTGCCTCACAAGGGACCTTGCCTACCAAGTTCGCCCTGGCCTAGGGGGGCACACTGCCCCCCTCCCCCACCCAGACACCTCGTAATGCGCGCAGAGTCAGCTGAATGAGAGTGTACTCACCCCCTTGTGGCTGCAGTGATGCCCTCAAGCGCCCATACAACTCCAGATAGGCCACCGCCAGGATCCGGGACATCAGGGGGGTCATGGTGCGACGGGCACCCCTTCCACGTTGGAACACTTCGAGACACAGGTCACAGCAGCACTTGCAGTGTAGGTCCTCTCCTGTTGAAGGTCAGGTATCAAGTGAGTGAACAGACAGAAAATGGCAGTCACGTCCACGGCGGCGTACATCGTAATTGGCTCCTGGGACCCATAGGGCCCAATGTTAACCAATGCAGCAGTCGTTCCCACGGGTGTGCCGCTGGCGCGCCAAAGGCAAGCCCGTCTGCGCCCGTCCGCGTCCGGAAGGGGCCGAGGGCCGGACATTATGCCTCTAATACCTGCCCCCGCGCTGCATTGCCTACCTTAATCAGGAATTACTATCTCTACATAAAGTCTCCTCTAACTATTGCTGCAGGCAACTAGACCTTGCGGTAGACATGAGTGCTCCTTGTAATTATTGTCATTGGAAGCCTTCGCCCCATTCGGAAGAAGACCTCATTTTAGTTCCGGACACGAATGAGAAGTCCTTTAAGGCTATTATGACTTGGGGCCTAATTCATGCCCGCTCTCTTATCAAACATGCCTTTGAAATTAATGAATTGATTAATTTAGCTGATCTTGACTGCCTTTTTATTACGGAAACTTGGGAGAGACGATTCCGACCCAGACTTTGTAATTGCGTCACCCCCAGGCTACTCCTTCACTAGACAAGACAGAAAAGGAAAGAGAGGGGGGGGGGGGGGGATAGCCATTATTTTTTAAAATTATTTAAGCTGTTCACTAACGGCATTCAATGGCAGTCATCAGATATGTGAAGGCTCTTATTTTAAAATTAAAGTTCAAAATAGTCTGGCCATTGAAGGCCTATTTCTTTATAGACCGCCGGGCCCCAAGAACGCCTTCCTGGCAGCCTGGCCTTCACTGCTGGAACCGCTGCTTTTAGCCGAGAATGCCTTGGTATTAGGTGATTTTAACCTTCACTTGGATGATTTATCCGACCCAGCTTTGATAGATTTTACCAGCTATATACAGAGCCTGGATTGGCATCTGGGAGACATCTCTCCTTCGCATACGGCGGGCCATACACTGGATGCTATCTTTATTAGATCAGGACTGATCTCTAGAAATGGTAACAGGGAGGTAGATTGGTCAGACCACTTTCTACTATCCATCAAGTTATCTTGGCCGCCCCCTGCTCCAAAATTGCCTCCAAGCGCCGTCCTAAAAAGGCCATGGCACAAAATTAATTAGGCCAATTTCCCACAGGCACTGAAAGTAGGTTGGGGCCAAGCGAAGTCAGTAGGAGGCTCACACCTTGAGATTTTTGACCGGGGTCTGAAAAGGGCCATTGATGCGCTTGCACCCCAGTCTGTGGGAATTACTAAAGCCTGACGTGCTCAGTCTGCACCTTGGTACTCAGAGGAGTTGAAAGTTTTACAAAGAACCTATTGCAGGCAGGAACGGAAATGGCTACTAAATAAAACCCAATTAGAAAGAGAAAAACTCAGGGAAGCCCTTGGGAAGTATAAAGTGGCCATTAAGTCAGCTAAAACTTTGTATTTTTCCAATGCAATTAGAGGGGCTTTGAATTCCTCTAAAGAATTTTTAATACAGTTCGTGCCTTGATGTCTCCTACGACGAGCCTAGGATTCTCCCCCTCAGAAAATTCTCCGCAATACTGTCAATTGGTGGCGGACTTTTTTAACAATAAAATTACCAAATTGCTGACGGACTTTAGTCCCCCCTCTCTTGATTTAGAGGGGGAAGTGCCCTTTTTCCATGCAGAGTCAGTTAACTCGCTAGACTGGACCGACCCCTCTCTGCCAATAGAATCCTCAATTTACTTATGGCAGTGAAACCTGGTTCACCTATGGATCTTTGTCCGCCTCGCATCCTAAAGTTAGCCCCTTCGCTGGCAGCCTCTGCTTTGGAGCCAGTGTTTGCAGAAATCCTGCAGGAAGGGAATTTCCCGGCTGTCTGGAAACAGTCCACAGTTATTCCTTTTATTAGAAAAACGGGAAAAGATGCTGCTGACCTTACAAATCTTCGCCCGATCTCGGTATTGCCGTGTTTGGCTAAAATGTTAGAAAAACATCTCAATCAGGAGCTTGCCGAATTCCTTCAAGGGAATGGTAAACTGGACCCATCACAGCACAGTTTTCGTGGTGCACACAGCACAGAAATGGCACTAATTTCTACTTCAGACATTATTCGCCAAAGAGGGGATTTGGGAGAAGGTTTGATTCTAGTTTTGCTGGACTTGTCGGCAGCATTTGACACTATTTCTCCTACCATTCTGCTAAATCGTCTGTCCCAGGCCAGAGTGAGAGGGAAGGCTTGGAAGTTACTCAGCTCCTTTCTCACGGATAGAACGATCACGGTGGCCTGTGGTGACCATCGTGCTTCCCCTTTTCATCTTCCGTGTGGAGTTCCGCAGGGGTCCTCCCTCAGCCCTACGCTTTTCAATTTATATATGGCGTCTCTGGCGACTTTGGTACGCACCTTTGGCTTTCAGATTGTTTCCTATGCAGATGATACACAGGTGATTGTGCCCGTTTCACATAACTGGGAGGACACAAAGGAGAAATTCCAATGCTGTATGATAGCAATCAACAACTGGATGGCCAATAATTGGCTTAAACTTAATGGGGACAAGAAGATGATTATGTGCTTTGGGCGCAATAATTCTCCCTGGAACAACAGATGGTGGCCCCCGGTCTGTGGGGGCTGTCCTTCCCCCACACCCTCTGCTAAAAACGTAGGCATCATTTTCAACGAAACCCTCTCTTTCAAGTTACAGATTAATCATACAGTTAAGGTCTGTTTTTGGATATTAAAAACGCTCAAGAAAATCTTACACCTTCTAGATGATGACTTAAGGCGTCCGGTTGTGCAGGCGTTAGTCACCTCAAGACTCGATTACTGTAAAGAGAATTATTTTCAGGACACTCTGGTAGTCCTTCTGACCCTGGCGGTCATTGACCGCCAGGGTCAACGACCGCGAGAGCACCGCCAACAGGCTGGCGGTGCTCTCAAGGGCATTCTGACCGTGGCGGTTTGGCCGCGGTCAGAAAGGGAAAACCGGCGGTCTCCCGCCGGTTTTCCGCTGCCCTATGGAATCCTCCATGGCGGCGCAGCTTGCTGCGCCGCCATGGGGATTCCGACACCCCATACCGCCATCCTGTTCCTGGCGGTATGGGGTGTCGTGGGGCCCCCGTAAGAGGGCCCCACAAAGAATTTCAGTGTCTGCTTAGCAGACACTGAAATTCGCGACGGGTGCAACTGCACCCGTCGCACCCTTCCCACTCCACCGGCTCCATTCGGAGCCGGCTTCCTCGTGGGAAGGGGTTTCCCGCTGGGCTGGCGGGCGGCCTTCTGGCGGTCGCCTGCCAGCCCAGCGGGAAACACAGAATCACCGCGGCGGTCTTCGGACCGCGGAGCGGTGTTCTGGCGGGGGAACTCTGGCGGGCGGCATCCGCCGCCCGCCAGAGTTAGAATGACCCCTCTGTCTTGCTCATAGAGCCTTACAGTCGGATGGCTGTGACTATTTGAAGTCTGCTCTGCAATTTTATCAACCGACTAGATATCTGAGATCTTCTTTTAAAATATGATCACGGCTCCTTGTTGTAAAAAGGCTAGGTGGGGAGACCGTGGCTTTACGGTAGAAGCGGCGAGGCTCTGGAACGTCCTGCCTCTTACGCTCCGACAAATGGCATCTCATTATACTTTCAGGAAAAGCCTAAAAACCTGGCTCTGTGCTCAATAGGTATTTCTGTTGGTAGCTTGTGCTTTTCCCCTAGTTCTCGGTTGGATTAGTGCTTCGATGCTTTTGCCGGAATGCGCTCTATAAATGAACTAATACAATACAATGCAGAATTGCGCTGCAGTCTTCGACCGCCCACCGCAACGGTGTGCAACGCCAGCGCAGTTACCTCATATCCCCTTGTCCCACCTTACAGGTCAGGAAGCCGCCATTTCAGGGGGCCACATGGGATGGATAAAAACTGCGTCACACCTATCTAGGCTGGGAATACAGACAGATACCTGCACATTGCGGATTAATAACGTTTCTGCAAATACCACATTGTGATACCTCAGTGTTGGATGACTCTCTGCTCGCTGTTCTCCTCCATAGGGCACGTCTGCTGGGGCAGGTGATGAGATGGCGCCATCTTCCGGTGTACAGACCCCTGGTGGACCTGTCGACAATAGAAGAGAGACACATCATAATCACATACAGACTTGATCGTGCAACAATCCTGGAACTGTGTGGCCAGTTGGAGCCCGACCTGATGTCAGCTATCCGCCATCCCACAGGGATACCCCCTCTAGTGCAGGTCCTGTCTGTAGTCCATTTCCTGGCCAGTGGGTCTTTTCAAACAACAGTGGCCATGGCATCAGGGATGTCCCAGCCAATGTTCTCTAACGTGTTGTCCAGAGTGTTGTCTGCCCTGCTGAAACACATGCGCAGCTACATTGTTTTCCCTCAGGTGGAGGATTTGCCCACAGTGAAAGGTGACTTCTATGCCCTGGGACATATCCCCAACATCATTGGTGCCATTGATGGTACACATGTGGCATTTGTTCCCCCCGCAGGAATGAACAGGTGTACAGAAACCGGAAAAGCTACCATTCGATCGATGTGCAGATGGTGTGTTTGGCAGACCAGTACATCTCCCATGTTAATGCCAAGTATCCTGGCTCTGTGCATGACGCTTACATTTTGAGATACAGCAGCATCCCTTATGTGTTGGGGCAACTCCTGAGGCACCATATGTGGCTAATAGGTGAGGCCAAGGTCCCAATGCAGTTGAAATAGGTGTCTGGTTGTCCCTAAGAGTTAGTGTATGTCTAACAGTTGTCCCTCGACATTTGCAGGTGACTCTCGTTACACCAACCTGTCATGGCTACTGACCCCAGTGAGAAATCCCAGGACAAGGGCAGAGGAACGCTACAATGAGGCACATGGGTGAACTAGGAGGATAATAGAACACACCTTCGGCCTCCTGAAGGCCAGATTCCGGTGCCTCCATCTGACAGGTGGTTCCCTATACTACTCACTGAAGAAGGTGTGCCAGATAATCGTGGCCTGCTGTATGCTGCACAACCTGGCTTTGCGACACCAGGTGCCTTTTCTGCAGGAGGATGGGCCAGATGGTGGTCCTGTGGCAGCTATGGAGCCTGTGGGCAGTGAAGAAGAGGAGGCAGAAGAAGAGGATATCGACACCGAAACAACATCATCATGCAATACTTCCAGTGAGACACAGCTAAGAAGATGTCACTGCTTCCCACATCTCATACTATTGTTGGAGCTAGCATAAGTCTGTCATTTTCACTCAGTATATGGACCCTGACTTGTCACTTTGACTTTCCATTTCACAGATCTGGGTCCCACTTTGTGCCCTCTGCTATGTTTACTCCTGGCCTACAGCTGTGTTACATTGGTATGTGAACAAATAAATTGACATTGCTATATTCCATAGATATTGCAATTACACATTTGTGAAAGCGCATACTGACTCCAGATTGTTTTGTGATTGAAGTGTGTTTATTCCTGTGCAAATAAGTGGAGGGGGTTGTAAAATGGGCTGGGGTGATGGTGGAGGTATGTCCATGGCAGAGTCCAGTCTATTTGTGTCACAGGTGCATTGTCCAAAGGGGCATAGGGAGTGGAGCAATGGCAGTTTAAGGATGGACAGGGTGACATAGTGGGACAGAAGGGTGAGATTCAGGGGGGTCTTATTTCCTGGCGGGAGTCTTGCCAATGTTCTCTGTCTTGTTCCTGGATCTCAGGGACCATTTGCGGGGTGGTTCTCCATCTGCAGGTGGTGGGGTGCTGGAGGCCTGTTGTTCCTGTGGCGGTGCCTCCTGTCCACTAGCTCCGGCGGAGGTGGAGGGCTGTTCATCTTCAAGGCTAGTGTCAGGGGCCCGGTGGTGTGCCACTGTGTCCCTCCTGGTGTTGAGAAGGTCTGCCAGCACCCCTGCAATGGTGACCAGGGTGGTGTTGATGGACTTCAAGTCCTCCCTGATCCCTAGGTAGTGTTCCTCCTGCAGCCGCTGGGTCTCCTGAAACTTGGCCAGTACCGTGCCCATGGTCTCCTGGGAATGGTGGTAAGCTCCCATGATGTTGGAGAGTGCCTCGTGGAGAGTGGGTTCCCTGGGCCTGTCCTTCCCCTGTTGCAAAGCAGTCCTCCCAGCTTCCCTGTTATCCTGTGCCTCTGTCCCCTGAACCGTGTGCCCACTGCCACTGCCCCCAGGTCCCTGATCGTCCTGTGTTAGTGTGGTTGCCTGGGTTCCCTGTTGTGGTGGACACACTGCTGATTGACGTGTCCTGGGGACAGAGGGATGGGCCCGCTGGGTGGGTGCTGTGCTGGTGTTTCCTGAGGGCGAGGCTCTGTGGTGGTTTGTGACTGTGTCAGGGGCACCGACTGTCCCGAGGTCCCTGATACGCCGGGCTGGTCATCTTGATCCAGGTGTGCAGAGCTGCTGTCATCACTGTGGGTCTCTTCTGTGGGGGGACTGGATATGTCTGGCACCTCCTGTCCGGTGACATTGGGTATGGGTCCTGTTGGGGTGTAAATGCATAGTTATTGGATCTGTGTGTGCCATCTTGCGCAATGGGTGAGAGATCTTCTACTCCTGTGCTTGCATTATTGGCTTGGTCCTTGTGTGATTGGTGATTTTGGGGCATGAGTGAGTCTCTGTACTGGACATGCTTTGGTGATGGGTGTCCATGCATTGGTGTTACCTGCAGGGCTTGGTTTTGGGATGTGTGGGTTGTGTTAGTGGGGTATCTGTGGGTTGTTGGGGTGATGGGTGTGAGGGTAAGGGTGATGGTATGTGATGGTATGCAGGTGTGGTGTGGGTGATAAAGTAGTAAAGATATGTCTTACCAGAGTCCAGTCCTCCTGCTAGTCCTGCGAGGCCCTCAGGATGCATAATTGCCAAGACTTGCTCCTCCCATGTTGTTAGTTGTGGGGGAGAAAGTGGGGGTCCACCGGCAGTCCTCTGTACAGCAATCTGGTGTCTGGATACCACGGAACGCACCTTCCCCTGTCGGTCGTTCCACCTCTTCCTGATGTCATCCCGTGTTTTTGGATGCTGTCCCACTGCATTAACCCTGTCGACAATTCTGCGCCATAGCTCCATCTTCTTTGCAATGGATGTCTGCTGCACCTGTGATCCGAATAGCTGTGGCTCTACCTGGACGATTTCCTCCACCATGACCCTGAGCTCCTCCTCAGAAACCTGGGGTGTCTTTGAGGTGCCATGATAAGGTGTGGGTGATGTGTGAGGTGCTGTCTGTTGTGATGTGTGAGGGGATGTGTTGGTGTGTGCTGTTTGAGGTGTGTGGATGTTGTGTAAGTGATGGTGTTGTGTGTCTGTGGATGCTGGTGTTTTAGGTAGTCTCTCTCTCTGGCCTTCTTTCAAAATTTTGGTAGTAAGGGTTTGTGGGTGATGTGGGTGTGTGCTTTATATTGGATTGGGTGTGTGGGTGTGGTGTGTGTATGTGTATCAGGTGTGTGTATTTCGATTTGTCCAATGTGGTTGTGTTTTGTAAATGTGTGTGTATTTTGAGCGCGGCAGTGTGTAACCGCCAATGGATTACTGCGGTTGAATGACCGCCGCGTTGATTCATGGGTCGTGATAGTGTGTGTGTATTCCTATTGGCGTGACAGTGTCGGTTTTGGTACCGCCAGTTTATCACTGACCTTTGGTGTGGCGGACTTGTGTGGGTGTCTGTATTGTGGCGGATTCCGAGCTGTGGGTCATAATACCTGTAGCAGAATTCCGCGGCCGCAGCGGTATGTTGGCTGTCTTCTGCACAGCGGAAAGCGGGATTTACCGCAAGGGTTGTAATGAGGGCCTTAGCCTGCCTTTGTGTCACTGTCTGAGGGGAATAAACAAAGGTCATTTGCTAAGTACAACTAGTCATGTGACTCAGGATGCAGACTGCAGGCACCA
This sequence comes from Pleurodeles waltl, assembly GCF_031143425.1. Lineage (NCBI taxonomy): Eukaryota > Metazoa > Chordata > Amphibia > Caudata > Salamandridae > Pleurodeles > Pleurodeles waltl. Next base: position 272,151,355 of record NC_090442.1, read on the forward strand.
AATGGTTAAGAAAAGAAACTGCTAACTTTCTAAAAGTAACATTTTCATAATTGTGACTTCCAATTCAACTTTACCATTAAAGAGGTTTTTAAATTACATTTAATGGGAGTGTAAAAATTACATTTCTACCTGTTCCCAAACAAACCCTATCACTTATTAAATGAGATACGGTAACCCAATGTTATCCTACAGGAGAGGTTGGCCTTACAGTAGTGAAAAACTAATTTAAGAGTTTTTCACTACTAGGACATGTAAAACTTAAAAGCACATGTACAACCTTTTTAATACGCTGCACCCTGTCCAACATGCTGTTTAGTGCCTACCCTTGGGGTATATTATATGTATTTAAAAAAGGAAAGTTTATGTATGGCAAAAAGTTTATTTTGCCAGGTCAAAATAACAGTTTAAAACTGCACACAGGCTGCAATGGCAAGCCTGAGACAAGTTTCGAAAGGTCCAATTTTGTGGGTTACACAATAAGTGCTGTATGCCCGCAAGTAACATTTAATTTATCAGTCCTGGGTACATGTCCTTCCACTTAACTAGCAACTTATAAGTAAATTAAATGTGCCAATTGGTGTAAGACAATTTTACCATGTTTAAAGAAGTGAGCACAAGCATTTTAGCACTAGTTAGCAGTGGTAAAGAGCACAGAGCTCTAAAGCCAACAACAATTTATTTCAGCGAAACAGGAGGGGAGAAGGCATAAAGTCTGGTGGAAGACCACCTAAGGCTGTCAGGTCTAACACTCCCTGAACACTTTTACAAGTCAGACTCTCCTGCTTCGCTTGCTAAAAGTCAGGACAAGGATTATGCCCCAGTGCTTTCAGAGATTACCAGCAGCCACTGGCTAATGATATCACACATTAAATCAAATTCCCTCTCCAGTTACTTACTCTACTGCCTTAGGTAATGGATTTCGTTGAATGTAAGAGTATCATATTCAGAAATATCATCTCACATAAATATTGTGTCCTAAATATTGTTTACAAAACATTGTCTATTGGGTGTAGATTTTCTATTATTAAGTCTAATGGGGAAATATTTTTGTAGGCAATATTTAGGACACAATGTTAATGTCAGTCACTATTATGACTGTGATAGCCTGGAAGCATACCAACATAGACTCACATTTCTAATCAAGATACTTGGGGAAAGAGAACAACGTTTTCTCTTCCTGTAGAACAATGTATATATATTTGGTTAAACTTGTTAGACCTTATTGTCTCCGACGTTGGTAGGCATAAATATCTGGTTATGTTTTTAAAACTATGGTGTGGTGTAGCATGTTCTGTGATTTTGTGGAACAGTGTAGCACATGTGGTATGATATGGCACCTCCATTCAAAATGACGTACAATCACCCATTCACTGGCTCTTCCATTCATACAACTACACACACCTGTCACTTGGTAAGCACTATCACTAATACAAGGCCAAACCTACTGACTTTGACAATGATTGTTCTATTTGTAACAGGGATAGTGCCTGGCTCGCCAGTTAAATATGTGTATTTGTAAAGTGCACGTTCACCCAGAACGATATCTTGGAGCTCAATAACACGTCTATTGTTACCAACTCATTGATACTCATTTTATCAACCTCAGGAGGATGAAAATCTGACTTGATCCTCAAGGTTTTAGCTCGTGACCATCAGGCTGAACACAGGCCCCTACAGTGGACGCATTAGATCACTAAGCTACCAGACCCAGTTGCTATACATTCTTATTGAGTTCTGTCTTACATTTCTTTCACTTTCAGGGTGATCACGGAATCAACTTGATGTTATTTTATCTTCTTATTCTACATTGCTAGGGTACTTTTCTGAATATTTTCCCCTTGCCCTGTTCTCTGCAGCCTCTGTGGTTTGCTAGCGTGAAGGGTGGCCCTTTCTTCTCCCGCTAGTGCTGCTTCTGAGTTGTGACCATGTCTTGCACCGGAAAGACATTTATATCTGGGTTAGGAGCATCTGCACAAGGGACGTGACCAGTATTCGCACCAATGGTGCTCCAAAGACTAGCTCACCTGGGCCTTTCCAGACTTTACTGGAACAAGCGCATAAAGACACTGTCTCATTGTGGGACACCATGCTCTTCCTCACTGGTACTGTGCCTTCCCGTGGCAACAAAAGAAATCATATCCTATCCTTCACTTATGTTCATCCTACCCCTGTGAGAATGCTCACCTTGGCCCCTTGGTCACAGGAGCGAAGACCGAGGACGGATGCAAATATCCCCACCTCCCTATCGATCGGAAGGGACCAACTAGGTCAAAGCCACAGTTCGACCAACAGGGAAAAGGGGAAGGGAGACAGAGAATAAACAAGTGAAGCTCACGATGAGGTAGCGTGGCCCGAGATACTTCGATCAAGGATTCTTCTAGGTGCTTTTCTTCCTGTGGTAGAAAATAAATAACATTAATATCATACACCCTGCAAACTCCTTCCCTCAAATTATGTGTAGTAATTCTGCAAGAGTACCTGTGTAATTTCCTTTTCCTGAGTATATGATCATAAGGTTAATTGGACTCGGCAGGGTATGCTATGGAATGTGAAATAAGATTATAAGCAGTCATTCATTACTTCTATGATAATAACTCTCATTTACGTATAATTGTACATCTGCAAAGGCATACCTATCAGTCTATTCATGCTCCTTTAACATCCATGCACAGTAAGGGAGTACTATAAACGTAAGTACAAAAACATAGCACAAATAAATCCATATTTGCTGTAAGATAATGCACCACCATAAATGGGTTCCCCTTTTCTTCAGAGCTTCCCTAGTACAAACAAGACTGTCAAAGGCCTCCAATATAAGTCTTTGTAGCTTTTTAATTACAAATATCTGTCCTTTAGTCTTTTACAGAATCAAAGTGTCCAACAATGTCTATTATATACGGAGCTGGACGCCAGTGTCCTTAAATCAGATAAGTAATCATGCAAACTGTGCAAGTTTTGAAGTGCTGAGTACGTTACCAGTATTTATTGTTCCAAAAGTAAGGATACTTGTTGGATTTTCTTTCCGTGAAGATGGACTCCTCAGAACTCCAGAGCAGCGGAGGACTCCACGGCCAAACACGCCGTTAAACCACGGAACGGAGAGCGCTGAGAGGCGAGAACGCCAGGGAAGCAGGTGAGTTCCCAGGCAAAAACCCCAGGGACGAGAACGCCAGAGAAGCAGATAAGTGCCTGGGTGGGACACCCAAGGACGAGAACGCCAGAGAAGCAGGGAAATAGGGTGAACACCTGGCATTGAGGTAAATTCTGGACAGGACTGTAAAAAATTCAGGACAAAAATTCAGGAAGAAGGGTCAAAATTCAGGACAAAAATTGAAGATCAAACGTCAGTTTTACAGACACACCGAAGAGAGGCCATGCCTCACTATGTTACCAGTGCATTTATATACTTTTTTTCAACATAGCACTATTTATTCACAGTGGTCTTGTTGTGATTGCGTCCTAGTATGCTACATTCAGATGTCACATTAGGTCCTTGTTCAGGATGCCCTTTGGCACTGTGTCAAGGCAATCACCACTACCCAAATCTACCCAATCTTTCTTAAAGAGAAAGTAACTACAACATTTTGATTATGTTTCTGAACATTTTAAAACCCTGGTAAACAGTTTGGGAAACATGATGGCAACTAACCTTATGCTAGTTTAAACAAATTGAACAAAAACATCTGGCTCACCCCAACCACCCATGGACTTTCAACCTTAAAAAATTAAATAAGGCAGGGCAGATGGTGTGGGCGACAGTCTCACACTTAATGTCAGGGTGTGAGGTATCCACAACTTGTCTGTAGTCTCACAGCACTAGAGTGTATGTCAGGGAATGTATCTCAGAACCGGGAGCCCGGACTACCAATCAAAGATAATAAAGGGGGAGGATGAAATTGAGATCAAATGGGAGGTTGTTGCTAAGAACCAGATAAATAAGGAAGAGAAGAACAAGGTGAGACAATTCCTAAAATCTGACAAGATGGGTCCACCAAGACTATCAGAAGGTACTGGGTACTTGGGAACCGTCTCTGCAGACAAGAAAGAAACAGAAAAGGCACTGACAAGTGGTTGAACAAGCAGCACCCATCCACCTTGGCAAACTCTTCTGGTGCAATGGTCCGCTGTTCGTGCTTGTGAAGGGTGAGCATGGGCAAGACCCCTTGCAAGGTTGTGCCAGGCAATTGCCCACTTTGTCCATGTCTTAAAATGGTTTTGAAATTGAACAAAAGCCAAACTAGTGATCTGGGTTATCCCTAAGTGTCAAGTACACATAGAATCTTCAAAATATTTGGGATACAAATTGCATAAATAAAATGTAAAAACTTTAAAATGTAATTAGTGTTTCTTTAACATATGGCACTGTTTTCCCCTTTATATACAATTAAACCTCAGACTGAACTGGGAACCAGTTACCTTTCAATACCTAGTGATTAATACCTACCATTCTTCCACTGATTTGCAGGATGGAAATCTCGACAGAGTGTCACGGTCCCTCCAAGCCCAGTTAGCTTTTTGGTCTTCTCTTCTGCTTTCTGTAGTGGGCCACGTGGCACTAGTGAAGATGGTGTGCTACCCTGATGATAGGATTATTTTGCAAACCTTCCCCTGCTCGTCCTTCTTTCCTTCTTCAGACATGCCACACATCTGATTTGGGTACTGGGGTGCAGTCGGGTAGCTCTTTCCGTTCTAAAGCTACCAGTGACTGTGGGTGGATTAGGCCTTCTGGACTTAGAAGGCTATTATTCAGCTGCACAGGTGCAATAGGTGGCTCCCTCGGTTTCTGACTGCCCCCCCTGCATGAGATGGGGTTTATCCATAAAGATTTTATGGAGGGCTTACTGCACTGCTCATTGTTTCATACTGACCATTCTGCGGCTCACCATCCGGGGTTATCATGCACAGCTTTCTCTTGCCTTGCTAGAACCTGTAAACTCACTGATACGAAGAAACCTGAGCTCCTGTACTACCTTTGCTAAGCCTTCCCACTCGCACAGGATGGCTGTGCTCAGAACAACTCCATCAGTGGGATGCTGCAGGTGTCTTAAAATTGGGGGATTTGTTTCTGGATGGCGAGCTACTACATTTCCAAACCCTTGTGGCAGACTACCATCTTCACCCCGGTCAACTCCTTACAATCATTAAATGCCCTATTTCATGTCTGCCACCTAGCACTAACCCTACTTGTGGTGTGCCAGAAGCTCTACACTATAGGGACTGGTAGCAAACTGATAGAATGGGTGTACAGACCTTTCCTGTAACACTGAGACCACTCCAGGTCTTCTAGTCATACTACCTGGGAGATTGATGTGGCCAAACCTCTGCAAGATATGGACTGAACTTAAATACTAGACTTTCCCCACAAAGTATCCCACAGCTGTCACTTTTAGTACATTCATAGAGCTTCCTTTAGAATGCATTCTGCCCATTGCTTGCCATTGGCTTTGTAACTCACATTTCGTTGCTTTCAGTTTGCTAGCTTTATTTGTTTTAGGCTATGCAGCCTGAGTTCATCCCTTCCCTTGCCCAAACCTTATTTATAGTATCCTTCTGAGTGCTCCCTTTCTGTAAACAGGCTTGTAAATCTTGTTCTGATCTCATCACATTTGCTGTGCATTCAAAGAACAAGGTCAAATGTCAGGCACTGTCTTTAGTGGGAACTTGGTTTTTACTTTTCTTTCTCTGACTTTAGAGTGAGAGGATTTATGCAACAATCCTGCTGGTTACTGGGGTTAGGAAAGAGTTTTTTCTATCACATGACAACACTTAAATAAACTTCAGAACATATCAGAATTAGGAGTAAAAATGAAGCACATTGTTGTTAATTCTGAACTGTGCTGGAAACAAATACCTTTAGATGATTAAAACAAATCATTGCATTAGGTGATGCAAGTTCCACACATCATCGTCTGTGCACTGTATAGTTGTATTTGAAAAACTGTATGTCTGTGTAATGTAACGGTCATTTCAATCAAAAACGTGTTGGTTGTAATGGTAGTGTGTTACCACACCATGCATACTCCACTCCACTCTGCTCTGCACCATTCCACACCACTGCACCCTACTCTGCATCACTCCACTTTACACCACTCCATGCCACTGCAACCTCCTCCACTCTACTCTATGCCACTTCACACTACCCCTCTCTACTCTACTCTGCACTACTCTACTGTTTGTCAATGCACTTTATGTCTCTCTACACCACTGCACTCTGCACCTCTGCACGCTATACCACTCCAGTCTAGGCAACACCAATCTAGTCTGCACAACTCCACTCTATGCCACTGTGCAACACTGCACTGTACGCCACTACACTCTATGCTAATACACTCTATGCTAGTGCACTTTACTCTGTAACACTCAACTCTGTGCCCCTGCACTCTACATCAATACACTGTACGTCGCTCTAATGTACTCTATGCCACGGCACTCTACACCACTTTACTCTATGCCATCACACTCCATGCCACACTATGAAACTCCACTCTAGCCTGCACCTCTCCACTCTACTCCACTTCACCTTACTGTGAAACAATCTACTTTACACCACTGCACTCTGCATCACTGCATTCTATGCAACTGCACTCTACCCTACACCTCTCCTCTCTATGCCACTGTACTCTAGTCTTGAACAATCTATTCTGCGCCACTGTACTCTACTCCACTCTGCCCCACTGCACTCTACTTCAATGCACTCTGAACAACAGCACTATACACCACTGCACTCTGACACTCTACTCTGCAACACTGCATTGGCCGCCACTATACTCTACACCACTCTACTCTGTACTTCTGCATTCTGCACCCATACATTCTATTCCACTGCACTCTATACCACTCTACTCTGCATAACTCCACTCTACTTCACTACACTTTACAGTACTATACTCTGCATTGCACCACCCTACACTACTCCACCCTGCACCACTCTACACTACTGCACTCTATGCCACTGCACCACTCTACACTACTGCACTCTGTCACTCTCTTGTAAGCCACGCTACTCTACTGCACTCTATGCCACTCTACTCTGCCCCATGCCACTCTATGCCACTGCACTGTACGCCAATGCACTCCAAGCAACTGCACTGTACCCCACTGCCCTTTACTCTGCACCACTGTACTCTATGCCACTGCTCTCTGTACCACTCTCTGTCATTCCACACCACTGCACTGACACTCTACTCTGCAACATTTCACTCTCCACCACTGTACTCTCCACCACTGTACTCTGTAGTACTCCACTCTATGCCACTGCACTCTACAGCACTATACTCTACTCTGCACTACTCTACACTACTCTACTCTGCACCACTCTACTCCACTGCACTCTATGTGATGCGAGTCTACTCTGCACTCTATGCCACTGCACCACTCTGCACTACTGCACTCTCTGTCACTCAATTGTATGCCACTCTAGTCCACTGCACTCTATTCCACTCTACTCTGCCCCCATGCCACTGTACTCTATGCCAATGCACTCTGCACTGTATGCCACTGTCCTCCACTCTGCACCACTGTACTCTACGCCACTGCTGTCTGTGCCACTCTACACCACTGCACTGACACTCTACTCTGCAACATTGCACTCTCCGCAACTGTACTCTACACCAATCTACTCTGTACCACTGTATTCTATGCCACTACACTCTATGCCACTTTATTCCTCATCACTCCACTCTACGCCACTGCACTCTACAGCACTATACTATACTCTACTCTGCACCACTCTACATTATTCCGCTCTACACCACTCTATGTCACTGCACTCTATGCCACACGAGCCTACTCTGTATTCAGTGCCACTGCACCACTCTACACTACTGCACTCTCTGCCACTCTATTGTATGCCAGTTTACTCCACTGCACTCTATGCCACTCTACGCTGTCCCCCGCCACACCATGCCACTGCACTCTAAACCACTGTACTCAACACCAGTGCACTCTAAACTACTGCATTGTACCCCACTGCACTCTACTCTGCACCACTGTGCACTATGCCACTCCTCCTATGCCACTCAGCTCCACTCTACACCACTGCACTGGCACTCTACTCTGCAACATTGCACTCTCTGCCACTGTACTATACACCACTTTACTCTGTACTACTGCATTCTATGCCAATACACTCTACACCACTGCACTCTATGCCACTTTACTCTGCATCAGTCCACTCAACACCACTATGCCACTACCTTTTAGCCATGCTGAACAGCAGCCACTCTGGTGTATAACATGGCTAAAACACATTGACAAAGCCAATAACTCTTGCGCAGATGAGACATATTGGCTATGCCAATGTTTGTTAGTACTATAAGGTATGGAGGTCCTGTTAATGTGTAAGTCCTTATTTTAAACATGCATTACACACATCATAATATAGAATGCTACAAAATGCGCAGATACATTTCGGTTGAATAAAAAAAAAGTCCTTCTAAAATGCAGATTCCAATCATATACAGTTTATACCTAGTACTAACATTTTTTATAACAGTCCAATAATCAGAAAGCTTCAAGTGACTCCGTTGATTAAAGTCAATGTATGTTTTCAAGCTCCTTTACATTTGCAGATTTACCAGTTGTGCACATTTGCATTTCCTTAAGGAAGGAGACACCTTGGCAAGAAGGCATTTTCTTATCTGTCTGCCCCTTCCTCCCTCAAAGCACAGGAGACTCCCTGCCTTTCAATCCAGCTAGGGAAACTGATCTGTCCTAATTACCTTTTGTCCTTTAGGTGAAAGGCTAAAATTACAGACAAATGCTGTCCATTAAGCCTTTCATCACAGACAACGGACAGCAGGGCAAAATTACGGGCAGTCCGTGAAAATTACGGACGGGTGGTCACCCACAGGTAAATGTGTGAAGGCAAGTAACGCGGCACCAGGAAGTTGCATCCGAACAACTTCAGCAATGGCAAGCAGCTTTCTCGGAGATGACACGTGTCTTATAGACAAAGCGTACCGCCCTTGTCGCTGACGGAGACTTCACAACCCCTACAATACCCCAAAAAACCTGATATCTGAAAGTTTGGCCCAGATTCTCAAAGCTGTCAGGCAACTAAGCTCCGCACCCAAAGATGCTACGCTGCATTGCATGATAGGGACAGAGCAGAAAAGTGTCATATTTACAGAGATATGGCACTCTCCTCCTCTCTCCCTAGCGCCTGTGCAAATTTGTGCTGCCTAGCGCCACGCACACACTTTAGCACTATGGTGCACCAGAAAAGTTTAAAAGCTGTTCCATCTTTGTATATGTGCTGTGCAGTGCATCCATGCAAAGTCGGAAAAGCACAGAGAAATGAAAACATTTCTCAGTTTCATGTCTGCTTTTAAATGGCCTTTATGTTTGGCACAAAACCCTGTCTACTAATGTTAGTAGATAGGGTTTTGCGTAAAAAAGCATGGGTGGTTGCATGGGATCGTCCATGTACCACCCATGTAATGGCCCCGTGGCGCTAAGTAACACCAAGCAGTGCTTAGCCCGGTTTGCGTTACTTTTACTGTACTTTCCAGCGCAAAACAAGTTTTGCACTGGAAAGTAAATTGGAAAAAAACATTTTGGCCCTAATTTATACTTTTTTTGTGCTGCATTACCGTCATTTATTGACGCAAAAGCGGCGCAAGCTTACAAAATACAATTGTAATTTGAAAGTTTGCACCGCTTGTGCGTCAGAAAATGGCGGTAATGCAGCGCAAAAAAAAGTATACATCAGGGCCTTGGTGCTGGTATCGCAAAATGTTTGTGAAACTCCCCCTTCAAATATAATTTTTGGAGGCTAGGGCAAGGTTTGTGGGACATTTTCAACCATAAAAACACCTGTTAGTGGGTACTTTTAAAGACACAACTTAAATCCGTGCATGCCCTTATATATCTCCTCTTTTTCTTTCACTTTCAGATACCTGTAGCTGTCTGTTGGAGACTTCATGTTACCAATAACGTGCAACATATATAAACAAACATAGATACAATACAGAGAGTGGGTTTTGGTCAACCCCCTTGGCCAAATGGCTGTTGGCATTTCTTTTTAGCAGTTGTCATTAGCTGGGTGGGTTGTCCTTTAATACATGGCATTTCTTCAAATGTTACACTGGTCTTTAAGTAGTCCTCTGTGGTCACCTCTCACTTGTTGGCAAAACGTTTTACCTCGGGCCCCTCGCTGTCTTTGGGCCCGACCCTCAACTCCAGAGCAGGATGTGGCCCCCAACGCACCCTTCACCCAACACGTGGAGTCGTTTTCTCAAAAATATATGAATAATAGTATTCCACAAATATGAACCAAACAAGGAAGAAAGATAGAGCATCAAAAGACCTAAATACTGATAACGAAATACCTAGTACAGTTTTCTATACACCCTGGCACCAAGGACTCAGTCAATGTGTCATCCCGAATCAGAGAAACCAGTTGCACTTTAACCCCCTCAAATCCACTGAGTAATATTTGAGATGTGTTTCAGAGGCACCAGAAAACTCAGCTTCAATATATCCACACATCTCTGAGGCTCTGAACGCATGGGGTGAAAATCCAACCAGAATACTGCAAATACCCGCGGATCACACTTACCAAAACCGATTACGTGACAGTGCTATTGGGGACCTCCCGTTCTGCACAGCTGGACGCTCTGTATCTGCACTGCGAATGGGGAAACGACTGCAGCTGCTATTGGAGTGAGGCCCAGCTAGAGAGCGTCATCCGCTCGTGAATGCGGCAAGGGAACCGGCTGCGGCCCTTGTTAGCGCTCTAGCATCAACAGACCTGCGGGACCCTGTAGGGAGACCTCAAGGAAAGCAGAAGGGGGCACTGACCCTCGGAGCCTGGGCACACAGAGCAGCGACATCTGGAGAAAGCCCCCACTACGGAACTGAGAGGTTGGGCGAGGTCGGAGTAGGCCAACGAATGGAGGAGCGCACATCAAACAAGAGGTGTGAGAGGAATGCGTCTGCGTTAAACGAAACTCATAGGAACGAAGCACATAGAGTGGCTCGGACAGTAACGTTCTCCGTGCCCTGGGAAGATTTTAAAGAGCAGCGGTGCCTACCTGGGTATCAGGAGAGCAGAGGTCTGCCCAGAGGACCATATAAGCCATACGGCAAAACACTGAATTTAGGGGTAGTTTTATGAAAAGTGTCGCTGCACCTAGTGCAGCAACACTTTTCTTGCACCCCTTAGTGTCCCCTAACGCCACCATGTATGCGCTGTATTTAAAATACGGCGCAACATGGCGGTAGTTAGGAGTACTATCGTCATAACTCTGTATGCTGGTCCGGGTCTTTGCAGGATAAGCGTCAAAATTTAGCACCACATTTTTTTACGGTAATCCTGCACAGCACCCCGAGGCCCATTGAAAACAATGGAAGCCTCCCTTTAACGCCTGCTGTTAGCAGGCGTTAAAAATTTCAATAAAAATGATGCAAATAAATCTCTTAGATTTCATTGCACCATTCTTTTGCCCCCCCCAGGCCGGAACTCCCCCTTGCATACATTATGGTGCAGGCATAATGTGGTGCATATGGCACAGGCATAACGTGGCGCAAGGGGTTACAAAGTGGTGCAATGCAAACACTGCAACACTTTGTAAATATGGCGCAATGTTTTTGGCCTTCCAACGCCACATTAGCGTGAACAAAATTATGCTAACATGGTGTTGGAACGGCGCTAGGCCCTCTTAAATCTGGGCCTTAATCTGCTTGTGCCCCCATCAGCAGCCTGCAGATAGCAAGGAGGGTGAGTCAGGGCTCGGAGTTGTGAAATACTTACAGATAGAACATTAACAAACTACAGTAGCCCAAGAGAACACCACAGCTACTGTGAGGATGAGACAGTAGGCCCTGTACTGTACAGAGAATGCAGACAGAAAGCAGGCCAAACGAATGAGCAAGGCACCATGGTGGGGTAGGAAGCTGGCTCTGTATATACTAAATCAAAATGAGATACAGTGTGCAGAGTCCAGGGGTTCCCCAGAGGCTTAACAGAGGCTAAAGTAGATAATAATAATAATGCTCTCCTTTGTGGTAGTGTGATTCAGTAGTTAGGCTTATCAGAAGGTAGTGTGAAGCATTTGTTGTACACACACAGACAATAATAGAGGCACACACTCAATGACTTAACACCAGACCAAAGGTTTTTATGTAGCAAAAATATATTTTCTTAATTTATTTCTAGAACCACAACATTCAAGTTGCAGGTAAGTGCATTAATAAATACATATTTCAGATATGAATTAATATTACTTAGATTGGAATCGGTAAGTTATACAGTTTAAGAATAAATGGCAATAATTAGTTTTAAAAGCTGAAACTTCAATTTTCCAAACAGTTCCTGGGAAGAGGAAAAGTTAGTACGATTTACAGCTAATTACTCGACTTATAGTTCCAGTCTCCAGGGGTTAGGAAGTCCACAAGTTGGGGTTCAAGTTAACCCCACACACCCACCACCAGCAACAACGGGCCGGTCGGGTGCAGAGGTCAAAGTTGAGGCAAATTTAATATGGGCTTCTATGGAAACTGGGGGCACTCGGTTTCAGATCTGTTGGCAGGTAAGTACCCACGTCTTTGGAGGGCAGAACTGGGGGGTTTAGAGGAGCACTGGGGGGGCACTAGTAGGCACCAAACTCACACCATCAACGGTGCAGTGGTGGCCGGGTGCCTGTGCAAACAGCATGTGGGGCTCTCAATGCTTTTGTATGAGGGCGCCGGAGGGGTTACTTACATGCTGACGGCTGGGTCCAAGGGGTCGGTTCGGGAAAACCACAGGCTGGACAAGAAGGAGGGCCACCTTCTGAACGTTGCTGCACCGATGGTCGGGTTCTCCAAGACCTGAGGGCTGCGGGTGCAGTGTACCTTTAGACATCTGATATCTTCGTCCGGAGCTTTCGCGGTCAGGGGGGTCCTCTGGATTCACACTGCAGGTGTCGTCATGAGGGGCAGATTAGGTCAACCCAAGGTTGGCACTTGCTTGGAATTGCCTGGGGATCCTCTGTAGCTGGTTGGGCCACCTGGACATGGACCATAGGTGTCGGGTGCAATGTGGTCAGGACTTGTGGATCTGAGGAGGCTCTGGAGTCCTTAGATGTAGTTTCTTCTTGGACAGGGCCACTGTCCATTGGAGTTCTTGGTCCTTTGCAATGCAGAGCAGTCCTCTGGAGCTTGGCAGAGGTCACTAGTCCCACAGAATGCACCGCTTTCTTGCTGCAGATTCTCTGAAGCAGGAGACAGGAAGTGGGGCTGGGGCCAAGTCAGTTTGTGTCTTCCTTCTTCTCTGCTGGGGGTTCATCTTAGCAGTCCTTTTTCTTTCTTGTGAGGTCACCATGAATCTCATGACTTAGGTTTAGGGGAGCCTTTAAATCCTGGATTTAGGGGTGTTATAGTGGTTAGAGGGCAGTGGCCAATGGCTACTGTCCCTGAGGGTGGCTATACCCTTCCTGTCTCCACTCCCTTTGGGAGGGGGGCACAAACCTAACCCTATTAATCCCTGTCCTCCAAACTAAGAGGGATGATTGTGCAGGGAGGGGGTGTCACCTCAGCTCTGGACATCTTAGGGGTGGTCCTAGCTGGGGTGATCACTCCTCCCTGTTTTCCCTAATTGTCCCCCCGGACTTGCCACCAAAAGTGGGGCTTTGTCCAGGGGATGGCAGCTCCGCAGGCTGGACTGCCCTGGGGCACTGTAATCTGAGGCTTGAGCCTTTGAGGCTCACCGCCATCTGTTACAGTTCCTGTGGGGGGGGAGGTGTGAAGCACCTCCACCCAGGACAGGCATTGTTTCTGACCACAGAGTGCACAAGGGCACACACCCCATGTGGCCAGAAACTTGTCTGTATGTGGCAGGCTGGCACAGACCGGTCAGTTCTGCAATAGCACTTTGGCTAACATACAGGGGGGATCTAAGATGCCCTCTGTGTACAATAAAGCAATGGAACCAGTGTGGGTTCATTGTGATGAGGAGTTTGATACCAAACTTCCCAGTATTCAGTGAAGCCATTATGGAACTGTGGAGTTCGTAAAGACAGACTCCCAGAACATATACTCAATATGGTTACACACTGCACTTACAATATCTAAGAATGGACTTAGACACTGTAGGGGCATACAGTATTGCTGATATAGCTATGCCCTCACTTGTGGTATAGTGCACCCTGCTTTAGGGCTGTAAGACTTGCTAGACGGGTGACTTACCTAAGTCATAGGCAGTGGTTTGTGGGTATGGCACCCTGAGAGGGGTGCCATGGCGACTTTGCTTTGTACTCCCCACCAGCACACACAGCTGCAAGGGCAGTGTGCATGTGCTTGGTGAGGGGTCCCCCAGGGTGGCATAACACCTGTGACAACCCTTATGGACCTTCCCTGGCCACAGGTCCCTTGGTGCCAGGGGTACCTTTAACAAGTGACTTAACTGTGTGTGCCAATTTTGGAAACAAAGGTATAGCTTTTGGGAAAGAACAATGATGCTGGGGTCTGGTTAGCAGGATCCCAGCACACTTTCAATCAAAGTTGGCATCAATATCAGGCAAATCGTGGGGGGTAACCATGCCAACAGTGGCATTTTCTTGCAGGTGGCGTCAAACACAGACAAGGGAAGTCAGCCACTGACTCGGGAGAGGGAGGAAAAACCCGAGCTGTGAAAGCTAGTGCTAGACATGAAGCAATGTCTGGGAACTATAGACTCTAAAATCAACTCCCTAACAGATAGTCTTAACAGAATGAAGGAGAGATTAGAGGGTCATCACAAGGGACTTGGGATCCTTCAGCAGAGGTTGTCTGACACTGAGGACGCAGGGAACAGCTATAATGAGAAGCTGCTATGGATGCAGACAGAACTGGAGCTCATTAAAGTGAAGAATGAAGACCTGGAATTACACTCTAGGAGGAACAATCTCGCATTAGTTATCATCCCGGAATCCACCAACATGGAAGATATGCTGCAACAATTCTTCCCAGAAGCTGGGTTCATCAAGCTATTTTTTGTGGAACGGGCAAGCAGATCATTAGGTCCCAAAAGATACCCCCACCCCATCCAGAAGACCCAGCCAGCCCTATAATACCAACTCTTCAATTATAAAGATAGGAATTTAGTACTCGGGTTCGCTGAAGAGCAAAAGGAGTTGTCATTCAGGAGAAAGCCCATCTCTGTCTACCTCAACTTCACCCTAACAGTCCAGATAATGTGGCAAGACTTCTAGCCGGCAAAAAAGCTGCTGCAAAAATGGGGATACCGTATACTCTTGCATACCCAGCTAAATTGTGCATCATGGTCAATGGCAAATCCCAGATATACATGGATCCCAACAATGTATGTACATTTGTTGTTGGGGGGGAGGAGCCTGATTCCCCCCAACAACAAATTGACTCAGACTAATGATGTGGATGCCCACCTAAGCGAACTAGACACTCTCCTGGTACCCAAAGGCTGTGAAGCTAAAGGATACTAACAGACATGGTTGCAGTGCGGGACATACTAGTGGTTGAAACACACTGTTGATTGAAGATGAGTAACAAACATCGAGATGTACACCCTACAAATGCCATTCTATGAGCTCCCTTCCCTACTCCCATGCACCCAGCTCCACAGAACTGGTGTGCCTCACGGGAAACTCCCGGAAGAACGAGTCCGGAACCACGAAGTTGTGAAAAACGAAAGCGAAACAACGCTTTCGTTTTCCACGACTCCCTGGTTTCGGTACCTTAACCACGCATGTCTGAACAATGTACATACGTGGTTAAGGTACAGAAGGGAGCCGGAGTGGACGTGGTGAAGGAGGAGGTAAGTTGGGTTGGGTTGGGACTGGGGCTGTTTTGGAGGGCAATAGGGGGTGGGGGATGGGGGAGCTGGGGGTGATTAGGGTTTGAGGGGGCAGGGTTTAGGTTTTAGGGGTGGGGTGGGGACTCAGGGTATTTTTATTTTTTGGGGTGAGGTGGGGGATGGGGTGATTAGAGTTTAGGTGGGGGCAGGGTTTAGGTTTAAGGGGTGGGGGGCTGGGGTGTAAGCATGCTGGGTCGTGCATGCGATTGGTAATGCCTTTACCAGGAATGCATTTACAATGGTAGAATCGTTGTAAACGCATTCGTGGTAAAGGCATTAGTGTTTAGAACGAGGTCATTGTTCTGACCTCGTTGTTGAGCCACGGGTGGTTTAGGCACCCGTGGTTCCGACATATAAACGTGCCTCACTACTTGGCTCTCCTGCGAGTATTTCCCCACCTGGGCATCTCGTGGTTAGAGGGTTGTGTGTCTTGGTTTGTAGTTGGTGGGTAGGGATGAGAGGGAGGTAGGGATTCTGCTCTCAGGTGAGCTGGATGGCATGCATAGGGGCTGTAATCATCAAGGGATAAGGGAAGGTACAGTCCCATTATCTCTACACTGCTTGATAAATTTGCTCTCACTTTGTCCACCTTATAAAAATCACAACTGGCATACTAGACAATAATAGGCATTCCGCACCCCTGCCCTAAAATAATGCTGCTCACATTAATGACCTGGAGGTGCACATGTTGATGGTCTACCTAAATAGATATGCAGTAGGCATAGGCCAGGCCTGCCCCACCTTAAAAAGCATACAGAGTCTAGTCAGGGAAGTGGAATTCCTATTGCCCGAGGCCCGGGACATATTGTTTGGGGCCAAGGGCAACAGGTTTTCATGTTTATTTTTTCCTTGGGACAAGGCCCAGTCCCCACAGCAGAAACCCTTTGGCTGCCAGTTTACAAGAAAGGAATTGTCTGCAGTTGAGGTAATATGTGTGTCCATAAATTATTGCTGTTTGAATGTGTATTTATGATTCATTAATGAAAAGCTTTCATTATTAGGGTGAACACTGTAAATAAATGTTTTAAGGTCACACTGCACTACTGACAGTGGTTCCAGTAATAAAAAAAAGGGTACACTCAAGGTTTGAAACGTTTAACAATATGAGGCTAGGTAAAATGCTCCCAAAATGCGCTCTGATTAGATGCAAATGTTTGCAGAAGCTTGTAAGCAAGAGTGATGATTTTTTGCTTTCAAAATAAAATGTTCAGAAAAAAATGCAAGCAGGAAAAAAACGTTTCACTACTATGAAATTGTAGGTGCTATTTCTTTGAAGAGTCATTTAGTAAAATGTGTTCATGCATGCTGGTATTTCCAAAAAATATTCCTAATGGAATATCAGTGTAACCATTTTCAACAAGATTATGGGAAGCATGAAAATAAACAAGGACTGGCAAAGCCAACCGATCCGACATTTTGTGTGAGTCTTTTGGTTCCGTCAATGCGGGTCCTGTTTTGACATGGCTTTTGTAATACTTTATTGTTGTGGGAGCTGTCAGGCCCTCACCATTGTAAAAAACACTGGCAAAAAGAAAAAAACAGTTTTGGTCTCAAAATGCACACGTTGCCACCAGTTTCGTGAAAAGGCCTCCTCAGCACCTGCCTTGATTGAGTCTGGAGGGGGGGGCCTGACACTGAACAAAACTACTTTTTGTGCCAATATGCTCCTTGTAGAAAAGCAGAATACGAACACTCACAGTAAAAGCCAGTGTTAGACTTTTCATCCTTGGCGTGGTCTCCCTTAGCTTTTTGCCTCTGTTTTCCAGGTTGTTCAGGTGTGCTGGACACTGATTTTGCTGTTTTTGTTACTCTGGGCACTTTACCACTGCTAACCAGTGCCAAAGTGCAAGTGCTCTTTTACAAAATGTGTATGTAATTGGCTTATCCGTGATTGGCATATTTGTTTATTAGTAAGTCCTGTAGTACAGTGCACTAGAGATGCCCAGGGCCTGTAAATCAAATGCTACTAGTGGGCCTGCAGCACTTGTTGTGCCACGCACATACGTAGCTCTGTAATCATGTCTCAGACCTGTCACTACAGTGTCTGTGTGTGCAGTTTTAACTGTAAATTCGACTTGCCAAGTGTACCCACTCGCCAGGCATAAACCTTCCCTTTTCTTACATGTAAGTCACCCCTAAGGTAGGCCTTATGTAGCCCCATGGGCAGGGTGCAGTGTATGGT
This sequence comes from Pleurodeles waltl, assembly GCF_031143425.1. Taxonomy (NCBI): domain Eukaryota; kingdom Metazoa; phylum Chordata; class Amphibia; order Caudata; family Salamandridae; genus Pleurodeles; species Pleurodeles waltl. The sequence continues at coordinate 272,169,330 of NC_090442.1, forward strand.
TAAGGTAAGTCATATAGTAATGTGTTTTATATGTCCTTACAGTGAATATTGCTAAATTCGTTTTTCACTATTGCAAGGCCTGGCCCTCTCATAGGTTAACATGGGGGCTACCTTTAAACCTGATTAAAATGTAGATTCCCTTTGGGAGCGGATGGACATGTGGAGTTTGAGTTCTCTGAGCTCACAATTTAAAAATACATCTTTTAGTGAAGTTGATTTCAAGATTGTGTGTTTGAAAATGCCACTTTTAGAAAGTGAGCATTTTCTTGCTTATACCAATTCTGTGACTCTGCCTGTTTGTGGATTCCCTGTCTGGGGCAGTTTGACAGTTGGGCTGGTTGCACCTTACACTAGATAGTGACACAGAGGGAGCTGGGATGTAGCCTGCATATCCTGATGAGCCATCTGTGCTGGGAGGGTCACTCACACTTGAAAGGGCTATGCCTGTCCTCACACAATGCAGTCTCCAACCCCCTGGTGAGTGTCTGGGGCCTGGCCTGGGCAAGGCAGGATTTCACATTCAAGAGAGACTTTGCTTTGAAGTAGGCCTGCTTCAAAGGAGAAATTGGGTACAAGAAAGGCACCCAAAACCACAGACTTTAGAACACTTCTGGAAACCAAGAGGAACCTCTGCCTGGAGAAGAGCTGAGGAAGAAGAAGCTGCCCTGCCTGTGACTGTGCTTTGTGGAGCTATCCTGCAGCTGCTGCTTCTGCCAGAGTAGGAGGGCAAAGACTGGACATAGTGTACCTTCCATCTTGTGAAGATCTCCAAGGGCTTGATTTAGAGCTTTCCTCCTGTTGTTTGAAGTCTCAGGGACAGCAAAGACTTCTCTCTGCTAGCATCTGGAGTCCCTGGAGAGACTCCTACTCTGCCTTGTGATGCCCATCTAGTTACTGGGACCCTGAAAGGAGAAACTGGCAGCCTAAGAGGAAGAAATCCAAGCACAGAACGTCGTGTGGGGAAAAGATCGACGCGACTCCAATCTGCAGCTGGGAAATAGACACGCTGCCGGCTTCACGGCTGAAAATCGACGCTTGCCTGTAACGCAACTGAAGAATCGATGCACGGAGCTGGAGAAACGACACGGAGCATCGTTGATGCAGGCTGGTGAGATCGCAACCCGTGCTGCGTGGTTTTTGGATCATCGTGCTGCTGGATTTCCAACACAAACACCGCTGAGCGTGTAAAAACAATGCAAGGCCTGCCCGGACCTGAGAGTGCTTACCGGATCGACGCATCGCTCTCCTGCGGAGAGAAGTAACGGCGCGCCCGACCAAACGAAAGGAAAAACGACACAAGGTCTCGCTTGTGAGTGAAATCAACGCATCGCAAGCCCTTTGTGACGCACACTCGTCCATGCGGGGTTATTTATGATGCATCCAAGGTACATTTATACGCTAACAGTGTTAGTGTGTGTTTTAAACTACATAAAGACTCTTTTTGCTTTTTAATTGATAACTTGACTTGGGTATTGTAGATTGTTGTTGTTTTGGTCTTGTTTTGTTTAGATAAATATTTTCTATTTTTCTAAACCTGTGTTGTGTCATTTTGTAGTGTTTTCGTTAAGTTACTGTATGTGTTGGTACAAATACTTTACACCTAGCACTCTGAAGTTAAGCCTACTGCTCGTGCCAAGCTACCAAAGGGGTAAGTAGGGGTTAGCTGAGGGTGATTCTCTTTTACCCTGACTAGAGTGAGGGTCCTTGCTTGGACAGGGGGTAACCTGACTGCCAACCAAAGTTTAATAAAAACAAAATGACTTTGTGACTGAAAAACCTAATTAGGGTCCCAATTCTTAAAGAAAGTCACAAAAGTGCACCCATGGTATATGTTGTTGAATTAGTGACTTTCATGAATTCACACAAACTTACAGAAGTAGACCAGGAAATCGTACTCCTAGACAATATTTTTTATCTGTATTTTAGCACAAGCAAATATGCACATGTTGATTTTCTCATGTAAAAATCTATTGAGCATTAACAAGTTCACTTTCCCTCCAACCACTTTTTTCCCAACCCTGGAAGAACCTCTACTTCTGCCACTGTCAGGAGTAAATTTCCAACCATTTTCACTATGAGAAAAGATTAAAGAAGAGCTGGTGAAAAGCCTTAAAATATGCAAGTTAGTAGGCTTGCAGACTCAAAGGCATTCCAGCCATGGAACTATTGCTTACAGCTTCCTCCAGCCCCAGTATGTAAATCTGCGGAAAGGTGGCAAAATAAGCAAATTGCTATATTAGGCATTGTATTTGCAAGTATTCAACCCCGACTATAGTAGTTGCCCAGGCATAATCAGAGAGGCTGTGATCAGAACCCTTATATAACGAGATAGCTTCCATAATGTGTCACCGCACTACATGGCACCAAAGGGACAAGTAGATTTTTTTACAGGATGAATAGAATTAAGAAGCAACCTGTCCCATGGACAAGTAGATATTTTATTAAATTCCACAACCCTGCTAGTTTAGGAGCGAGCTGTGTTGGGACGTGATACACAGCCTCCTATTCCACCTACACTAAAGGCATAGCAGTGGTGGTGCACAAGGGGTTGCCACTACACGTTTCAAAGGTGGTGGCTAGTCCAGAAGGACAATACATTATACTGCACTACCAGGTGCAGAATTGGGCACTTCTCATAACAAATGTGTATGGGCCCAATTACGATGTGCCATCCATATATGCCGAAACTTACTGCCACACTGTGCATGCCAAACATCGAACCATTCTTGGGGGAGAGGATTTCAATACAGTTCTCAACCTGGGACCAATAGGAAGCAACAGCCTGTGACTGTCCGGTACCTGCTTGACACTATAACGGTTATATCCTTGGCTGACTATTCCTTGTGACGCACCCTGCAGAAAGGGAGGACACATAATATTCCATGGTTCATGACATGTGGTCTCTATTGGTTTATTGGCAAGATACAAAAGACACCTATAATTGGATTCCCCATTTTTCACGCTTACTGAGAACCCTCTCTGACCACTCGCCTGTCATTTAAACTTTGAACAATCCCAATATTAGCCCAATAAAGGTGACTTGGAGATTGCCACCCGGCACCCTGCATGACCAGGCTTTCAGAGAGACAAACCGAAGAAACACTGAAGACTATTTCACACAGACTGTAGGATCTGTGAAGAATGTTGGGGTTCTTTGAGAGGCATTCAGACTAGAGGCTCAGGGGATGTGTATATCCAAGCACTCAGTTATCCTACCGGACATCCTAACAGAATCAACCTGCTTGAAAGAGAGATTAAGGAGCATGAGATACAGATGTCTAATAGCGGCAAACACGAGCTGTGAGCGAAATTAGATTGAAATTCATTGAAATTGAAGAAATAGGTGAAAGGTAACTTAAGTTCCAGAGGCAGCTGCTCCGCTAAGACAGAGGAGTGCCGCCCTGCTGCTTTGACCAGAAAAATACAACGGTAATTACGGATCGTTATCATCATTTTATTTTTAGGTGAGGCAGCAGGATAGGAAGGCGCTGAAGCAGGACACTCACACAAATCACGACGCTGCTGTCATGCAGGTGACAGCAGCATCGTGATTGGCTTAGGGGAGTCTGGAAGCCTGTGTGCTTCCGGACCAGGAGGAGGATGGAGGACACGAACGCGTCTCTGACTTCAACAGGTAAGTTGTTAATTTTTTTAGTTAAAAAAAAAAGAAATGTTCCCATCCCCGCCCGCCACCCCAGTTGAGTGGCAGCCTCCACTGCTTCTAACAGCATGCAAGCCGCAATAAATGGAGTGTCTTGCCAGCGCTGAAAGTGTGCGTTGTCTCCCTAGAAGCACTATGACAAAATGAAACAGTTATACAGCACCAGCTTGTTCTGTTGCCACAAAGAATGAAAGGGCTGGCTTGTGAACTCTGTTTATTAACCAACTGTTTTTTTATTGGTCTGTCTAAATTGTATGGAACATGTGTAGGCCATGAAAACTGGCACTTCAGCTTTGCAAGTAAGTGGAGGGAGTTACTGTAATCTGACTGAGCAGTATTTATGGAGTCCACCTTGGAAGAATGAAAGGCTGACTGTTACTCCCTGGAACTTAAATCACTAATGTACAGCTTGTAGCAGGAGCCCCGCAGCAGGTACATTACCTGCTTTGCAGTCTTACCAGTAGGTAAATTTAAAAAGAGTGCCTGCACTGCAGGACCCTGCAGTGTTAGGGCACGAGGCACCAGAAGCAGCACGTGGGCGAAACTCCACACACGACGGCACAAAGACTACAAGTCCAGGAAGAAGATGGAGGCGAAGAAGAGGTACTGACTTATAGTAGGTAAAGAAATGTGAGTAACTTTGGAGCCACGTGGGAGCCAGCTAATGGTTAGTAAAAGGAAATGAGAGGGATGTGAGACCCAAATGAGACTCAGCCAATGGTAAACTGAGGTAAGTAATGGGTGTGGTTTGAGTCCCTTTTAGGATTAAAAAAAATATATATTGGATTTCCCTAGCCCAGCGTAAGCACAATGTAGGCAAAACCTAAAAATGGCAGTAGTAACATTTATCAAAAGTTTAAACAAGAGAAATAATCCACCACAATTGCTGTTATACATTTAGAGCAATATTACCCCATTCTGGTACTTCTAAGTGCTAAGCCAATTCTACGCCATGAAAAAATTGTTTCAGAGATGATTGACACCTGCATACCTGTTTGAACAGTGGTACTCTTGTGGTAAACTGATAGCAAGTTCTGTTCTTGTTGTGTGAGACCAGCTGCCCTGATACGTTCTGCCAGAGGAGAGGTGAGGGCTAAGTGCATCCCCGGTAGACTTGACTTAGAATCTGTGATATGATGCTGTAGGGCCCATCTCCCTTTCGCCTGGCGTGAAGGTCCCCACTCTCACCCCTCACTCTTTGTGTTCAGCTTTTATTATCTTATTTCACTGTTGTTAGAACTCTGAGAGTAAGTGTTAGAAATGGGGTCTTTGGTTGACAGTCAGGTTACCCCCTGTTCAAGCAAGGACCCTCACTCTAGTTAGGATAAAAGAGAATCACCCTCAGCTAACCCCTGCTTACCCCCTTGGTAGCTTGGCAGAGCAGTAGGCTTAACCTCAGAGTGCTGGGCGTAAAGTATTTGTACCAACACACACAGTAACTTAATGAAAACACTACAAAATGACACAACACCAGTTTAGAAAAATAGGAAATATTTATCTAGACAAAACAAGACCAAAACGACAAAAATCCAACATACACAAGTCAAGTTATGATTTTTAAAAGGTTTAAAATAAAAAGAGTCTTTAGGTAGTTGTAACACCACACTAGCGCTGCTAGCGTGAAAATGTACCTGGTTTGCGGCAAAAATAACCCCGCACGGGCGGTGTGCGTCGAAAATAACCCGGCACGGGTATATGCGTCGAAAACAGCTCGGCTCGGCGAGGCGCGTCGAAAAAGCCAGCCACGCGACGGTCCGAAGTCCCGCGGCGCTGGTTGCGATCTCTCAGCCTTCGTCAGCGATGCTGCGCGTCGTATCTCCTGCTCCGGGCGTCGATTCTCCGGTCGCGTCTCCAGCGGCGTCGTTTCTCAGCTGCGGAGCCGGCGTCGCGTCGTTTTCTCAGCCGCGATCGGATTCGCGTCGATCTTTTCTCCGCACGGTGCGCGGTGCGTGTATTTTTGTCCTTAGGCTGCCAGCCTCTCCTTTCAGGGTCCCAGGAACTGGAAGGGCACCACAGAGCAGAGTAGGGGTCTCTCCAGAGACTCCAGGTGCTGGCAGGAAGAAGTCTTTGCTATCCCTGAGACTTCAACAACAGGAGGCAAGCTCTACATCAAGCCCTTGGAGATTTCTTCTTCAAGATGGAAGGCACACAAAGTCCAGTCTTTGCCCTCTTACTCAGGCAGAAGCAGCACTGCAGGAAAGCTCCACAAAGCACAGTCACAGGCAGGGCAGCACTTGTTCCTCAGCGATCAGCTCTTCTCCAGGCAGAGGTTCCTCTTGATTCCAGAAGTGTTTCTAAAGTTTGTAAGTTTGGGTGCCCTTCTTATACCCATTTTAGTCTTTGAAGTCACCTTCCTTCAAAGGGGACTCACACCTTCTCGTGAAATCCTGCCTTGCCCAGGCAAGGCCTCAGACACACACCAGGGGGCTGGAGACAGCATTGTCAGAGGCAGGCACAGTCCTTTCAAATGAGAGTGACCACTCCACCCCTCCCTCCTAGCAGAGATGGCTAATCAGGAATGCAGATCACACCCCAGCTCCCTTTGTGTCACTGTCTGGTGTGAGGTGAAAAACAACCCAACTGTCAACTGACCCAGACAGGGAATCCACAAACAAGGCAGAGTCACAGAATGGTTTAAGCAAGAAAATGCTCACTTTCTAAAAGTGGCATTTCCAAACGCACAATCTTAAAATCAACTTTACTAAAAGATGTATTTTTAAATTGTGAGTTCAGGGATCCCAAACTCCACATGTCCATCTACTCTCTAGGGGAATCTACACGTTAATCATATTTAAAGGTAGCCCCCATATTATCCTATGAGAGAGAGACAGACCTTGCAACAGTGAAAACGAAATTGGCAGTATTTCACTGTCAGGACATATAAACCACATTACTATATGTCCTACCTTATCCATACACTGCACCCTGCCCTTGGGGCTACCTAGGGCCTACCTTAGGGGTGCCTTACATGTAAGAAAAGGGAAGGTTTAGGCCTGGCAAGTGGGTACACTTGCCAAGTCGAATTTACAGTGTAAAAATACACATACAGACACTGCAGTGGCAGGTCTGAGACATGATTACAGAGCTACTTATGTGGGTGGCACAACCAGTGCTGCAGGCCCACTAGTAGCATTTGATTTACAGGCCCTGGCACCTCTAGTGCACATTACTAGGGACTTACTAGTAATTCAAATATGCCAATCATGGATGAACCACTTACATATAATTTAAACAGGAGCACTAGCACTTTAGCACTGGTTAGCAGTGGTAAAGTGCCCAGAGTAACAAAAACAGCAAAATCAGAGTCCAGCACACATCAACAACCTGGGGAACAGAGGCAAAAAGTTAAGGGAGACCACGCCAAGGATGAAAAGTCTAACACGTGTCCCCCCCAGCTAAAAGTGGGGAGCAACTACCCAACCTCAGGGGAGTTCTCATCACTAAGGCGGAAGAACCTGGACAGACCATCAGCATTGGCGTGCTCTGTACCGGGTCGATGTTCCACCGTAAAGTCCATCCCCTGTAGGGAAATGGACCACCTCAACAGTTTTGGGTTCTCACCCCTCATCTGCATTAACCATCTGAGGGGTCTGTGGTCGGTCTGAACTCGGAAGTGAGTCCCAAACAAGTAGGGTCTTAGCTTCTTCAGTGCCCAGACCACAGCAAACGCTTCACGTTCTATGGCACTCCACCTACGTTCCCTGGGTAGTAACCTTCTGCTAATGAAGGCTACGGGTTGATCTAGGCCCTCTTCATTCAGCTGTGAGAGTACTGCTCCAATACCATGCTCTGAGGCGTCTGTCTGTACAACAAACTCCGTGGAGTAGTCAGGTGCCTTCAGCACCGGTGCTGTGCACATGGCAGCCTTCAGGGCATCAAAAGCGTTCTGGCAAGCCTCTGTCCAGATCACTTTCTTGGGTTGCTTCTTAGAAGTCAACTCAGTTAAGGGGGTAACAATGGTACCATATCCCTTAACGAACCTCCGATAGTATCCTGTGAGACCTAAAAAGGCTCTCACTTCAGTCTGGGTCTTGGGAGGCTCCCAAGCCAGAATCGTGTCAATCTTAGGCTGTAGGGGTGCCACCTGGCCACTCCCCACCTGGTGTCCTAAGTACACAACAGAACCCTGCCCTATTTGGCACTTGCTCGCCTTAATAGTGAGGCCTGCCTTCTGCAGGGCCTCTAACACTCTCCAGAGGTGTTGCAGGTGTTCCTCCCATGTGGAACTAAACACAGCAATGTCATCCAGGTAGGCGGCACTGAACTCATCCAGTCCTGCCAACACCTGGTTGACCAACCTCTGAAAGGTGGCAGGGGCATTCTTCATCCCAAAGGGCATCACATTGAAGTGGAAGTGCCCATCGGGGGTAGAGAATGCTGACCTCTCCTTGGCCCCTTCAGTTAAGGCAATCTGCCAGTACCCAGATGTTAAATCAAACGTACTGAGGTACTGGGCAGCTCCTAACCGATCAATGAGCTCATCAGCTCGGGGGATGGGGTGTGCGTCAGTCTTGCTGACCGCATTGAGACCCCGGTAGTCCACACAGAACCTAAGTTCTGGAGTGGCACCAGGAGCAGTAGCCTTTGGGACCAAGACCACTGGGCTGGCCCAAGGACTGCTGGAGTGCTCAATAACCCTTAGGGCTAACATTTTGGAGACTTCCTCCTTAATGCAAGCCCTCACCCTGTCAGTCACCCTGTAAACCTTATGTTTAACAGGTGTACTGTCCCCAGTGTCCACATCATGTGTGCACAGGTGTGTGACTCCTGGGATCAGGGAAAACAGTGAGGCGAACTGTCCCAGCACGTGGCGACAGTCCCTCTGCTGTTCCTCAGTCAGGGAGGGGGAGAGGATCACTCCCTCCACCGACCCATCTTTCTCTCCTGCAGACAGGAGGTCAGGAAGAGGCTCACTCTCTTCCTCCACCCCGTCATCTGTCGCTAGGAGCATGGATAGCTCAGTTCGCTCAAAGTGTGGTTTGAGGCGGTTGACATGTAGGACCCTCAAGGGGTTCCTGGGGGATTGCAAGTCTACCAGATAGGTGACCTCGCTCTTTCTTTCCACCACCTCAAAAGGCCCAGTCCACTTATCTTGGAGAGCCCTAGGCTCTACTGGTGCCATGACCCACACTTTTTGTCCAGGCTGAAACTCAACCAGAGTGGCATTCTGGTCGTACCACCGTTTCATGTCCTCCTGGCTTGCTTCCAGGTTCTCCTGAGCGAGACGCCTGAAGCGGGCAGTCTGGTTTCTTAGTGCCAGCATGTAGCTAAATACATCCTGGGGTGGTTTACTAGGAGCTTTCTCCAAAGCCTCCTTCACCAGACTGAGCGGTCCCCTCACAGGGTGGCCATAGATGAGCTCAAAGGGGCTAAAGCCAAGTCCCTTTTGAGGCACCTCCCTGTAAGCGAACAGAAGGCATGGCAAGAGGACGTCCCACTTACGCCTCAAGGGCTCTGACAGGCCCTGAATCATGCCTTTCAAGGTGCGGTTGAATCTCTCAACCAGACCATTACTTTGGGGGTGGTAAGGGGTGGTGAACTTGTAGGTTACCCCACACACCTTCCACAGAGACTTCATATAAGTGGATATGAAGTTTGTACCCCTATCAGATACTACCTCCTTGGGGAACCCCATGCGGGTAAAAACCCCCATCAAGGCACGTCCCACCACGGGGGCGGTGACCGTCCTTAGAGGAATAGCTTCTGGGTACCGTGTGGCATGGTCCACCAAGACCAGGATGAACCTGTTGCCCAGGGCTGTCTTGGGATCCAGAGGCCCCACAATGTCAATTCCTACCCTTTCAAAGGGAGTACTGACTACCGGTAAAGGTTGGAGGGGAGCTTTGCATTTCCCCCCACTCTTGCCACTTGCCTGACAAGTCTGACAAGATCTACAATAAGCAGCTGACTGCTTGTTCATCAAGGGCCAGTAAAAGTGGGAGACAAGCCTCTTATAGGTCTTGTCCTGCCCTAGATGTCCTGCCAAAGGCACATCATGAGCCAAACCCAGTAGGAAGGTCCTGAAGCCCTGGGGTACCACCAGCATACGAGCTGACCCCGGCTCAGGAACCCTAGGCTCACTATACAGGAGGCCATCCTCCCAATAAATCAGGTGAGTACCTGGCGCCCCGCCAGCCGCCTGGGCTGCAGCCTGCTGCCGCAGTCCCTCAAGAGTAGGGCATTCCTTCTGCGCTGTGCAGAATACTTCCCTGGTGGGTCCCCCTTCCTGCTGCCACTGCGACAGCTCAGGGACCTCCCCCAGTTCAGCCACCTGTTCCCCTGTAGGTTCCGGGGCATCACCCTCAGGCTCTGCCTCCTCCCGGACCGTGGGAACTTCTGGGGCGGGTTTCCCGCGCCTCCTGCCTTTCCTCTTCTTGGCGGTCCCCTGGGCCACTGTTTCAGGCTCCAGGGGCTCTTGACTACCCTGATTGGCTGCCATAGACCGGGTGGATACGCATACCCACCCAGGCAGACCCAACATCTCCAAGTGAGACCTGTGTTCCACCTCCTTCCAAGGGGAATCCTCCAGGTCGTTGCCTAGCAAACAATCAACAGGCATGGTTGGACTCACAGCTACTTTCCAGGAACCTGAGACCCCCCCCCATTCAAAGGGAACCTGCGCCACTCTGCAGAGGCGCTCAGAGTTGTCTACTGCAACTACTTGGTGAAGTACCCGGGGATCAATCTGCTCTTCAGACACCAGGTGACTCCTCACTGTAGTCACACTGGCTCCTGTGTCTCTCAGAGCCTCCACCCTCTGTCCATTAATGGTCACCCATTGCCTGTACTTCTTAGTGTTATCAGGCACTAGGTTTCTCTGGACCATCTCACTGTCCCCTAGTGAGACAAGGGTCATTTCTGCTGGTTCCCACCCACCTGAAACCAACTCCTCCCCAAGCGCTACACTGGCCAAACCCTGGGACGGTGCACCAGTGGGTGCCGGTGTACTTTTGGGGCATTTGGGGTCCCCCCTCACATGACCCACCTGGTCACATGAGTAGCACTTACGTAGGGGACCACCTGCCATGGGCTTCCCTTTGGAGAACCATGGCCTCTTTTCACTGGGGGGTTGGGAATCCTTACCCTGGGAATCAGTTTGGGGCCCTTTAGAGAACTCATCCTGTTTGCCCTTACCCCCCCCTTTCTTCTGAGAGGGACCCTGCCCACCCTTGGCGTGGTCTCCCCCATACCTCTTTTGGACCCTGGTGCTCTCCCAGCGGTCCGCTTCCTGTGCAAGCTTCCTGGGGTCAGTCAGCTTGCTGTCAATGAGGTGCTGGCGCAGCTCTGGAAAACATAAACTGTACAAGTGCTCCCAAGCAATTAAATTGTAAAGCCCCTCATACGTGTTTACCTTACTGCCCTTCACCCAACCATCCAGTGACCTGCAAAAAGAATCAACACATTCCAACCATGTTTGGGATTCCTTTCTCTTGTAGGATCTAAACTTCTCTTTGTACTGCTCAGGGGTGAGACCATACCTGGTAAGTAGGGCCTCCTTCATGGCAGGGTAGGTGAGACTCTGAGCATCCCCTAAGGCCGTCAGTGTGTCCCTCCCCTCTGCCTCAAAATGCTTCCACAGGGCTGCCCCCCAATGAGCTTCAGGGACCAGGTTCATGTGGAGAGCTGACTCATAACCCTTGAACCACAAGTAGATATCATCCTCCCTTTTATAATCCCTCACAAGGTCTTTTGGGATGTGTACCCTTCTCTCAGGCTGCACTGTAGAATTGCTGCCACCATCCCTACTGGACTGGTTTCTATGATCTATCTCTTTCAAGCTAAGCTCATGAGCCATTGTTATCTTCTTCTCCTCAAGGGCTAGCCTTCTCTGCTCCAATTGGTACTCCCTTTCTGCCTGTCTGTCCTGCAACTCTTCAGGTGTCAGACCCTTGGAGGATACACTGCTACTTGCCCTAGAGATTCTCCCTTGAGACATAGCAGGCCCACCCACTACATCAGTGTGAGTGACTTGCAACTCCTCTTCCCCCTCTGGCTCCTCATCTGTGTGCCCCTCAGCTGCTTTGGCTGCCACCCAGGCCCTCAGTGCCTTTTGCAGCTCAACCTTCTTGGATGAGCTCTCAATGGGACAGCCAACATTCCTACAAAACTGCTTCAACTGAGCCACCTTGTAGCTCTCCAATTTCTCCAAATCAAAAGCAGTTTCAGCTAGGGCATCTCCAGACTGAGACATGATGAGAGGTTAAAAAAAAATATGCACAGTTCCAAAAACAGAAAAGCAAGTTCTCAAATGAAGTTTCAGCAAAGTCAATCCCGGGATCAGCGAAAAAAAAGAAACTGAATGCAGAGAAAAACAGTCCAAGTAAAAAACAAAAATCACAAGACTAGTAGTATGTGGTCACGTAGTGGTCTGAGATCAAAACAGTAGTGTACACTTAATTACTGTATGTCAAGTACAAATACAAGTCCAAATCCCGACCGCTGGTCACCAATGTTAGAAATGGGGTCTTTGGTTGACAGTCAGGTTACCCCCTGTTCAAGCAAGGACCCTCACTCTAGTTAGGATAAAAGAGAATCACCCTCAGCTAACCCCTGCTTACCCCCTTGGTAGCTTGGCAGAGCAGTAGGCTTAACCTCAGAGTGCTGGGCGTAAAGTATTTGTACCAACACACACAGTAACTTAATGAAAACACTACAAAATGACACAACACCAGTTTAGAAAAATAGGAAATATTTATCTAGACAAAACAAGACCAAAACGACAAAAATCCAACATACACAAGTCAAGTTATGATTTTTAAAAGGTTTAAAATAAAAAGAGTCTTTAGGTAGTTGTAACACCACACTAGCGCTGCTAGCGTGAAAATGTACCTGGTTTGCGGCAAAAATAACCCCGCACGGGCGGTGTGCGTCGAAAATAACCCGGCACGGGTATATGCGTCGAAAACAGCTCGGCCCGGCGAGGCGCGTCGAAAAAGCCAGCCACGCGACGGTCCGAAGTCCCGCGGCGCTGGTTGCGATCTCTCAGCCTTCGTCAGCGATGCTGCGCGTCGTATCTCCTGCTCCGGGCGTCGATTCTCCGGTCGCGTCTCCAGCGGCGTCGTTTCTCAGCTGCGGAGCCGGCGTCGCGTCGTTTTCTCAGCCGCGATCGGATTCGCGTCGATCTTTTCTCCGCACGGTGCGCGGTGCGTGTATTTTTGTCCTTAGGCTGCCAGCCTCTCCTTTCAGGGTCCCAGGAACTGGAAGGGCACCACAGAGCAGAGTAGGGGTCTCTCCAGAGACTCCAGGTGCTGGCAGGAAGAAGTCTTTGCTATCCCTGAGACTTCAACAACAGGAGGCAAGCTCTACATCAAGCCCTTGGAGATTTCTTCTTCAAGATGGAAGGCACACAAAGTCCAGTCTTTGCCCTCTTACTCAGGCAGAAGCAGCACTGCAGGAAAGCTCCACAAAGCACAGTCACAGGCAGGGCAGCACTTGTTCCTCAGCGATCAGCTCTTCTCCAGGCAGAGGTTCCTCTTGATTCCAGAAGTGTTTCTAAAGTTTGTAAGTTTGGGTGCCCTTCTTATACCCATTTTAGTCTTTGAAGTCACCTTCCTTCAAAGGGGACTCACACCTTCTCGTGAAATCCTGCCTTGCCCAGGCAAGGCCTCAGACACACACCAGGGGGCTGGAGACAGCATTGTCAGAGGCAGGCACAGTCCTTTCAAATGAGAGTGACCACTCCACCCCTCCCTCCTAGCAGAGATGGCTAATCAGGAATGCAGATCACACCCCAGCTCCCTTTGTGTCACTGTCTGGTGTGAGGTGAAAAACAACCCAACTGTCAACTGACCCAGACAGGGAATCCACAAACAAGGCAGAGTCACAGAATGGTTTAAGCAAGAAAATGCTCACTTTCTAAAAGTGGCATTTCCAAACGCACAATCTTAAAATCAACTTTACTAAAAGATGTATTTTTAAATTGTGAGTTCAGGGATCCCAAACTCCACATGTCCATCTACTCTCTAGGGGAATCTACACGTTAATCATATTTAAAGGTAGCCCCCATATTATCCTATGAGAGAGAGACAGACCTTGCAACAGTGAAAACGAAATTGGCAGTATTTCACTGTCAGGACATATAAACCACATTACTATATGTCCTACCTTATCCATACACTGCACCCTGCCCTTGGGGCTACCTAGGGCCTACCTTAGGGGTGCCTTACATGTAAGAAAAGGGAAGGTTTAGGCCTGGCAAGTGGGTACACTTGCCAAGTCGAATTTACAGTGTAAAAATACACATACAGACACTGCAGTGGCAGGTCTGAGACATGATTACAGAGCTACTTATGTGGGTGGCACAACCAGTGCTGCAGGCCCACTAGTAGCATTTGATTTACAGGCCCTGGCACCTCTAGTGCACATTACTAGGGACTTACTAGTAATTCAAATATGCCAATCATGGATGAACCACTTACATATAATTTAAACAGGAGCACTTGCACTTTAGCACTGGTTAGCAGTGGTAAAGTGCCCAGAGTAACAAAAACAGCAAAATCAGAGTCCAGCACACATCAACAACCTGGGGAACAGAGGCAAAAAGTTAAGGGAGACCACGCCAAGGATGAAAAGTCTAACAGTAAGCAATGAAGAAAGAGAGGTGTGGTGCCCTTTCACTTAGTTTCATTATGTGAAACAGTGTTTTTTCAAGATCAAGTATAAATGAGACACGTAATTAGCATCCTTCTAGAAATTCTTCAGAAATCAAGAACAAGCATTTGCAATGCAATAGGTCTTGCATTTACTTGAGTTGGAGCTATTGGCATTGTAAATTTATAACTGGTCTTCTTTTGCCACATTAATTGATCAACCCTGTTGCATTTTTGGTCCTCTCTGCCACATAATTCCAAGTTAACTTAATGAATGAGAAATGCACTACTGTACATTATGAAACATCTATTGGTTAATACACTGTAGAGGTCTACTTGTGTAACTGGAGAGCCACAGAATTGAATCCCGCTTGGAGCAATAGAGAATAGTGACTTGTGTGTGTTTAGTACTATGAGGAACCAGTCTTTCTCACAACCCACTGTGAATATTATTTTAAACTTGCATTGCACACAGTATCAGATAGGCTGCTGCAAAATGGACAAACGTTTTAAGATAAAATGGTGCTTCAAAAAATAAATTTTATAAATACCCCAAATGTATGTAGTTCAAATCTTTTTACAACTATCCTTCAAAAGAACACACCTGGCAGCTCAGCAGGTAACTCTCTTGCAATACTGCTTAAAAAGAATAAATCTATGTTATCATGAAGCTTCAAGTGATTCCATCAACTAAAGCCAATACCAGCTTCCAAGCATCCTTTCCATTTGCAGATTGACCAGTTGAGCACATTTACATTTCTTTTAGGCAAGTAGGCACTCTGGCAAGAAGGCCTGTTTTGCTGTCTGCCCCCGAAGTATTTCAGCTCTCGGAATTAACTACCCCAGTACATTTGTCTTTTCACAAAAACTAGGGAAACTGTTTTGTTTAATTTAAAAAAGGATCGGAACGTTGTGACCCTCAGATCTCACCCAATGGTAAATATAAAAATATATAAACATATGTCTATGTAAAGTACACATATATGCATGCAGTGTGATGTCTTATTAACCCCTTCCCCGCCATGGACGTAATGGTTACGTCCATGGCAGCGCCCGTGTGGCGCCATGGACGTAACCATTACGTCCTGCCACCGGCCCTCGGGGGAAGCGCTAGTGCTCCCCCCGAGGGCCGCCCCCCCACACCCCCAGGCCAGGGCTGAAAGGGGAATCCCTTCCCCTTCCACCCACGACCCCCCACCCCCCTTGTGACATCAGCGCGTGAGCGCACGCAGACAATCACAGGAGCCTCCCCCAAATGCTCAGCATTTCTCTTTCGATCACATGGGGGAGGCCAGGAGAGACTTCAAAGGGAAGGAAATGTATTTTTATGAGGCCAATCTGCCCCCAAGGGGGGCAGAAGCCACTAGACACCAGGGAGGTTTTTTTTTTTTTTTCACGCAAGGGGAGCGACCCTGGAGGGGCAAATTGTATTTAGGC
This sequence comes from Pleurodeles waltl, assembly GCF_031143425.1. Taxonomy (NCBI): domain Eukaryota; kingdom Metazoa; phylum Chordata; class Amphibia; order Caudata; family Salamandridae; genus Pleurodeles; species Pleurodeles waltl. The sequence continues at coordinate 272,185,017 of NC_090442.1, forward strand.
CATTTCTGCCCGCTTTGGGGGCAGATCAGCCGATATTAGGTCAATCTGCCCCCAAGGGGGGCAGAAACCACTAGGCACCAGGGATCTTTTTTTTGCGCCGTCACGCAACGGGAGCGACCTTGTAGGCAAGGGTCTCTCCCTGGGGTTTTGGGGGGGCAAATTCATTTTAGGCCATTTCTGCCCCCGCTGGGTGAAAGGAAATTTGTGGCTCCTCTCAGGCTCCATAACTTTCTGTCACCGAAATGTGAGAAAAATTTGTTTTTTTAGCCACATTTTGAGGTTTGCAAAGGACTCTGGGTAACAGAACCTGGTCAGAGCCCCACAAGTCACCCCATCTTGGATTCCCCTAGGACTCTAGTTTTAAAAAATGCACAGGTTTGGTAGGTTTCCCTAGGTGCCGGCTGAGCTAGAGGCCAAAATCTACAGGTAGGCACTTTGCAAAAAACACCTCTGTTTTCTTAAAAAAAATGTGATGTGTCCATGTTGCGTTTTGGGGCATTTCCTGTCGCGGGCGCTAGGCCTACCCGCACAAATGAGGTATCATTTTATCGGGAAACTTTGGGGAACGCTGGGTGGAAGGAAATTTGTGGCTCCTCTCAGATTCCAGAACTTTCTGTCACCGAAATGTGAGGAAAATGTGTTTTTTTACCCAAATTTTGAGGTTTGCAACGGATTCTGGGTAACAGAACCTGGTCAGAGCCCCACAAGTCACCCCATCTTGGATTCCCCTAGATCTCTAGTTTTCAAATATACACAGGTTTGGTAGGTTTCCCTAGGTGCCGGCTGAGCTAGAGGCCAAAATCTACAGGTAGGCCTCTGTTTTCTTTCAAAAAATGTGATGTGTCCAAATGTGGCATTTCGTGTCGCGGGCGCTAGGCCTACCCACACAAGTGAGGTATCATTTTTATCGGGAGACTTGGGGGAACATAAAATAGCAAAACAAGTGTTATTGCCCCTTGTCTTTCTCTACATTTTTTCCTTCCAAATATAAGAGATTGTGTAAAAAAGGCGTCTATTTGAGAAATGCCCTGTAATTCACATGCTAGTATGGGCACCCCGGAATTCAGAGATGTGCAAATAACCACTGCTCCTCAACACCTTATCTTGTGTCCATTTTGGAAATACAAAGGTTTTCTTGATAGCTATTTTTCACTCTTTATATTTCAGCAAATTAATTGCTGTATACCCGGTATAGAATGAAAACCCACTGCAGGGTGCAGGTCATTTATTGGCTCTGGGTACCTAGAGTTCTTGATGAACCTACAAGCCCTATATATCCCCACAACCATAAGAGTCCAGCAGACGTAACGGTATATTGCTTTCAAACATCTGACATTGCAGAAAAAAGTTACAGAGTAAAACGTAGAGAGAAATTGCAGATTCTTTCACCTCAATTTCAATATTTTGTTTTTTCAGTTGTTATTTTCTGTAGGAAACCCTTGTAGGATCTACACAAATCACCCCTTGCTGAATTCAGAATTTTGTCTACTTTTCAGAAATGTTGCGGTTTCTGGTATCCAGCATTGGTTTCATGCCCATTTCTGTCACTGACTGGAAGGAGGCTGAAAACACAAAAAACGTACAAATGGGGTATGTGCCAGTAAAATGCCACAATTGTGTTGAAAAATTGGGTTTTCTGATTCGAGTCTGCCTGTTCCTGAAAACTGGGAAGCTGGTGATTTTAGCACCGCAAACCCTTTGTTGATGCCATTTTCAGGGAAAAAACCACAAGCCTTCTTCTGCAGCCCCTTTTTCCCATTTTTTTGAAAAAAAAGAAATTTTCACTGTATTTTGGCTAATTTCTTGGCCTCCTTCTGGGGAACCCACAAAGTCTGGGTACCTCTAGAATACCTAGGATGTTGGAAAAAAAGGACGTAAATTTGGCGTGGGTAGCTTATGTGAACAAAAAGTTATGAGGGCCTAAGCGCAAACTGCCACAAATTGCCAAAAAAAGGCTTGGCACCTGAGGGGGAAAAGGCCTGGCAGCGAAGGGGTTAAATATCATTGATTCATTGATGGATGTGGGAAAAGCACATAACAACCAGGAGGTAATGCTTTGAGAGAGTCATGATGTCCTTCCAATAGCAATGGTGATAAATAGCATATTACACCTTGCACATCTACATGCATGGTTTATGACAGAGTATTTTTTTTTCATGTGTACTTGTTTTTAACAAAAGGTATTTCCTCAAAACCAGAATGCAAGGGGTAACATTTGTACAGTATGGTAAAATCCCCCGAAGAGTCCTTGTGAGTAATGGGAGTGCTTTCCCTGTTTGAAGCAACTGTTACATATAATCAGTGAGGCTGTAAAAGGGTGTGCAATAAACGTAGCAATAAATATGTAAATATGCATTTATTAGTACAGTTGCTCTAAATAACTAGGCAGCTAGCACTGGACATGAAAAAAACATTTAGATTTCACTTTCATTAATAAATTGCTGATAAAACAGTCAACAACGGAGTGGGCCGTCGATTTGTCTGATTCTGTGACTGCAGAATTGACCATATAATTAGGTCTTTAAGAAATTGGCCACGAGTTGAAGATTTCACAAATATGTTGTTTCTGTGTCAAATGGATGGAAATAATACTGCCAAAGAGTATGCCACGTTATTTTACACATGTACACACTCTGCACTGTTTATAATTGTCCATCGTGGGATGTAGGTTGTCCCACCAGTCCTAGATAAACCAACAATTTACAGCGCCACAATGCAGCAAGGTTCTAACAGCAAGCACTATCTGAACGAGCCTATTCAAAGCGCCACAGCTGCCATGAGTGTGAAGGAAACACACAAAAGGAAAAATAAAAAGTAAAACAGTTTAAATAAGTGAGCTGATTCAAAGTGCTATGGCTGCCGTGCGTGTGAAGGAGATACACAAAAGGGAAAAGAAGTTTGCTCGCAGTCAAACATATCAGCAATTATCCATGTAACAGGATCGGTCCCCAAAGCAGTAACAAAACCCCCCAAGGAGGGACAAACGTAAAGCATTTACCTATGATAACAAAGGATCTGGGATTTTTTAAAGGCAAGCCCATGAATGAGTAAGTGATAGGCGTGAGGTGGGCGTGGTTAAAAGCCCAGATAGATGCCAACATGTCTGAGAAGCAGTGCTTGCGTGCTGCTATGCTCAACCTAAAAAGCAATGTAAAACACAACAGCCCGCCCTCAGATAAAATTCTGAGAATATATTCAAGCACACTTGATTTTCACAATCTAAATGTGTATCTTATTAATCACACGTATTTACTTTTGATCGATTGGTAGGAAACTCAAGAAGAATGTCCAGGAGAGAAAATCCATATTATTATAACAATATCCTCAGTGGGACACAAAAAGGATCCACGTTATGGTATGTTTAGATTTTGTGTAAAAGACAAGAGTTGATGCATTTAGATATGTATTTTCAAAACAATGTCTGGCAGACACAATACCACAAAACGGCGAAAATTAAATCGGTGAGGTTGCATACTAGGAATATTATCTAATGAAATACAAATAATGCATGTAAGATATAATAAACCGAATATCCAAAAAACACCACCACCAAAAAAGCAAACTGTGTCGTTTTTGAATAACTGATACCAGAAGTACGTCAATGTGATGGCATATATTGAAATTACCAAACAATCAATGCTTTAATAGATTACCCTTTTCTCTTTGCTGCCTAGTATGTGGCGCAGGCATCGTTCATGTTTTTAACTTTGCCAGTGTTATTTGATTAGCTAGTAGAGCACTGGGAAAGCCAACCCAATCCAAAGTGGCCACCATGCATGGAGACATGCATATACACGGTGACCATCTTGTAATGGATTTTTATGCTTTTAAAAACCAATAAAAGATGGCTGCCATGTAAGTGTGTACCCAGCATAATCCTCAATACAACCCCGCAGACCTTCTGCATTACTCTGTTCTCATAGCCGGACATTGCAGTCTCTCAACTATCGTTTGCACTCCATTATTAATGCTTTGCACAATTTTGCGGTATCAACCTCGTAAAAGTATTTCTGCACAGGAAGCCACTTTCATGCTCTGCAGACTCTTATTTAGGCTCTGCACATCATATCCATGATCCATAAAGTAGAAATTCCAAACCACACGCTGTGCTGCCTCTATATGCACACCCAGAGCCACGCACTGCAGACCATGGAACTTACTCTGAATACCACTGCTCAACCACACAAATGTATTCTTTCATTTTATTTTTAGAGACTTTACTTTTTCTTTTTTCCTTTTGCTAAGGGGGGTTTCATGCTGATTTTTTTATGCTTCTTTGCACTTGGTGTTTTATTTGCCTTCTCACATATATGAAAAATACATCATGTACTAAGGATGCGTGAGTAAATTGTCTCTCTCCTTCAATGGGTATATCCAGGCTTGTGCTGGAGGAGCAAGGAACATCTGGCATGTAATACGTGGGAAGAATACATCGGGAGGAGTGAATGAGTGAAGTATCTTAGTGCTTGAGTTGGTGAGAGGTGGTTCTTACCTGATAGAAATGGAGGAGCACAAAAGGAGCATAACTGTCCATATGCTAGGTTTTTGGGAGAGAATGGATGAAGAAGAGTGTAGGCCAGCAGAGGAAGGGAGTACGTAATGAATACAAATCGACACCTGCAGCTTTGCTTGGACCGTGTGGTATCTTTTAAAGGTGGTGTTGGTGTACACATTTCTCTATGGATTCTGTGTACAAGTTTGTTGTCATCCCCATCCAGGCCTTGGTCTACTCACCACTCGGTTTGGTCCCAAAGAAAGAGCCATGCAAATTACACCTGATTCACAACTTGTCCTTCCCAACGGGGTCTTCAGTTATTGATGGTCTGACCCAAGATCTGTGGACCACATTTGATGAAGCATTCCTCAAGCTGCAGAGATCAGGGAAAGGGGCTTTAATGGCCAAATCCGACAGTGAGTCAGCCTTCTGCCTCCTGCCAGTGCAATCAGAGGACACTGCTAGCTTGGTTTTACATTTGAAGGGCAATTCTTTGTAAATCGCTGCATGCCCATTGGGTGCTTGCCTCGTGTTTGAGGCCTTTAGTAGGATCCAGAAATGGGAAGTGAAGGATTTGGTGGCCATGGACAGTGTAGTTCATTATTTGGATGACTTCTTGTTTATGAGTACCCCGGCCTCCCCAGCGTGCGAGAAGACCCTGCTGTTGACACAGGCCTTGTGGGTACAATTAGCAGTAGATAAGATGGAGGACCCCGCAATATGTATCACTTTCCTGGGCATTGAAATAGAGTCAGTGGCTGGGGTGTGTAGGATCCCTCTGGATAAGTGATCAGCATTCAAGGCATCCATTGAAGCTTGTATCGCATCAGTTACAGGTGTTGGTGGAGCTGGCTTGAGAGTAATACCCATGGAGAGGGTCTTTTTGAAAAACATCACCAGGGCTTTGGCGAGTTTCCACGCCAAACACCATCACACCAGGCTGGCTTCTGAGACCAGGAAAGATCTGCTCACTTGGAAAGGTTTTCTTGACAACTTTAATAATACCCTCTTGTGGCAACAGCCGATGCAATCCAACGCGGAGTTGGCTCTGTACACAGACGCAGTGGTCTACGTGGGGTTTGGTGAGATTTTTGGCATGAAGTGGTGCATTCAGCATTGGGCAGGGGAATGTGTGGCTTCTGGGCTCACTCGCAATGCTACCTTCTTGGAGGCATTCCCCATCATAGTAGCCTTGCAGATATAGGGGGGGTCGCCTTGGCCAACAGCAGGATCATGTTTTGTTCTGACAGCATGGCAGCAGGTAGTCATGCTATAAAAAATCAGGGTGCAAAATGTCCTTCTGTGAAATGCTTGAGTAAGGCCTTCATTCACAGCTGTCTCGCGCATAATGTCTATTTTTCAACAAAGCATGTCCCAGGGATAGATTATGCAATGGCTTAAGCGTTGTCTCGTTCCAAGTTGACAGAGTTCGGAGCACTGTGGCTGCAAATGGACGAGTAGATGTTGGACATCCCCAAGGAATTGTGGAAGCTTGGTGCCCCGTTACCCCTGACCTAATTGCTGCATCCCTGGCTTCAAAGACCTACTTTATGTATGAATTTGCCAGGCAGGTATACAACTCCTTCAGCTCGCCCAATGCGGCTGAGAGATTTACTGTGATATATGAGAACACGCAATCACCGCACGCGATCGCCGTCATTCGAGTGTGAGAATGACGGGATGCTAGTGCAAAAGGTTTGGGTGCGGTTCTGATGCAAGAGGATGGAGGTATGAGAAGAATGATTGCTTGCGCGTCCAAATCTTTGAGCGGAACAGAGAAGAATTACTCTGTAATTGAAAGAGAGTCACTGGCTATATATTGGGCATTGAATAAATTTAGACAGTTTGTGTGGGGAATAGAGTTTGTGGTCTTGTCTGATCACAAACCTTTGGTAGAAGTGTTTGGTAGTAAAGGTCTTAATTGCATTTCTGCAAGAATAAGAAGATGGATTATTGGGTTACAGGATTTTAAATTTAAAGTAGATTATTTACCAGGTGCATTGAATGTTAGTGCGGATTGTCTTTCAAGATTAGTGGAAGAAAGCAAGAAGGATGAAGAACAAAAAGATATAAATTTTCAGGAGGAATTGGTGTGTGAAGTATGTTGTGATGTGTCTGAAGTTACATGTGGAATAATAACCGAACAGGAGTGGAAAGAGGCGTTGAAAGAAGATATTGAGTTGGGTGGAGTATATGAAGTTTTAGAAACTGGTAAAATTGAGGATCTAGGGAAAGTTTGGAGGTTGGTGAAAGATGAATTGGCGGTGGATAAAGGTATATTGTTGAGAGGAACAAGATTGATTCCACCAAAAGTATTAAGATTCAGGGTAATGAATCAAGCTCATGAAGGTCATCTTGGGATTGTTAAGACTAAAGAAAATTTACGTGCAAATTTTTGGTGGCCAGCTATGGATGTAGAAGTGGAGCGGGTGGTTAGAGAGTGTATACAATGTGCACGGAGTGACAAAATTTTAAAAACTCGTAATGCACCTATGCATTGTAGGAGTTTACCATGCAAACCCTGGGATGAGGTAGCAATAGATATTGTTGGTCCTTTACCGGGAGAAAATTATATGCCATATCTAATTGTGTTAATAGATTTGTATTCCAGATGGGTGGAAGTCAAAAATGTGCATGAAGTTTCATCTTCTAGTGTGATGATTTTCTTAGAAGATATTTTTAGGAAAGAGGGATTTCCTAAGTCATTATTGTCAGACAATGGTCCACAATTTTGTTCGACAAGTTTTGAAAATTATTTGAGTAATTGTGGCATATCTCATAAGAAGTCAGCAGTTTATCATCCGGAAATTAACGGTGCAGTTGAAAGATTCAACAAGTACATAAAGGAAAGCATACAACTTGCAAAGGTGAATGCTCTAAATTGGCGTGCAGAACTTTTGAAAAGGATTACAGCCTATCGTTTCTCTCCACATTCAACTACTGGTAGATCCCCTTTTGAACTGTTTAAGAAAAGGATACCTAATACCAAGTTGTCTCCTGGATGGATGGAGTGGATAAAAAATTGATATAATTTGGTCCACACGGAGTGGAGAGATAGAGAAAAAAGGCTTATGGAAAAAAGGAAGCAAGGATTTGATACAAGGAAGAGAGTATGTAAAAATAATATAGTTGTGGGTGATGTGGTGAAGGTGAAGGCACCAGTTGGATGTCTTGAGGGGTCAAAGTTCACTAGACCTCTTCATGTGATTAAACTTTTCAAGAATGCTGTAAAAACTTCAGATGGCAGGATATGGAACATGAACAGAGTAGTTCGGCTGAAAGGGGTGGTGGAGACGAGTGTTAGTACTGAAAGGTCCAGAAGATTCAGAGACAATGATGGGTCAAGTACACAAGATAAGGGACGACATGGAACTGATGAATTTAATGTAATGAGGAGAAGTTTTAGAAGGAAAATAAGTCCTGGACATCTTAAAGACTATGGGGGTCATTCCAACTCCTGCCGGCGGCGGTAACCGCACGCCCGGCGGGAGCCGCCGAATGACCGCACCGCGGTCAAATGACCGCGGCGGTCATTCTGAGTTTCCCGCTGGGCTGGCGGGCGACCGCCAGAAGGCCGCCCGCCCGCCCAGCGGGAAACCCCCTTCCACGAGGATGCCGGCTCCGAATGGAGCCGGCGGAGTGGAAGGGGTGCGACGGGTGCAGTTGCATCCGTCGCGATTTTCAGTGTCTGCCACGCAGACACTGAAAATCTATGTGGGGCCCTGTTAGGGGGCCCCCGACACCCGTTCCCGCCAGCCAGGTTCTGGCGGTGTAAACCGCCAGAACCAGGCTGGCGGGAAGGGGGTCGGAATCCCCATGGCGGCGCTGCTTGCAGCGCCGCCGTGGAGGATTCCCTGGGGCAGCGGGAAACCGGCGGGACACCGCCGGTTTTCCGTTTCTGACCGCGGCTGTACCACCGCGGTCAGAATGCCCATGGAAGCACCGCCAGCCTGTTGGCGGTGCTTCCGCGGTCGTTGGCCCTGGCGGTCCATGACCACCAGGGTCAGAATGACCCCCTATGTTCTCATTTGACAAAGGTGATGTTTATAGGGTTGAATGATAACATGTATTAAACTTATTTAGAGTATAGGTGGGGTTGATATGATGTTTAGTTTATATGTTTAGGGTATACATAGTTTCTGGCTACTCATTCATTTGATGTCATGGTTATGCTCTGTACTAATTTGTTCATTGTATAAAAGGGAGATGTGTGATGTATGAGAACACGCGATCACCGCACGCGATCGCCGTCATTCGAGTGTGAGAATGACGGGGATGCGAGAAGACGGTTGACAGCGTTAGGATAACGATGGCTGAGGCGATATAGAATAAACTGAAGACTGTGCATATAAACCTGAATGTGATTTTGTCTACTTTACATTTACCCCCGGGGCTGTGCTACATTTCGTGGTGAGGCAAAGGGAAGGTGGCAAGTCGCTGCACCTAGTGAGGAGGCAGTTGTCAGCAATTGCCTTCTTCGCTGGGTTAAGGGGGGGTTTATGACACAACCAAGATTTGGGCAGCAAGAAAATAGTAACCATGGGTGCCCGGCATTCGGTGTAGGAGCTGGGAATGTTTGCACGGCTCGAGAACTTCAGCTACGTAACAAGGAGCGGGTTGCCCATGAAGATCCCTCCCCCCGGGGTGCATTTGTTTGGCCAGGCAGCGGGATGGAAAGAGTGCACTTCCCATGTGTAGCTTCAAAAAGTCAGGCAACAGCGTAACAAGGAGTGCACTGTCCGTGACGATCTCTCGGCATGCATTATCTGGGCGGGCAGCAGTGTAGAGAGGAACATGCTGCCCCTTCATAGCATTTTTTTTTTTATTTACTGAGTTTTTAAGGTGAAAGGCTCTTCATAGACTCCACTGTAGTCACCTGTACACAGGAAAGGCAATGAAACAATAAAGCAATGAGTGGTCTCAAGTATTAGTGTGACTATCCCACGAATGTAGGTAGTGGAAGTGGAAAACCATACTGGTTTCAAAATTAAACTCTGCAGAGATGGATAATTCAGTATCGAGATGACTGAAATTTCTGAGGCAATTTGAAGGGGTGGGAGGAGAACATAGAGAGAAACTAAATAAGTCTCCGATGTCTAAAACAAGACCCTGGTTTCCCTTCCTGCGAACAAAGCTATTTTCCAACAGCTTTCATTTACGAAATCGAAAATTAAATCTAAGTTATTTGAAAAGTTATATGCCTGCTTACAAGTTTACTTCAACAGACACTAAGAACACACTAGCTGTGCCTTTCTGCATCAAATACGTTGTTGTATGTATTTATTCACAACTGGAAACTTAAGTAAACGTAGTAAAATCATAGGAAAACAGTTTCTGCACAGTCATGCTCATAATAGAAAAGCTGTCATTTAATAATTCCACTGGCAGTTTTCTGCATCCTTCACCTACTTGTTTATTAGAAGAATGTGTGAATGCTTGATTATGGGACTGTCATGGTCACCTGTATTTCAAGGCACTGCCACCCATAATTTGCTGAGAGGAAAGCCTAGGCTAAATTTAAACTCTTGTTGCGTGTGCACCTGTGCTAAAGCGTCCCGACCTAGGTACTTTGCTTACACGGGGACTCGTTTTAGGCCAACGATTCTTTTGACCCTGATTGGAGACACCTTAAGACGGGATCTCTAGTCTGCATTGCAATCAATGAATCACTAATCGCATCAATACTCACAATAGCGATCAATCAAATCAATTAATAAGAATCGGAACACACCATGACCCTCCAACCAGGAATAACCACACAAGTTTAGTAAGATTTATGATATTTATTCCCTATTTGTTACACTCTACTAGCAAGTTTATTAGTCTCAATACCAGAAAACACATCAACAATGTCACAATGTGGCAACTTGAATATGACTTAAACAAAGCAAAGATCATGAACATTAGAACAAAGCACGACGTCAACATGAATCAACTTCAGCAGAGTATCAATAGCACATTATTCAACAAAGCAAGATTCAGTCATTTGTCTATTTGCATCCGAATTAGTGAACTCCTTAACTATCCTCTAATTAGCATCAGCATGTTGGGCTTCATGCAAAACAATTTAGTAACACAAATTTAGAAAATATCTAACTATGGCCTATATCAAAAGAGCAGTTGGTACCTAGAAAGTAAAGGCAAACAGTCAATTACAATTCATCATCATATAGTTACCCTCTGGAATGGGTCAGCATACAGAGTCAGTCTTTGTCCTCAGGACAGCAGTTCATTCGCCATCAGCCAGGATAGAACAGCAAAGTCTCAGCAAACAGGGCAGAAGTTCTTCCCTCATAAGGAGGAGAAGTAAATATCGGGCAAGACAAAGTAAGGATGGTTTAAGTATCAATAGCAAGGACTACGTCAGAATATCAGAGCAACACTAAGAGTGGCCCTCTAATGCCTCAGTAAAGGCGCAAAATGGTTGAGTAAGAGTGGCAGGATAAAGGCACGTAATGGCTGATTTCTTCTTGTAAAACGTCGTTAAATTTAATTTGCCAGACAAGTCTCTAATTTCCAATTGGTCAATATTTGGTGAGTCGTTATCTCTGTTCAATGATCGGTTGATCACCTTACTAGAATTTTCACTTAAGACAGTTATCATGCAGTTTATTGGCTCCTGTGGTTTATGTCTTCAACGGGTAGAATGTCAGGTGAGAAAAGTTACACTCTTCGCTTCAGTCAGTAACTCCATTGTCTTTACCAGTTTGGGCGACCTTGTACCAGTTGCGAATTACACTGTTGCATTCGGCAAGAATGTCTCCTTGAGCAAGTCGGGTCTCATGAGAAAGAATTTACTACGGTTACACACACATCTCTAGCTTCTGGAAAATAGAGTTTTATGTCCTTCAGGAAGACAGCACATTGCACGTTAGAAAACACATTTAATATGAGACCAGACAGCTAAGCCCAGACCCTTGCTAACTAAGGCCTAGTGAGTGATTTAACAAAACCTTAACATATGGGGGGTCATTCTGACCCTGGCGGTCGGTGACCGCCAGGGTCACCGACCACGGGAGCACCGCCAACAGGCTGGCGGTGCTCCGTCGAGCATTCTGACCGCGGCGGTTCAGCCGCGGTCAGAAACGGAAAGTCGGCGGTCTCCCGCCGACTTTCCGCTGCTCGGGAGAATCCTCCATGGCGGCGGAATGGGGATTCTGACACCCCCTACCGCCATCCTGTTCCTGGCGGGTCTCCCGCCAGGAACAGGATGGCGGTAGGGGGTGCCGCGGGGCCCCTGGGGGCCCCTGCAGTGCCCATGCCAATGGCATGGGCACTGCAGGGGCCCCCGTAAGAGGGCCCCACTGTGTATTTCAGTGTCTGCAATGCAGACACTGAAATACGCGACGGGTGCAAACTGCACCCGTCGCACATACCCACTCCGCCGGCTCCATTCGGAGCCGGCTTCCTCGTGGGGAGGGGTTTCCCGCTGGGCTGGCGGGCGGCCTTCTGGGGGTCGCCCGCCAGCCCAGCGGGAAAGCCTGAATGGCCTCCGCGGTCTTTCGACCGCGGAGCGCCCATATGGCGGATCCCGCGAGGCCGGCGGCTACCGCCGCCCGCCTCACTCGGAATCAGGCCCATAATTCTTAGTGCTAATACAAAAATCATACTTTAGTACATTATTGATTCATCATTAGTCAATTTCATTAATCATCGTATACATTGGCGGCCACTCCCCGTGGGCACATTTCAGATGCGCACATTAATTTCCTTCTATCATGTTTTCTATGCAGCTTCATTGTACATTATTTTGCAAGCTTTTCATGTTAATATTGAATATAAAAGCTACACTCCAACAATCCCTCCTCTGATGACTCTTGTCATCACACAAATCCCCTCTTCACAAATTTTTATTTTCTAAATTCTGTCATTTCAATTTCTTCCCTTGGTTTTGCCTTTTCATATTTTGCTCTGAACGTTTTCTCGCTTTTCTTTTCTTCCCTCGCATTATGTTTTACCAATTTTGCTTTAATTCTTTTACTAATTTTGCATGATAACCATAGCCCAAACAAACAAGCCAAAACAATCACTATTCCCTGTATTAATTTTCCCAATATCCCATGCCAAATACTACTAAACCAGCTTTCCACATGAGCAAGTCCCTTTCCAACCTTTTCCCAAATGCCAGGTTCTTTCAATTCCTTCAAATCTGCACTATCTCTTGTTAAGTTAGTAAGCATGCTTCTAATCTCATTACTATTGTCAGGTATGTAGGCACAGCTATGGTAGATAACTTCCTCTTGTACTGAAACAGGAATTTGTGTACACACATAACGAGCTTTCGCATCCATAGTGTCAACATACTCACTCAGTAAGCAATAGAAAACATTAGTAGACAGCTCCCCTTTTGTGTTAGTTTCCTCATGCAAATACTTCGTATCTTGCTCAAACCTCTCCCAAGGTGTTAGTGTAGCGGTCTCAGAAATTGAAGCATTGTTAGTTTCATTCTCATCCACCAATCGCATTTCCACAAACAAAGCTATAATGAATATCACACATACAATACCCAGAGCAACACCCAAATATTTACAACGCTTACTCCCCTCACTATCATCTCCCATGCTAGGCATGATCTGTAAAGAATTAGAAAGTAAAGTGCTACAAATGCAAACAACAATCAACTGAGGATGGCTAAAAGCTCTTTTTCTCTCTTTTTTTCTCTTCTTCTTCTCAGCAAGGCTGAGCAAAGTCTTTCTTCAGCAAATATTTACAGCTCTCTCTCATTCACTCCCAGGATCCTTGTCAATTCAGTTAGCAGCTTGTCACAATTAGTTTTCAAAAGTCAATTCAGGTTAACAGTGTCACACCCGGTAACTTATCAGTCTCTTTTCTCAGATTTCTTTAATTCAAATTTCAACTTAATACAGTCTCTTTTCTTTGTAGCCAAACTCAGGTACCATAGTATTGATCCAGTACTTCTAGATCAAAACAGAATGCCAAGAACTCTTGTTGCCACTCAGCTGATGTTGCGTATGCCCATTCAGGACCTGTGTACTTTCTGTTTGCTACTCTCTTTCTTTTCAATTTGAGGTCACCTTGCAACTCTCCTTCGCTCAAGTCTTCCTTCCTTGTTGTATCAACCTCTTCTTCAATTGTCTCATCAATGACCACCTTTCCTTTTGTCACTTGCGATTCTGGCCACTTATCTCCCTTTAAAGTTCCTCTGTTGTTTGACTTTCCGTGTGGCAGCTCAATGCCCTCCTTTTGTTCTATGGTGTTTTCTCTTGCTGGACCTGCAATGGGCTCAGGAGGAGTCCGGGCATTCTGACTTCCTTCTGCCACAACTCCTTAGCCTTCTGGGTCTGTCAGGGGCTCAACTTCGAACCCATATCCGTCTGCTTCTGGGAGAACCTCTCTTTGAGTCAGTCCTCCTGGCGCCGCAGTTGAGATAGGCTCACTGTCACCCCTCTGGGTCTCGATTGCTGTTTAAGTGACCAAGCCGTCCTCAACGGGCTCTCCTCCTGTCTCAGTTCCCCTTTGATTGCTCTCCGGCCCTGAGACTTTCTTTTCTTTAGCTGTTATTTTCAACAGCTCAATTTCCTCATCAGTTGGGCATGTCACCTTCTTTGTGTGACTGGCATGAATACAGTTTGAAATTTCCGCACACTTCACAGCAGTAGTAGTTGTCAGTATTACTTGATATGGCCCCTTCCAACGTGGATCCAAACACGACTTCCTCACGTGTTTCTTGACAAGAACCCAGTCCCCAGCTTTCAGGTTGTGACCTGGATCACTTATCGGTGGCAATGTGGTGGCTTCCACCTGGTGAGAGAAAGAGCGGAACACGTCAGCCAGACCCTTGCAGTAGTCCAACACCATATCATCCGTGATATTCACAAGAGCATTTGCAGGCACTACAGGCAATCTCATAGCTCGGCACATGAGAATTTCATGAGGAGACAGTCCTGTTTTCTTGTTGGGTTTCTCATTGACATTAGTACCAAGGGCAACGCATCAGGCCATTTCAAATTTGTAGCTGCACACATTTTTGCCATTCGAGACTTCAGAGTACCATTCATTTGCTCCACTAGTCCTGAGGCTTCAGGGCGGTAACTACAATGCAACTTCTGTTCAATGTTTAATGCTGCACACAGGAGCCTAACCACCTCATTGTTGAAGTGACTTCCTCTATCTGATTCTAAAGAGATCAGAAACCCGAAACGTGGTATCAGTTACCTAAGCAGCAACTTCGCTACTGTGAGGATGTCATTTCTACGTGTAGGGTACGCTTCAATCCAGTGACTAAAGATGCACACAATCACCAACACGTATCTCAAACCTCCACACACAGGCTTCTCAATAAAATCCAATTGCATTCTGCTAAATGGACCTCCTGCTCTCCCAGTGTGGCTCAAATTTACCACTGTCCCTTTCCCCGCATTCATCTGTTGACAGATAATGCACCTGTGACAAATCACTTCTGCAGCTTGTCTGAACTTCGGGTTGAACCAATCAATCTTGAACAACCTGATCATGGCATCTCTCCCAATATGTGCTTGCCCATGGTAGAACCTTGCAAATTGTGACAGAAGACTCTTCGGCAAAACCATTTTCCCCTCATCTGAAACCTACCAGTCATCTGGTCTTTGTACACATCGCATTTTAAGCCAAGAGCGCTTCTCTTCCCTGCTGGCAAGACTATGCAACAATTTTAATTCCTCCAAAGTGTCAACCACTGTGCGTAACCTGTGCATGTTTCATTTTCTGTTTCAGGTAGCAATTCCCACTGATCCTTGAACGATTTACAGTTCAATGCACAAAACCTTGCAACTTGATCTGCATATCCGTTTCCCTTTGATACAAAGTCTTGCGATTTCACATGAGCACTGCATTTCACCACGGCAATTTCAAGAGGTAACTGAATCGCGTGCAACAACTCCTTAATTCTTTCACCATTTTTCACTGGCGAACCAGAGGAGGTCAAAAAAAACCTCTGTGACCATAGTTGGCCAAAATCATAAGCAATTCCAAATCCGTATCTGCTGTCAGCATAGATAGTCACTTTCAGCTTGTCAGCGGCATGGCATGCCCTAGCAAGAGCAACCAATTCAGCCACTTGAGCAGAGTATACTTTTCAAGCCAAGATGCTTCTAGGATACCGGTGATTGTACACACAGCGTATCCGGCTCTTAGTACTCCTATTGAGTCTCTCAAACATGAGCCATCAACAAAGATATTGTAATCATTCTCTTCCAATTGGGTATCTTTAATGTCAGGTCTCGGTTTGGTGCACAGTTCTGTTACCTCAAGACAATCATGTTCTACATCCTCAGCCTCATCAACCTCTGTATTCTCATTTGGAAGCAAAGTTGCCAGGTTCAATACAGTACACCTTTTCAGTGACACATTTGATGATCCCAATATAATTGTCTCATACTTCGTTAATCTGGCATTTGTCATGTGCTGAGTTTTGGTTTGGGTCAGTAAAATTTCAACTGAGTGTGGGACCATAACTGTTGAAGGGTGTCCCATCACTATGCCTTCACACTGTGTAAGGCTTTGACCAACTGCTGCTACTGCGCGCAGACAACCCCTTAAGGCTGCTGCAACCGGGTCCAAAGTAGTTGAAAAATATGCTACTGGTCTGTTTGCACCTCCATGGACCTGAGTCAGGACAGACAGGGAACAAGCATCACGTTCATGACAAAACAGGACTAAACAGGACTAAAGGCTTCGTGTAATCAGGCATACCTAAAGCTAGAGCCCTGCACATACACTCTCTCAACTCAATGAATGCCTTCATTTCCTTTTCGGACGTAGTAATAGCATCTGGGCCATCCTTAACTTCTTTAACCATCACTCTCACCAATGGCTTGGAGATAACTGAGATGTTCGGGATCCACTGGGGACATTAGCCCACCATTCCCAGACACATCCTAACGTCTCTCCGAGATGCTGGGGGATTCATTTGCAATATGGCGGTCACTCTTTCTTTGGATATTTTCCTTGACCCTTTCTCAATCAGATGTTTCACCTCTTTCTGACAGTACTGCAGCTTCTTTGGGGACACCTTATGCCCATTTTTTCCCAAGTGGTTTAGCAAGGCAATAGTATCATACTTGCAGTCATCTCTTATTTTGGAAGCGATCAACAAATCGTCCATGTACTGCACTAGAGTCGATTGGAAAGGCAGTTCCAATTACTCCAAATCCTTCTTCAGGATCTGATTAAAGATGTAAGGTGATTCCGAAAACCCTTGGGGTATCCGACACCAACTGTAAACCTTGTCCAGGAATTCGAAACTGAAAAGAAATTGGCTGTCCTCATGAAGAGGCACAGAAAAGAAAGCTTGAGACAAGTCCACGACTGTGAACCACTCTGCGTCGCATGGGACCTGGAACATAATCACAGCTGGATTTGGCGCCACTGGGCAACACTTCACCACTATGTCATTGATCTTTCTCAAGTCTTGAACAATCCGAACTTTCCCACACGGCTTTCTCAACCCCACTTCCTTTCCTGTCAAGTCCCACACTTTCTCTGTGACTGTTCCCTGCAGGTCTGCGGGCAAATCAGTCACTGTGAACATTGGGAAGAAGCTTATCAAGGGGTACTCTTCATCTGTGGTCTCTGTTTCTGGCTCTGAGATCTGACCATCATCCCATTCATCATCAGTGTTTGTCTGCACCTCTATCCCTTCATTGGAACAGGTGATAGAACACCTTGTCTTGCACAGTAAGTCTCTTCCCAGTAGGGACACCGGACTTGAGACACAAACCACAAATCTGTGCAATCCCTGGAAGGTACCAATCTCAACCTGAACCAGATCTGTAATCGGGTTAGTCAGGAGCTGGTTTACCACTCCCACTACCTTTATTGTACGTCCCGAAAGGGGCAATTTCAGAACCTCTGCACTTCTGACGGTAAAGCGCGTAGCTCCTGTGTCAACCAGAAATGATACCTTGTGACCCATCACCTTCCCTTGCACATAAGGTCCCCTCTGATCTACTTCTAGGGATGCTGCATGCCTAACTATCTGAACTGTCATCCGACTAGTCATCGTTTATTCCATTCTCACCACGCAAAGGAAACTGTTGTACTGTGTTACTTTGACCCATTCCTTGACCTGTGACCTGTTGAGGAAGCATCACCTGTTGCTGTCCCATTGGTGCTAAGGGCAACTGGATTTGCTGTTTAGGTACCACTGGAATCTGCTGTTGCACTTGCTGCATCTGCACTGGTTGCATACGTGGCATCTGCACTTGTTGCATGGGTTGGAGATCCTGCATCTGAACCATGTTATTCTGAAAATTTGGATTAGGACCTCTCATTCTTGGTCCTTTAACATTTTGGAATGCATTGACATCATTGCTTTGCTGAACAACACCCTCGTGCCCCATCATCAGGCATTCCCGCTTCCAGTGTCCGATGACCCCGCACGGATGACATGGTAACACCTTCTTCATCCCTTGTACATCACTTTGAACTGTAACAGTATTTAAATCTGGACCACGGATCCCAAAACCTCCTCGACCTCTGCCTCTCGCTTGCGCCTAAAACATCCCGTTTCCTTGTGGCTGTCGCACCATCTCTTGTACTCCATTTCCCTGCATCTGTGCTTGCGCGGCCTTAATTTGCATCACCATCCCTTTCTCCTTCAACTTTCTCTGCTTCAACTCAATCTCGTCACTACAGTATTTCGCATACTGTAACACCTCATCAATCGACTTCGCTTGCCAACAGATCAAATGATTGCTTCTGCTGCTGAGTTCTGGATGCGTGTAGTTTGCGCTTGAGTTTTAGAGTGGTGCCGGCGTAGAGGGCGTTTCCGTAATCAAGTCTGCTGCTGATGAGTGCGTGAGTGACAGTTTTTCTGGTCTCTGTGGGGATCCATTTGAATGTTTTTTTCAGTATACGAAGTGTGTTGAAGCATGAGGAGGTGAGAGCGTTGATTTGTTGGGTCATCGAGAGGGAGGAGTCTAGGATGATGCCGAGGTTGCGTGCGTGGTTGGCGGGGGTGGGTGCAGGGCCTAGCGTGGTGGGCCACCATGAGGGGTCCCAGGTGTTTTTATGTGGGCCAAAGAGGATTATTTTGGTTTTGCTTGAGTTGAGTTTCAGGTGGTTGGCTGTCATATATATATATCACTTTTGTCAATATGTGTGTGGTTTCCCTGGGGGGAAAAGGGTCAGACTTGTCTAGTGGCAGTTTTAGTGCCATAAAGAAGCGCAGAAGGTTTATATGCCTACTGCAAAGAGCAAATCTGTATTTTATGTAAATAGCTGAGTACATTAGTAAAGTCAGCCATTACCTGTGCTATAATACCAATGAAATGTATGTGCGGGGTGGAGGGCGGCTATGGAGAGATGAAGGGCACTTTTGCTGGGTGGTAATGAGGGAATCCTAGGAGGAGGGAGTGGGAGCACCAATAATGATTGTTGGACTGGGCGCAGGAGGTGCTAAAGACTGTGACGAATGGTATGTGACAAGGTGTTTTTTGAGTGTCTTGAAAGGACGTGCTGATTGAGGGAAGAAGCGCAGGTAAGGTGGCCTCTACTGTTGCACGTATCTCACACACACCATCGATTTTGTGACTGTCTACGTAGGCTAGTGTTTTAGAGCAACAGTTTAGCCAATAGCAGAGATGGCATCTTGATGGATGACTGCTGCCTGCACTCGGGTTATAGAGGACCGCTCTGACATAGGATCAGAGACTGAGACATCAGATACTGAGACAGCATCTGAGGGATAGGACAATGGCGCAGACTCTGGGAGTGATTTTTCAGTCGGAGGAGTCCCATTCGATAACTCCTCATCTGGCTAATCTCTGGTCTCAATCCATCAACAAATCTGAACACAAGGTGATTCATGTCCTTCGGCTCTATGACCTCTGTACCACTGTAATGCTTGAACGCTTTCAACAACCTCTCATAGTAGGCATGTATCGACTCTTTAGCTTCCTGTGCCGTTCAATCAATATTTTGCCAATCAACATTCTGCGGCGACACCTTCTGCTTCAAAAACTCAATTACCTTATAGTAATACTTCATTACCTCCGGAGAGGGTGCTTCGGTAACCCTGTCCCTTGCCGGTTCTGCGGTTGGCCAGTCAACACTTCTCTTGCACTCGAGCCACAAATCAAAAGGAACAATGATCTCAAACAGGGTATTCAGGTCTTCCCAGAGACACTTCGCAAGCTTCACAAACCTGTCTGTCTGTTGATAACATTCTATTGGCTTCTCCCTCAGCCTGGGGAAGTCATTTGTGAAGGACAGAATGTCACCTCTAGACCATGGTACATGGACAAGAACCCCTCCAGCTGTCTCTCTCATGGGTAGCATTTTTATTGTACCGGTATCCGGCGCTGGTTTTGCCTGCTGCTGCTCCAAGCAGTCACTTTTTCTTTTATCTATTTTCTTTGCCCATCTGCCTTCCCACTTCTCTAATGTTCCCCAAACTTGAGCGCTCTGCAGTATTTCTTTGAGATGTGCCTTCATCCCAGTAGACCTCATGTGATCAAAATCTTTAGGTTCGAAGTCTAACCTGTAACTGCTCTTCAAATGCTTAGTATTGTCTATGCCATATTTGTCTGCTAGGTTTGCCAACCTCTGATGCACTTTGCTCACTTCTTTAGTTATCTTTGGGCACAAATATCTCAATTCTGCCTCAGTATAAGACTCTAGTCTGTTTACTCACATGCTCCCTTCAACTAACTCAGCTGCTTCCATGCCCAACCTCACAAAATTCAGGTACTCTTCCCTTTCTGACCGCTCTGCTGTCGCAGTGGCAGTCTGTGGTGTATTCAGCTTGTCTAACCATTCATTCAATTGTTGCGCAGTTAAACCTTGCAACTAGATATTTCCAGCCTGTATCATTGGTATTTGTGACGCATTCGCACCTGGGATCGGCGGAGTCAGTAATCCTAAACCTGAGTGTCTCATGGCCTCTGGAGGAACCCCTATCGGACTGAAGTCTAACAATGACCTCGACCTCTCTATCATCTGTTCCACTGGAGTCATCCCTTGAGAGCTCCCTACAAACCCTCCTCTTGTCATGTCCTGGGTCATTACCCTCTGATCACACATGCTAGGCTTGTCCTGCGCGTACAATGGCACTGGTGGAACAACCGTAATAGGTAAGGATATGGCGGCTGGTGTTGGCTTGTTCTTCACAACCTGTGGAACACTGGCCCCCATATTCTGATTCATTATCTGTGCCGCAGCTAACTGCGGTCCTGTGACCAAAGTGTATCTCGGAACCATCTGTGGCTGTGGCAGTAAAAGTGGAGTTGGCTCAATTTGCACTAACTTTGATCTCGCATATGCCTGGTCAGGCGGCACCATCAAGCTCGTAGTAGTCTCTAGTATTGGCACATAAGGGTAGAGCGTCTGAACTGGTGGTGGCTGCAACTGGGTCTGCATCTCTGGAGTAGTGGACACACTGACATTATTCTGTACTAGAGCTGATGTCGTAACTGTATTTACCTGTGCTTTATTCGCTGTTCCCTGGTTCTGTGTTGAATTTACAGGACCTGCACTAGTACTTGGTCTATTGTCATCCATGGCATATGGCGGTGGACGATCATGTAACAACTGATTAAGGAACTCATCATCATCTGAGTCATCTGCATCTGCCCACAACCTTTTAGTCTCCTTTTCCTTGCCAGAACCCTTATCCGTTTTACAAGTGGCCTTTCTTCCCTGCGTGTCGGCTTCTTGAGTTATTGCCGGAAACATCCTAACACCGTCTATTATTTCTCTTCTCCACATTCTGTGTTCACTATCCCATCTAGCCTCCACTAGTGTCTTTTCTGCCTTTCTCATCCTCCTCTCAAACTTCTGTTGCCATATGGCCATCAATTCCCAAATTGCTAACGCCTCAAACTGTGCTGGCCTCGGAGGCGGCTTTTGTTCATTTAATGCCTTCCGCAAATTCTCTAAGATCCCTATATTGAACGACCCATTCTCTGGGAACGCCAAACACCCATCTTTCTCTGTTAATTTGCACCATTGCTTTAGCCAAAGACATGGCGCAACTCCCTTCTCTTCCATTACGGCATAAGCTGGAGTATCCTCTTGCAGTGTAGGCTCCCCCACACTCGCGGTAATGTACACATCTCCCCTCAAAGCGCTCCTTAGAGCCTTGAAGAACTTCATTTTTGCATCTTTTATTTCGTTTATAACTGAATCAGGAAGTGACTTTAATTCCCAGAACACCCTTCGCCTACCTTCTCAACCAGTTGCCTCTCACGGACGGCTGCTAATCCATGCGCGACCCTTCTCACAGACTGACCTATCCCAGCGCGGCTCCAATGACGTCACACTCACACACACTGCGGTTGACAAAGTCTTGCGCTTGTCTTCCTCACTCTCGATTCACACAAAACGAATGCAATATATTGCGAGCACTAACAAAATTCAAATTTGCCGGTTCACTACAGGAAGGGTAACACAATCGCTTCAGAACTTTACAGAGATTTCACTTTAAGCCTCGGCCGCTACTCTCTCCTTCTCAGATCCTGCACTCGCAAGCAGAATTGGACCCGCAAATTATACTCTCGACTTGTCAATGGTTCGTCCTAGTGCACTTTAGAACTCCCCAAATCTCCATCGAAGTTTTCATTCTCTCACTTTGACTCAAACTCGACTCATCAACCACGGTCGATTGACCTATTTAACAGCGCAAATTACAACATAATCCAAGTGTCTCATACACTATCAATATACTCTGGAGTCTTAGACCACGCAGGGTCCGTACATCACCAACAACCACGTGGACAATTTTTTAGCACAAAGCGCCACACTCACATGAAGTTTGCCGACTTCCCTACTCTCATACTAAAATATTACCTGGCCAACAATCCTCACAAACCTCACAATTCACCTGCGGTATGCATAAGCTGTGCAAGCGCGAACCCTACGCCACTCACTCTATCACTAGAATGCCAAGAACATACCCAACTCACTTTGGCAGGCTCCGGGATTCCGGGAAAGTCATTTGGGACTTAGGGGAACATCATCTCTCCAATCTGAATTATCTCGAAAACCAATTAAAAAACAATGGTCCCTCGTTTTAGGGCCCCAAAGGGCCATAACCGTCCTCTGCTACCAGAACTGCTAATGCGTCCCAACCTAGGTACTTTGCTTACACAGGGACTCGTTTTAGGCCAACAAATCTTTTGACCCTGATTGGAGACACCTTAAGACGGGATCCCTATTCTGAATTGCAATCAATGAATCACTAATCCCATCAATACTCACAATAGCGATCAATCAAATCAATTAATAAGAATTGGAACACACCATGACCCTCCAACCATGAATAACCACACAAGTTTAGTAAGATTTATGATATTTATTCCCTATTTGTTACAGTCTACTAGCAAGTTTATTAGTCCCAATACCAGAAAACACATCAACAATGTCACAATGTGGCAACTTGAATATGACTTAAACAAAGCAAAGATCACGAAATTAGAACAAAGCACGACGTCAACATGAATCAACTTTAGCAGAGTATCAATTGCACATTATTCAACAAAGCAAGATTCAGTCATTTGTCTATTTGCATCCGAATTAGTGAACTCCTTATCTAGCCTCTAATTAGCATCAGCATGTTGGGCTTCATGCAAAACAATTTAGTAACACAAATTTAGAAAATATCTAACTATAGCCTCTAGCAAAAGAGCACTTGGTACATAGGAAGGAAAGGCAAACAGACAATTACAATTCATCATCATATAGTTACCCTCCGGAATGGGTCAGCATACAGAGTCAGTCTTGGTCCTGAGGACAGCAGTTCATTCACCATCAGCCAGGATAGAACAGCAAAGTCTCAGCAAACAGGGCAGAATTTCTTCCCTTATAAGGAGGAGAAGTAAATATTGGGCAAGACAAAGTAAGCATGGTTTAAGTATCAATAGCAAGGACTAAGTCAGAATATCAGAGCAACACTAAGAGTGTCCCTCTAAGGCGCAAAATGGTTGAGTAAGAGTGGCAGGATAAAGGCACGTAATGGCTGATTTCTTCTTGTAACACGTCGTTAAATTGAATTTGCCAGACAAGTCTCTAATTTCCAATTGGTCAATATTTGGTGTGTCGTTATCTCTGTCCAATGATCCGTTGATCACCTTACTAGAATTTTCACTTAAGACAGTTCTCATGCAGTTGATTGGCTCCTGTGGTTTACGTCTTCAAAGGGTAGAATGCCAGGTGAGAAAAGTTACACTCCTCGCTTCAGTCAGTAGCTCCATTGTCTTTACCAGTTTGGGCAACCTTGTACCTGTTGCGAATTACACTGTTGCATTCGGCAAGAATGTCTCCTTGAGCAAGACGGGTCTCATGAGAAATAATTTACTACGGTTACACACACACATCTCTAGCTTCTGGAAAAGTACAGTTTTATGTCCTTCAGGAAGACAGCACATTGCACGTTAGAGAACACATTTAATATGAGACCAGACAGCTAGGCCCAGACCCTTGATCACTAAGGCCTAGTGAGTGATTTAACAAAACCTTAACATATAATTCTTAGTGCTAATACAAAATCATACATTAGTACATTATTGATTCATCATTAGTCAATTTCATTAATCATCGTATACATTGGTGGCCACTCCCCGTAGGCACATTTCAGACACGCACATTAATTTCCTTCTATCACGTTTTCTATGCAGCTTCATTATACATTATTTTGCAAGCTTTTCATGTTAATATTGAATATAAAAGCTACACTCCAACACCTGCGAGGGCTGGCAGTACAAAGTGGGCACTTCCTGCCTCGGAGCAGACAGGAGTTGCTGTTTGCATGGTACAGCCTGGAATGTGGCTGTTTACAAATCCTGCACACA
This sequence comes from Pleurodeles waltl, assembly GCF_031143425.1. Taxonomy (NCBI): domain Eukaryota; kingdom Metazoa; phylum Chordata; class Amphibia; order Caudata; family Salamandridae; genus Pleurodeles; species Pleurodeles waltl. Next base: position 272,209,299 of record NC_090442.1, read on the forward strand.
GGCTGGGCCTGCCTGGAGGCACGCTGTCTGCTCGCAGCCAACATCAGCCTTTGTCTGGGGCAGTCTGTGTCAGAGAAAGAACAGTGGCTCGCGTAGCACTGCAATTACCAGCACAATCACAATACAGGTGTTACGACTCTGTCGTCCCATCGCTGGGGGTTGGGGTGCTGTAAATGGACTATCTATACCCTGGGAATCACCATTAACACTCACCCAGAGTCCCTTTCTGGATCCTGTTTGCTTCCCTTTTCGTATGGTATGCTATTGAAGACCTACATTGGCTTCCACTGACTTCATGTCCCATAATGCACTGCCTGGTAGCCAGTAAGACCTGGATTCTGCTATCCATTGTTTCCTATGGGAATAGTCCTGCTGTTCCTTTGTACCAGATTCTCTCCTCCAGGACTTGTGAGAGACTGGAACTACACACACCTGTGATCACTCTTATGCAGCCCAGCCATGTGACTCTGCCCTGGGATTGCTGCTGCCTGGAACTGCTAATGAGCTGCCATTTCCTGAAGCTCCTCACTGTGCATTGGAGTGTGTTTCCTTTGTGTACAAGACCTCTTGTTGGATTGTATTCTAGTCCTGTTCCTGCTTTGCTTCAGCCTGCACCTGCTCCCTGTTTTCCAGTCCTGTTCCTGCTTGTGTCAGCCAGAGACTGCTCTCTGTTTTCCAGTCCTGTTCCTGTGTGTTTCAGCCAGAGCCTGCTCCCTGTTTTTTAGTCCTGTTCCTGCTTTGGTTCAGCCTGAGCCTGTTCCCTGTTCTCCAGGCCCGTTCCTGCTTTGCCTCCTAGTTTGTTCCTTCTGTTTCTGTTTCCTCTTAGGTTATTCTGTCTGGTAAGTGTACTATCAGTCCTCACCTGTGTTTAAGTGTTTTCCTTTGTACTCGGGTTGGCTCCTGGTTTCCAAAAGGCAATTCCTGCCCCATCCTTTGCCTAATGTTGTATGTAGTCTCAAGTGCCTAACTGTGACGGTGTACCATTGCTGTTTTCCAGGAATTGCCACTGTGTCTCCAGCTGGACCCACAATGGCTTGTCTCGTGAATGTAAGTAAGTCTTGTGAATGTAAGTAAAATCCTTGTTTGTGCCCTAAGGGTCCAGGGACATAATCAATTCTGCTGTCTCCTTTCTATGGGGCTTGCAGGGTGACTATCTGTAAGAGTACTCTGCACAGACGCATTGATGTTCCCTGTTGCTGTGGGAAGTTCTGAGCCTTACCTGTGTACAACCTTAGTGGTAACCCAAGTGTGGTTGTCCATTACTGATCCGTTCCCTGTTTGTTCACACTAAGGTTGCTCTGCCTTCACTATCCTGTTTCTGTGCCTTACTATAGCTGTTCATTCCCTGTGTATGCCTTTAGCTGCTCTTCTGCTTAGGTATACTACCTCCAAAGGGAGATATTCTGTGACCTCAAGAGGTGCTCTGCCCAGAGTCCAGACAGAACCGCCCGGAACCGTGAGAACAGGTTGTCAACACGCTTGCACTAATTGAGTCCTTCAAATGGTTTGAAAGAAGAAAAACTGTCACAAAATTTGAGCCTTGTTTGGGAGTATCTATGGTAATCTACTGTAATCACACCGACTACGAATCGCAGACAGGCGGCACTAAACATAGGTTGGGAGTCACTCTTCATTTTTCCTTAGAGTAAATGCTTCAATACGCATAAAACCAGACTTTTTGGATGGCTAGGAAAACAATACCAAACTCACACTCCCCAAACTGACGTGTGGAGGCCTGCCATGATAAGCATGCTTCAAGGGCGTTAACGGTCTAATATAACTGACCGGCGCAGCAGCAAGTCCAGTAGCAGTCAGAGCTCAAGTGGCAGCGTCTGGAAGGAAAAGCAATGGCAGAGACGCCACAAGACATCACAGGAGCCAATCCCAATTCTCTTAGGCGAGGTCCTTTTGATATAAACAAACGTTGATGGATGTTGCATTACGTCTGCTATACCATGAGTTAAAGGAAATGGTGTTTAAGACAGCTTGTTCAAATAATGCAAGGTCATCAGATCTAGCCCATTTATAATGCAGAGCTGGCCCTTTTGGGGCTCTGGGCCAGGTTATGCTTCCCTTTGAGACTGCCAGGCAGGCAGCTGGGATGCGGGGGGGAGGTGCCACGGACACAACCGTAGGGGGTAGTTTGCAAAATTAGGAGCTATAGTGGTAAGGCCTTGTGCCTATGGTGGTACAGGTTCACCAGGGCAAGGGTTTGCAGCCCACCAATGGCTTCAAAGTAACTTGAGGTGGCAAAATATCAATCACTTTTAGCCAGGGGCTGTAGCTTACAGGCAAGCTCACATGTACTTGGAGTCGGAGGCCCTCCTTAATACAAGAGTTCATACCTCACCTGTGGAAGCAAGGTGTCAAAAGGTTATCTTTGCCTGGCTAACTAAATTGGGACAGCATGAGACTCTTAATCTAAGGGTCGTGGGTTTGAGCCCTACTGTTTGGCTCGTTAATATTCGCAGACACAAAGTGCAGCCCTAGCACGGCCGAGATGGCCTTGAATGTCACACATTGGTAAACTGTAAAAGGAGTACACTTCTCTGGGGTAGGAATGGACATGTTCCTACTAAATATAGTAGGGCACAGGAATGCTCGATTTCCCAAAGAGCTGCAAAGGGGGAGCTGTATGTGGTCAGGAAACCACAGGCAGCACGGCAGATGCAAAAAACACAGCCAGTCAGAAGCACAATAGCCTAAAAGAAGACCTGCTTAAAAAATGTCCTTGGGATGCCTTACGGCAGGGGCATATAGCCTAAAAGAAGTCCTGCTCAAACAATGTCATTGGGATGCCTCGCAATAGGGTTATGGGGAGCAGACAGGGGCCAGCAAAGAGATTGGTAGCAAGGTGGAAGCCTAGCTGCCAAACACTGGGTACCTGACCAATGGGGCTGTTGTCAAGAAGGATGTGCATAAACACTGGATATAAGCAATATTGATAAACAAATGGTGGTATTTAAAACCGCCAATAAGGTATCACAACAGTGAAGCCTGCAAGGTCAAAAGGGGAGTGCAGGACAGCACCCCCAACAAGAACGACCTTGTAACACGGACCCACCCACACAACTAGAGCAGGCGTCACAGTTGCAGATCTGTCCTTGGGATGCCTTACCGCAGTGGCATATAGCCTAAAAGAAGTCCTGCTAAAACAATGTCCTTTGGATGCCTTACGGTAGGGGCATGGGGACAGGCAGGGGCCAGCAAAGGGTCCCCAGCGGGCGGACAAGGCACTTGCAGCCCAGGCACCGCCATGGTCCGCCTACAGAGATTGGTAGCAAGGTGGAAGTCTAGCCGCCAAATGCTGGGTACCTGACCAATGGGGGCCGTTATTGAGGAGGCTGTGCATAAACACTGGCTACAAGCAATATTGACAAAGCCAAAAGGACAATCAGGAATGCCAAGAAACACATAGTTCAGACATGTGCTGTGTTTATGACCATTAGTTGTGATGTTTTATTAGGTACCACATAATGATAATGTAATAATACTGCTGCTGCTAATACTCCAGCCTCATCTACCCTCTTGTTTGTTGAGGTGGGGGGGAATGGAAAAAGGCTAAGGAGTGCATGGACAAGAGAATGGCAGGGAGGGTGTTGGCGGTCTCTCGCACGTCTGGGATGGGTTAAGAATGATAACGAGCATGTAGAGCTTATTTATTTCTACAGTGAAATTGCTGCACAACGAAAGGAGTTTTAATTTGAGTTATTTAAATGTGTTGCTTCTTTTTTTATGCCTTTTAATATTTTACATATATGTTGACTTTATGGTTTGAATAGAGACTTAATGGACACTTAGTTTTACCATCTAATTTACATGCTTCCTCTGGAAGCCCCTTCCAGGCCATACTTTATCTCTATTTCCAACATTCTTTATCTCCCTCTCCCACTCCCCTCTGTTGTCATTATCACTTTGGTTCTCCTTCTCGACACTCCATCATCCGCTTCCTCCCCTTCTCCATTCCCTCGTTTCCCCTCCACTCTGTCCCACTCCATGCTTCTTCTGCCATTCATTCTCTATTGAATTCTTCCTTCCTGGAGTAGGGAATCAATTCTAATATTAGAGTTTATGCTTGGGTCTGGAGGCATACATTCACGTGTCATTTGCAAAAAGCACTGTTAAAGTAAATAGCATTTGAGAGCTGAGACCTATTGGTTTCACCAATGCTTCTTTCACTAGGTAAGTGTTGCAGGTGTAATTCCTGATCATTTGTATGGGGGGGCTACACATACGCCAAGAAAGGCAAGCAGGGTAGCCAAGCAAGTTACTGCCAAATTTCTCTCTTTGATCGAATAGGTAAAACCTATGCTTAAAAAAAGTCCTGAGGGACACAAATTATTGTTTGGTCAGATAAAAAAAAAAATCCCATTCGAGCAGGGAGGGTTCTGTTGCAAGCACAGAACAGTCAATCATAATTTTGCCCTTTGGGCTGCCATCTTTAGTGCAATGGAGAGGATCACGCTAAAATCAGGGCAGCATCAGCCCTCTCTAGTTTAAATATTTGTCTAATCTGCCATTTTCTTCAAAGGTGGCCGCTGTTTGTCAAGTCTACTGTACGCAGGCGATCAAATAGTTATGGACCATACCTCTATGGGTCTACAAAAATAACTCAACGCGGTATACATATATTGTGAGGAAATATAGGGGGTCATTACAACATTGGCAGTAAAAGCCGCTTACCGCCATGCAGAAGACCGCCAACACACCGCCACGGCCGCAGAATTCCGCAACAGCTATTATGACCCACAGCTCGGAATCCGCCAAAATGTAGACACCCACACAAGTCCGCCACACCAAAGGTCAGTGATAAACTGGCGACAACAAAACCTCCACCGTCACGCCAACAGGAATACGCCCACACTATCACGACCCACAAATCCACATGGCGGTCTTTCAACCGCGGTATTCCTTTGGCGGTACACACCGCCGCGCTCAAAATACACACACTCTTACAAAACACATCCACATTGGACAAATCGAAATAAACACACCTGATACACAACACACAACACCCCACACATCACCCACACCACCCCATGGCACCGCAAAGACACCCCAGGTTTTCTGAGGAGGAGCTCAGGGTCATGGTGGAGGAAATCATCCGGGTAGAGCCACAGCTATTCAGATCACAGGTGCAGCACACCACCATAGCTAGAAAGATGGAGCTATGGCGCAAAATCGTGGACAGGGTCAACGCTGTGGGACAGCACCCAAGAACTAGGGATGACATCAGGAAGAGGTGGAACGACCTACGGGGGAAGGTGCATTCCGTGGTCTCTAGACACCAGATTGCAGTTCAGAGGACTGGCGGCGGACCCCCACCTCCTCCCCCAGAACTAACAACATGGGAGGAGCAGGTCTTGGCTATACTGCATCCTGAGGGCTTTGCAGGAGTAGCTGGAGGAATGGACTCTGGTAAGTCAAATCTTAACTACTTCATCCCCCACCCTACCTGCATGCTATCACATACCCCCACTGTTAGAAATTGGGTTTTTGGTTGGCAGTCAGGTTACCCTCTGTCCAAGCAAGAACCCTCACTCTAGTCAGGGTAAGTCACACACAATCCAAAATTATCCTGTGCCCACCCTCTGGTAGCTTGGCACGAGCAGTCAGGCTTAACTTAGAAGGCAATGTGTAAAGTATTTGTGCAATAAATCATACAATAACACAATATAGCACCACAAAAATACACCACACAGTGTTTAGAAAAATATATAATATTTATCAGGATAATTGTAGGTCAAAACTAATAAAGATGCAATGTGAAATTGTAGAGATATCACTGAAAAGTGATATAAAGTGTCTTACGTCTTTAAAAAGCAAACAAAGTCTCTTTCAAGCACAAAGTACCTGGTTTAAAGTGGAAAATCTTCGCAAAGGGCCGCAGAAGAAGAGATACGTGGAAAAATGGTGTGTGCGTCGATTTCTCCTCTGCGCACACGGACTTGCGTCATTATTTTTCACGCGGGGAAGTCGTGCGTTGTTTTCCGGCGCGCGGGCAGTCTCTTTCTGTGGGTCGCGGGATTACCAGATGTCCCGGGGTCTGTGCGTGGATTCTTCGGGTTGTTTTCCCGCTGCGCGTCATTCCGGGAGGCTGTGCGTGGAATTCTCGGTCTCACAGCAGGCGTTGTGTCGATTTCCCCTCTGGAAGTCGGGTGGCGTTGTCCTTGCGAGGCCGTGCGTCGAAGTTCCGGTCACCCCGGAGGTGTTGCGTCGATCAGCGTCGGTGTGCAGCGATTTTCTCGCCACGCAGCAAGCTGTGTGTCGAAATTTTCGGCGCACGAAGAGTCCAAATGAAAAAGAGAAGTCTTTTTGGTCCTGAGACTTCAGGGAACAGGAGGCAAGCTCTATCCAAGCCCTTGGAGAGCACTTTTACAGCCAGACAAGAGTTCAGCAAGGCAGCAGGGCAACAGCAAGGCAGCAGTCCTTTGTAGAAAGCAGTCAGGTGAGTCCTTTAGGCAGCCAGGCAGTTCTTCTTGGCAGGATGCAGGTTCTGGTTTCTTCTCCAGCAAGTGTCTGATGAGGTAGGGCAGAGGCCCTGTTTTATACCCAAATGTGCCTTTGAAGTGGGGGAGACTTCAAAGAGTGGCTAAGAATTTCACCAGGTCCCCTTTCAGTTCAATCCTGTCTGCCAGGGTCCCAGTAGGGGGTGTGGCAGTCCTTTGTGTGAGAGCAGGCCCTCCACCCTCCCAGCCCTGGAAGACCCATTCCAAATGCAGATGTATGCAAATGATGCTGAGTACCCTGTTTTGGGGTGGGTCTGAGTGAATGCACAAGGAGCTGTCAACTAAGCCCAGCCAGACGTGGATTGTAAGGCACAGAAAGATTTAAGTGCAAAGAAATGCTCACTTTCTAAAAGTGCCATTTCTAGAATAGTAATATTAAATCCAACTTCACCAGTCAGCAGGATTTGGTATTGCCATTCTGGCCATACTAAATATGACCTTCCTACTCCTTTCAGATCAGCAGCTACCACTTCAATACTGTATGAGGGCAGCCCCAATGTTAGCCTATGAAGGGAGCAGGCCTCACAGTAGTGTAAAAATGAATTTAGGAGTTTTACACTACCAGGACATGTAAACTACACAGGTACATATCCTGCCTTTTACCCACACAGCACCCTGCTCTAGGGGTTACCTAGGGCACACATTAGAGGTGGCTTATGTGTAGAAAAAGGGGAGTTTTAGGCTTGCAAGTACTTTTAAATGCCAAGTCGATGTGGCAGTGAAACTGCACACACAGGCCTTGCAATGGCAGGCCTGAGACAAGGTAAAGGGACAACTTAAGTGGGTGGCACAACCAGTGCTGCAGGCCCACTAGTAGCATTTAATCTACAGGCCCTGGGCACATATAGTGCACCTTACTAGGGTCTTATAAGTAGTTTAAATAGTCCAATCAGGTATGATCCAAGGTTACCATGTTAAAAGGGAGAGAGCACATGCACTTTAGCACTGGTTAGCAGTGGTAAAGTGTGCAGTGTCTAAAAGCCAGCAAAACAGAGTCCAAAAAGTGGAGGGAGGCAGGCAAAAAGTTAGGGGTGACCACCCTAAAGCATGTCAGGTCTAACACCCACCCTCGCCCTCACCCCATCACTCCAACTCCTCACACATGTCCCACTATCACAAGCCACACATCCCAAACCCAAGCCCTGCATGCAACACCAAAGCATGGACACCCATCACCAACGCATGGCCACTACACATACCCACACACCCCCCTAAACCATTATCACAGAAGGTCCCACACAAGAATGCAAGCACTGGGGTACAGGGTCACCCACCCGTTGCACACCATGGCACATACAGATGCAATAATCATGCCTTTACACCCCTGCCAGACCCCTACCCAACGTCACCGGACAGGAGGGTCCAGACATGTCTACTCCACTCACAGAAGAGGCCCACAGTGATGACAGCAGCTCTGTCCAACTGGATCTAGATGACCAGCCCGGCCCATCTGGGACCTCGGGACAGTCGGTTCCCCTCACACAGTCACAGGCCACTACAGAGCTTCCCCCCTCTGGAAACACCAGCACAGCACCCACCCAGCGGGCCCATACCGCTGTCCCCAGGACACGTCAAGCAGCAGTGTGTCCACCCCTACAGGGAACCCAGGCTAGCCCACCACCCCAACAACAACAGGGACCTGGGGGCAGTGGTAGTGGGCACACGGTTCAGGGGACAGAGGCCCAGGAACACAGGGGAACTGGGAGGGCTGCTGTGCGACAGGGGGAGGACAGGCCCAGGAAACCCACTCTCCACGAGGCCCTCTCCAACATCATGGGAGCCTACCACCATTCCCAGGAGACGATGGCAACGGTACTGGCCAAGTTTCGGGAGACCCAGCGGCTGCAGGAGGAACAGTATTTGGGGTTCAAGGAGGAACTCAAATCCATCAATACCACCCTGGGCACCACTGTAGGGGTGCTGAAGAAACTCGTCAACACCAGGAGGGACAGTGTAGCACAACAAGGGGCCCCTGACACTAGCCTGGACAATGAACTGCCCACCACCTCCGCCAGCGCTAGTGGATAGGAGGCACCGCCACAGGACCACGACACCAGCACCCCACCCCCTGCAGATGGAGAACCACCCCGCAAACAGTCCCTGAGATCCAGGACAAAGACAGAGAACAATGCTAAGACCCCCGCCAAGAAATGAGACCACCCTGAATGTCATCCTTCTGTCCCACTTTGTCACCCTGTCCATCCTTAAACTGCCCTAGCTCCACTTCCTATGCCCCTTTGGACAATACACCTGTGAGACTAATAGACTGGACTCTGCCATGGACATTCCTCCACCATCACCCCTGACCAATTTACAACCCCCTCCACTATTTTGCACATAAATCAACACCCTTAAATCACAGAACAATCTGGAGTTAGTCTGTGCTTTCGAAAATGTGTATTTGCAATAACTGTGGAAAAATGCAAAATCCAATGTATTGTCAAAATACCTATGTCACACTGCTCTAGTCCATGCGGAAACAAAGCAGATGTCACACAGTGGGACCCACATCTGTGAAATTGAAAGAGAAAGTGACAAATCAGGGTCCATACACTGGGTGAAAGTGACAGACACATGAGAGGTAGAAGAACTATATCAGATGTAGCGGGCAGTGTTGTCTTCTTACCTTTGTCTCACTGGAAATATTGATGAATCACCGTGTTCCTGTTGTCTATGTCCTCTTCTTCTGCTTCCTCGTCTTCACTGTCCACAGCTGCCACAACACCTCCATCTGGACCATCCTCCTGCAGAAAAGGCACCTGTCGTCGCAAAGCCAAGTTGTGAAACATACAGCAGGCCATGATGATCTGGCACACCTTCTTTGGTGAGTAGAATAGGGAACCACCTGTCATATGGAGGCACCTGAACCTGGCCTTCAGGAGGTCGAAGGTCCTTTCTATAATCCTCCTAGTTTGCCCATGTGCCTCTTTGTAGCGTTCCTCTGCCCTTGTCCTGGGATTCCTCACTGGGGTCAGTAACCATGACAGGTTGGGGTAACCTGCAAATGTCGAGGGACAACTGTTAGACACACACTAACTCTTAGGGACATCCCCAGACCCAGGCACCTAGTCACACTGTATTAGGTCCATGTCCTCACCTAATAGCCACACACGGTGCCTCTGGAGTTGCCCCATCACATAAGGGATGCTGCTATTCCTCAAAATGTAAGCATCATGCACTGAGCCAGGAAACTTGGCATTCACATGGGAGATGAACTGGTCGGCCAAACACACCATCTGCACATTCATCGAATGGTAACTCTTCCAGTTTCTGTACACCTGTTCACTCCTGCGGGGGGGACCAAGGCCACATGTGTCCCATCAATGGCGCCTATGATGTTGGGGATATGTCCCAGGGCATAGAAGTCACCTTTCACTGTAGGCAAATCCTCCACATGGGGGAACACGATGTAGCTGCGCATGTGTTTCAGCAGGGCAGACAACACTCTGGACAACACGTTGGAGAACATAGGCTGGGACATCCCTGATGCACTGGCCACTGTTGTTTGAAAAGACCCACTTGCCAGGAAATGGAGTACTGACAGGACCTGCACTAGAGGGGGGATTCCTGTGGGATGGCGGATAGCTGACATCAGGTCTGGCTCCAACTGGGCACACAGTTCCAGGATTGTGGTACGATCAAGTCTGTATGTGACAATTACATGTCGCTCCTCCATTGTCGACAGGTCCACCAGCGGTCTGTACACCGGAGGATGCCGCCATCTCCTCACCTGCCCCAGCGGACGTGCTCTATGGAGGAGAACAGCAAGCAGAGAGTCAACCAACACTGAGGTACGTAAACACAACTTTATTCCATAATTTTTTTTAAATCGATATATGCCTGTATTAGTGTTTATGCAAGGCCTAGATATGTGTGACGCAGTCAAAATTAATGCGATGTGGCCCCCTGAAATGGCGGCTGCCAGACCTGTAAGGTAGGACAAGGGGATATGAGGTAACTGCGCTGGCATGGTACACCGTCGCGGTAGGCGGTCAAAGACCGCTGCGCAATCCTGCATTGGTTAACATTGGACCCTATGGGTCCCAGGAGCCAATGACGATGTACGCCGGCGGTGACAGTACGCACCGCCGCGGACGTCGCTGCCATTTTCTGTCTGTTCACTCACTTGATACCTGATCTTCGACAGGAGAGGACCTACACTGCAAGTGCTGCTGTGACCTCAGCCTGGAAGAGACAATGGCTCATGTGTCTGGGGAAAGGGCCCCTACCTTCAGCACGGAGGAGTTGGAGAAACTAGTGGATGGGGTCCTCCCCCAGTACACGCTACTCTACGTTCCTCCAGAGAAACAGGTAAGTACACTGTGAGCATGGCGAATGGGCAATGCCTGTGTGGTGTGGTGTGGATGAAAGATAGGGGGGGGGAGAATGAGGCGTGCATGAAACGACAGTGAGTGCATGTGCGTCATGGCAAGGGTAGGGATGTGGGCCAATGACTGTGACAGTGCGGACGGTTATATCTTCTCCTTTTCCTCTGTACTATGCGTGTAGGTCAGCGCCCACCAGAAGAAGGATATTTGGCGTGCCATCGCCAAGGAAGTCCGGACCCTGGGGGTCTACCACAGACAGATGGAAAAGATGGGAGGACATTCGCCTCTGGAGCAAAAAGACGGCGTAGGCCCAGCTGGAGATGGCCTCCCAACATGGGAGGGGTGCCCTTCACACCATGACCCCTCTGAAGTTCCTGATCCCGGCGGTGGTGTATCCGGAGTTGGATGGGCACTTGAGGGCATCACAGCAGCCACAAGGGGGTGAGTACACTCTCATTCTGCTAATTCAGTGCACATTGTAGGTGTCTGGGTGGGGGAGGTGGGCTGTGGGTTCCCCTAGGCCAGAGTGAGTTTAGTAGGCAAGGTCCCTTCTTAAGGCAGGCCATGTGGCACCCCACGCCACCTGTGTTCAGAGCCAACTACACCTAGTCAGGGTCCTGTGACTTCCATGTGTGCAGCAATCGGGCATAGGCTTTGTACCCCATGTCCCTGTGATTAATTTGGGAACTCAAAGTGCACGGCGTAGTGCAAGGGGCTTCTGTGTCTGTAGTGTCCGCCAACGGTAGCGGTATTGCATGCACTCAACATGTCTTTCTTCTGTCTCCCCCCCCCCACCTTTTTGTGGTCTCCCTGTTCTTGTGTGCATTAGCATCATCAGGGGGAGGAGCAGTGGCACTGGAGCAGGAGGGAGCTGCATCCCACATGGCCCTGGAGGGCGAGACTACAGAGTCAGAAGCCACCAGTGGGACGGAGGGCGAGGGGAGCTCCACGGCGGGGACAGGAGCTGAAACCAGCGGCACAGACTCCTCCTCTGATGGGAGCTCCCTTGCGGTGGCGGGCCCCTGGTGCCCACCGCATCTACAGGTACAGCCGCCACCCCCCCTACCAGCAACGCCCTCCCAGCAGCCCCTCAGCGAGTGCCCTGTGCCCGCTCACTCAGGAGGGTGGGCATCTCCTTTGCCCCAGGCACCTCAGCCCTGCCCCTGTCAGCCCTTCTGCCCTCAGTGAGGAGGCCATTGACCTCCTCAGGTCCCTCACTGTTGGGCAGTCTACCATTTTGAATGCCATCCAGGGTGTAGAGAGGCAGTTGCAACAGACAAATGCATACCTGGAGGGCATTCATTCTGGTCAGGCAGCCGAACAGCAAGCTTTTCAGACTCTGGCCTCAGCACTGATGGCAGCCATTGTCCCTGTGTCCAGCCTACCCCCTCCAACTTCCTCCACCCAGACCCAAACACCTGTACCTCAGCCTATCCCAAGCTCCCAAGCACACCATCAGACCAGCATGCACACACCTCAACACACAAGGGAAGCTCAGGCAAACATAAGCACCACACATCCCACAGGCACTCACACAAGCATAATACACATGCACACATACCAACATCCACTGCCTGCACTGTGTCCCCCTCCTCCCTTCCAGTCTCGTCTCCACTCACACCTGCATGCACTACATCTTCAGCCACTACCTCCATCACCAGCACACCCACCACCACACCCCGCTCACTTGCACTCACCAACCCAACTACCATTCACACATCCCATGTGTCCTCTCCCAGTGTGTCTGTGAGCCCACCTCCCAAGGTACACAAACGCAGCCACACACCCACCCAACAGCCATCCACCTCACAACAGCCTCCAGCCCATGCACCTTCACCCAAAGTCAGCAAACGTACACCTCCTACAACCACTACCTCTTCCTCCACTCCCAAACCCCCTCCATCTACCCGTCCCAGTGTGTCCAAAACATTTTTCCTGTCCAACCTTGACCTCTTCCCCTCACCTCCCCCGCCCCTTCAGTCCCCTAGGCCCGCCTTTCCAGGTCCCAACCCAGCACCTCAGCCACAACATCTGCGGGAACAGTGGTGCCAGTAGTAACCGGCTTCTGGAGTGTGCCAAGCAGCAGGGCAGCCAGTGTGCCAAGGAGCCAGGCCACAGACAGTCCCCCACCTCAAAAGCACAAAAAGTTGCCACTGCCCGTCGGGAGAGAGGCAAAACATCTACCACCAAAGCCTCTCCCAGGAGTACAGTTGGGAGTGGGAAGACAGCTGCGCCACCATCCAAGGTGGGGAAGGGGCACAGAAAAACAGGCAAGTCACTGAAAACCTGCAAAGCGGACAAGACCACCACCAGCACCGCTGAACAGGACACCGCCGCCACCAGCACCCCTGAACAGGACACCGCCGCCACCAGCACCGCTGAACAGGACACCGCCGCCACCAGCACCGCTGCCAAGGACACCGCCGCCACAAGCACCGCTGCCAAGGACACCACCGCCACAAGCACCGCTGGCAAGGACACCGCCAACACCAGCACCGCTGAACAGGACACTGCCGCCACAAGCACCGCTGAACAGGACACCACCGCCACCAGCAGCGCTGAACAGGACACCCCGCCACAAGCACCGCTGCCAAGGACACCACCGCCACCAGCACTGCTGAACAGGACACCGCCCCCACCAGCACCGCTTCACAGGACACCGCCGCCACCAGCACCGCAGGCCAATGAGCGCCAAAAGCTCCGACGCTACTGAGGCCGCCACGAGCAGGATGAAGCACTCTGGGCACAAAGCCCCCTCCAGAACCAGTGGAGAAAGGCATCCACTACCTCAGTCCTTGGCAGGATGAAGCTCTCTGGGCACAACGCCCCCTCCAGAACTAGTGGAGAAAGGCATCCACTACCTCAGTCCTTGGCAGGATGAAGCTCTCTGGGCACAAAGTCCCCTCCAGAACCAGTAGAGTATCACATCCACTACCTCAGTCCTTGGCAGGATGAAACACTCTGGGCACAAAGCCCCCTCCAGAACCAGTGGAGAAAGGCATCCACTACCTCAGTCCTTGGCAGGATGAAGCTCTCTGGGCACAACGCCCCCTCCAGAACTAGTGGAGAAAGGCATCCACTACCTCAGTCCTTGGCAGGATGAAGCTCTCTGGGCACAAAGTCCCCTCCAGAACCAGTAGAGTATCACATCCACTACCTCAGTCCTTGGCAGGATGAAACACTCTGGGCACAAAGCCCCCTCCAGAACCAGTGGAGAAAGGCATCCACTACCTCAGTCCTTGGCAGGATGAAGCACTCTGGGCACAAAGCCCCCTCCAGAACCAGTGGAGACTGTTAGCCACTTGAGAGACTGTGGCTTTGCACCCCCAGGATACAGCAGTGGGCAAACCACCCACTGGAGAGACTTGAGAGACTGTGGCTTTGCACTCCCCAGGATACAGCAGTGGGCAAACCACTCACTGGAGAGACTTGAGAGACTGTGGCGTTTCACTCCCCAGGATACAGCAGTGGGCATGGAGCCCCCTCGTGGATCTGGTGTTGTGAACTCATCTGGCTGAGTTGCCCCCCCTTCCCTTCCCCCTGAGGTGCCTGTTGTATTTCTATCTGATGCCCCAGCAGTGTTCTCTCCTTTTTGATCGGGTATCAAGTGCGGGCCTCGCCCATGCATTTTGGGCCCAGTGGTCCACGGACTTTAATGGTGGAATATCTTGGACTTGTATTCTTGGTGTATATATTTGTTTATAGTGTGTATATATATTTTTGATTACTGTATTTTAATAGATTACAAACGTTCAACTCATTTCCTTTTGTCCTTGCAGGTGTCGGATCGGAACCTTGTCTTCTGCCTGTCTGTTGGCAGTTACCGCTGCGGTGTTTGTTTGTTCCGCCGTGGCAGTCAGAGTGTTAACGTGGCTGTCTATGTTGGCGGTTTCTGCCACAGTCGTGATTCCATTTTTTTTACCACTGGCCAGGGTTGTAATGAGGGCCATAATGTAATGTAAATAAGGTTTTCGTTTTTGGAGCTAGAATGGATCTGAAAGGATTACTATCACTGTCAGTACATACACTAGGAAGTAATGATTCAATTACTTACCAGTAGTCTTCATTACTTCAAATATCTTTTTTTGCGTGCTTACTATATGAAGTGTCCAATCGCAACCCGGGCACCACAAGGCCTAGCTGAAGCAATCAAAAAAGCCACACTAAAAAGCACCTTGCATCCTTCCCTTATGCACCTCCTACCCAATATGGCAAGAACCCACCACACTTCCTGTAGATCCACAAGCTAACAATTGGAATTAAGATTGTGAGAAATGGGACCTGGAGGGTCATAAATATTGGTATAAGAATGAAGGTATTCAGAGTAATAAAGATTACATATAAATAATTGTATTAATACCTTCTCAACCAATTTTGTTGTACTACTATTTACTATATGAGGATATATCAGGGCAGAGTAACACAACCCGATTCCTCAACACATAACGACAGACTCCCAAATGATGACAGAGTAATCTTTAATACTGAATCAGGAGTAAAGTCATTCAGGATATAGCTGCTGCTAATACTTTAGAACCAAAATTCATGGAATCAGCATTTGCAACATCCAATGGATAATGGGAAATAAAAATAGATGTTATAGGCCAAGCAGCAGCTTTGTAAACATCCCAAAGCGAAGCTTCACACGCCTCAGCCCAAATGGCAGCCATTCCTTAAATAGACCTACCTTGTATTGTGCTTTGAGTCATAAGCACTGGAATTTAGGGGCATATTTATACTCCGTTTGCGCCGAATTTGCGTCGTTTTTTTCGACGCAAATTCACGCAAAACTAACTCCATATTTATACTTTGGCGTTAGACGCGTCTAGCGGCAAAGTTCATGGAGTTTGCGTCATTTTTTGGCGTGAACACCTTCCTTGCGTTAATGAGATGCAAGGTAGGCGTTCCCGTCTTAAAAAATGACTCCCAGGCATGTGCGTGGTATTTATACTCCCGGGCAAAAATCACGCCCGGGAGTGGGCGGGGCAAAAAACCCCGCATTTGCGCCTCTTTTTAACGCCTGGGTCAGGGCAGGCGTTAAGGGACCTGTGGGCTCAGAATGAGCCCAGAGGTGCCCTCCCCTGCCCCCAGGGACACCCCCTGGCACCCTTGCCCACCCCAGGAGGACACCCAAGGATGGAGGGACCCATCCCAGGGAAGAAAAGGTAAGTTGCGGTAAGTATTTTTTTTATTTTTTTTTGTGGCATAGGGGGGCCTGATTTGTGCCCCCCTACATGCCACTATGCCCAATGACCATGCCCAGGGGACATAAGTCACCTGGGCATGGCCATTGGGCAAGGGGGCATGACTCCTGTCTTTGCTAAGACAGGAGTCATGTTAATGGCGTCTGGGCGCCCAAAAAAAATGGCGCAAATCGGGTTAAGACGATTTTTTTGCCTCAGCCTGACTTGCCCCATTTTGGGACGCCCAAACGCCATTTTTCCCTACGCCGGCGCTGCCTGGTGTACGTCGTTTTTTTTCACGCACACCTGGCAGCGCCGGTCGGCTAACGCCGGCTAACGCCATTCAATAAATACGGCGCCCGCATGGTGCTTCAGAATGGCGTTAGCCGGCGCTAATTTTTTTGGCGCAAAACTGCGTTAGCGCAGTTTTGCGTCAAAAAGTATAAATATGGGCCTTAGTGTTTAATCCATCTGCTTAAAGTCTGAGGAGGAGACATTTTATGTCCATGACGAAAAGCACCTGTTTGACCTGACAGCCTTAGAGTGGTCTTTCCCCTAACTTTCTGCCTACCTTCTCCACTTTTCTGAACATTTTGTTTTTGCTGGTATTAGGACTCTGCACACTTTACCACTGCTAACCAGTGCTAAAGTCCTTGTGCTCTCTCCCCTAAACATGGTAATATCAGCTTATCCCCAATTGACATATTTAATTTACTTGTAAATCCCTAGTAAAGTGGTACTATGAGTCTCTAAATTAAATGCTACTAGTGAACCTGCAGCACTGATTGTGCCACACAGGTAAGGAGCCCCTTAACCATGTCTCAGGCATGCCATTGCAGAGTGTGTGTGCAGTTTACACTGCATGTCAACCTGGTAAACTAACCCTTTTGCCAGGCCCAAACCTTTCTTTTATTTATACATATGTCACTCCTACCGCGGCCCCTGGACAACCCAGCAGGCAGTGTACAATGTATTTAAAAGGCAGGGCATGCATTTTATGTTTTACATGTCCTGTTAGTGAAAAACTCCAAAAGCTGTTTTTCACTACTGCAAGGCCTATCTCTCTCATGGGATAACATTGGGGCTTCCTTATTATACTTCATAAGTGTAATTCCCAATTGTAAAGAGATAGATTTTTCAAGTTTGGTGTCTTTGGAATCACCATTTAAAATTCAAACATATGGAGAAGTTGGATTTTGAATTGCAATTCTGAAAATGCCACTTTTAGAAAGTTAGCATTTTCTTACTTTAGCCATTTGGTGCCTGTTGTCTGTCTGTCTGTTTCTGATCACAAGTACGGGGTGGGTGAAAGCTGTGATTTCTGTACTCCCCTTAGACAGCCACACACAATGGGAGATTAGGTATGATTTGATGGGCCAGCCTGGCAGGACGGAAGGGAGGAGATGGACCTAGTCTCACACGGTATAAACGGGGCGTATAAAACATACTAGGTAACGCTTACTGACATACTCGTAGAAAATACTCCGGTTGGTTAGGCCACGATGCTCATTTTACAGAAACTAAACCAATAACAATAAAATACACACACACTCTTTTAAACCTATCCGACTAAGTATTTTTACCCATGATTCTAATTATGTATTGTATGTGCATATGTGTGTTTTATTCATGTGTGTGTGTATATAAATATATATATATATGTGTATGTATGTGTATATGTTGTTTCTGTGCCTGGCATGTTTGTGGATCAATGCATGGCTCCTGATATCTATGAATTTCTGCTCTCTTTTTATCACACCTATCTACCCATCACTCTTATGTCATGTCTCTATCAAACTATCCTCCATTCTCACTCGGACTCATCCCAAATCCCTTCGACCACTTTCCTCTCCTAAATATCTCTGCCTAAGCTCTTCCCCTCCACCTCCACATCTAACTCACCAAACCTCACTCTACCTCTGTGACCTCCCACACAACCCTACTAAATTCTCCTGCATTCATCTCACCCTACTTCTATGCTCTCCCTAACCCTTCCACATCCTCTTTCCCCTCCGCTCCCCTATTATTCATCTCAAGCCTTTGGATTGAGTAAATGAAGGATAAACTCCCAATTAACACTTCTGGATTTCTTTCCTCCTCCACCCCTCCATTACTCCAGTCAATCTAACTAACAAACTCTCATATCTACAACTCAAATTAACTCATAATAATACTAAAACTGTACTCCTTATTAAATTATACTAATCCATCACTAATTCTTGTTGGGTACCGGAGTAGCGTGCTACTCATCGAAAAGCGCTTTGACGCCTCGTCAGGGGTAGTAAGCGCTATATAAATACGATTACAATACAATACAATACACCTGAATAGGCTGTGTCCT
The DNA here is from genome assembly GCF_031143425.1 of Pleurodeles waltl. NCBI lineage: Eukaryota > Metazoa > Chordata > Amphibia > Caudata > Salamandridae > Pleurodeles > Pleurodeles waltl. Next base: position 272,227,660 of record NC_090442.1, read on the forward strand.
GCCCTGAAACAATGGGCTGCATACCCCTCTGTAGTGAGTCTGGAGCAAGGGCAGGACTTCTGAGCACTTCAAAGGCCTGTCTTTGAAGTCTCCCCCACTTCCAAGGCACAACTGGATAGAAGAACTGGACCTCAGACACTACCACTTCAGAGCACTTCTGGACCGTGAATACTATGCTAGAGAAGGACTGCTGTGCTGCTGAAGGACTGCCACTCTGCTGGACTGGACTTCTGCTTTGTTGGACTCCTGCCCTGCTGTGCTGCCCTTCTGCCTGCTGTTCCCCAGTCTGAGTGAGAAGGACTGGACCTGAATCACTTGAACCCAGAGTGACTCCAAAGGTTAGCTGCCTGGCCTCCTGATTGTAAGTCTCATGAAAGACTTCCAACCACCCTATTCCTACACGTGGACTTTGCCATCAGATCCGATGCATCCTATGTTGAGCGACACATCCCCGTGCAGAACATAAGCATCACTGCTGTTGCATGGACTGGACTCATTGTAACAGATCTGCATCACCTCTGCATCCCTTAACTTGCGTAAAGTAACTGCCACTGCACAGCACTTTTCCCCGTGCAAGCGCCTCTCACCTCCTGTTGAAGGCAGACTCAATTAGAATGGCAAAACTCCAGATTGCAGCTTCACCGAGCTTTGGAGCTGAAGCATTGCCTCAACTCCACAACATATCCTCAACACCAGACTTCGCATCACAAGTCACATCAGCAGGATCCTTGATGTTGATGCAATGGGACCTCACAGTGCAGCCTCGCCGCATCTGGAACCAATGTATTGCTTCATATATGATGCAGATCAATACAACACTCTGCAACCAGGATTCAAGGTAATGTGGTTCAGCTGGCCTAAGTGGGTACCTGTAGGAGGCCCGTGCTCCATAGCAGTCAGCCTGAACTTTTGACTTTGTCCCAGTCTGGTGCACACAGATATCCCCAATAGCACATCTTCCTTCTTGGCACTATTTGTACTAAAACCTTTGAAATTCAATATCTCCAGTTCTAGGTTGTATTTGTTTTGGTCCTGTTTTATTTTTCTAACCTGCTGTGGAATCTTTCTGTGTGGTGTTTTCACTGTTTTACTCTTTGAAGTGTTGCAGAAATACTTTACGCATTGCCTTTGAGTTAAGACTGACTGCTCTCTGCCAAGCTAACAGGGGGTTGAGCAAAGGTTACTTAGGGGTTTTCTTGTGCATTACCCTGGCTAGGATTGTGGTTGCTGCTTGACCAGGGCTTACATCCCAGTCAACCAACAACTCAAGTTCTAACGTTGGTGGGATCAAGACTTGTGTTTGTGCAGTGCCACACAGTGACTTGGTGTACACTACCATTCACCATCTAAGACCAATTTGAATTTTAAATTCTCCCTGATTGTAATTTTTAATTCTTATTCTCAAACTCATGTCTCTGGCTGCTGTTTCTCCCTCTTCATCTGCAAAAATGAAATTTGAGCTGGCCAACATGGAGGTCTACATGTGGTCCAGATCAGGGATTTCTGAAAAGAGTTTAGACTTCCTGCCAAGAGGACCACCAGGGAGGTGGAGTTGCAGAAGGCATGCAGGGCTTGGGCAGATGCCCACTCTGCACTGGGTGAAACCATAGGAGAGGAAGATGAGATGGAGAGGCTTTCAAAGGTACTACCTGCAGTAAAAGGGGAGGGGTTGACCCCTGAATTGGAGCTCTCTGTCAAAGCAGGGAGCAGATCTCATCCCGCAGCCACTCCCCAGAGGAACTGGCAGAGAGGAAGGAGGAGAGAGTGAAAAAGCTGCAAATGGCTAAGTTGAGAATGGAGGAGAAAAGGGCTGAAAGAGCCTTGGAGTTAAAAAAAAGATGTTATTAGCTCATGAGAGGAGCTTAAAAGGGCTGGACATCAAGGCCAGACAGGTATGTTCCAGCAGTGATGGTGGCAGCATACCCACAGTACCTGAAGGAGAGAAAAGAGTTCACATGCCTAGGGATTTGGTGACCAGTTATGTGGTGGGAGATGACATAGACAAATGTTTTTTTTGTCTATGAAGTTGCACTGAGGGTTCATGTAGGAAGTTGGCTCTGTATGTACTATTTCAAAGTAAGAAATAGCATGCGCAGAGTCCAAGGGTTCCCCTTAGAGGTAAGATAGTGGCAAAAAGAGATAATTCTAATGCTCTATTTTGTGGTAGTGTGGTCGAGCAGTAGGCTTATCAGAGGGTAGTGTTAAGCATTTGTTGTACACACACAGGCAATAAATGAGGAACACACACTCAAAGACAATTCCAGGCCAATAGGTTTTTATATAGAAAAATATATTTTCTTAGTTTATTTTAAGAACCACAGGTTCAAGATTTACAATCAATACTTCAAATGAAAGGTATTTCACTTAGGTATCATAGGAACTTTGAATCAGCAAAATAGCATGTACAATGTTGGCAAAAATGGTAATAAGCTATTTTAAAACTAGACAGTGCAAATTTCAACAGTTCCTGGGGGAGGTAAGTGTTTGTTAGTTTTGCAGGTAAGTAACCCACCTACAGGGTTCAAATTTGGGTCCAAGGTAGCCCACCATTGGGGGTTCAGGGCAACCCCAAAGTTACCACACCAGCAGCTCAGGGCCGGTCAGGTGCAGAGGTCAAAGTGGTGCCCAAAACACATAGGTTTCAATGGAGAAGGGGGTGCCCCGGTTCCAGTCTGCCAGCAGGTAGGTACCCGCGACTTCGGAGGGCAGACCAGGGGGGTTTTGTAGGGCACCAAGGGGGACACAAGTCAGCACAAAAAGTACACCCTCAGCGGCACTGGGGCAGCCGGGTGCAGTGTGCAAACAGGCGTCAGGTTTGCAATGGAGTTCAATGGGAGACCCATGGGTCTCTTCAGCGAAGCAGGCAGGGAAGGGGGGGGCTCCTCGGGGTAGCGACCACCTGGGCAAGGGAGAGGGCCACCTGGGGGTCGCTTCTGCACTGGAGGTCGGATCCTTCAGGTCCTGGGGGCTTCGGGTGCAGTGTCTTTACCAGGCGTCGGGTTCTTAGAAATAGGCAGTCGTGGTCAGGGGGAGCCTCTGGATTCCCTCTGCAGACGTCGCTGGGGGGGCTGAGGGGGGTCAACTCTGGCTACTCACAGGGTCGCAGTCGCCGGGGAGTCCTCCTTGTAGTGTTGTTTCTCCTCAGGTCGAGCCGGGGGCGTCGGGTGCAGAGTGCAAAGTCTCACGCTTCCGGCGGGAAACGTGGAGTCCTTTAAAAGTTGTTTCTTTGTTGCAAAGTTGTTTCTTCTTTGGAGCAGAGCCGCTGTCCTCGGGAGTTCTTGGTCCTTTTAGATGCAGGGCAGTCCTCTGAGGCTTCAGAGGTCGCTGGACCCTGGGGAGCGCGTCGCTGTTGCAGTTTTTCTCAAAGTGGGGAGACAGACCGGTAGGGCTGGGGCCAAAGCAGTTGGTGTCTCCGTCTTCTCTGCAGGGCTTCAGGTCAGCAGTCCTTCGTCTTCAAGTTGCAGGAATCTATCTTGCTAAGTTCTGGGAGCCCCTAAATACTCAATTTAGGGGTGTGTTTAGGTCTGGGGGGTTAGTAGCCAATGGCTACTAGCCCTGAGGGTGGCTACACCCTCTTTGTGCCTCCTCCCTGAGGGGAGGGGGGGACATCCCTAATCCTATTGGGGGAATCCTCCATCTTCAAGATGGAGGATTTCTAAAAGTCAGAGTCACCTCAGCTCAGGACACCTTAGGGGTTGTCCTGACTGGCCAGTGACTCCTCCTTGTTTTTCTCATTATCTCCTCCGGCCTTGCCGCCAAAAGTGGGGCCGTGGCCGGAGGGGACGGGCATCTCCACTAGCTGGAGTGCCCTGTGGCGCTGTAACAAAGGGGGTGAGCCTTTGAGGCTCACCGCCAGGTGTTACAGTCCCTGCAGGGGAAGGTGAGAAGCATCTCTACCCAGTACAGGCTTTGTTACTAGCCACAGAGTGACAAAGGCACTCTCCCCATGTGGCCAGCAACATGTCTGGTGTGTGGCAGGCTGGCAAAACTAGTCAGCCCACACTGGAAGTCGGGTATGTTTTCAGGGGGCATCTCTAAGATGCCCTCTGGGGTGTATTTCACAATAAAATGTACACTGGCATCAGTGTGCATTTATTGTGCTGAGAAGTTTGATACCAAACTTCCCAGTTTTCAGTGTAGCCATTATGGTGCTGTGGAGTTCGTGTTTGACAGACTCCCAGACCATATACTCTTATGGCTACCCTGCACTTACAATGTCTAAGGTTTTGCTTAGACACTGTAGGGGCATAGTGCTCATGCACCTATGCCCTAACCTATGGCATAGTGCACCCTGTCTTAGGGCTGTAAGGCCTGCTAGATGGGTGACTTATCTATGCCATAGGCAGTGTGAGGTTGGCATGGCACTCTGAGGGGAGTGCCATGTCGACTTAGTCATTTTCTCCCCACCAGCACACACAAGCTGGCAAGCAGTGTGTCTGTGCTGAGTGAGGGGTCCCCAGGGTGGCATAAGACATGCTGCAGCCCTTAGAGACCTTCCCTGGCATCAGGGCCCTTGGTACCAGGGGTACCAGTTACAAGGGACTTACCTGGATGCCAGGGTGTGCCAATTGTGGAAACAAAGGTACAGTTTTAGGGAAAGAACACTGGTGCTGGGGCCTAGTTAGCAGGCCTCAGCACACTTTCAAATCATAACTTGGCATCAGCAAAGGCAAAATGTCAAGGGGTAACCATGCCAAGAAGGCATTTCCTTACAGTTCACAAGGTACCTGAGAAGCACTGGGGGGTGGTCTGGAGGGAGGGACACTCTTCTAACATTAGAGGTTGGGGACCAAACCAAATACACTCCAACGAAAGCCTTTTTAAAGTCTGGGCTGACCCCTGAAAGTTACCACCAAAGGTTCAGGGGTATCCAGAAGCTCCCCAACCAATCCTGGGTAGATTTTGTGGACTACACCAGCAAATGGTTGGGTGTGAGGCAGCAAAGTTAATCATTATATTGGGTTGCACAATTTAATCATGAAAGAGCGCATGCCCAGTGTCTGTTTTACATAGTTGCGCCACCAGCTGGTTGACAGTAAGCGGGCTGACCCCAGAAAGCCTGCTGAGGAGGCAGACTTCTGGGCCAGTATCAGGGTGTCAAAAAAAGGTACCTGGGGGACTCCCACAAAGGTGGTCACAGTTCCAACCAGTAGAAGGGGGGAGAGAAAATCTTTAAAGTAAGGAGTTTTCTAAAGGCACCCCAAAATAATTTTCAAGAGAGCATTGGTCACCAGTCCCAGTCTGATACTAAGAAGAAGGCTTTCATTGATCATAAGACAGGTTTTTACCTCAATGTACTGTGCACTACAAACAGGGACACTCCAAGGGTGACTCCAATGTCTCAAAAGCGTACGCCCTTCCCCCGGACAGACATCAGTTTGGCGAATGTAGCACTCGGGGAGGAGATAGTTCTAGTTAGCTTTGGGAAGCAGACAGAGGTGACCCTAGTTTCCCTGTAGGATAAGAAGATGGTGTCAAAAGCCCATGTGCCTGCTAATACTTCCAAAGTTAGGCAGTGGGTCACCATCAATGGGCAATGTCTGGAGGCCCGGCATATACAGAAGTCAGCATGACTACTGTAAAGTGTCAGCTGGTGTCTGCAGAGCAGGTTCTACCAAACACACCCCACAGGTCAAAGACGCCCACAATCGTGAAAGCCATCTAACAGTGGCTCTGGTTCCCTTTGAGTGGCAGGGAGAGACAAGGTCTCAGTGTCTCTGAAAGTAGCTATGAGTCCTATAATGCCTGTGAATTGTCTATTAGGCAAGGACATGGATCACACTGCCTGGGACATGGAGCACACTGACTGGAGGGAGGTAGAGCTCAGGTCTCATTTGGAGATTTGGGGATTGCCTGAGTGGATCTGTATGACTAGACAGTCCATGGCTGCCCATTAAGAGAGTGAAGGGCATCTGGAGCCCCGAACAGCTGGCAAAAGGGAGAGGGGCAAGGGGCATCAGATACCAGCATTGGAGGCTGATGCAGTCCCTGAGGAGGAGGCCCTTGAGCCAACCGCGGAGGGCATTGCTGTCCTAGGTGACCTGCCTGAGGATTGCTGGCTGGCAAGCTGAGGGTGGGCCCACCAGGGAGGACTTCTGCAAGCAGGAGTGGCCCACTCTTGAGGGCTTGAGGTGGCAAGCTGAAGCCAAGGCAGCACTCAGGGGATCACATAATTTACTGGGAGAATAATACATAGTGAGCCTAAGGCTCATGTTACTGGGGAAGCCCCTCTGCCAGTGCTTGTCTCCCACTTCTATTGGTCCATAATGAAGACAGCCTCAGATACATTCTGCCGGTCCTCTCTAACCTACCAGGCCAGTAGGAAACCAGGGAAAAAAGCAAAAAGATCCCCTGAACCCAATACCAGTTGTTGGCACCACCTTTGAAACAGTGGGCATTGACATAATTGGACTCTTGACCCCAAAACAGACTTAAGCAATAGGTTCATCCTGGTCTTGGTGAACAATGCCACCCGCAACCCAGAGGCCATACCTATGAGGTCAGTGACTGCACCTGTGGTGGCTAGAGCCCTGATGGCGATCTTTAACCATGTTGGGTTCTCCAAGAAGGTAGTGTCTGACAGAGGCCCTAACTTCATGATCACGTAAAAGAGGTCCATGTGGGTTGAGTGTGATGTAACTTACAAGTAGAGGTGGGCAAAACATTCTGCTCTACTGGTGGAGTTCACAGAGTTTTGCCCACTCTGTTACACTTGGAGCATGGAGTCTGCCACCCACCGTGTGGTGCAGGTTTTTGTGTACCGCTCACCAAGGTTATGCTGGCGAGCACAAGCAAGAATGTGCGTCCCCTAGCGTGATTTCCGGGCACTAGAATGCATACCGGCACAACTTCTCAATGCAGGCGGTCACAGCAGGTTACTACCGCTTGCATTGAGAAAGCTGCTGCTCAAGTAGAAAATCTACTGCAGTAGGAAGAAGCAGCAACCTCTTGTGTGTTGTGTGGTGTCATCTGTGCTAATTTTACAGCGCAGGAAAGGCTCCTGGTGCTAAATATCAATGTGAGCAGCACAACGTATCGAAATGCCGCTGCTCGCTGAGTTTTTAAGTAACGCCATGGAATTCCAAGGAGTGAAACTCTATGAGCTCTGCCCAGGCCTACTTACACGTTTACCACACCCTATCACCCCAAAACCAACGATCTAGTAGACACATTCAACAAGACCCTGAAGGGCATGAATATGGGCTTACCTGGGGCCCAGGAGGAGTAAGTGGGATGTCCTCTTGCCATGCCTTCTATTTGCCTACAGGGAGATGCCACAGAAAGGAATAGGGTTAAGCTCCTTTGAACTCCTCTATGGCTACCCCGTTAGGGGAGGGCTAGGTGGAAGGAGGGCTGGGAGCAACCTCCCACGAACTGTCCCCCCTCTAGGATGTGGTCAGCTACATGTGGCCCTTCGCAACCAGATGTACTGCTTCTGGAAAAAAACAAAAGGTAATCTTGAGGCCAGTCAAAAAGTAATGAAGCTCTGGTACAACCAGAAGGCCACTCTTGTGGAGTTTCAACCTAGCCAGAAAGCATGGGCCATGGGGCTAGTAGAGTCCAGAGCTCTCCAGGACAGCTGGACTTCACCATACAAAGTAAAGAAACAAAAGGGGGTGTTCACCTACTTGGTGGATCTCTAGGAACCTCTTAAGGGGGCTGATGAGCCAAATTCCTCAGTACCTTTGATTTGCCATCAGGGTACTGTCAGACTGCCTCAACTGAGGGGGCTAAAGGAAGGTAATCATTTTTAACCCCATATGACCACTTTCAATTTCAGGTAATGCCCTTTGGGTTGAAGAATGCCCCTTATATCTTCCAGAGGCTGATGAACCTGGTCTTAGCTAGGAGGGATGCCTTTTGTGACACCTACCTGTTCAACATTGCTGTCTACAGATCTAGATGGAAGGAATACCTGCACCAACTCCATGTGGCCTTCCTGGGCCTCACAGGATACTACTAAAGATTAGTTAAGGGCTAAGCATCACTGTTTCCCCCTTAACCGAGCTGACTTCGAAGAAGCATCCGACATTGGTGATCTGGTCAGTGGCTTGCCAGAAAGCCTTTGATACCCCAAAGGAGGCCATGTGTACAGCACCTGTACTCACGGCTGCTGACTACTTCAAGGAATTTCTTGTGCAGATGGATGCTTCAGAGCTTGACATCGGGACAGGCTTAGCACAGTTTAATGAAGAAGTCCTAGACCAACCAGTAGCCCTCATTAGCAGGTGACTACTTCAACGGGAACAAAGGTGGAGTGTGACTGAGAGAGAAGCTTTTGTTGTGGCCTGGGCACTGAAGAAGTTGAGACTCCCTTCCAGGTTCAGACAGACCACAGGCCCATGAGATGGCTCATGCAGATGAGGGGTGAAAACACTCTCTACAGGGAATGGACTTTATGGTGGAGCACTGCCTCGGGGTCCCGCAGCCCCAGCAGGATCTTTGCATGCAAGAGAAGCTGGCACCGCTCCCGCCCACAGGGAGCAGCTACTTATGCTGCTCCCTCAGGGCGGGGGTAATATTTTGATCTGTTTAACAGCCCGCATCAGATCTAAAGTCTGCTCTGCTACCAGCTGGTGCGATACTTTTCAAAGTTCCCACCGACTGGGAGCAGACTTTGTGTTTGCTCCCACATGGTGGGAGTTTTAAAAATGCTCCCACCAAGCAGGAGCAAACACAGCATTCCCTCTCTGTGCCGGTGTTGGCAGGGAAACCGCTATGTCTGGGGGTGAACTCTCCGGGACATAGCTATTGAGCTGGCCACAGGAGATGGGGTCCCTGGTGCCATTAGTTGTTTAGGGAGGGGATCTGTGTGGCCCTCACCTCCCTTCAAGTATACAGTGTGCTCTGGGGGATTGGTGTCCCTGAGGTCCAATATGCATTTGGGAGTGGGGCTGCATGCCCTCTCCCCCTACAAAAGACATCTGGCCCTGGAGGATGGGGTCACAAGTGCCATAAGTGGCTTGGGAAGTGGGGCTGTCCCCTCTCGCCTCAAAAATAATTAATAGTAAAATTTAAAAAAAAAGCATTTTTGGTCTCAGGCAGGGATCCCTCTGGGTCAGTATCCCTATCCTGCACCATTATATTTTTTGTGGTTCTTTTTTACTTTTTTTTAGGACTCAGCCTTAGTCCTGATTCCTAAGATGGCTGCCACCACTTCCTGGCTGAAGTGGTGGCAGTTAATCAGATCTCAGCTTGAGCCCTGCCAGGATCCACATAGGCTCCGGTGTACCTAGATATACAATGATTTTGAGCATTAATTGCTCACAATTTACAGAATGGATTTACACCAAATCACAAAAAGCACTCTTTCTAGATCAAGATCTAGCTTTCTTCAAAATATGGTGTAAATCCGTTCAGTGGTTTAGGCTGTAGCTGTGTCTAAAGTTCCTACGGAAAAATTAATGGGGAATACACATTTTGGGACACCCATTTTCTTGCAACCCCTGTTTGACAGATCACCAGGAAACTTTCTATGTGCAAAAAGTAGCACTCCTTTATGAAGTTTCGTGGAGGTTCATCAAACCGCTGCAAAATTATTAGCAACGCAAAAAACTCATTTCCTAGGGAAACACAATCCAAATGTAACTTGCCAGCAGCTAATATCTTCTTCAGCAATAGATCTTTCATATATTCACACTTACTGTTGAATGGGCTGCTGTATTCTCATTCAGGTAGTAGTACTTAGTTAACGTGTGCCTGTTCTTCCAGGTAGCTGAATGGCGAACGCTGTGTAAAGGAACACCAGCACAGAGTGCAGCAGTTGGTCTCATGCTTCTAGTGGAATGCACTCTCACTCTTTTCTGGAGGGGATGTTTCACTTTGCTCTGGCAGAAGCTGGTGTGCACTGACACCAAAGTGCTATCCCCTGCCGGAACAGGTGTCTGCCTCTTTGTGGCTGGCCAAAGGGCACAAACAGTTGGTCCAATTAGCCAATGCAAGAGTAATTATTCCTCCGCTAAGGTTGTGGGATTTGGCAAAAATTGGTGTATTTTAGTAATCAGGTAGAAAAAGTCCATTACAAAACACTTGTCATGATTTAAAGTTCATAAGCACTAAGAATAAGATAGCACTAATATTCATATGATGAGTAAAAGAGCAGCACAAACTAAACAGTAAAGACCACAAGGGAATACCATTTTGTTTCATGAGGAGGAAATTTCCCCCATGCCCTGACTCCTAGGCATAAAACACAATAGGCTTAAGTAACACAGGCTCAATCTGATACATTTAGTCATACCACTTAAGTTGGTCTGACATTAGAAGTAATATAACACTGACATTTATATAGCCAATATAAAAGCTTGTGTACTACAGGCTCAACCAGATACCTTAGATCTACTGAAGTTGGTCTGACACATCACACTAAGGGGGTCATTATGACTCTGGCGGAAGGCGGAGAAGCGGCGGTAAGACCACCAACAGGCTGGCGGTCTTTATTTTGTATTATGACCATGGCGGTTACCGCCGTGGTCATCCGCTGGTTCTCCATTCCGCCCGCCAGGCACTGATAGGGGTCTCCCCCACCCACACCCGACTCCCTCCCCTACACCCCCCACCACCCCTGCCACCCCCCAAAGGTGGCAGGGCCCCCCTCCCCGCCCCGACCCCCAACATCACAGAACTCACACTCACACGACACGCATGCAGGCACCACCAACACAAACACGCACACACACCGACATACATGCCTACATCCACACACACAGTCAGACATGCACACCCGCATTCAAACATACACACACACATCCATACAGACATACCTACAGACATACATGCACTCATTCCCAAGCACACAACACCCCCGCAAGCATACACGCACTCACACACCCCCTCTACATACACACATGCACACCCCCACGCACGCACACAACACCCCCACCCCCCTCCCCTCACAGACGATCGACTTACCTGGTCCGACGATCCTCCGGGAGGGGACGGGAGCCATGGGGGATGCTCCGCCGACACCACACCGCCAACAGAACACCGCCACGCCGAATCACAGGACGTGATTCGCTGGGCGGGGTTCTGTTGGCGTGGCGGTGGAGGTGGAGCAACCTCCACTTCCCCGCCACCCGCCAGTATGGCTGTTGGCGGCTCTCCGTCCCTAAAAGGACGGAGAGCTGCCAACAGTCATAATAGGCCGAGCGGCAGACCGCCAACACTGGGGGTCTTCCGCACGGCGGTCCCTCGGCGGTCTTGGAAAAAGACCGCAGAGGTCAAAATGACCCCCTAAATGTCCCTGAATTTTGATAAGGGCCCCAAATCTTTGTGCATACATTTTTTCAGCTGCTTAACCTGCCTAATTTCGCTTACCCATAATTTGAAAGTCAGGGGACTTCCACTTTTGTAAGATTAAATATTTGGCTACTAAGGAGGCAATAAAGAGAAACGGTTGCTGTCTTCAGGTAGCTTGCTTGTGTGTGCCAAACATACTGAAAAGCGCCTTCATGGGATCTGGGATTTTGCAGGTCTGTAGCTTATCGCTAACAGACAAGAATATTTAGGTCCAGAAGCGAGGATTTAGTTATATACTAAAATGATATGAAACAAACTATCAGTAACGTCCACGGATTTCAGACCACACCTATTTTCTTTAAAATAACATCCCTTAATGCCCTAATAACACACAAAGGGCCTCTGACGGAGGAAGCACCGCCAACAGGCTAGCGGTGCTTCTGGGGCAATTCTGACTGCGGCAGTAAAGCCGCGGTCAGAAAAGGGAAACCGGTGGTTTCCAGCCGGTTTTCCCCTGCCCCAGGGAATCCTCCACGGCGGCGCTGCAAGCAGCGCCGCCATGGGGATTCCGACCCCCTTCCCGCCAGGAAGAGGCTGGCGGGAACGGGTGTCGTGGGGCCCCTGGGGGCCCCTGCAGTGCCCATGCCACTGGCATGGGAACTGCCGGGGCCCCCTAACAGGGCCCCATTAAGATTTTCAGTGTCTGCAAAGCAGACACTGAAAATCGCGACGGGTGCCACTGCACCCGTCACACACGAGCAAATCTGCCGGCTCCATTCGGAGCCGGCTTCATCTTTGCTGGGGCTTTCCCGCTGGGCCGGCGGGCGATCTTTTGCAGATTGCCCGCTGGCCCAGCGGGAAAGTCGGAATGCCCCCCGCGGTCATCTGACCGCGGGGCGGTGTTGGGGCGGTTTCTGCCCGGCGGGCGGCTCCCGCCGCCCGACGGGGTCGGAATGACCCCCATAGTCTTTCAATGACTTTGGTCTTTCCTTAACTCTGTCACTGGACCTCCTTATAATACTATTTTCAATCCGTACATCATTCATTTCCTTTCTCCTGAGCCAATCATTTCTCTACACCTCTGTACATTTCACTATCCTTCTCACTTTCCAGCAGTTACCATCCGATAACTTAACACAGTTTCCCTTGACCTCAATCGCGCATCTAGGTTCTGACAATTTAGACTCTCCCTTCCTTGCCATGTTGCCCGTACTAGCTCTTACCCACACGCCCCTTTCATACATTTCCTGTTTTCCTTTAATCCTACTGTTGTGTCTTGACTCATACTGTTGCTGATACTTCTTCACCCTTTAACAGATCTCCTCAGGATTAACCACAGCTTTACTATTTTTTACCATCCATGCTGGTACCGCCACAGTACATGGTACTCTCCCTCTTAGTAACAAAAACGGCGTTTCACCAGTCACACTATGTGGTGCCGTCCTGTAATTCCACAACATATCTCTGATTTGAGCTTTCCATGAAGAGTTACTACCCACAGCCAACTGGATGTTTTCCCCCAACATACGATTAAATCATTCAACCATACCATTACCCCTGGGATGGTACACCGGTGTCCTGTAATGTTTAATCCACCATCTCTTGAGAAAATTCTCAAACTCACCAGAGGTAAATTGTGGCCCATTGTTACTGACTATCTCTCCAGGACAACCTTCTCTTCTGAAAATTTCCTCGCAGAACGTTAACACATTACACGTTTTCACCTCTCTCATAAACGCCACTTCCGGCCATTTAGAATAATAGTCTATCATAACAATTGCAAACCTGTCCGACCATCCCAAACTTTCAAAGGGACCACATATATCGACGACAACTTTCTCCCAAGCTCTCTCCGGTAATTTACTCGATTTAATAGTAGATTCCAACAACACATGTGATTTGTCGCTGCATGCACATGCCACACAATCTCTTACATACCTCTCAACTTGTTTGTCCATTCCTGGCCACCAATAGTCCGCACTAACCTTCCTCTTTATGGCAGACATACCCCCATGTACTTCATGCATCAATCTTAACACTCTTCCTCTTAAGCTATCTGGTACAACCAATTTGTCCCCCCTCCTCAGTACACCATCGATCACTGACAATTCTTCCCACACATTCTTATACTCAGGCAAATCGGCATCCAGCTGTCTTTTTTTTACCACCGGTAATTGTTCCATTATCTTATTCAACACCACATCTCCTTGTATGGCAGCTTCCCACTCCTCTTTGTCTATGGCTCCCCACATATCTGATATATCTGCCACCATCCACTCATCTTCTTCAAACTTCTCTCCATCATCCACTGGCAACCTAGACATACAGTCAGCATTTATATTCTTTATAACCGGTACATATTTCATTTTGAACGTGTATTCTTGTAATCTATATAACCATTTCGCACTTCCTGGTGTTGCCCTGCTTGCCCACTTAGTGGTGAAGATGTCTATCAACGGTTTGTGATCGGTCCGTAATTCAAATTCCGTACCCCACACATATGTTTGAAAATGTTGCACACTCCACCAGCATGCCAAAGCCTCCTTTTCGATAGTAGAATAAATTGGTTCATCACCCTTCAACGTACGTGAAGCAAAAGCTACCACTCTTTCCTTGCCTTCATGTCTCTGCAACAATGCCGCCCCCAATCCATAATATACTTGCATCCGCCACAATTATGGTCTCATCGTCAGGGTCATATGGCTTCAATGTGATTGCTTTCACTATTGCCTTCTTGATCAAATCAAATGCTTCCTGACACTCCTTGGACCACCTAAAATGACATCCCTTTTTCATTAGGTCTCTCAGCACATGCACTTTGTCTGCAAAATGATCTACAAATTTCGTGTAGTATTCAGCTAATCCAAGGAATGACCTCAATTGTTCTTTGTTTTGAGGGGAGGGAGCCTCCGATATGGCATCTATCAATTTTAGCTTTGGTTTTATGCCATCCTGGTTCAACGTGTGCCCTAAGTACTCCACCTCTCCACACAGAACTTACATTTCTTCCTACTGATGGAAAGTCCTGCTTTTTCCAGCTTCTCCAATACTTCTAACAATACTTTATCATGCGCTTGCCCATCTTCTCCCCAGATCAAGACATCATCCTGAAAAACCAGAGTTATTTACGTTGCCCAGAATATTTAGCATTATCCTCTGGAACACCGCAGAGGCAGATGCCAACCCGAAAAGCATTCTGATACATCGGAACGCCCCCTCTGTTGTGATGAAAGATGTTAAATGTCGAGACCATTCTGACAACCGCACTTGATGATAGGCATTCGACAAATCCAATGTCGTGAAACACTTTCCCTTCCGAACCCTAGCCAACATTTCGTTTATCCTTGGCAACGGGTAGCGATCTACTAATATATTGTCATTTAAGTCTCTTAAATCGATGCACATTCAAATCCTTCCATCAGGTTTCTTTACTGGACTCAACCACTCAGATACTTCTATTGGCTCGATCACGCCCTCTCCACATAACCTTTGAAGTTCTTCCTTCAAACTACCTCTTAGTGCTAATGGTACCATCCGTGCCTTGTGTATCTTAGGTACAGCCTCTTTCTTTAAAACTATATGATGTTCGAAACCCTTGAGGCAACCCAATTTCTTGCCAAACAATTTGGGAAACCTCTCACCCATTTCTCTTCCCCACTTTCTTCCGTTAGCAACACTTGTTCCGGATGATTGGGATCCAGAATAATTCCCAAAGCTTGTTGCTCCTTCCATCCAAGCAAGGATCTTCCTTGTCGCACTACATATATCTTCCCTTTTGTTCTCCTGTTCTTAAATGCAAGTTCTGCTTCAAAATGGCCCAAAATTGGAAGTTTACCACCACAATATCCTTCCGGCACCACATCTGTTGGATTAAGTTTGTTTTCTTCCAACTTTTCCCATACTTGTTCGTCTATTAATGTAAATGGTGAGCATGAATCTGCCCACATATGTGACTGTTTCCCATTTATTTCGACGACGCACTTAGGTGGATTGTATTCCTCCTTCTTCACACCCTGTTGGATACATACCATTGCATCTTCTTCTTCCACAGTCATAACTTCCAATTCTTCCTCACTTGTACTATAGTCTCTTATTTTACTGACTGTTCCATTTCCCTTTAATGCATTTACAGATTTCTTGAATTTACTATCACCCATCATCCTACACACCCTTGCAAAATGTCCAACCTTCTTACACTTAAAACACCTGGTATTGACGGCTGGACAATTCTTTGCTTCCGCCAAATGCTTGTTGCTGCCACACCTATAACATTCTTTTTTCTTTCCAAAGCCTTCTTCAAATTTATTCACATTCTTCTTGGCGAACTTCACTTTACTCACAGCATTCTGTTCCTTACTTCCGGAATCTGCACTGTTTAATTCCTTAACATACTGATGTGTACTCTCCATATGCCTAGCGACTTCAACCGTCCTCTCCAACGTAGGATTTTTTAAACCAAGCAATTTTTCTTGTATCTTAATATCCTTCAGTCTATTTATGAATTGATCTTGAATAATTTCATCATTCAGATCCTTGAATTTACAACTGATAGACAACCTTCGTAAGCTGTTCACATACTGATCTATCGTCTCTCCTTGTTTTTGGGTACATGAGAAAAATGTATGCCGCTCCACCACAATATTCATTTTTTCCCCATAGTTCTCTTCCAACGCTTTCATGGCATTTTCATACACCTCTTCCTCTTGATCAGAGTCTTCTCCTTGTACTCCTTGCAACGGTAGAGTCTTCAAAACTTTTCTTCCCTCCACACCGAGACAGTGCTTAAAAATTGCCAGTTTTCTCTTCTCTACATACATCTCCCCTCCAATGGCATCCAAATAAGTAATAAACGCATTTTCCAATCTTCCCAAACCATGCATGCTTCACCTGGATGTTGTAGAAATACTGGTGGTGGAGTTATTGACTGTGATGCCATAATTACTATGCACAGATCAGGTTTGTTATTCCTTTATTTCCTTATAATATCCAGTATATGCTGAGTGCACCAGTGTTAACCTTCATCCACAGCACCATATGTGATGTTTACTGTTCACTGATGTTCTACTTTGGGTAGAGATATCTGTGACCAAGTATAATAATGTCCTTATATATATATATATATATATATATATATATATATATATATATATATATATATATATATATATATATATATGTATATATATATATATATATAATTATATATATATATTTTTTTATTTTTTTTATTGTAATTAAAGCAGATTTTTTTTCCGTGGATCGCGCGTGAGCTATGCCATGCATGCGCTCGTGTTTATCTTCATATGAGCGTCGCGTTGCTAGGCAACCCTGTTGCCTGTACTGTGTTCAGCGCGCCCATTGTCATGCGCACGGATGCAGTTCCTGCACGTGCAGAACTTTAAACACTAAAATAGTGTTTTATTAGCGTTTCCACTTTCACTTATCTACGTCCTTTGCGTTGCCCCCTGCAATCCGTACCTGAGGTCAGGGGTCGGCTAATCTTCCAACATGCTCTGACTTCCGTTCATCACTGGGCTCCTGCGATCCGCGCCAACTCATCGCCACTGTTAAATCCTCTACCCGGTATCCGAAATAACACTCGGTACGATTCCTCTTCTTTGATTGTGAGTTTATTTGTGGTAAGAACCCTGACCCAGCTGCCGTCCTCTCCAACTGCCTCCCCTCCTCCACGACCCGTTCCTTCTAGAATATCCCGTTGCCGGGAGACAGCCGAGTTCTATCTTATCTTAAAGAAATACTACTAAACAACTCTACAATACAACAGGTTAGACAGGTGAAACATATATGAAGCCAATCGCCTTTGTCATGTCCACATCTGAAGCATGCAGCTGAAAGAGAGGACTACATTTTCTGGATGCAGCAAGAAGTGTAATATAGCAGCCATTTGGAATAAAAGGCCTTTCTTTTGAAGATTACACTCCGAATAGCTTTGTGAGCCATTAGGTTGTAGCGGCTCCAAGAGCTCTGATCTATCTAGTATCCTTTGGAGGTTGCAATCTTGGTCAATGCTGCGAGGGCAACTGCCTCCCACAATACTATGTAGACGTACTAGCTGCCTACTCCAATAATGCTCTTCACAAACTAAGCTTTACTGACACCTTGCACAAGTAAAGTAGTTGACATCTGGTTGTGCAGTATGTAGTATTTGAGTTGCTGATAGAAGGATGCTAACTCGGGAGGGATAACGTAATTACTAGCAATCTGTTTTTCCCAGGATTTCACTTTATTTACAAGCAGCATAAAATCGCTGAATCGAGGAAAGCTTGCCTTTTCCCAACCTCTGATGACTCCGATCTTTAAGGGTATCCCTAACAGAATGCATTCTGTTATGTACACTTGGGGGTGAAACTGGTGAAACTGAAATTCTTCTTTACATTTCGTAAATCTAGATTCCAAAATGTGTGGGACCTTATGTTTTATATGCTTGGGCAATTTAGGAATTTTGAGAACAAGAAGTCGAATATTGGCCTCTTGCAGCATTTGCTGAAGATTTAAAACAATTTGACTGGCTATTCGCTGTCGCTGCTCGGATGAGCCAATTGAAAAAGAATGCTTGATGATACTTTCTAATGTGCAGAAATGCCAGCCCACCGTCCTCTATATTAAAATGAATAGTCGTCAAGTTGGTGCAGGTTTTCTTCCCCGCCACAAAAAGTGGAGTAATGCTTGACCTATTTCATTTAAAAAAGATTGCTAGATTCTAATCATGAGATTCGAAAAAATGAAAATAAATATCGGGAGAATGGCCATCTTGATATCTTCATTAATGCTATGTGCCCTATAATGCTCAGAGGTAGGAATTGCCACTGAAGTAACAGACCGCACACTTTATTAAGAGTAGTAGTGTAATTTAGTTTGAATAAATCTGTGAAGTTATGTGAAATATAAATGCCCAGATATGTTATAGGGCTGGTAGCGGAATAATGCAGCCTCATTTTGGTGGGTAGAATTGAGGGAGTACTCTTAAACGAGAACTTCAGATTTGGCATGATTTGTCTTGTAGCACCGTCCCCCCTTCCCCAATACCGGAAACGTGTGTATTTTAGCAAATGCATTGAGACTGTTTTGCTCTTCTGTGGCTAAATAGACAATCATATCGTCCACGAAAAGCTTAACCTTCAGCGCTCCTTATTGGGGAGCCCTAACCTGTGGACCTTGCCTTAATGCGGCTGCTAAAGGTCCTATGAAGAGGGCAAAGAGGACTGGAGATATGGGACATCCTTGCCTTGTACCTCTTCTGATAGAAACACATCTTACAGTTTGTAAATTGATTACAATTTTTGTGATAGCCTTTTTGTATAAGTTTTCCTTAAATGGACCAGCTTCAAGGGGAATCCGAAGCAAGGAAATAACAGACAATATCTTCCACTGCACTAGATCAAGAGCCTTTTCAGCATCGAGCATATAGTGATGGCTGCCTTTAATTTATTGTTTGAGTAATAAACAATTGCTGCACCAAGAAATCGGTGTCTGATGAAGTCAATCTTGCAGGTAGGAATCCACTTTGTTCACAGTAGACCACTGTTTGAGCTCCAGGAGCTAGTCTAGATACTATAATTTCAGTAAAAAGCTAGTAATCACTATTTAATAAGCTAAACAGATGATATCAGCCAGGTTTCTCTGGTGGTTTGTCCTTTTAAAAAAAAAATGACAATCACAGCCTCCGGGGCTAGGTACCTCACATCTTTCCAAGATTTAATCAAATAGGATGACTACAAATTTTGCTACATGTACCTCAGATACCTTATATATTTTGAGCTGCAGGCAGTCATTTTCACATGCTTTAGCATTAGGCAAAGCTTTAATAGCTTCTTTCACATTCACCAGTGTGATGGGAGCGATAACTGGAGCTTGGAAGTCTCTAAACAACACAGGCAGCCCAACTGGATGCAAGAAGTCCTCTGTCTTTTCTAAGGTAGTGCTGTTAATGGAGGCATAGAGACGTGTCTAGTGTTCGAGACACACTTTACCGATTTGGTTGGGTTGAACAACTTTGATTCTTGAACGTGTCGAAAATTGTTTTAATGGTCTCACTGTTCCTTTTCTTCTTCATGAAATAGGCCAAAAACTGCGCAGCCTGCTTGCTTTCCTCTAAATATTTCTGAAACAAGTATTATGATTAACTAATTCCCTGGACATATAGGGGCATATTTATACTCTGTTTGCGCCGAATTAGCGTCGTTTTTTTCGACGCAAATTCGGCGCAAAACTAACGCCATATTTATACATTGGCGTTAGACGCGTCTAGCGCCAAAGTATGGGCAAATAGCGTCATTTTTTAGCGTGAACGCCTTCCTTGCGTTAATGAGATGCAAGGAAGGCGTTCCCATCTAAAAACAGACGCACATAGCGGTGCGTGGTATTTATGCTCCAGGGCAAAAATCACTCCCGCGCGGCAGGCGGCGCAAAAAAATGGCGCAAAGCACGAATAGCGTGAAATTTTAACGCCTGGGTCAGGGCAGGCGTTAAAATGGGGCAAACACACCTGTACTTAATCAGAACACACAGAACAAACAACAGAGCAGCAGAGCAGCAGAGCAGCAACAGGGAGACATGGAGGTGCTTTTTCTTCAACGTGCACGTAGACGCAGAGCCCTGCAGTAACAACAGCAGCCACAACAACACCAGCAGGGACCCCAAAGACAGCGCAGAAGGCAGGAGAGGATATTCCGCCCACGAACAACCCTGCATGGCCTCAGGGAACGAGACATCATCCAGAGGTACCGGTTGAACTGGCAGGCCATTCAGCAGCTGCTGATAAATATTGAACAGCAATTGGCCCCCACTTTAGTGACTCCACGCACTATCCCAACCGAAACAAAGCTGCTTGCCGTACTTCACCTGCTGGCAAGTGGCTCGTTTCAGACAACTGGTGCCCTGGTTGGTGGAATCTCACAACCATCTTTCTCTGCATTCCTGCCTAAAGTACTGGATGCCATCATTGGACTGACACCCCGCCACATCTGCTTCCCTAACACAGTGCAGAAGCAGCAGGAAACAAAACAGGGGTTCTACGCCATCAGTGGCTTTCCGCACGTCCTTGGTGCAATCGACTGCACACACGTACGCCTTGTGCCACCTGCTGCGAGTGAACACCTCTACCGCAACAGGAAGCACACACATTCCATCAACGTGCAGGCCATAGTCGATCACCAAGGACTGATCAGCAACATTGTGGCTAAATATCCTGGGAGTGTACATGACGCATTCATCTTCCGTCACTGCACCATCAACCAACACTTCCAGGATGGACGGTATGGCAATGGACTACTTGTTGGTAAGGACAAAAATCTACTTATATACTCACTGCACAGAAACCCTCTAGGATAAACAACCCATACACCACAATAGCAACACCTAGACAGGAACACACTGAGGTACTCACATCACTAGCCATGTGTCACAAGTCACCATTGAACCTCTCACACATTTGAATTTACTCCACAGCTTAGTGTGAAGACATTCATGACTGTGGTTGCCTAAATGTCACCTTGCAAATTGGAAGTCTCACAATAACCTGTACACTAATACAATGCATAACTTTTAAGGGATGGGATGGCCTGGCTATGTTCATATGAACGTTTCTAATACCCTTTCATGTTTCAACTCTGCATGGAACTATCATCACACCCCCAGTGAGGACACACGGACACCTGTGTCACAAGTCACAATGCAAGGGAGGGCACACTGTACTTGAGAAACCAATACATCCTGCTGACAAACAGTTAGACAACAAACACTTGCTCAGCCAAGGAAAAAAAACAATGCCAAAGTTTCCACCAACAACCATAGGTTGTCACATTAGTACACAAAATAGTCACAGACAACACAACACAACTACTGCCATCAAAGATACGTACAACAGTGCCTCCTACATCTAATTGATACCATTCTGTGTTTCTCTTTCAGCTGATCAGGGGTATGGCATCCAGCCTTGGCTAATGACACCATATGGGAACCCAAATACTGCTGCTGAGCGGGCATACAATGACGCCCACAAGAGGACCCGCAGCATTGTGGAGAGGACCTTTGGGATCCTAAAGTCAAGGTTCCGCTGCCTTGACATCACTGGCGGAAGCCTACTATACTCCCCAGAGATGGTATGCAAAATCATACTCACTTGTGCCATATTACACAATATTTGTGTACAAAGGAACATTCCCCTCCTTGAACCGGACCCAGACATGCCTGAGGATGATGATGAGGAGGATGCTGGCCTGCAACAGGAGGGGGAACAACCTAACACCGCAGCAGGAGTGCGTAGGCGCCAACAGCTTGTGAACAATTTTTTTACTTAAGTTATTATAATCACTTGTATTCCACACTTGTAAATAAACACAGATCACAAACACCACATCATGCTTTGGCCTATTCATTTCTGACCACCTTTAGTTTGAAATAGCTGAAGATGAATGTCGTCTCATTGATCAAGAATGCCATTAAAATTCATCACACCAAAAATAAACATCACAACTGTATGCACAGAGGGTAGGATGTGACATGTTACATTACCATACACAGAGCCCAACAAGAGTACAAATGTGACAATTACACATGCCGGATCCAAACAACTGAAACAGTCTCTCATCCAGCCCAAAATTGGAGATCATTTGAAAGTCACATCACACGTGTTCAGAGACAGGGTGGGACCATCCATGTGTACGAGAACATGTCATCAATGGCTTCTCTCAAGTGTATGATGTGAGCAATACACAATTGCAACAACATCAGCTGCCACTAACTCAGGAGGAGACCTTGAAGTTACAGTGACAACATACACACAGACAGGTCATACTGGATCCACATTCCCACACACATGTACACATATGTCATACAACCAACCTAATATTTGAAAGTAGACCATCACAGTTGTGTCCCAGTTTGAACCTAGCAGGAAGATTGTAACATGACACTAAACCAGTTTATGCAGAAAGGGACACAGACAAGCAAAACAATCTTCGCATTATCACATCGTGAACGCTGAGAGTCTTGCAAACTTAGGGGGTCATTCTGACCCTGGCGGTAATTACCGCCATGGCGGAGGTCGGCGGTAGCACCGCCAACAGGCTGGCGGTGCACCGATGGGCATTCTGACCGCGGCGGTTCAGCCGCGGCCAGAAACGGGAAGTCGGCGGTGTACCGCCGACTTCCCGCTGCCCTTGAGAATCCGCCATGGCGGCGGAGCGCGCTCCGCCGCCATGGGGATTCTGACACCCCCTACCGCCATCCTGTTCCTGGCGGGTCTCCCGCCAGGAACAGGATGGCGGTAGGGGGTGCCGCGGGGCCCCTGGGGGCCCCTGCAGTGCCCATGCCAATGGCATGGGCACTGCAGGGGCCCCCGTAAGAGGGCCCCACAAAGAATTTCAGTGTCTGCTTTGCAGACACTGAAATTCGCGACGGGTGCAACTGCACCCGTCGCACCTTCCCACTCCGCCGGCTCCATTCTGAGCCGGCGTCCTCGTGGGAAGGGTGTTTCCCGCTGGGCTGGCGGGCGGACTTTTGGCGGTCGCCCGCCAGCCCAGTGGGAAAGCCAGAATGACCGCCGCGGTCTTTCGGCGGGAACCGCTTGGCGGGCGGCGACCGCCGCGGTCAGAATGACCCCCTTAGTCATATGAAAATGGTATGCAACTTAGCTCCAAATCATCATTACTGCAAACGTCAAATGGGCTAATGAGATGAATGAATGGTCAACAGTCATTCATACCATATGGCCTTACATTCGCCCGCTGCTGCAGGTTTGCCAGGATATGATAAAAATACTCCATGGATACAGTAGCTATTCTGGATGGTCAAATCCTAGGGTGCTGGGGGCCTAACTCCACCTCTACCACCCCCAAAACATACAAGAATCATGTACTTGTGAACTAAACACATGCATAAGGCACATGTGTGGCCTCCATGTCACAAGTCCTACACAAATATGAAACACAAAATCATAATGGGACATGGTCAGCCCCATAAAAACTGAAAGTGACTCTCCCACTCCCTGTTAGGACTACAGATAAAAGCATCCCCATCATAAAGGTGGGGACATTTTGGAGATGGAATACATAATGGTATCAAAAACATCATTTCAAAATAGCCATCAGCAATTACACCAAATTTGTTGTCAAATATGGTCAATACATTAGTTAACGTATCCCAAACATCACAGTGTGAAGGCCGTCTATAGATAAAAGTACGGACATTTGTCTTATACAAACACAAATGTGTCTCACATTGCACCGTTTTACCATGACAAATCACCTTTCCAAAGCTAAACACATGAAGACATTTGGATAAATTTGCTCCATATTCTACTCATACAGCATGGCCGTCATAATTAGTTCACGTACATGAGTGCACACAATGCAGAGTCAGATACAAATGTATCCAAAAGTGTCTTGATATTTCACCTTCAAATTATTATTTACATCCACAATATTTTTGACTCTGCATCATGTGCACTACTGTACGTGTAAAAAAAAACACGCCCATGATGTATGCGTCGTGAAATTGACGCTACATGCACAATATGTTGGTCATTTCATGTACAGTATTAATTATTAATATTCATATCATATTTTTTCACTCCGCATCATGTGCACCACTGTACGTGTAAAAACAACGACGCCCATGATGTATGCGTGGTAAAAATGACGCTACATGGACAATATGTTGGTCATTTCATGTACAGTATTAATTATTAATATTCATATCATTTTTTTTCACTCCGCATCATGTGCACCACTGTACGTGTAAAAAAAACGACGCCCATGATGTATGTGTGGTGAAATTGACGCTACATGCACAATATATTGGTCATCTCATGTACAATTTGAAATATTAATATTCATATCATTTTTTTTCACTCCGCATCATGTGCACTACTGTACGTGTAAAAAAAATGACGCCCATGATGTATGCGTGGTAAAAATGACGCTACATGGACAATATGTTGGTCATCTCATGTACAGTATTAATTATTAATATTCATATCATATTTTTTCACTCCGCATCATGTGCACCACTGTACGTGTAAAAAAAACGACGCCCATGATGTATGCGTGGTGAAATTGACGCTACATGCACAATATATTGGTCATCTCATGTACAATTTGAAATATTAATATTCATATCATTTTTTTTCACTCCGCATCATGTGCACTACTGTACGTGTAAAAAAAATGACGCCCATGATGTATGCGTGGTGAAATTGACGCTACATGCACAATATATTGGTCATCTCATGTACAATTTGAAATATTAATATTCATATCATATTTTTACACTCCGCATCATGTGCACTGTAATGCGTCAAAAAAATATGACGCACATCTGTGTATGCGTGAAAATATGACGCATTACGCGAAAATAAAAACGGCGGCCATTTTATGCAGGAAGTGATGTAATAGGATATCCTGTTTACCAAATCTGTACTGGGAGTTGACTTTCACTTTCACTTTGCAGTCTCAGAGTTATCTAGACTGTGTGGTTGTGTAAAAGGTGTTGTCCTGTGTTTTACTGCTTTAGTGTCCTGTGTGCCTTCTATTTTGTCTTTGTGTCGATCTTTTATTGTTGTCTAACATTGTCTCAGTCTGTTTAGTGTTATTTTGTCTATACCTGTGATAGTTTGTATTGTCTGTGGGAGTCTGTTGTGGGTAGCATAGTTTGGGGGGTTAGTTGGGCTATTTTTCTCCTTCTTCTTTTTCTTTCACACCTCTACCTTTCCCCATTTCCCACTTTTTCTTTCATTTTTCTTTTGTACTTTTTTACACCTCTCATCATGTCAGGTAGGCCTCGCCTGTCCAGGATGGGTGAGGACGAAATGGGGGGCTTCATATGGCTCGTAAGCCATTTCCTCCCACTGATGCTGGAGGCTGGGGGCCGTGTGATACAGGGGTATCACACGGAGGCGAGGAAAATCCGTTGGGAGAAGGTGCGCCATCACCTGGTCCGGGTCTACGGGAGTCTGAGGAATATACATCAACTCAAGCACCGCTGGGCAGATCTGATCAGCAGGGAACAGGACCTGCTGGACCACCTGGGACTCCGGATTGGTGGCTATGTTGGTGAGTACTAATCAATTACATGGGAATAATAGGAATGTGTGCGTGAACATGTGATGATTGGTAGCCAATCTGCAAAATAAGTAGCTGACTGCGTGTTATGCTAGGGAAACCTAGGCCCATGGGTATACACATAAATCCCCATTTTTGCTACACATGTACACCCAATTACAGCAGTAAAATGCAACATCTATTTGTATTTTGCTAAGTAGCCCCCTCTCTGCGTCACAAAATGATGCAAATGCTGCGCTTCAAAGGTATACATATGTGTCCAAATGTGTATTTGTTGCAGGATGTGTATGAAGACCTATGCTACCAGGCCGATGCCTCATTTTTGCAACACATACCAGATGGCTGTAGCTGCATAGAATGTACTGTTGCATTTGTGTCTGAAAAGCAACACGTGAACTGCTCTATTTGTACTCTACTGGTCATAATGGCCAGTGAGTACGTCATGTAGAAACAACATACCTACATATGTAGACGCCATAGCTAGACCGAAAATTGCAAACACATGATGATGCTACACGTGTGTGTTGCCTTCACGTCACATGAAGTTAGTCATGTTGTCCACACATATGTCACATGTGTGTCTGGTTGCTGTGTGTTGAACCTGTCCACATAGCCTGTTTGATTGTGAGTGGTCATGCAGTCCTCATGGAACCAGTTGTGGAATGTTTCTCTCTGGGATGCACATGCTGAGATGTATGGATCACATGATTGTTGGGGCCTAGTAATGGTGGATTAACTTGGACGACACATGACTGTCCTGGCCACTGCATGAGTGTAGTAGGGTGTGTCACTGGAGCAGGAGACTCATCCAATGATAATCTAGAATACAAAGTCAGCCAGGCAGGATGAGCATGTGTGAAAGTGTATCATTACCATGTAATATTCACACACTGTCATTGTAACAGAAATTATTTGTCTGTTCACCCAGTCTGAGTATAATCTTCCTTTCATGCTTTACAGGTGGACCAGCCCCATACACCGTTGGTGAGGTGGCCCATTTTGACGACCCCGATACCTACAGTGAGTGTTGCCTAAGTGCTATTTACATTGTTTGGAAATGAAGTATGATGGATTACTGTGTGTTCAGGATAATTCATGATTTGATGTGCTGGCCGTTCATTGGCTTTGTTGTTTTGGTGTGATATCAAATTGGAATAATGTTTCTGTAAAGCAATACCTAGTCATCTCTCAGATTGAGGGGCAGTAGGTCATTCAATTAGTGCGACAATTGGGAATGGCATGACTCATTTTGAATACACTGGTCAATGTTAGACTTGGTCAGGAACTTGCCATTAACTGAGTCAGCATATCAGACTGACAGTCTCCCAGATAGCTTAGGCACATGGCTTCGATGACAAGTGCTTCTTCCTAGTTGAGGATGGACTGTGTACACTGTAGGTCGGATCTTCCGGGGGCATGTACTTCCACAAGGTGACCTCGAAGTGTGTGTGACTTGAGTGCAATGGCCTAGGTGTTCTGTTGAATCATGTGAATGGGTGTTCTACCTCCTCTGTGTGTGTTGTAAAACATGCCTCACTAATAGTATGTTATGTTGGGCTAAGTCATATCATTTTGACATGTGTGGACCTGGGATGTGACAAGGTTGGGCTGACTCCAACGTGTTGCTAGCCCTTCATAGGTGTTGTGTGTGAAGGCACATGCTTGTTGAACTTTCTGTACACTCCTGGTTGTGCATTGATCCTGGGATTGTTGTTTGTTCTTCCCACACCACCCACAAAGACTGGGATGTTACTGTGAAACAGGGTACCTAGGACTGTAGCAACCAGTATGTTACACGTACTTAACACCTTTTGTGACTTGAGTTTGTACCTAGGTCCAGATGTAGCAAAATGTCTACACATTGCAAATAGCATAATTTGATGTTAGTGAGTTGCAAACGTCTGTTTCCTAATCCGAAATGTTTTTGGTGGTCATGTACATATTCGCAAAATGCTTTTCTAAATGAAAAAAATAAAGGAGTTTACCAGCCCTACTTGCAAATCACAGTGGTAGGCAATCCCATTTGCTAACGAGTACGTGGTTGCAAAGTGAGTAGCTGTTATCATCCACTTGAAGTGGATGCTAACCAACTTGCTGACTGGAAGGGGTCCTCATTGTGAACCTTCACCTTTGTGAGTGGACCAAAATACTCCTGCACAAAACAGCCAGTGGTCTAGGGGAGCAATAATTATTGTGTAAATTACGAAAAATCAATTGTTGTGAATTTAAACAAATCGCAGCTCATTTTCCTTTCAGATAAAGGGCCTACACTTGGTGAAAAATAACTTGCTTCATTTAAAAGCAGTCACGTCTATGGAGTTCTGCTGTTCCCAGCAGGCCTCCATCCCCGTGAGTGCCCATAGTTGCTAAGGTGGTGCAAGTTGGAACCCACATCATTGATGTTCATGAGGTGGGATTTAGGGACCCCATAGTGACTCGCAGACGGTGTCAGAGACACCGTTCAGCTTTGCAATTTGCTAGTTGATTTCCCATCAATTCCTACATCTGGCCCATAGTGTCGACATATGATTCATGGCCAGGGGTTCAATCTTAGCACACAACTATTTCGAAATGCCATTGAGTGAGGAGTGTGATTCTTATCACATAGAATGACATATGTAGTGAAGTCAGTATGCGGACGAGCTGGTGCCATAATGTATAATGCCTTAGGTATGAATTGTATGAGTAGTTTAGGGTGATGTCATCCATCATGTAGAGACATCGATATGCTATATGTGATATGCCCTTCAGTATGCATGATTCACATGTACTTCCTCTGAGCCTTCCCGTGAACTATGTTGTAAAAATTGCTGCAACCAATACATTGCTAGTAATGGACAAATTACCCATTGTGGTATTCAACCCACTGTAAATTCTATGCTCAATATATGCCTTTTCTCTTCACAGCTGCAAACCTGAGTGCCGCAGCTCGCAACCAGTTTGAGCGCCGGGCAATGAGGTACAGCCACATCCTGCAGGTGCAGTGTGGGTATCGGAGGATGGCCCGCAGATACAATTCAGAACGGGCCTCCGGGGCGTGGTATGCCACACCACAGGCTCCCCCAACGGTGCCCCCAACAACCCCCGCCACTACATCCACCAGGTCTGGCCAAGTGGACCCAGCAACGGACCAGGCATCCTCATCCAGACCTGGACCCAGCCGTGTGGTGGGAGCAGGGCAGTCCCGTGCCCACACCACTCCACCAACACAATCCACCTCCACCGGCACCCAGACCTGCACTGACCCTCCGATCAACCCAGCGGACTTCCACGCATTGTCAAGGAAATTGGACAGGTTGATTGGAAAAGTTGACACCCTGACGGAGGACATGGCTGAGGTGAAGAAGAAGGTGCGTTCCATCCGGCGAACACTACGGAGGCCAAATCAGTAGACATTTTGCCCTCCAGAACTTTTACCCCTCCCCTCTCACCTCTTTCCTATTTCATACTGTTAGTTGGGTTTGGGGGGTTAGTTATAGGATAAGTGTAGGAAATTAGCTTAGTTCGTGTTAGGTAAGAGGGTGGGGGGTCCTTCTTCTTTATATCTTATCTTTTTGTGTGGGTGGGTGGGGGGCAATGTTGGGATTCCTGTTTAAAAAAAAAAATAATATATATATATATATGTTTGTTTAGGATAGTGTAGTATGTGTGTAGGTTAGTAAGTGTTGTCCTGCATGTGTCTTGTCTCATAATGGTGGGTGGGGGGTTGATGTTTAGATCGTTTCGTTACATGTGTAGAGTAAGTTTAGCTTAGGTTAGTTAGGGACAGTTGTGGGTTAGTAGTAGTCAGGTTAGATTAGTGTAGGTTTATCTTTCCCTTAGTTGCCTCTTTTATTACTTATTGGAAATAAAAAAATTGTTAACCCTTTACCTGATGCGTTAGGTGCTACCTTTTCATGGCCTTGACATCAGTGTAGCAGAAAGTTTTAGTATGACATTTGTGTCTTATGCTCGCTATCCCCAGGCTATTGAGGTTTAACATGCCAGCTACCCGTGTGCTAACTTGGTAAGTATCCACCATGTGGGAGAGCCACCTTTGGTAGTGTGCATAGATCATCAAGATTTGGGGTTGGTATGTATCCTACTTCACAAAGAGTGCTTCCAGAGTTGATTTTGTAGGTAAATAGATAGGTCGGACAGCATTGTGAAGTTCAGGGAGAGCTTTGTAGATGAGTATTTGTTCACACTCTTGTCTTGTTGCTGTCATTGCTGACCTACATCATGTGTGTACTGCTTGAGCATGACTTTCCTTCATGGTAGTATACGCTGTAAGGGTGATTGATGCAGTGTAATTTGGTTATCATTCCTTTCATTTTACAGCATAATTTCTTGTTTTAGTATTGCAAGGTGCCTACATTTCTCAGCCACCATTAGTTGTCTAGAATAGCTATGGATGGGGCCTCATTCTGTCCAACACAGCATGATTGTGTGTGCTTATTCCCTACATCAGTTATTTTCCTCAGTCTAGTAAAGCTATGATGCAATCCTGGCCACTGCACAGATGTTTCAGTATACATGAAATCAGGACAGTAGTATAGAGAATCGACATGGTTGCCACACAGCCACTTTGGAGTTATGTACTGCACAGTTGAAGTGTGAAATGACACAGAGACACAATAGGTGTGCAAGTGATATTTATTTTTAGGTGGAGTAGTGCAAAAAGTCCATTAACAATGTTAGGTGAGTCTGTTCTGGTGCATTCTTAAATGGTGATCCTATTTACAGGGTGTGGATGATGCTCCTGACATGCTGGGGTGATGTCACAGACGGTGCAGAGGAACAGGAATTGCCAAATGGTAGGAGAGAAACATTTACAGCCAATGTGGACAAGTTAAACAGTGGATTGCCGAACAGTCATTGAGGGTAGTTGGAGTGAGGCTGGCATGTGTCAAAACGTAGGACCTTGGTCAGAGTAGGGCATGGTGCAGGGACTAGGGCTTCCGGGTACTCTTGCGAGTGAATGTTATCTGTTCCATGTCTTCTTCTTCTGATGTGTGTGTTGCCTGGTGTGTCCTTGTTGTTGTTGGTTGTGAAGGGGCAACACACACCTCAGTGTCAGAAGACATGGAGGCAGACATCCCGGGGGCTGATCCCTGTCCAGTTATGAAGGGCAGTACTGCAGCAAGGAGGGCGTGCTGGTTTTTCAGAATGGCAGCCACATCCCGATGGTAGGCAGCCAGGTCGGCCCTGAGGGGTTCGATGTTGCATTCGTGCACACGCTGACTGGCTTGCTGTTGGAGTTGTTTGGTCAACTGGATGACAGCTGTGCAGATTGCCTTCTGTGTTACTAAAAGTTCCTCCAACAGCGATGTTCTGGCTTGCATTGCAGCTGCCTGATCAGCAGTGGACAGCATGCACGAACGCACCCCCTCAAGGCTGGCTGCCATAGTTTGCATCCCCACCCGCACCTCCTTGGCCAGCTCCCGCTGGACCCCAACGACTGTTCTTTCGAAGCTGGTGCCAGTGTCGTCAGAGTCCTCAGCTGTGTTGGAGCTGGCAGGTCTTACAAATGGGGTGGCGGGTGGTTCTACTGTGGTGGCTGCTTCTTCTTGGCTCCTCCTTGTTACTGAAGGGGGGGTTTGGAGGCTTTCGAGGACCATGTCAATGGTCTCTTGTGTGAGGTTGATGGTCTCGTCATCCATGGCATCAGGGAACTCATGGACAGGCATATCGGCAGGAGATCCGTGTTCCTCTGCAAAGAAACAGGGTACAATTAGTGTGTCTGTGTTGAGATCATTTTGCACTAAGATACAAGCCTTTGGATGCCTTAACTTTGTACTCTGATTTTGTCTTGGTATCTGCTGTCCGTCATAGGGCATTGTTGTAGGCCTATGGCCCACCTGTGTGTCACATGTATGATATGGAGCTATCAGACATGCCTGCCAGGTCATCTCTAGGTGTTGATTTGTAATTATTTCGGAATATGCATTTTTTTGTCCTACTCCTCCCTCGGTGTTTCACTATTGTTATGGAGGGACATTTGTTTGGGTGGGCTCTCATTATCCTACATGTGATTCTTGGCTTTCTAGGCAGCAGGATAGCTAATGGTGTGGGGGACTAAGTTTGACCCACTTGTAAATAACTCTGTCACCCAGATATTCTATTTAGCTCAGACAGACTAGCAGTGCCTCTGGTCTCCCACAACAGAGGAATGTTTAGAAGTCCAAGCCCATGACATCTTTGGGACTTCTCAGGGAAGTGGTGGTCACTCAGGTCCTACACATTTCTATCTTTTCCGGTATGTTCCCATACACAAATGACACAGACAGTATTTGTTTGATATGAAGTTTCATTGTACAACTGACTTGTAGGAATTTAGGTGTGAGCCCCAATAACCAAAACAATACACACAGTTAGAACTGAAATAGTCCGCAGGAGAGTAATACATTGGTACACAGCTATCATGGTGCCTAACAGTTTCTACTCTCCCTCTGCTTGTTCTATATATAGCACAGCATGTTAAGTTTGGAGCTTGGCTGTCTGAATCACAGGGGAGACATCATCCCTCATATCAGAGGAATGGGCTGGGATCTGGTTGTGCATCAGCAGCAAGGCAGGCAGCATCTAGATGTGATTTTCTGTTTGTAAACTCCCCCATGCGTGTCTTGGGACGAGGAAGTGAATTTAAAAGACATATGTCATTGTGATGACAAAGTTTCCCTACGCAGGAATGGCAAACCTTAACCCCTACCACATCTATCATCAACGAACCAGACGGTATCCTTGACTGGGGCACAGAGTGAATATGTTCTGGCAAACTCCAGTGCAGTAGTAGGCAAAACAGGGTGATTTGACTAATTGCCAACACCTTAGGACTGACTAATTGCTACATTAACTGATAGGAAGGGCAATGAGATTCATTTAGTGCAAAGTGCTCTGAGGCACTTAGATGTGAGCAAATGAGTATAAGTACATTCAGGGTAAGATGCACAAAGGCCTCCAGCCTGAGGCTATTGCGCAAAGTATACGTTTCACTTGCCACGCTACACTTTGACTGACTGTGGGTGTTGTGACTGCCCTGCCAGCACACTTGCCTCACAGGCCCTGCACCATACACTTTTTATTCACATTGCATGATCTGTACATGTTAGGTGGCATGACCTATGTATGTCAATGTTAGGATGTGGTATGGATGTAAACATTGTTGATGTTTGTATCTGATGGGGTCTCATGTGTGTCTTACTGGATTGGCCTGTTTATCGTATGAATGTCCTATTTTTTGGTTAGACTGTGCAGATGTGTTTCATTGACCAGTTGCCTGTGTCCCCTCGTCAATGTTGTTGTCTGAGCAGTATGACATTTGTGATGTAGCGTTGTTAGGCAGGCACGTGAGGGACCCTGACGTATGCAGCATGTGTGTGTCGTTAGTGCTGTGTGGCTCCTATTGCTGTTTACTTAGGCTTATGTATGTGTCAGTTATGGACATTCGGCATTTAAGTGTACTGGTACCTTTGTCTTATTTCTAGGAGTAGTTGCAGATGTCATCCTCACCCCCTAATTTAGGTATGTATGTTCCAGGGTGGGGTTCCTGCCATTTGGTACTATAGCTGCCCAGAGATGAGAGGTGTTATTGTCAACTGTGGTGGCAGTTAAGTTGCAGTTGTTGTATTTGCTACTGCATTACAGGTAGGGACCTAGTTGATGGGGAATAGTTTGTGCAAAACAAGTGCCTGGATGTGGATTCAGGGTAGTGTCCTTTCCACCTGTCACTGGTTTCCCTTGGCTCTCTTGTTGTAATTACAGGATGTCCCCGTGGGACTGTAGTGGTGGCAGTATTTTGTCGTGCCCCGGCTATGGTCAGTACTGGCCATTCCCCCCTGCCGTGCCCCTTTCCCCATACCACTTCATATATGTGCTAAGTTACATGCATTGTGTAGTAGGTATCCCCCCCCTGCTTACAGTCCCCATTATTGCATTGTAATTTCCCATGCGACTTACCCTGCATGTGCGTAGTGTTGTGGTAGTCTGCGCTGTCCAGTCCTTGTATCCCTGTGACGATCTCCTCCGGGATGACGGCTGCAACCATCTCCTCCATGTGGTCCAGGGCCTCCTGTTGTGCTGGACTCCCCCCTCCAGTCTGCATTGCTGCCTTCCTGTTCCTGGCCATTTTCTCTTTGGTCCTACGTTTACAGTCATGCCAGCGTTTCTTACACTCGGTGACTGTCCGGCGTTCTTCAGCCACACTGTTTATCTTGTCCACAATTTGTTTCCAGATGGCCTCTCTCCTACTGAGTGGCAATTTTAAGGATATGAAAAGTTGGTGCTGGTGTTCCGTGTCGTCAGAGTCCTCAGCTGTGTTGGAGCTGGCAGGTCTTACAATGACCTCTTTCACCAGGATTTCCTGCTCCTCTGCACTGAAGCGACACTTTCTTTTTTTCTTTAACATGTCCTGGTTCCTGTATGCTTCCTCCTGGCTGGTTCCTGGTCTGCTCTCATCCTCCTGGGGTCTGTTGGGGCATCTAGGATCCATTTTGGGTCTCCTCTCCTGTAAGTGCAGTTTTCGCGCAAAAATGTCACGCAATAGCGTGAAAAAAACCGGCGTTTTCACGATTGCGCTGTCGTAAATCGACCCACAGTGATTTGCGTCACTTTTACGTGGGTTTCCCTTACGACAGACCGACGCTGTGTGCGTCACAAAATAATTACTCCCACCTGTTGGTTGCGCCGCCGTACGTCAAAGTATAAATTTGACGCCCGAATGGCGCATCCAAATGGCGTTAGACGGCGCAAATTTTTTTGACGCAAAACTGCGATAGCGCAGTTTTGCGTCAAAAAGTATAAATATGGCCCATAATACTCTTACGTTTTGGCTTCCTTGCCAGATCTTAGCTGTAGACGCTGAAGTGTAGAGTATGGAATGTTTAGTAGTAGACTGATCAAGTTTGCATTGTAAAGCCGAGACCTCTTCTCCCCTTAGCTTATTAACTTTGTCCTTGAAGGACATCGCCTCACCACGGATAAAAGCTTTGTAGGCCCCCCATACTGAAAAGGTAGAAGCTGTACCTATATTTCTAAAGAAAAATTCTTCTATGGCTGAGCAAAGGTTCATGACCCAGCTTACGACTTATCAACCAT
Organism: Pleurodeles waltl; assembly: GCF_031143425.1. Taxonomy (NCBI): domain Eukaryota; kingdom Metazoa; phylum Chordata; class Amphibia; order Caudata; family Salamandridae; genus Pleurodeles; species Pleurodeles waltl. The sequence goes on from NC_090442.1 coordinate 272,262,054, forward strand.
CGACCAAAGAGGGGGACAGAGTGATCAGAGAAGGGATTCGAGAGTATACCTGATCCATTTCTATCCCACTTATGAGGTACTAGGAAGAAATCAATTCTCAAAGGAGAGTTAAAGCGTTTGGAAAAACAGGCATATTCTCTTCCCTTGGGGGTGGTCAATCCGCAGGGGTCGACCAGAGTGAAGTCTCTGTTCATATTTACTAGGAAGCGTGCTACCCTCAGTTTATTTTGCTGTGTGTTCTGCTGAGAGCAATCCAACCTAATATCTGAATGATGCTGAAGTACCCCGGATTATCAATTATCCATTTAGTGGGAGAAGAATGTTGTAAACCTCCTTGAGGGAAGAGACATCGTCCTGTATTGGGCCATAAAAACAAACAAGATCGATAAGCTGTTTATGGACCACAAGGCTAGCCAATATCCACCTGGCCATAGGGTCTTTCACCACCTGCTACACTTCACCTGGAAAATCGTCTGTGACCTAGATTGCCCCCACTCAACTGCTGTGCTACCTGATGCATAAAATGCATGTGAGACAAAGCAAAGTTTAGATTTTTGGGTTGCTTAGCCACAGCCTTAAGATGGGTCTCTTGGAGAAAAATGATCTGAGTTTTGGCTAACTTAAGCCACACCAGAATGAACTTAAACATGGCCTGATTGTTAATGCCGTTGGCATTGCAAGATGGTACCCTAAAAAATATTGGATTTATGCTTAACGGACATAGAGCACCCACCATGCTCCGTAGTTGAAGCTACTTCCGGGTGACTGTGTGTTGACTAAGTTGGCAGGCATGTAAGAGACCGCAAAAACAACAAGTGATGGACGGAATGCTGAACATTGTCAAACATTCACCCCCAGTCACAGATCTGGGTTTAATCCATCGTTTTTTTGCTGCCCATGCCATTCCAATTTGGACCCAGCCATATGCAAATCAGTCTTGACCCTGTTCCCCATGGGAACAGTCCAGCCCGAACTGCTAGGCCAGGTCTTCCCTGGACTGGAAACAAGCATCCTGGGACCGGTTTCGGGGTCTCACCCCTCATCAGCCAGGCTAGCTTGAATCCAGTGGCATGGGAAGCACGGGACCCACGTCTGGGCATACCCTTCCCACTTAGGGCGACAAATGCAAAAACAACAAGTGATGGACGGAATGCTGAACATTGTCAAACATTCACCCCCAGTCACAGATCTGGGTTTAATCCATCGTTTTTTTGCTGCCCATGCCATTCCAATTTGGACCCATCCATATGCAAATCAGTCTTGACCCTGTTCCCCATGGGAACAGTCCAGCCCGAACTGTTAGGCCAGGTCTTCCCTGGACTGGAAACAAGCATCCTGGGACCGGTTTCGGGGTTTCACCCCTCATCAGCCAGGCTACCTTGAATCCAGTGGCATGGGAAGCACGGGACCCACGTCTGGGCATACCCTTCCCACTTAGGGCGACAAATGCAAAAACAACAAGTGATGGACGGAATGCTGAACATTGTCAAACATTCACCCCCAGTCACAGATCTGGGTTTAATCCATCGTTTTTTTGCTGCCCATGCCATTCCAATTTGGACCCAGCCATATGCAAATCAGTCTTGACCCTGTTCCCCATGGGAACAGTCCAGCCCGAACTGCTAGGCCAGGTCTTCCCTGGACTGGAAACAAGCATCCTGGGACCGGTTTCGGGGTTTCACCCCTCATCAGCCAGGCTAGCTTGAATCCAGTGGCATGGGAAGCACGGGACCCACGTCTGGGCATACCCTTCCCACTTAGGGCGACAAATGCAAAAACAACAAGTGATGGACGGAATGCTGAACATTGTCAAACATTCACCCCCAGTCACAGATCTGGGTTTAATCCATCGTTTTTTTGCTGCCCATGCCATTCCAATTTGGACCCAGCCATATGCAAATCAGTCTTGACCCTGTTCCCCATGGGAACAGTCCAGCCCGAACTGCTAGGCCAGGTCTGGCTGGGTTTGGCTGGGTCCAAACTGGGGTGGCATGGTGAGCAAAAGAACGATGGATTAAACCCAGATCTGTGACTGGGGGTGAGTGTTTGACAATGTTCAGCATTCCGTCCATCACTTGTTGTTTTTGCTATGTAAGAGACCGCACCCTGTCGCTGCAGACTTCCATTTGGAATCTTGCTTGTCCACTTTTCCTGGTACTTCGCAATCCAATCCAAAATGGGGCTGCTTGAAGGAGGACAAGCTGGAGTCCTTATACTTCTCCACCCAGCCGAAATTTGGAGCTGTGTGCTCCAACTACACACGGTTCATCATGGACCCTCGGAGTGAAATGACAACGCTGTGGTCTTGCCTCTCCCTCCCTCCAGCCTGAAACCAAGCAAATATCAACAGACAGTGGGCAGATCCAATAGAGGTACTGCAATAATAGTGACAAGCCCTGTAGCGTTTAGCAGCCCTTCACCCCCATATTGTAGAGCAATACTGCAAACAGCTTTTTCCAGGAGTGCAAAACAAAAGGGGCACTCTTTAATCGAAAAACCGGAACATGGCATGAATAACTGCTAACAACCATTAAGCTTTAATTACAAGTGCTAACAGTAGAAGTGGGGAGGAGGCAGCAAACAGGTAACGCAAGCAAGTAGCTATTTAGCATATAAGAGGAAACTGCAAACGTAACTAGCCACAACCAATTGTGCATTCCAATACACAGCAACTCCAGCACTATAATAAGTTTGAGATTTCAGGCAGTTGAGGGTGGCTTGGGTGGGCTCATTAGGTGCCCCGCAGGTGGATGGAACCCAAGGTGTGTTGCGGAGGCATTCCGTGTAGCAATGCTGCAGCTTGTGACCCACGGGGAGACCTCCGGTATGCCTCCTAGTCTGCTTACAAGCTTAAGGCTGGGCTCCGTCGTCTGTCACTCAACTTACAAGCAGCTATTATCCACCCTCGACATCAAATGAAGCATATTTCATGAAACACCTCGGCAAAAATGCATTCGCTTGGCAAGACTGTAAGAGGCAACAAGCACTGCAGCCACATCACATCTGTCTCGAACCTTGGATCTAGAACATCAGAAACAGTGCAGCAGATCATTTCCCCTGATCAATTGCCAGATCAACTGCCTCACAAGATGAATATGCAAGTGCTATGACAGTGAAATATCAGCCAGCCCCTGGGGAAGGATTTACCAGATCTGACTTTACTGGTCCGCAACACCGGAGCAATTTCTTGATAAATTTGGTATAGGAGGAGATCAACGAGGGAAGACACTGGACAACAATCTTGTGGTGGTTCCTAACCCAGAAAGTGCCTTATGTGGATTCTTCCTTAGCGATGCAACTACATCAAAGTGGCGGCCAACATATCCTATTTTTTCTGCTGCCGGTTTTAAGGGACCGCCAAGGGAGACGCTACATCCAGTAACTGAATGAAGCAAGGCATACAACGACAGCAAAGCTAGAAAGGACTCAGAAGGGCTACATCACAGCCTACCAACCCTATCAATTTCCTCGCCTGGTCAGCTTCACAGAAGTCATCTGAAAATGCCCAAAGGACAAGCAGAGATCTTGTCAAATATCCCAATTCCCCATAGGCACAGCCAACAGCAACAACACACACACCCCGAACGTACTTGGCTCAGGTACCTCTGATTGAGGAATCCTGCATCAAACACTGGGCAAACTTAGGGAAATGGAGATCTCCCAAGAGGAAGTCTATAAAAAGATGAATGATCAATTAGGCCAGATCAATATCCAGCTGCAGGTTTTCAAAGTGCAACATGGAGTCTTTGACTTAAAGGATTTAAAACACAAACAGGATTCCAAAACCCTCAAACTTCAATCCGAACTGTCTGAGCTACAAATGGACCTTGATGATGTTGAAAATAGAGCATGCCGTTCCAATCTGCGGTTCGTCAGGATTCCTGAGGGTCACGGAGATGGCCAGATTGTAATCAAATTAATTACAGATCTCATCAAAAAGCATGTGTGCCCAGAAACTGCTGCCAAAGACATGGACTTTACAATCACTCAGGCGAATCGCATCCCTATACTGCAGCCCTTTAACTCTAAATACCCACAAACCATTTTGGCAAATTTCAGTGACTTCCATATGAAAGACCAAGTTTTGCTCAATGCCATTAGGGGTAAAAATGTACCATACTACAGAAAACTACTCCTTCAGAAGTGTTTTGGATATGTCACTATCCACTGTTTGGCAACGTGAGGAGTTCAAAGGACTGATTGACAATTTCAAGAATCAAGGGGCCCGGCAGGCTATTATCTAGCAATCCAAATTGACAGTCTCAATTTTTCACTGAGTGGACCAGGCAAAGGACTTTCTACACTCTATTTAAAAAGCTTGAGAAGAGAAGAGAGGGAGGGGTGGGGCATGTAATATATGATGTAACACTCCAAAATTAGCTATAGTTACAAGCTCAATGTATACTGAACTGGTTCTTTCTGATCTCTCGCTGTGTAGACTTATTTGTTAAATCCGGTTGCGTAGCAGACTGCGACTCCCTCCGTGTTGGCAGTCTCACGAGTGCCATGTCAGAGCACTCATTTAGGAGAAAGGGTAGGGTGCGGTGGTGCACTCCAAGATGGGTGGGAGGTTACTTTAGACTGAGCCCAGGATGGGTGGGGCTCAAGGGGCAGAGCGAGCAGGGTGAGGGCAGATGGTCACTTTAGGTCAGGAAAATCCAGGTAAAGAGGTCTGCAATTGTATTGTCTTACCAAGCAGAGTTAGGAGTGAATGGCCTCAGCAGGAATCTTGGAGTCGGGGATCGCAAATGGCTTGTGAGAAGGCAAAACTAACTTCCATGTCTATTAAGGGTCAGGCCAGCTGGGTGTTAGCAAGTTAAGCTTTTTGAGAGGGTCAGGAGGCAGCCATCTAAGCCAGTATAAATCCCCTAACCATAAAAATTGGTGTAAAATGACAGACTGATTCAAGAAGGATTCAATAGGGATTTTAAGCATGAATTTAGGGTTGATCACTAAGATTACTTTTTCCCTTGTAAATAGGAGAAGTGGATATATCACATTTAATGCTTACATTTCCCCTACTCTCCTTGCTGATGTAAGGGCCAGGAGAAGTGCTGTCTTTCAACAGATACGGCATAAGCTGACATGACTGATAGAAAGAAAAAAATCTATTCCTAAATAATACAGGACCTGTCGACAGAAAAAGTTCTATACTGATGACCCACATGAGCAATGTATTTATTGCCTTGATCCAGTGCACGAGGCTTTGTGCTATGACATTTGTAAAATCTTTCCATCCAAGACATGGGGTTTCCAGAGCTGTAGTTAAAGTCTAAAGTGCCAACAGCCACATCCTCATAGGAAAAAAGGGAATTTACGCTGGAAAACACTGCAGAAAGGACAAACATCAACCAATACAAAAAACTGTGGGAAAATCCAGAATCTTTTCCATTCCGACTGAACATCTGTCCTTACAGGTGACTTCTCATTCATCCTCATGGACAATGAAGAAAAAGCCTCCGTTGTCTTCAACCTCATTGATGACATCACCATTGTCAATTACGGGGAGAGTGTCCTCGATGACCAGGCCACTGTTGATGATGAAGGCTCATTCTGCAGCAAGACCATTGTCGACCACAACACTGTAAAACCACCCAAAGGATGACTATCTTTCCACTGTTGATGAAGACTCCATCGATTGTGACTGCATCGACGAAGACCCATCTTTCACCACTGATGGCAAACCTAGGAACAATGCCTGCTATCTAATCCAAGAAAGTAAACTGAAGATGACTTCTTTGATAATAGTGTTGACAATAGATTTTTCAATGTCACTTACCTTTTTCCGCTAAAAGGTGGTGGCAAGCCTACCAACCCAGATTATGGACTCTGAACTGCAGGAAGATCTCAGGGACTGAGATCCCTCGGAGGCAGCCTCTAGTCCTATGCAGCTAGATGTGCATTATATACCTAGGTTTGAGGAAGAAGCCTTAGATGAAGAGGACGCCTATGAGGATTATGAGTGTCAGCCAAGGACCTTCATATCTGACATCCTATGTTAGTGAAATGGACCTCATTGTTATTTTAAGGAACAAGAAGTCATGCAGGCACCTGTTTCATTTTTGTCAAATTTGCACTACATCCTGGATAATTTTCAAAGATCGCTTCTGCAGCAACCTGCTAGGCAACCTATGCCTGCCCTACCTGCGGCCCTAGCTATACCTATTTCACCTATGTCTCCACCTTTGACACCTACGCCCTCTCCACCATCTCCACCTCCTTTACTTCCTATGGGCCTACTTCCCAGAGCTGTCACACAACTACTGGTCCTGTCAACACTTAAAGGCATGCAGGATGAAGACCTATTAGATTCTAAGTATTTAAAAGAAGGTGAAATCCCGTATGGAAATGACAGAGGCACTGATGAATGGGACACCTATATCTTACCCAAGGATGATGATACATTGCCCATCTAAGCAGAATTGCCTCCAGACAATATAGCCTGTTTTCATGCTCTGATAGAGAGGGCAGCAAAGAAATTCAATCTCCCAATGGCTTCGGTGGAGCAGAAATTCTTCCTTTATGACTTTAAAGAACAGACACATAAAACAATAAGGACCATACCCCCACTGGACTTTGTATGATCAGAAGGCCTAACATTGATGAGGATGCTGACCATGGTTTAAGTAGAGGGCCCCAGATTCAGCTTCCTTGTGCCTTAACACCAACATGCAGCAAGACTTTGTTATGTCAGAGGCCAAAAGCAGATCTAAGAATTGAATCACATCATTGCCAGGACCTCTTGCCAGACAGTCAGCGAATGATAATCTGGGCCACAGAGTTACAACATCAATCATTCTGATAAAGAAGACACCAGGAAAATGGAGGCCTATTCTAATCCTCGGAAAGCTGAACAAGCTCCTGGAAAAATAGTCTTTTTTCATAGCAACGCTCCAAGTCATCCTCCTGATGCTCCTAGAAGTAAGGAAATTACCTGACCTTTATGGAACTTCAGCATTAGTATTTCCACATTCCTATAAAATGAAAGCACAGTAAATATCTCCACTTTAAGTTGCAAGTAGCACTTTTAATTCAAGACACTTTCATTTGGTCCTAAATCTGCAACCTGAATATCCATCAAGTGTCTAGCAGCAATTGCAGCCTTTCTCATAAGACAGGGTCACCAAGTGTACCCATACTCGGACGAGTGGCTCATGAAGGCTCCATACATGGAAGAGACAAAGGCTTCTATGGCCGCCTACATCAATCAGTTTCACAGGTTAGGGCTGACACTAAACATTGATTAGTCCTCTATGTACCCACTAATGAAACTTTAAATCTCGGAGCAATACTCAACATGCAAATGGGAAAGAAATTTCCTTCTGTGAACAAAACATTGAAGCTCCAAGCAATGGTCGATGGGCAGTAGTCGAGCGCTTTGCATGACATCGATCCTGTTACATAGGTAATTGCACTTTTTCCGGTTACATGGATAATTGCACTTTTGCCAATACTATACTGCAAGCAAACTTTTATTTCCCTTTGTGTGTCTGCTTTGCGTTGATGGTGGCCGTCGGCTCGCTTATGTGAAACTTTTACTTTTCAGTTTATATGGCAAGAAAAGTCCGGTTAGTTATGTGAAACTGTTTTACTTTTCATTTTCAATTTATGTGGCAAGAAAAGTCCGGTTAGGAGTTTACCTTGCTAGTAGCTCTAACTCAAGCAAACACAAGACCCATTGCATTGCAAATGCTTGTTTTCTATGGTGGCCTCAAGGGGAGGAGAATGAGAGCTCGGCACTTCCACCCATTGGCTGAAATTTGAGTTGTTTCAGATGAGGTGGATGTGCTATTAAACACACACAGTTGTTGAAGCCTATGATAATTTTCACAATGTTTACTGCTGATTAGAGTAAGCAGGGATACCCAGCCTCACAACAGGGAAATATTCAAGCCTATGAATATATGAACTAATACAAGCTGGATAACGTGAGCACCACTGAGTAGGGTAACAACTGTCATCTGTATCTGTGAACAGCACCAAGAGACCAGACTGGAGATAAACATGCACTCTACAAATACACCTGTTATGTTTTGTCAACAGCATACTGAAAACAATAACACGTATTAATTAGCTGTTGATTTGCATGTTTATTGAAAAACAAAATCTAATTACAATTTAATAACTATCATAGTCTGGCAGGTATATACGTAAAAATTCAAAACAAAGCAAATACTGCATCATGTGTCATTAAAACATACAGAATGTAGTAATGTTGTATTTTCTAATACAATTTCTGTAAATATTGAAGTCCATAATTTGTATTTTACTTGCTTTGTTTGCTGTAACTTTCAGATGCAAAGTGAGAATGAAAAGAACTTTAAGGACTAACTGAAACTTGTTTGAAGGTATCCCAGTTTTGGAATTTGCGACTTTCATGGTGTAGGTAGGTCAATAACTATTGGTGGATTTACTGGTTGATAATTCACAGTGCATATTGATGAATTTACATAAGTAGTTGTTCCATCGGCCATTACTCCATAACCTAGTAAAAAGAGAAAAGCAGTGGTTACCTTCACTATGAAACTGGCACTCCAAGTATGAATTGTACTGGTACTTAGAAAAACATATGTGCTTCCTGGTAACCCACATGCGTAAAAAAATCAATCAGAATGCTCCATTTGAAGGCTGTAGCTACTGTTACAGGCGCGATCAGTAAGCATTCCTCGGCTGACAACTATCTTGGATATTTCACTTTTTGTGGTTTCACTATGGACAGGTTGCAGGCAGCACTGTATTCCACACTTTGCTATCCACTTTCTCCTTTGTCACTGTACGGCTGTGTTACCCATTTCAACCTAGTGCTTGAGATTCATTGTTTTTATGTTTATAATGCCTGTCCGTCCCACGGAGCATTGTTCCTTTAACATCATTTTGCCTGGTCGCTGTACCTTACACTGCTGTCATGACTGGAATCTATTTTTTTTCATATTGCTTCACAGTTCATCGGTCTTTTAGCAATCAGTCATGGCATGCAACTGCTGTCCTCGTTTTTTGATGTTTTAGAGCTACACTGTGTTTTTTTTAAATTGCTTTATTATTTTCTCCCTTCAGATCCCCGCCCAACTCCCAGGGTGTTAACATCATTTTGATTGTGTTAATGTTAAGATTGTTTTGCTTTTGTTCGAATCACCGATTGTAATCACATGTTGCACTACAACCCTCGACGTTCTTTAAATAGGGCTAAGGTTTGCTGCCTGCTAACACTGGAGCTGTTAAGACTTCTTCACCTAAGTGCTGAGCCCTTTTTTGGCTATTTGAGGTACTTCATGCTTAGATCGCCATAACTTTTTTCCACATAAGGTATCCATGCTAAATTTGTGCCCTTCTTTCCTGAACATCATGGGGATTGCATTGGTACCCGTAGTTTGTGAATTCCTCTGGAGTGGACAGAGAGAGGAAACAGGCAAATATAGCTAGATTTTGAGGTTTTTATTTTAAGGCAAAATAGGAAAAAAGTGCTCTGAAAAAAAGTGAGTCTTTTGTTCCAAAAAATGGCATCAATAAAAGGTTAGCTGTTCTAAAGTCACAATCTTCAAGCTTTCAGCAACATGCAGAGCTGAATCAAAAAACATATATTTGTTTTACCACAGTTTTGGCATTTTTCCAAGAAGTTGATTTTCTTTCCAAACTTTTGGACTGTCCACCTACTTCCATGTTTATGGTGGAAACCAGCGTGAAACACATAGGTGATCCCAGAAAGCTACAGATTTCCTAAAAGGAAACATAGAGCCAGATGTACGAAAATGCAATTTTGCATTTCTTAAATAGCAACTTCATAGAAATCGCTATTTAAGAAATGGAAAACGCTATGTACAAAGATACCAATTTCCTAACAGCGATTCCTACAAAGTAGGAATCGCTATTAAGAAATAGGTATTAAGAAATCCCATTGCATTTGAGTCAATGGGTCAGTTTTGCGATTAAGAAATCGCTATTTATGAAATGCAAAACAAGGGATGGCAATGGGAAAAAGGCACCCTTTGGTGCACCCCAAAAACAGGGGTGCACCTGTAGAGCACACATATGCCAAAAGGACACGTGTGTGATCTACTGCAATAAAAAAAAGCGCATCTAGGTCCTTTTTAGGGTCAAGCGTGCAAGCACTCTTGCCTGTTGTAACTTCTGTTTTTAATGCTTCATTTTTATTGGTGCATTTTGTGAAATGTCCCTCCTTTGTGTGTTGAGTTCCTTCCCAGGCAATTTCACTAAGTGAAGATTTTGTTGGCATCATACTACGTCATGCTTCCTCTAGTTACAGCGTGTGATGGTCCCTCCTCCGGTTTCGGTTTGCCTTTCATCCCTGCCTTTCATCCCAGCCGCGATCCTTTCTTGACATTCACGCAGGGAGCCAATAACTCTTGCGGTCACGCTAATGGCAGCAGTGCCACTTTGAATTGATTTGCTTATGTCACTGTTTTACTTTTCATTTTCAATTTATGTAGCAAGAAAAGTGCAGTGAGGAACTTACAACGCTAATACCTGTAACTCGAGCAATCGCGAAACCCATTGCCTTGCATTTGCTTGTTTTCAATTGCACCTGGTTACCACCGACTTCAAGTCGGTGGTATTTGCATCTCCAAAATGCCCAAATTGCATTTTGGAAATGAATAGTGTATCAGAATAGGAAATGCAAATAGGAAATCCCTATTTGCATTTCCTCTTCTGGGATTCGCAAATTGCGATTTCTACAGGGTAGAAATTGCAATTTGCTGTTCCTTAAAGGGCTTTGTACATTAGAAAAGCCCAGTTTGTATTTTTTAACGGCCCGAAATACCGATTTGCACCGTTAAGAAATGCAAACAGGCTTCATACATCTGGCCCAAAATTCGGAATTCAGTAAGAGATCATTTGTGTAGATTCCACAGGTTTTTCCCAAAGAAACTAACCATTGAAATGAAAAAATATTAAAAATGAGGAGTAAGAAAATGCCATTTGTGACAACGTTTTCATCTGTAACTTCTTTTCATGGTGGCTGATTTACACAAACAATACACTATTATGACCGCTAGACTCTTCTTGTTGCGGTGATAGATAAAGGGTTTCTAAAGAACAGCGAGGTACCCAGATTCAGCAACTGAGCTGCACTTTACAATGGGTTTTCATCGTGTGCTGAGTATAGAACAATGTACCGAGAGAAAAATGGGTGAAAATCTCTGAAATCTGAGCAGAGACACAAATTTCCTACCACCCAGAATTCTCCAAAGTTTCCCAATAAAAATGCCACCCAACATCTAGGTACTCCGAGTGCCCGCAACAAGAAATGGCCCAAAACACAACATGGACCCATTGCATTTTTTACTGAAAGCTGACCTTTTTTGCAATGTGGCTATCTGCGGATTTTGATGAGTAGCTCAGCGAGCACATAGAGAAATGTTAAGTTCCAATAACGCTGATACTTCAGGATAGCTTGAAGAAAATATTTATTTAAGTCATGACACAACCACCAACCACCAACTTCCGGGGACAGTGACTAGACTCCAACTGTCTTTTTTGGTTCAAACTCTGGCACCCTGAATGCACGGAATGTAATGAGTCATTATGACATCCCTGACGTTCCATTCATAGCAACGATCAGTGACAGATCTTAAACACAGCACACCTTCCTCCTTACAAATTTATAAATATACATTTTTGTTCAAAAGAATTGTTAACCATAACAACTTGGTGCTGGATATTATAGTATACCAAAGTTGGTAAAAGACAAAGCATTTAAATTTAAATTTGAAGGAGAAAAAAAAAATCTAAACGCATTAAACAATTTACTATCTTTCTGAAGCCAATAAATGTACACTGTTATGCCATTCTTGATATAATTGCCATTACTTTAATGGATTTCCGTCTATTATATAGTTTTTATGCTAATAAGGCTTGAATTTCTACCTTTTAAATAAAACATCTTCAGAACAATCTGAACAATCAATGTCATGTTAATCTATTTGCATATTTGGGATGAAAGAATCATTCACTTTTGTCAGTCTAGACATGTTCTAAACTTCTCCTGAGTCCAAAACTGCCACATTTCTTTTTATGGGGACTATTAAAAAAGATCCCATACATTTTGAATGTCCTTTCTTCACTTTACCTGGTCTTCTTACCATCACTTTGCCATTTAACATCATTTACACAATTTTTGACACCATTTATATTTATTTTCGTGAATCACTTCATGCATATTCAATCTTTCTTCAGGCATATGGTTGTCTAGTTTTGTACTCATATTTAACCTCACAGGATTATGTTTGCAATGTGGTTTCCACCCTCTGAATGAAGCAAAAGGAGATATGTATGTCATCTCATTTGCTGTTATCAGATGTGCCCACTAAGGGCCTCATTCCGACCCTGGCGGTCATGGACCGCCAGGGCCGGGGACGGAGGAAGCACCGCCAACAGGCTGGCGGTGCTTCAGGGGCAATTCTGACCGCGGCGGTAAAGCCGCGGTCAGAAAAGGGAAACCAGCGGTTTCCCGCCGGTTTTCCCCTGCCCCAGGGAATCCTCCATGGTGGCGCTGCAAGCAGCGCCGCCATGGGGATTCCGACCCCCTTCCCGCCAGCCTGTTCCTGGCGGTTTACACCACCAGGAAGAGGCTGGCGGGAACAGGTGTCATGGGCCCCCTAACAGGGCCCCATTAAGATTTTCAGTGTCTGCAAAGCAGACACTGAAAATCGCGACGGGTGCCACTGCACCCGTCGCACACCAGCAACACCGCCGGCTCCATTCGGAGCCGACTTCATCGTTGCTGGGGCTTTCCCGCTGGGCGGGCGGGCGTCCTTTTGGCGGTCGCCCGCCTGCCCAGCGGGAAAGTCAAAATGACAGCCGCGGTCATTTGACCGCAGTACGGTCTTTTGGCGGTCTCCGCCCGGCGGGCGGCGCCCGCCGCCCGCCGGGGTCGGAATGACCCCCTAAGTCTCTCTCAACACATCTTTAAAAGATTTCTTACTCAGGAAAGCAAGTTGTGCACAACTCTTCACTATTTTATTCATGCTTTCAGCTAAACTATTAGCTTGTGTTTGAAGTGTGTTATGGACAAATCCTTGATATTGGAAAAGTTATTTAATATTGCCGATACCTCTTTCATGTCTGGCCAACTTTTCACAATGAATTCTTTTAAACCTAAGAATCCAGAATCATTTGAGTTAGCACTCTACGTTCTTTGTCCCCCAACACTGCTTCACACACCCAACTCACTGTTTCCTCTGCACAATTCTCAGTGTTTACACAACGTTTCTCTTCTTGCTTAATTTGTAATCTTTATAGGCAATCTGCCACCCCATTTTGTGATCCTGGCACAAACTCAATATTGAAATTGTAGTTGGACAAGCCTTCAGTCCAACACCTAATCCTAGGAGAGAAATTCTCCATATACCTACAGAGGAAAACGAGAATAAGTGGTCTATGATCTGATTGAACAGTGAAAGGTATTCCCCACAAAAAAAATGTAAAGTGTATTGCCCAATACACAACTAACGCCTCTCGCTCAATAAATTAGTACCTTTCTTCAGCTCCTTTCAATAAGCAAGAGGCAAAAGCCACTACTTTTAAGTCTCCATTAACCACTTGAGCTAAAACTGCACCTAATCTTTTGAGGATGGCATCAGTTGAAAGCATTGTTTTGTTTTGTTAATATCAAAGTGCCCTAAAGTTGGTAACTTTCCAATGCTATTTTTGATGTTTTTGAAAGCTTGGTCACTCTCAATTGAAGTGAGATATTTTTTTCAGTAAGATCCTCAATGGTAGAAAAAACTGGCAAAATGTTGAATACATTTTTAACAGATTTCTGCTAACCTTAGAAATGAGCACACTTGATCTTTATTCTGAGTTTCATGGGCATCTACAATACTGGTTGCTAAATCAATCTTTGGATTTATCCCTTCTCCTGAAATGGTATGTCCCAAATAAGTCACTGATGTTACCCTAAATTTACATTTCGCTTTTTTATGACCACACCAGAATCCTGTAACCTTTCTAAAACTTTCCATAATATTTCACATTGCTTCTGTTGGTCTTTCCAATACACTAATATTTGTCCTGAATAACACTTTGACTAGTCCACTTAAAACTTTCTTCATAACCCTTTAAAAACATGCAGAAGCTGAAGCTACACCTAACAGCATTCAAATGAATCTGAATGCTCCTAAAGGAATCACAAATAACGTCATAGTTCTACAGTCAGGATGGAGCATAACCTGGTGGTAAGCAGAGGACAGGTCTATAACACTTAATATGTTTGCATCCTTTATTTATGATAGTGTTTCAGAAATATGCACCAGCAGCTGGCTGTCTACTCATATGTGCTTATTTAACTCTCTCAAATCGATACACATTCAAATCTCTTTGCCACCATCCTTGGGGGACAATACTATAGGAACCAGCCATCCTGAACTCTCAGCCTACTCAATGATACCTTCATCTTTAAGGTTTTTAATTTCTAGCTCCAACTGGGCCATCATGATGTGAGGAACCTTCCTTAGTTTAGATACACATAGCACAGCACCATCTTTCAGAACAATCATATGTTTAAAGTTTTCAATATTCCTAATTTATCTCCATATAATCCCTGTGACCATCTTTATCTGAATTTTTACTAAAACGTTTACCCTCATTTACTGTTCCATCCAGACACAAACTGTCTTTCCTTTTATCATCACGCATTTCCTGTACCCACATATTTGTGTTTTCCATGCCTTCAGCTGTTGGCATTGCAGCTCTCAAACTGGTATTCTTCGCAAGTAATTTATCTTGCACCTTAACGTCATTTGTGCATCTCACTATTTAATCCCTAACTAAAGAATCAGTGAGATAGTCAAATTCACATGTTAACGAAGGTTTTTAACGCTGCCATTTAGGTACCAGTTTTCTACTTTTTCTTTGCATTCTCGTAAAGAATTGGTGACTCTCCAACATAACATTAATTCTTGACGCAAGATGTTTTTCTAGCTTCATAACCAACACACCATATACATTGTTAGGTTCACCTTCACCATTCCCAATAGCAATCTCATCAAGACTTTTATATACATTCCTGCCTTCAATCCCCCAAATTATGTAATGAAATGGCTTGTTTGTGAATAGCTGAAAACCTTTCACCCTCAATAACAAGTAAATATGAAGCAAATATCTGTTTTAATCTCTTCCATGGCAATACAGTATCAGACTAAATTAAGAAGGCTCTGACATATTAGCACTTGACAACGTTTGTGAGTTCTAGATGCCTCTAGCAATCCCTGAAATTATCGCACACATTATAAATTGTCTAGAACATTAACGGGTCAAATATGAAGGTAAACTATATATAATGTGGCGTGTACATCACCACTGTTACTAAATAGTAGTGTATTGGAGACAGTAATACGTAACAGTAATACAAAACAAAATGCACTCACAATTACCAGGGGGCGCTCGTTCCCGAATACTAGACATTTAGTTATAGTAGTATCAAGAGCGAGATGTGCACATAAAAAATCAGTGACCCAATGTATGGCTCCACAGAAAACTCTACAGAGACTCTTGCCGCTCAGGGATTACCAATGACATACACATTTCGAGCTATGCTTTTAAGATGAGTTATAGACATCTTTTCTGTAGCCAAATATAACACAACCATTGACAGTCCTCTCAATGGATGATTTCTTCCACTTCCCCACCTACTAAGAGGCGTACTCAGGATCTTCTTGATACAAGTAAATCTAAGACGGGAATGGATCAGAAAATGGTTTGTAATACACTCAAATGTGCCTGTTTGTGGATTTGCAGAAACTCCTAGGACTTTCCCCAACCACCTGGTGAGATCTACTCATATGAAACCCTCTTTGTCAGTAAATCCTTCTAGCAGTAGAAAACCAAGTTCTGTGTATTGAAAACGTTTTCACGTAGAAAAGCCACTTTGTGCCTGTAAGTCAGACTTGAATGTACACAGCTTAGTGAATTTGTCCCACAGAGAAATTGAAAAAATAGAAGTGTTCATAAAAGATTAACAGTCTGCGATTTCTAAAATATCCACGTAGTTTTTCAAAGGCTATCATCACATTTACCCCCTCGCCTTCCAGGGTAAGAGTGCACTTGGAAAATTCTCACATACTTTAAAATTATACGCAGGTTCTTGATACATATGAGTTGGTGGTTGATTTTTAATAGCCCTCATTGGCAATGTTAAGTTCCAACAATGTCGATACTTCAAGAAAGCTAGAAGAAAGTTTTTATTTAAGTCATGACACAACCATTAACCTCCAGGGACAGCAACTAGACTCCAAATTTCTTTTGTGGTTCAAACTCTGGCACCCTGGATGCACTGAATGTCATAAGTCATTATGACATTCCTAACATTCCATGCATAGCAACGATCAGTGCCAGATCCTAAACACATCCAGAAACCTAGAAAACCTGAACATTTGTGAAAACTATACACTCGTGGGAATCCACGGTGGGGTGACTTGCTTGGCTCTCACTATGGTTTTCAACCCAGAAGCTATTGCAAACCTCACCACTTTGACGAAAACATAGACTTTCCTCACATTTCTGGACTTTGCGGGGAGCCATAAATTTCCTACTACCAAAGATTCCTCCACATCTCCAATAAAAATGGTATCACATTTCTGTGGGTGGGTCTCATGCCCGTATTAGGAAAGGGCCCAAGGCATAACATGGATGCATCAAATATTTCCACTGAAAATGTACCCTTTTTTACAATGTTGGTAGCTGTGGATTCTGGTTCGCAGCTCAGCCAGTATCTGGGGAAACCAGGCAAACCTGGACACTTTTGAATGCTAGATACCCGGGGAAATATTGGGTGGGGTAACTTGCACAGCCATCCTCAGGTTTTCCTACCTAGAAGCCATTGAAAACCTCAAACTTTGACAAAAAAGCACACATTTTCTTTACATTTCTCTGAGTCTGAAATCAGTGGATCCATAAATTTCGTACTACCAAGAGATACCACAAAACTTCCAATAATAACAGCACCTCATTTGTGCGGGTCGGCCAAGAGATGGTGACACAAAAAGGCCATAAAGCACTACACACAGAGAACAGTGATAGAGAGAACAGTGATAGAGG
Organism: Pleurodeles waltl; assembly: GCF_031143425.1. Classification (NCBI taxonomy): domain Eukaryota; kingdom Metazoa; phylum Chordata; class Amphibia; order Caudata; family Salamandridae; genus Pleurodeles; species Pleurodeles waltl. Next base: position 272,279,106 of record NC_090442.1, read on the forward strand.
TAGCTGCGGTATTTGGGGCTGTGCTCAGCCACCACCCATGGAAACCTACCAACCACATACATTTTTTAAATCTAACATTCGGGGGATTCCAGGGTGGTGTGTTTTGCATGTATCCCACAAGGTTCTTACCTACGATACCCTGCAAACATCAAACTTTGCCTAAAATGATGGATGGTTTGGGGGTAGGGGTCATCGTTTTATATAAAAAAATATTCCTGCCATCCACTGGGTGTTCTGCCCCCCAGGGCCAAATATTGGGGCAGATCCACTGTCTGCCTCCCCGGAGGAGGTGCAGAAAGACTGGTTTGTTCCTTTTGGGGCAGAGAGTATTGCCAAACCCAGAGTGCAATACCCGCACCACAAATGCAAAATCTCTGCGGTCTAGTAGGCTTTGTATCCTTCACAAGGGGCTAATTTGGAGCAACCTCCCCAATTCTGACAAACCTCCTATCTGCCACCTGGGGAAAGAAAGACAATATTGCCCCTTTTGGAGTGGGGTTATAGCTCGATTTGAATTGGGTGTAGTCTGGAACATAGAATAAGGAATTTTGTTATCCATTAATATTGTAGCCAAAATATAAGGGACAAAAAGATTGAAAGGCAAGAGCACATAGTGAAGTATAAATTTATTATTTTTAACTCCACAACCACACACCTTGAAGATGTATATATTGTTAATATATATATCTATATGTGTGTGTGTAAAATTATCTATGGAAAATCTATACATACTTACCCGTTGATATTTTAATCCTCAATATTATATTTTGCGACAACATTAAGGTATAACGATATTACCCTCTCAATAATCAGGGCCTGTACCTTTAAAGGGTATTTTAATGTTATATCTAACATCTGCTTTTCATCTCTGCATGGTGAGCAACTTGGCCACTTGCAGTTACTTTAAAAGTATGTCCAAATAACACCTTAGAATTAAGGTGCATCCTTGCAGTCATTTCATACCATTTCCTTTTCCCATCCTGTGCGTTTTAGTATGAATTATATTTTATATACATGAGTTTCTATATATGTATTTTCGCCTTCACTGCGTATGTATGTTTGGCCTGCCCAAGACAGCCCCGCTGTCCTTGTCATGCCCATGGGCCGCCCCTTTTGCAGTAGAGTTTCACAGGGATATATCATGCTCTTTCTAATTAATGTTTTACCAATTTCCAGGGATAGCCATTCTCTTTCTCCATTCGGAGCCGACTTCATCGTTGCTGGGGCTTTCCCGCTGGGCGGGCGGGCGTCCTTTTGGCAGTCGCCCGCCTGCCCAGCGGGAAAGTCAAAATGACAGCCGCGGTCATTTGACCGCGGTACAGTCTTTTGGCGGTCTCCGCCCGGCGGGCGGCGCCCGCCGCCCGCCGGGGTCGGAATGACCCCCTAAGTCTCTCTCAACACATCTTTAAAAGATTTCTTACTCAGGAAAGCAAGTTGTGCACAACTCTTCACTATTTTATTCATGCTTTCAGCTAAACTATTAGCTTGTGTTTGAAGTGTGTTATGGACAAATCCTTGATATTGGAAAAGTTATTTAATATTGCCGATACCTCTTTCATGTCTGGCCAACTTTTCACAATGAATTCTTTTAAACCTAAGAATCCAGAATCATTTGAGTTAGCACTCTACGTTCTTTGTCCCCCAACACTGCTTCACACACCCAACTCACTGTTTCCTCTGCACAATTCTCAGTGTTTACACAACGTTTCTCTTCTTGCTTAATTTGTAATCTTTATAAGCAATCTGCCACCCCATTTTGTGATCCTGGCACAAACTCAATATTGAAATTGTAGTTGGACAAACCTTCAGTCCAACACCTAATCCTAGGAGAGAAATTCTCCATATACCTACAGAGGAAAACGAGAATAAGTGGTCTATGATCTGATTGAACAGTGAAAGGTATTCCCCACAAAAAAAATGTAAAGTGTATTGCCCAATACACAACTAACGCCTCTCGCTCAATAAATTAGTACCTTTCTTCAGCTCCTTTCAATGAGCAAGAGGCAAAAGCCACTACTTTTAAGTCTCCATTAACCACTTGAGCTAAAACTGCACCTAATCTTTTGAGGATGGCATCAGTTGAAAGCATTGTTTTGTTTTGTTAATATCAAAGTGCCCTAAAGTTGGTAACTTTCCAATGCTATTTTTGATGTTTTTGAAAGCTTGGTCACTCTCAATTGAAGTGAGATATTTTTTTCAGTAAGATCCTCAATGGTAGAAAAAACTGGCAAAATGTTGAATACATTTTTAACAGATTTCTGCTAACCTTAGAAATGAGCACACTTGATCTTTATTCTGAGTTTCATGGGCCTCTACAATACTGGTTGCTAAATCAATCTTTGGATTTATCCCTTCTCCTGAAATGGTATGTCCCAAATAAGTCACTGATGTTACCCTAAATTTACATTTCGCTTTTTTATGACCACACCAGAATCCTGTAACCTTTCTAAAACTTTCCATAATATTTCACATTGCTTCTGTTGGTCTTTCCAATACACTAATATTTGTCCTGAATAACACTTTGACTAGTCCACTTAAAACTTTCTTCATAACCCTTTAAAAACATGCAGAAGCTGAAGCTACACCTAACAGCATTCAAATGAATCTGAATGCTCCTAAAGGAATCACAAATAACGTCATAGGTCTACAGTCAGGATGGAGCATAACCTGGTGGTAAGCAGAGGACAGGTCTATAACACTTAATATGTTTGCATCCTTTATTTATGATAGTGTTTCAGAAATATGCACCAGCAGCTGTCTGTCTACTCATATGTGCTTATTTAACTCTCTCAAATCGATACACATTCAAATCTCTTTGCCACCATCCTTGGGGGACAATACTATAGGAACCAGCCATCCTGAACTCTCAGCCTACTCAATGATACCTTCATCTTTAAGGTTTTTAATTTCTAGCTCCAACTGGGCCATCATGATGTGAGGAACCTTCCTTAGTTTAGATACACATAGCACAGCACCATCTTTCAGAACAATCATATGTTTAAAGTTTTCAATATTCCTAATTTATCTCCATATAATCCCTGTGACCATCTTTATCTGAATTTTTACTAAAACGTTTACCCTCATTTACTGTTCCATCCAGACACAAACTGTCTTTCCTTTTATCATCACGCATTTCCTGTACCCACATATTTGTGTTTTCCATGCCTTCAGCTGTTGGCATTGCAGCTCTCAAACTGGTATTCTTCGCAAGTAATTTATCTTGCACCTTAACGTCATTTGTGCATCTCACTATTTAATCCCTAACTAAAGAATCAGTGAGATAGTCAAATTCACATGTTAACGAAGGTTTTTAACGCTGCCATTTAGGTACCAGTTTTCTACTTTTTCTTTGCATTCTCGTAAAGAATTGGTGACTCTCCAACATAACATTAATTCTTGACGCAAGATGTTTTTCTAGCTTCATAACCAACACACCATATACATTGTTAGGTTCACCTTCACCATTCCCAATAGCAATCTCATCAAGACTTTTATATACATTCCTGCCTTCAATCCCCCAAATTATGTAATGAAATGGCTTGTTTGTGAATAGCTGAAAACCGTTCACCCTCAATAACAAGTAAATATGAAGCAAATATCTGTTTTAATCTCTTCCATGGCAATACAGTATCAGACTAAATTAAGAAGGCTCTGACATATTAGCACTTGACAACGTTTGTGAGTTCTAGATGCCTCTAGCAATCCCTGAAATTATCGCACACATTATAAATTGTCTAGAACATTAACAGGTCAAATATGAAGGTAAACTATATATAATGTGGCGTGTACATCACCACTGTTACTAAATAGTAGTGTATTGGAGACAGTAATACGTAACAGTAATACAAAACAAAATGCACTCACAATTACCAGGGGGCGCTCGTTCCCGAATACTAGACATTTAGTTATAGTAGTATCAAGAGCGAGATGTGCACATAAAAAATCAGTGACCCAATGTATGGCTCCACAGAAAACTCTACAGAGACTCTTGCCGCTCAGGGATTACCAATGACATACACATTTCGAGCTATGCTTTTAAGATGAGTTATAGACATCTTTTCTGTAGCCAAATATAACACAACCATTGACAGTCCTCTCAATGGATGATTTCTTCCACTTCCCCACCTACTAAGAGGCGTACTCAGGATCTTCTTGATACAAGTAAATCTAAGACGGGAATGGATCAGAAAATGGTTTGTAATACACTTAAATGTGCCTGTTTGTGGATTTGCAGAAACTCCTAGGACTTTCCCCAACCACCTGGTGAGATCTACTCATATGAAACCCTCTTTGTCAGTAAATCCTTCTAGCAGTAGAAAACCAAGTTCTGTGTATTGAAAACGTTTTCACGTAGAAAAGCCACTTTGTGCCTGTAAGTCAGACTTGAATGTACACAGCTTAGTGAATTTGTCCCACAGAGAAATTGAAAAAATAGAAGTGTTCATAAAAGATTAACAGTCTGCGATTTCTAAAATATCCACGTAGTTTTTCAAAGGCTATCATCACATTTACCCCCTCGCCTTCCAGGGTAAGAGTGCACTTGGAAAATTCTCACATACTTTAAAATTATACGCAGGTTCTTGATACATATGAGTTGGTGGTTGATTTTTAATAGCCCTCATTGGCAATGTTAAGTTCCAACAATGTCGATACTTCAAGAAAGCTAGAAGAAAGTTTTTATTTAAGTCATGACACAACCATCAACCTCCAGGGACAGCAACTAGACTCCAAATTTATTTTGTGGTTCAAACTCTGGCACCCTGGATGCACTGAATGTCATAAGTCATTATGACATTCCTAACATTCCATGCATAGCAACGATCAGTGCCAGATCCTAAACACATCCAGAAACCTAGAAAACCTGAACATTTGTGAAAACTAGACACTCGTGGGAATCCACGGTGGGGTGACTTGCTTGGCTCTCACTATGGTTTTCAACCCAGAAGCTATTGCAAACCTCACCACTTTGACGAAAACATAGACTTTCCTCACATTTCTGGACTTTGCGGGGAGCCATAAATTTCCTACTACCAAAGATTCCTCCACATCTCCAATAAAAATGGTATCACATTTCTGTGGGTGGGTCTCGTGCCCGTATTAGGAAAGGGCCCAAGGCATAACATGGATGCATCAAATATTTCCACTGAAAATGTAGCCTTTTTTACAATGTTGGTAGCTGTGGATTCTGGTTCGCAGCTCAGCCAGTATCTGGGGAAACCAGGCAAACCTGTACACTTTTGAATGCTAGATACCCGGGGAAATATTGGGTGGGGTAACTTGCACAGCCATCCTCAGGTTTTCCTACCTAGAAGCCATTGAAAACCTCAAATTTGACAAAAAAGCACACATTTTCTTTACATTTCTCTGAGTCTGAAATCAGTGGATCCATAAATTTCGTACTACCAAGAGATACCACAAAACTTCCAATAATAACAGCACCTCATTTGTGCGGGTCGGCCAAGAGATGGTGACACAAAAAGGCCATAAAGCACTACACACAGAGAACAGTGATAGAGAGAACAGTGATAGAGGTAGCTGCGGTATTTGGGGCTGTGCTCAGCCACCACCCATGGAAACCTACCAACCACATACATTTTTTAAATCTAACATTCGGGGGATTCCAGGGTGGTGTGTTTTGCATGTATCCCACAAGGTTCTTACCTACGATACCCTGCAAACATCAAACTTTGCCTAAAATGATGGATGGTTTGGGGGTAGGGGTCATCGTTTTATATAAAAAAATATTCCTGCCATCCACTGGGTGTTCTGCCCCCCAGGGCCAAATATTGGGGCAGATCCACTGTCTGCCTCCCCGGAGGAGGTGCAGAAAGACTGGTTTGTTCCTTTTGGGGCAGAGAGTATTGCCAAACCCAGAGTGCAATACCCGCACCACAAATGCAAAATCTCTGCGGTCTAGTAGGCTTTGTATCCTTCACAAGGGGCTAATTTGGAGCAACCTCCCCAATTCTGACAAACCTCCTATCTGCCACCTGGGGAAAGAAAGACAATATTGCCCCTTTTGGAGTGGGGTTATAGCTCGATTTGAATTGGGTGTAGTCTGGAACATAGAATAAGGAATTTTGTTATCCATTAATATTGTAGCCAAAATATAAGGGACAAAAAGATTGAAAGGCAAGAGCACATAGTGAAGTATAAATTTATTATTTTTAACTCCACAACCACACACCTTGAAGATGTATATATTGTTAATATATATATCTATATGTGTGTGTGTAAAATTATCTATGGAAAATCTATACATACTTACCCGTTGATATTTTAATCCTCAATATTATATTTTGCGACAACATTAAGGTATAACGATATTACCCTCTCAATAATCAGGGCCTGTACCTTTAAAGGGTATTTTAATGTTATATCTAACATCTGCTTTTCATCTCTGCATGGTGAGCAACTTGGCCACTTGCAGTTACTTTAAAAGTATGTCCAAATAACACCTTAGAATTAAGGTGCATCCTTGCAGTCATTTCATACCATTTCCTTTTCCCATCCTGTGCGTTTTAGTATGAATTATATTTTATATACATGAGTTTCTATATATGTATTTTCGCCTTCACTGCGTATGTATGTTTGGCCTGCCCAAGACAGCCCGCTGTCCTTGTCATGCCCATGGGCCGCCCCTTTTGCAGTAGAGTTTCACAGGGATATATCATGCTCTTTCTAATTAATGTTTTACCAATTTCCAGGGATAGCCATTCTCTTTCTCCATTCGGAGCCGACTTCATCGTTGCTGGGGCTTTCCCGCTGGGCGGGCGGGCGTTCTTTTGGCGGTCGCCCGCCTGCCCAGCGGGAAAGTCAAAATGACAGCCGCGGTCATTTGACCGCGGTACGGTTTTTGGCGGTCTCCGCCCGGCGGGCGGCGCCCGCCGCCCGCCGGGGTCGGAATGACCCCCTAAGTCTCTCTCAACACATCTTTAAAAGATTTCTTACTCAGGAAAGCAAGTTGTGCACAACTCTTCACTATTTTATTCATGCTTTCAGCTAAACTATTAGCTTGTGTTTGAAGTGTGTTATGGACAAATCCTTGATATTGGAAAAGTTATTTAATATTGCCGATACCTCTTTCATGTCTGGCCAACTTTTCACAATGAATTCTTTTAAACCTAAGAATCCAGAATCATTTGAGTTAGCACTCTACGTTCTTTGTCCCCCAACACTGCTTCACACACCCAACTCACTGTTTCCTCTGCACAATTCTCAGTGTTTACACAACGTTTCTCTTCTTGCTTAATTTGTAATCTTTATAAGCAATCTGCCACCCCATTTTGTGATCCTGGCACAAACTCAATATTGAAATTGTAGTTGGACAAACCTTCAGTCCAACACCTAATCCTAGGAGAGAAATTCTCCATATACCTACAGAGGAAAACGAGAATAAGTGGTCTATGATCTGATTGAACAGTGAAAGGTATTCCCCACAAAAAAAATGTAAAGTGTATTGCCCAATACACAACTAACGCCTCTCGCTCAATAAATTAGTACCTTTCTTCAGCTCCTTTCAATGAGCAAGAGGCAAAAGCCACTACTTTTAAGTCTCCATTAACCACTTGAGCTAAAACTGCACCTAATCTTTTGAGGATGGCATCAGTTGAAAGCATTGTTTTGTTTTGTTAATATCAAAGTGCCCTAAAGTTGGTAACTTTCCAATGCTATTTTTGATGTTTTTGAAAGCTTGGTCACTCTCAATTGAAGTGAGATATTTTTTTCAGTAAGATCCTCAATGGTAGAAAAAACTGGCAAAATGTTGAATACATTTTTAACAGATTTCTGCTAACCTTAGAAATGAGCACACTTGATCTTTATTCTGAGTTTCATGGGCCTCTACAATACTGGTTGCTAAATCAATCTTTGGATTTATCCCTTCTCCTGAAATGGTATGTCCCAAATAAGTCACTGATGTTACCCTAAATTTACATTTCGCTTTTTTATGACCACACCAGAATCCTGTAACCTTTCTAAAACTTTCCATAATATTTCACATTGCTTCTGTTGGTCTTTCCAATACACTAATATTTGTCCTGAATAACACTTTGACTAGTCCACTTAAAACTTTCTTCATAACCCTTTAAAAACATGCAGAAGCTGAAGCTACACCTAACAGCATTCAAATGAATCTGAATGCTCCTAAAGGAATCACAAATAACGTCATAGGTCTACAGTCAGGATGGAGCATAACCTGGTGGTAAGCAGAGGACAGGTCTATAACACTTAATATGTTTGCATCCTTTATTTATGATAGTGTTTCAGAAATATGCACCAGCAGCTGTCTGTCTACTCATATGTGCTTATTTAACTCTCTCAAATCGATACACATTCAAATCTCTTTGCCACCATCCTTGGGGGACAATACTATAGGAACCAGCCATCCTGAACTCTCAGCCTACTCAATGATACCTTCATCTTTAAGGTTTTTAATTTCTAGCTCCAACTGGGCCATCATGATGTGAGGAACCTTCCTTAGTTTAGATACACATAGCACAGCACCATCTTTCAGAACAATCATATGTTTAAAGTTTTCAATATTCCTAATTTATCTCCATATAATCCCTGTGACCATCTTTATCTGAATTTTTACTAAAACGTTTACCCTCATTTACTGTTCCATCCAGACACAAACTGTCTTTCCTTTTATCATCACGCATTTCCTGTACCCACATATTTGTGTTTTCCATGCCTTCAGCTGTTGGCATTGCAGCTCTCAAACTGGTATTCTTCGCAAGTAATTTATCTTGCACCTTAACGTCATTTGTGCATCTCACTATTTAATCCCTAACTAAAGAATCAGTGAGATAGTCAAATTCACATGTTAACGAAGGTTTTTAACGCTGCCATTTAGGTACCAGTTTTCTACTTTTTCTTTGCATTCTCGTAAAGAATTGGTGACTCTCCAACATAACATTAATTCTTGACGCAAGATGTTTTTCTAGCTTCATAACCAACACACCATATACATTGTTAGGTTCACCTTCACCATTCCCAATAGCAATCTCATCAAGACTTTTATATACATTCCTGCCTTCAATCCCCCAAATTATGTAATGAAATGGCTTGTTTGTGAATAGCTGAAAACCTTTCACCCTCAATAACAAGTAAATATGAAGCAAATATCTGTTTTAATCTCTTCCATGGCAATACAGTATCAGACTAAATTAAGAAGGCTCTGACATATTAGCACTTGACAACGTTTGTGAGTTCTAGATGCCTCTAGCAATCCCTGAAATTATCGCACACATTATAAATTGTCTAGAACATTAACAGGTCAAATATGAAGGTAAACTATATATAATGTGGCGTGTACATCACCACTGTTACTAAATAGTAGTGTATTGGAGACAGTAATACGTAACAGTAATACAAAACAAAATGCACTCACAATTACCAGGGGGCGCTCGTTCCCGAATACTAGACATTTAGTTATAGTAGTATCAAGAGCGAGATGTGCACATAAAAAATCAGTGACCCAATGTATGGCTCCACAGAAAACTCTACAGAGACTCTTGCCGCTCAGGGATTACCAATGACATACACATTTCGAGCTATGCTTTTAAGATGAGTTATAGACATCTTTTCTGTAGCCAAATATAACACAACCATTGACAGTCCTCTCAATGGATGATTTCTTCCACTTCCCCACCTACTAAGAGGCGTACTCAGGATCTTCTTGATACAAGTAAATCTAAGACGGGAATGGATCAGAAAATGGTTTGTAATACACTTAAATGTGCCTGTTTGTGGATTTGCAGAAACTCCTAGGACTTTCCCCAACCACCTGGTGAGATCTACTCATATGAAACCCTCTTTGTCAGTAAATCCTTCTAGCAGTAGAAAACCAAGTTCTGTGTATTGAAAACGTTTTCACGTAGAAAAGCCACTTTGTGCCTGTAAGTCAGACTTGAATGTACACAGCTTAGTGAATTTGTCCCACAGAGAAATTGAAAAAATAGAAGTGTTCATAAAAGATTAACAGTCTGCGATTTCTAAAATATCCACGTAGTTTTTCAAAGGCTATCATCACATTTACCCCCTCGCCTTCCAGGGTAAGAGTGCACTTGGAAAATTCTCACATACTTTAAAATTATACGCAGGTTCTTGATACATATGAGTTGGTGGTTGATTTTTAATAGCCCTCATTGGCAATGTTAAGTTCCAACAATGTCGATACTTCAAGAAAGCTAGAAGAAAGTTTTTATTTAAGTCATGACACAACCATCAACCTCCAGGGACAGCAACTAGACTCCAAATTTATTTTGTGGTTCAAACTCTGGCACCCTGGATGCACTGAATGTCATAAGTCATTATGACATTCCTAACATTCCATGCATAGCAACGATCAGTGCCAGATCCTAAACACATCCAGAAACCTAGAAAACCTGAACATTTGTGAAAACTAGACACTCGTGGGAATCCACGGTGGGGTGACTTGCTTGGCTCTCACTATGGTTTTCAACCCAGAAGCTATTGCAAACCTCACCACTTTGACGAAAACATAGACTTTCCTCACATTTCTGGACTTTGCGGGGAGCCATAAATTTCCTACTACCAAAGATTCCTCCACATCTCCAATAAAAATGGTATCACATTTCTGTGGGTGGGTCTCGTGCCCGTATTAGGAAAGGGCCCAAGGCATAACATGGATGCATCAAATATTTCCACTGAAAATGTACCCTTTTTTACAATGTTGGTAGCTGTGGATTCTGGTTCGCAGCTCAGCCAGTATCTGGGGAAACCAGGCAAACCTGTACACTTTTGAATGCTAGATACCCGGGGAAATATTGGGTGGGGTAACTTGCACAGCCATCCTCAGGTTTTCCTACCTAGAAGCCATTGAAAACCTCAAACTTTGACAAAAAAGCACACATTTTCTTTACATTTCTCTGAGTCTGAAATCAGTGGATCCATAAAATTCGTACTACCAAGAGATACCACAAAACTTCCAATAATAACAGCACCTCATTTGTGCGGGTCGGCCAAGAGATGGTGACACAAAAAGGCCATAAAGCACTACACACAGAGAACAGTGATAGAGAGAACAGTGATAGAGGTAGCTGCGGTATTTGGGGCTGTGCTCAGCCACCACCCATGGAAACCTACCAACCACATACATTTTTTAAATCTAACATTCGGGGGATTCCAGGGTGGTGTGTTTTGCATGTATCCCACAAGGTTCTTACCTACGATACCCTGCAAACATCAAACTTTGCCTAAAATGATGGATGGTTTGGGGGTAGGGGTCATCGTTTTATATAAAAAAATATTCCTGCCATCCACTGGGTGTTCTGCCCCCCAGGGCCAAATATTGGGGCAGATCCACTGTCTGCCTCCCCGGAGGAGGTGCAGAAAGACTGGTTTGTTCCTTTTGGGGCAGAGAGTATTGCCAAACCCAGAGTGCAATACCCGCACCACAAATGCAAAATCTCTGCGGTCTAGTAGGCTTTGTATCCTTCACAAGGGGCTAATTTGGAGCAACCTCCCCAATTCTGACAAACCTCCTATCTGCCACCTGGGGAAAGAAAGACAATATTGCCCCTTTTGGAGTGGGGTTATAGCTCGATTTGAATTGGGTGTAGTCTGGAACATAGAATAAGGAATTTTGTTATCCATTAATATTGTAGCCAAAATATAAGGGACAAAAAGATTGAAAGGCAAGAGCACATAGTGAAGTATAAATTTATTATTTTTAACTCCACAACCACACACCTTGAAGATGTATATATTGTTAATATATATATCTATATGTGTGTGTGTAAAATTATCTATGGAAAATCTATACATACTTACCCGTTGATATTTTAATCCTCAATATTATATTTTGCGACAATATTAAGGTATAACGATATTACCCTCTCAATAATCAGGGCCTGTACCTTTAAAGGGTATTTTAATGTTATATCTAACATCTGCTTTTCATCTCTGCATGGTGAGCAACTTGGCCACTTGCAGTTACTTTAAAAGTATGTCCAAATAACACCTTAGAATTAAGGTGCATCCTTGCAGTCATTTCATACCATTTCCTTTTCCCATCCTGTGCGTTTTAGTATGAATTATATTTTATATACATGAGTTTCTATATATGTATTTTCGCCTTCACTGCGTATGTATGTTTGGCCTGCCCAAGACAGCCCACTGTCCTTGTCATGCCCATGGGCCGCCCCTTTTGCAGTAGAGTTTCACAGGGATATATCATGCTCTTTCTAATGAATGTTTTACCAATTTCCAGGGATAGCCATTCTCTTTCTCCATTCGGAGCCGACTTCATCGTTGCTGGGGCTTTCCCGCTGGGCGGGCGGGCGGGCGTCCTTTTGGCGGTCGCCCGTCTGCCCAGCGGGAAAGTCAAAATGACAGCCGCGGTCATTTGACCGCGGTACGGTCTTTTGGCGGTCTCTGCCCGGCGGGCGGTCTCCGCCCGGCGGGCGGCGCCCGCCGCCCGCCGGGGTCGGAATGACCCCCTAAGTCTCTCTCAACACATCTTTAAAAGATTTCTTACTCAGGAAAGCAAGTTGTGCACAACTCTTCACTATTTTATTCATGCTTTCAGCTAAACTATTAGCTTGTGTTTGAAGTGTGTTATGGACAAATCCTTGATATTGGAAAAGTTATTTAATATTGCCGATACCTCTTTCATGTCTGGCCAACTTTTCACAATGAATTCTTTTAAACCTAAGAATCCAGAATCATTTGAGTTAGCACTCTACGTTCTTTGTCCCCCAACACTGCTTCACACACCCAACTCACTGTTTCCTCTGCACAATTCTCAGTGTTTACACAACGTTTCTCTTCTTGCTTAATTTGTAATCTTTATAAGCAATCTGCCACCCCATTTTGTGATCCTGGCACAAACTCAATATTGAAATTGTAGTTGGACAAACCTTCAGTCCAACACCTAATCCTAGGAGAGAAATTCTCCATATACCTACAGAGGAAAACGAGAATAAGTGGTCTATGATCTGATTGAACAGTGAAAGGTATTCCCCACAAAAAAAATGTAAAGTGTATTGCCCAATACACAACTAACGCCTCTCGCTCAATAAATTAGTACCTTTCTTCAGCTCCTTTCAATGAGCAAGAGGCAAAAGCCACTACTTTTAAGTCTCCATTAACCACTTGAGCTAAAACTGCACCTAATCTTTTGAGGATGGCATCAGTTGAAAGCATTGTTTTGTTTTGTTAATATCAAAGTGCCCTAAAGTTGGTAACTTTCCAATGCTATTTTTGATGTTTTTGAAAGCTTGGTCACTCTCAATTGAAGTGAGATATTTTTTTCAGTAAGATCCTCAATGGTAGAAAAAACTGGCAAAATGTTGAATACATTTTTAACAGATTTCTGCTAACCTTAGAAATGAGCACACTTGATCTTTATTCTGAGTTTCATGGGCCTCTACAATACTGGTTGCTAAATCAATCTTTGGATTTATCCCTTCTCCTGAAATGGTATGTCCCAAATAAGTCACTGATGTTACCCTAAATTTACATTTCGCTTTTTTATGACCACACCAGAATCCTGTAACCTTTCTAAAACTTTCCATAATATTTCACATTGCTTCTGTTGGTCTTTCCAATACACTAATATTTGTCCTGAATAACACTTTGACTAGTCCACTTACAACTTTCTTCATAACCCTTTAAAAACATGCAGAAGCTGAAGCTACACCTAACAGCATTCAAATGAATCTGAATGCTCCTAAAGGAATCACAAATAACGTCATAGGTCTACAGTCAGGATGGAGCATAACCTGGTGGTAAGCAGAGGACAGGTCTATAACACTTAATATGTTTGCATCCTTTATTTATGATAGTGTTTCAGAAATATGCACCAGCAGCTGTCTGTCTACTCATATGTGCTTATTTAACTCTCTCAAATCGATACACATTCAAATCTCTTTGCCACCATCCTTGGGGGACAATACTATAGGAACCAGCCATCCTGAACTCTCAGCCTACTCAATGATACCTTCATCTTTAAGGTTTTTAATTTCTAGCTCCAACTGGGCCATCATGATGTGAGGAACCTTCCTTAGTTTAGATACACATAGCACAGCACCATCTTTCAGAACAATCATATGTTTAAAGTTTTCAATATTCCTAATTTATCTCCATATAATCCCTGTGACCATCTTTATCTGAATTTTTACTAAAACGTTTACCCTCATTTACTGTTCCATCCAGACACAAACTGTCTTTCCTTTTATCATCACGCATTTCCTGTACCCACATATTTGTGTTTTCCATGCCTTCAGCTGTTGGCATTGCAGCTCTCAAACTGGTATTCTTCGCAAGTAATTTATCTTGCACCTTAACGTCATTTGTGCATCTCACTATTTAATCCCTAACTAAAGAATCAGTGAGATAGTCAAATTCACATGTTAACGAAGGTTTTTAACGCTGCCATTTAGGTACCAGTTTTCTACTTTTTCTTTGCATTCTCGTAAAGAATTGGTGACTCTCCAACATAACATTAATTCTTGACGCAAGATGTTTTTCTAGCTTCATAACCAACACACCATATACATTGTTAGGTTCACCTTCACCATTCCCAATAGCAATCTCATCAAGACTTTTATATACATTCCTGCCTTCAATCCCCCAAATTATGTAATGAAATGGCTTGTTTGTGAATAGCTGAAAACCTTTCACCCTCAATAACAAGTAAATATGAAGCAAATATCTGTTTTAATCTCTTCCATGGCAATACAGTATCAGACTAAATTAAGAAGGCTCTGACATATTAGCACTTGACAACGTTTGTGAGTTCTAGATGCCTCTAGCAATCCCTGAAATTATCGCACACATTATAAATTGTCTAGAACATTAACAGGTCAAATATGAAGGTAAACTATATATAATGTGGCGTGTACATCACCACTGTTACTAAATAGTAGTGTATTGGAGACAGTAATACGTAACAGTAATACAAAACAAAATGCACTCACAATTACCAGGGGGCGCTCGTTCCCGAATACTAGACATTTAGTTATAGTAGTATCAAGAGCGAGATGTGCACATAAAAAATCAGTGACCCAATGTATGGCTCCACAGAAAACTCTACAGAGACTCTTGCCGCTCAGGGATTACCAATGACATACACATTTCGAGCTATGCTTTTAAGATGAGTTATAGACATCTTTTCTGTAGCCAAATATAACACAACCATTGACAGTCCTCTCAATGGATGATTTCTTCCACTTCCCCACCTACTAAGAGGCGTACTCAGGATCTTCTTGATACAAGTAAATCTAAGACGGGAATGGATCAGAAAATGGTTTGTAATACACTTAAATGTGCCTGTTTGTGGATTTGCAGAAACTCCTAGGACTTTCCCCAACCACCTGGTGAGATCTACTCATATGAAACCCTCTTTGTCAGTAAATCCTTCTAGCAGTAGAAAACCAAGTTCTGTGTATTGAAAACGTTTTCACGTAGAAAAGCCACTTTGTGCCTGTAAGTCAGACTTGAATGTACACAGCTTAGTGAATTTGTCCCACAGAGAAATTGAAAAAATAGAAGTGTTCATAAAAGATTAACAGTCTGCGATTTCTAAAATATCCACGTAGTTTTTCAAAGGCTATCATCACATTTACCCCCTCACCTTCCAGGGTAAGAGTGCACTTGGAAAATTCTCACATACTTTAAAATTATACGCAGGTTCTTGATACATATGAGTTGGTGGTTGATTTTTAATAGCCCTCATTGGCAATGTTAAGTTCCAACAATGTCGATACTTCAAGAAAGCTAGAAGAAAGTTTTTATTTAAGTCATGACACAACCATCAACCTCCAGGGACAGCAACTAGACTCCAAATTTATTTTGTGGTTCAAACTCTGGCACCCTGGATGCACTGAATGTCATAAGTCATTATGACATTCCTAACATTCCATGCATAGCAACGATCAGTGCCAGATCCTAAACACATCCAGAAACCTAGAAAACCTGAACATTTGTGAAAACTAGACACTCGTGGGAATCCACGGTGGGGTGACTTGCTTGGCTCTCACTATGGTTTTCAACCCAGAAGCTATTGCAAACCTCACCACTTTGACGAAAACATAGACTTTCCTCACATTTCTGGACTTTGCGGGGAGCCACAAATTTCCTACTACCAAAGATTCCACCACATCTCCAATAAAAATGGTATCACATTTCTGTGGGTGGGTCTCGTGCCCGTATTAGGAAAGGGCTCAAGGCATAACATGGATGCATCAAATATTTCCACTGAAAATGTACCCTTTTTTACAATGTTGGTAGCTGTGGATTCTGGTTCGCAGCTCAGCCAGTATCTGGGGAAACCAGGCAAACCTGTACACTTTTGAATGCTAGATACCCGGGGAAATATTGGGTGGGGTAACTTGCACAGCCATCCTCAGGTTTTCCTACCTAGAAGCCATTGAAAACCTCAAACTTTGACAAAAAAGCACACATTTTCTTTACATTTCTCTGAGTCTGAAATCAGTGGATCCATAAATTTCGTACTACCAAGAGATACCACAAAACTTCCAATAATAACAGCACCTCATTTGTGCGGGTCGGCCAAGAGATGGTGACACAAAAAGGCCATAAAGCACTACACACAGAGAACAGTGATAGAGAGAACAGTGATAGAGGTAGCTGCGGTATTTGGGGCTGTGCTCAGCCACCACCCATGGAAACCTACCAACCACATACATTTTTTAAATCTAACATTCGGGGGATTCCAGGGTGGTGTGTTTTGCATGTATCCCACAAGGTTCTTACCTACGATACCCTGCAAACATCAAACTTTGCCTAAAATGATGGATGGTTTGGGGGTAGGGGTCATCGTTTTATATAAAAAAATATTCCTGCCATCCACTGGGTGTTCTGCCCCCCAGGGCCAAATATTGGGGCAGATCCACTGTCTGCCTCCCCGGAGGAGGTGCAGAAAGACTGGTTTGTTCCTTTTGGGGCAGAGAGTATTGCCAAACCCAGAGTGCAATACCCGCACCACAAATGCAAAATCTCTGCGGTCTAGTAGGCTTTGTATCCTTCACAAGGGGCTAATTTGGAGCAACCTCCCCAATTCTGACAAACCTCCTATCTGCCACCTGGGGAAAGAAAGACAATATTGCCCCTTTTGGAGTGGGGTTATAGCTCGATTTGAATTGGGTGTAGTCTGGAACATAGAATAAGGAATTTTGTTATCCATTAATATTGTAGCCAAAATATAAGGGACAAAAAGATTGAAAGGCAAGAGCACATAGTGAAGTATAAATTTATTATTTTTAACTCCACAACCACACACCTTGAAGATGTATATATTGTTAATATATATATCTATATGTGTGTGTGTAAAATTATCTATGGAAAATCTATACATACTTACCCGTTGATATTTTAATCCTCAATATTATATTTTGCGACAACATTAAGGTATAACGATATTACCCTCTCAATAATCAGGGCCTGTACCTTTAAAGGGTATTTTAATGTTATATCTAACATCTGCTTTTCATCTCTGCATGGTGAGCAACTTGGCCACTTGCAGTTACTTTAAAAGTATGTCCAAATAACACCTTAGAATTAAGGTGCATCCTTGCAGTCATTTCATACCATTTCCTTTTCCCATCCTGTGCGTTTTAGTATGAATTATATTTTATTTACATGAGTTTCTATATATGTATTTTCGCCTTCACTGAAGGAAGTAGAGGGGCCAGTATTGAGCAACAAAGACACTGACTTATGAAGAAACAGAAGCAGAGTTGCACTACAATGACATAAAAGAGGAGCTAATTCTCCACTGAAACAAACTGAGTTGAATTCAGAACTGAGAGGGACAGCAGTGAGGATGCTAATAGCTTTAGTGATCTCACCTGTAAGGCAGTAAGGGTTTGCATGTTATTCACCTGAACCTGACTTTGCCTAAGATCCAGGTTTTAGTATGCCAAAGAACGGTGACAGTTTTCTGCTTGTGAGGCGAAAAAGCATTTTGCTTGCTAGTGAGCTCTTCGAACATTTTATAAAGACCATTGTTTGTGCCTTTGGCAATCTACGGTTGCTGTCTAACCTTCACTTCATGGAACTACTGGTATTGGGTAAATATTTTTTCAGAGTATACTCATAGCAGACTGAATAATACACCTACTGTATATGCAGCCCTGCCAAGCACCCTGTGTCAGAGGTTAGACTAATGCATTTTGCTGCTGGTGTCACCATCACAACATTAAAATGCAGTGGTCACACAAATGTAGCACCTAACATGTTTTCAGGATCACGAGGAGCTCCAGAAAAAGCCTTGTGTGTAGCACTTCATCTTTCACTACCACTCTGCCTTTGAAGGAATTTAGCCTGCCTGGAGGATTTGTTGTTATGGTAATCCAGCAGCACGATAGACAGTTTTTTCCTGTGCTGTTTAAACAGATTGTGCACCCTCTGTCAACCCGTACAGCCTATTTTACACACCCTAAATAGACATCCTAGAACCTAGATCATCCGGCATGGGTGGGGCTGCTGATTGTGAGTGTGGAACAGGGAAGCAGCTGGACAGGATAGTATACTGCCAGCCTCCTCTGTACGTTTTTAGGTCGAGCATGCAAGTGCTTTGACCAGTTCTATGTATTGCAAGCTTTTATTCACGCCCACCTCACGCCCATTACTTCAACTTGTTTGTGGGCTTGTATTTAAAAAATCACTTCATGTCATTGGTAATTGCTTTACGTCTGTCCCACCTTGAGGCTGTTTTTGTCAAGCCTTACAGCCTGCCCCTCTTACATGGATTATTGCACGATTGCCGATATACTTCAGCATGGGAGAACTATTTCTTTTGTCTCTCCCCTTCGTGCTGTATGACAGCCATGGCACTCACAGCGTGAACAGGCACAACAGAGTAAACTCGATCTGCGGTATTAGAGCGCTGGTCATATTGTTCACTGTTACCTAATCAGTCGTTTCTTGTAGGCCCCCTCTTTAAAACACTTGACATTAGTGAATGCTTTAATAAAACAGAAATCCTAAAAGTGAAAGTGTCTCTACCAGCACAGCAGGAGAGCCTATACTACAATATTCACTGCACTCGGGAAACTTGTCCCATAATACTTTGCAAGTATTCTTTTTCAAAACATTTTTGCTCATAACTCAGCCTGTGGTGGTCCTAGGACAATGGGACCATCACCAAAACATTCACAACAAAATACTCTTTTTGTCTACATCATCTTTCGGTCCCCACACTAGGTTAGTGGGGACCCCAAAATAATAACCCCTCCAAACATTCAGTGTCTGTTTAACCTTTTTCATGGCTAGAACCTTTGTTTTACAGCTTAGAGTAGGCTTGTGTTATGTTTGCTATAGGTTGGTTTGTCCTGAGTATGTGTAATGTAGTATGTCCCTGAGGGGCTAAATATATGGCTGGAATGCATTATTTTCTGTCATTTTGTGTGGTAATGCTCTCTAGGGTCTCACTATACAATTAAATAGTCTTGTTTCCTTCGAATGCTATTTTTATTGTTGGGTTCTCTAGGGGCTGTTCTAAGTATTACAGTCATATCAACCTATTAAAATATTTGTGGCATGGAAACTTGTCCCATAATGCTTTGCACTTTTACAAAACATTTTTGCTCATAACTCAGCCTGTGGTAGTCCTAAGAGACAATGGGACCACCTTCAAAACACTGGCCACAATGTGAACTTTATGTCTACATCATCTCTAGGTCCCCTCACTATGTTAGTGGGGACTCCAAAATAATTCCCGTGAGGAATCCACAGGTAGCTAATGTATCCACCAGAAAAGTCGTTACCGAAGGTAAGTAACTCGTTCTTCTGATGGATACAACTACCTGTGGATTCCTCACCTAATGAATAGAGTCCCACAGCAGTACCGCTCTCGGTGGTGGGTGCCTATATAATCCTGCAGCACTGACCGTGCAAAATGGCCGTCCCTTCTGACCTCTGAGTCCAAGCAGTAATGCTTCGCAAAAGTGTGAAGGGGCGACCAAGTTGCGGCCTTGCAGATGTCAACCACAGGAACACCTCTAGCCAAGGCCGAAGTGGCCGACTTAGCCCTGGTGGAATGAGCTCTAATACCATCTAACACATTTTAATGCAAAGAACAACCCACCTGGAGAGTGTTCTCCTGTGGACTGCCTTTCCTCTCCTCTTGCCCACGTATCCGATGAAAAGCTGATCCTCCAGCCTGAAATCCTTCGTTCTGTCTATGTAGAAGCTTAACGCCCTCTTTGGGTCCAAGCGATGTAGTCTCTCTTCTTCCTTTGAAGGATGAGGCGGAGGATAGAACGTGGACAGAGTAATTGACTGGGCCAAATGAAAGGGTGAAACAACCTTCGGAAGGAAAGCAGGGTGCTGCTGAGAGGCTCCTCTGGTACGGACCCTACCCCTCCCTCGAAATGATCTAAAGGTGAGAGAGGAGGTAGGTTGTTGGAATCTCCCCCGAAAGGAAGAGGAGGATGAGCCACGACCAAATCCTCAAAACCTCCTAAAAAACCTGGAGGAGGCAAAAGAAGCGGCTTGCCGTCCTAACGACTTGGCCGTGGCCCTACTCTCTGTAAACCTCTCCAAGGCCGAATCTGCTTTGGCACCAAAATGTTTGTCCCCATCAAACAGGAGGTCCAACAGAGTCGACTGCACATCCGAAGAGAACCCTGAGTTGCGAAGCCAAGCCTGTCTCCTCGCAACCACTGCCGTGCCCATCGCTCTAGCCACCGAGTCAGTTGTATCCAACCCAGATTGGATAACCTGGGTTGCAGCAGCCTGAGCATCAGACACGAGATTCAAGAGTCCTTGAGGAAGCTCTGTATGCGATGATGTTATCTCGTCCATAAGAGCATAGATGTACCGCCCCAAGATACACGTAGCGTTGGTGGACTTTAACGCCATGCTACAAGACGAAAATACTTTCTTCGACTGTGAGTCCAACTTTTTGGAGTCTCTGTCCCCTGGCACTGTTGGAAAAGATCCAGGCGCAGATCTAGCAGAACAGGAAGCCTGGACCACCAAGCTCTCCGGCGTAGGGTGTCTGGAAAGAAAGCCAGGGTCAGATGGTGCAGCCCGATACCTCCTGGCCACAGACCTATTAACAGCCGAGGAAGATACCGGCTTCTTCCAGACCTCCAATACCGGTTCAAGCAGAGCCTCGTTAAATGGCAAAAGATGCTCTGCCGATGTAGAGGCCGGATGTAAGACCTCAGTTAGTAAATTCTGTTTTGCCTCAGCCACCGGCAAAGGCAGTTCGAGGAAGTTAGCCGCCTTCCTTATTACAGCATGAAAAGTGGCTGCCTCCTCAGTATACTCCCCTGGAGATGACAAGTCCCACTCAGGGGAAGTATCAAGGCCACTAGCTGTATCCAGTCCATGAAGACCCTCGCTAGAATCCTCAATTTCCCCTTCCTCCAGGACTCATTGATATTCCTGTTCCTCCAAGAGGCGGAGAGCACGTCTCCTCGAATGTAACCTCTCCTCAATACGCGGCGTCGACATGGCGTCTGCAGAAGTCGAGGAACGACGCCGATCACCGGATCCGTCCGACGCCATGTCAAGAGCCACAGGAAGCTTCGACGCCGAGCCAGGCACCGGACGAAGAGAAGTGCATCTCGGAGTCTCAGATGGTCCTGCCGGGGTCACTGGCCGAAACCCCGAAGCCGATGGAGCCGAAACCTCCGGGGCCGAAACCTCTGGAGCCACCGGAGCCGACACCGGCGCGGAGCCCACATTCCCCAAGTGGAGAAAGGGCATGAAGGGTGCTGGCCGTATCGGCGCCGGAGCACCCAAGCTGAAAGCCAACGGGCCCGAAGGACCAGTCGGAGCACTGCCTGGAGCCATCTGCTGGAAGATGGTAAACATCGCATTTAAAAATGCGGTATTATCGGCTCCAGGAGCCGGGAAAGCCGGATACTGGGGTGCCTGGATCGAAGGCGACCCCGACACCGGCCTCGACGTCTGCGACGTCGGAGAGAACACCTGAGGCTGTGGCATCTCAATCACTGAAGACGTCTGCCCAGGCGAAGTCGGCAAAGCCGGAGAAGGCAACGGCGTCGATGGATGAGGAGTGACTGTGGGACTGACCTCCCAAGTCTTCCGACGCCGAGCCGATGGCGACTTCGATCGAGACCTCTCCTTGCTCGAATGGCGCCGTGAGTCCCGACGGCGCCGTG
This sequence comes from Pleurodeles waltl, assembly GCF_031143425.1. NCBI lineage: Eukaryota > Metazoa > Chordata > Amphibia > Caudata > Salamandridae > Pleurodeles > Pleurodeles waltl. The sequence continues at coordinate 272,301,236 of NC_090442.1, forward strand.
AGTCTCGATGACGTCGATGCGACTTCGGCGAGGAGGATTTTCTATGATGTTTCTTCTCCTTTCTCTTCGACTTCGCCATAAAGAGTTTGGCTTCTCTCTCCTTCAGGGCTTTCGGATTAATGTGTTGACATGACTCACACGTGGCCACGTCGTGGTCGGAACTTAAGCACCACAAGCAGTCCGAATGTGGGTCAGTAACTGACATCTTGCCCCCACACTCCAGACAGGGCTTGAAACCAGACACATTCTGAGACATAGTAACCTCAGAGAAAAAGACACGCAGCAGAAAAAACACACTGTAACTCGAAAGGCAACAGTAGCTCCCTCGAAGATAACCGTTTCGAATGGCATGGAAAAAAGGGAACTGACGTCGGCACGTCGGCGAGGACTTCTTATTGCCTATATGACGTCAGACGGCATCGCGCGGGCAAATGTGACGTCCTCGTCGACGTGCAGAAGCTAGGAAGAAGATTTCCGTTGAATGCTGGCGCCATGGGAGTATTCATTAGGTGAGGAATCCACAGGTAGTTGTATCCATCAGAAGTATAGTTATATTGCATTACTTTCTACCATTCTTTTTTCATGTGGTTATGCTCTCTAGGGCTGACTGAATGGTTACATGACCACGTTATTTCCAACTGATATATTTATTGTGGTGTCCTCTAGGGGCTGTTCTGAGCATGGCAGGCAACATACTGTAATATTTGGGACACAAAAACTTGCCGCATAATGCTTTGCAGTGCATTACTTTTACAAAACATTTTTGCTCATAACTCAGCCTGTGGTGGTCCTAGGACAATGGGACCACCTTCAAAATGTTATTTCTGTGTACATCATCTCTGGGTCCCCTGGGTTCACAGAGATGGGGCACTCTCCTCCCCTCTCCCTAGAATCGGTGCTGATTTCAGCTGCAGTGTGCCACGGACACACCGTAGCGCCATAGTGCTATGGTGTGTGTGTGTGTAAGTCTAGCATAGGTTTTGTACAGTAAGGATATCCTTCCTGTATAAAATACTATGCCTAAACCATTGAAAAGGCTTTTTCTACTTTGTAAGTATGCTGTATAGTGTAGCACACGTGAAAAGATGGAAAAGCACAGAGAAATGAAAGCAGTTCTCCATTTAACGCCTGCTTTTCAGCAGCGTTAATTTTTGGCACTAAACCATTGCTACTGATGTTTGAGAATATGGTTTGGCGTCATATAGCATGGGTGGTAGCGTGGGTACACTCATGAACCACCCATGTAACGCCCCCTTGACGCAAAGTAATGTAAAACAGCTTTTTGCCCTGTTTTGTATTACTTTGCCATACAAACCAATGCAAATACCAATACAAATACAAAAGTAACGCTAACCAGACACTACGCCTTTGAGAATCTGGTCCTAAGTGTCACTTAAGTGCAGTGCACTGTCATGCATAAGTGCACCGAAACCATGGAAATGTCACATATAAGCAATCTGGGAACTTGGTACCTATGTATCAGAAATTGGGTGTTTCCCATGGGGACTGGAAGGGCGGGGACAGCTTTTGTTACTGGGAGGGCAATTTTTGTAGCACTGAAACAGTTTAACAAGTACTGCAGAGTTCCTTGGATATCCAACAGTTCTCAGGCATCAATAAAAGTGCCAAGATAACTGTGATGATCATTGTACATGCTGGAGAAATATCAGAGTTTTATCTAGTGGCAGTTTTGACTCATCTAAAGTAGGGCAGAGTGTTAATATGCTTGCTGAAAAGAACATGGACTCAGTCACAGCTCGCGGGAGGAAGACGGGGAGGTGCGACCAAATAAATAAAATAAAATAGATTTTTAAAAACTGACCTGTTTCGCCGCGCCACCTCCGAACCACTCCTCATCTGCAGGGACAGACTCAGACTCCAAGCCTGCCCTGCATCCAATCCTACTGCTGCTTTAATACTGCGGTAGGATTGGACGGGCTGGGTGTCTGAGGCACAGTGGGAGCCTCTGCCTGCTCTCCCCAATCCGGCACTGCGTTGCTGGGTTGGACAGAGCCTACTGCGTATGTATGTTTGGCCTGCCCAAGACAGCCCCGCTGTCCTTGTCATGCCCATGGGCCGCCCCTTTTGCAGTAGAGTTTCACAGGGATATATCATGCTCTTTCTAATTAATGTTTTACCAATTTCCAGGGATAGCCATTCTCTTTCACTTTTGTCAATAGAATTGTAAATAATGGAATTAATCCTCCTTAGTTGGGAAATCTGGTCTAATTCTGAAAAATTGGCCATATAGCAAAATATCTTTTAAGCTATGTGGATGGTAACTGGCATATTTTAGAGCACTGAGGATCAAAAAATGTTTTTGGCCCCAAGTGGGGTCCCACTGGGACCCCTCCTCCAGGCCTAAGGGGTAAGGGTATGTCTAACCTGTCCTCTTGTGTTTTTTTTATTTTTAACCTTGGACTGAGTCCTGAGTCCTAATATGACTGCCACAACTTCCTGGTGAGGTGGTGGCAGTTAATCAGATATTAGTTTGAGATCTGTCAGGATCAGCAGAGCTTCCATTTCCCTAGATATACAATGTTTCTGAGCATAAATCGTTCAAAAACTGCTGAATGAATTTACACCAAAAGCCCTTTTTCTGGATGTAGATCTATTTTTCTGCCAAATTTATTGTAAATCCGTTCAGCAGTTTAGGCTGTCGCAAATTCCTGTGAAAAAATGAATGGGGAAAATGTGTTTTTAGAACCCCCCCTTTTCTCTCAAGCTCCTGCTTTGAGGATCACCCCAAAACTTCCCATGCGCAAACTAGGCAAAAAGAGCACTTTAAAAAAAAGTTTTGTGGTGATTTTGCAAATGGTCCCAACTATCAGCAACACAAAAAATGCAATTCCTAACTATCACTACCCATGTGAAGAAAACAGGGGTTCAAATTACTTTTTAGTTAGATGGGCGTGTCACTTGCAACATGGCTCATGCGGGCCCGCTGGTTCCCTTATCAGAACTCATCCTCCTACCTAGATGGAAGCAGCTTTTATTTCTGGTCCTTCCAGGTTGGAGCAATTTCTTGTGTGCCTTTCTGCAGGGAGAAACATCTGTGCTCCCATCCAGCAGGATCTGTTTTGCTCCGGCTGGATGAGAGCAATGACGTTTTTTTCTGGCTACGTCTGATCAGTGTCCCGGTGGATTGGGTCCCCAGGGTACCAAACTGTATCAGGCCCACATTGGCTCACAAAAGTGGCCACCATCCCTCTCCCCAAAATATAGCATAGTGAGGGGTCCCATAGAAGGGGTCCCGGGCTGTAACATGGCTTGGGCAGAGGGGCGACATGCCATTTATGCTTTAGATATAAATCTAATCTCAGTACTAGGGGACAGTTTGTTGCATAGAAATTTAATTTAAGAAAGAACTTCTAGTACACTTGCCTGAAGCCTGGACATTCCTTTTAGGGCTATTGATGGGTATCTGGGCATATTAGCTGGTGGTGTTCCAGCACAGACTGACGCAGATTGGCCTGCCTTTAGTGTACTGAAGAATTCATTGTGCAGATGCGCAGTGCCTGCCTCTAAATAGGTATAAGCCGAGTGGCACATTAGAAACTAGAGAGTGCCCTGGCAATACCTCCAAAATGGCTGCTCTCTGGAAAAATACCCCATCCAGCCGACGGAATAGATCTAAATATGGAGCGAGAAGGATTACCTAAAATGCAACAGTAGTGGCATTAAATGATAAAGATACAGAACCCGAGCATGTATGCTTCTAAATAAAGTGTGGTCATGCTTTCACTGTTGTAAAAGAAAAGGTAGAATGGAGTTTGCGAGGCGCAGAATTTGCCTCTAAATAGGTATTAGCTATATTAGCTGTGTGCCTCGGCAATAACTCCAAAATGGCTGTCACCAACTGCATATTCTTTTCAGTTTAGGAACAATGCCCTGGGCGGTCAGCAAAATACACCTAAATAAATCTACAGTAAGAAAGGGTTACCTAAGGTGTAACAGTACCGGTAGTAACAGTGTTTCCCCATACTAATGAAACCGCTTCTAAATGAACTGCAGTTGTGCTTCCTCTATTTTAGCAGGAGAGATACCGGGAAAGGCACCATTATGCCATTATACAAGGAGTTGGATTATGACAAAGATGGGTCCCAGCATACCAAGGATTCCCTGAAATTCCAGGGACGGCTACTATTATACCACGTTTGGGCTCGCCATGGAAAAGATGGTCCTGACATGCCAGGGTGACATCAGATGAAATGTACCTAAAGCGGTCCAGCCCTACACACGAAACGTTGAAGCTGGGCTGCAAGTTCATGGCAACACTAACCACGTTAGCCTCTGACTCACGTTCACCACACCCACTTACATAATTCCCCCATTAAATGATTGGCTACATACACGACCCTTCAGATAAAACAGACCCTGCCAAGTGTCATGCATCAGGGGTTATTATAATACATTTCAGCGCTAATCCCCGAACTAAAATGCATTTTCACGCATTTTTACCTCCTTTGAGCATAATTCGGGCCCTTTTGATTTCAGCCTGGTTCATTTGTTTTAATCATTTTGCAGAGCCCCAGGTAGCACAGCCAGCCCGGGGAAATTATCTCTCTGGTTTCCATAGAAACATGCTCTGGGCCCAGTTTGTTACAATGTATCAAACCGTCTGGCATCATCTCAACTCGGGTTACAGACTAAGCATCAACTCTTAAAACAAAGGAGCATATTTAAGAGGAGCTAACCATTAATCCATATTTACAAGGAGGTGTACTTTTGTGGAGTTATGCCTCCTTGTAAGTATGGGGCCCACCGTCAGAGGGGCATGCAATGGATGTTGCAGTGGGCGTTACATCGCAACACCCATTGCTTTTGAAGCTGCCCCAGATTTACAAGCAATTGTAAACCTGTGGCAGCGCCGAGAACTATGGCAAAACAAGGAAGGAATACTGTTATTACTCCTCGTATTTTGTTTTTTCTATGTGTGCTGCATTCTGTCATGGATGATTGTTTATGTGCAGCAAAGTGTCCCTTTCTGCACATAAACAATCATTCCAAACTGACGCTTTGCATTTTGCAGCACACAGAGAAGTGACAAATCACCATTATAGATTGTTTATCTGCAGGGAGGTACACCTTCCTGCACATAAACAATCTATTCCCTCAATGCAGACACCCTTGCACTATGGTGCAAGGATGCCTGTTTTGGCGCGGGCAGCTTGATTCAGCGCAGGGGGAAACCCAGGGGCACACCGTATTCCTGTAAATACGGCGCATCCCTGCATTTCAAAAGTGGTGCAGTGCTGCTATTTTTGGAGCAGCACCACGCTGCACCATTTTGTCTTAAATCTGGGCCTTGGTTTTAAAGGTGCATGAGAGTCTGACAGAGCAGTCACAAAGCAGTAGCAGGCCGATGCACATACACTCTCAACTGCTCACATTCCATATTTTACTTTGTCTTGCATTCCCTAAATGTTTATGTTTTTACTGGCTGTCTTTAGTTTATTTCCCGGTAATATGCAGTGATTCTTGTATAGTGCATAAACTGTGAACGGAGTCTTCTCTACATGTCTGGGTAATTTTATGTTATGGGTAGGTGTGATTGACACAGCACAATTGAGAGTTGTTAAGTGGAGGATCAAAGCATGAAAGCTTTTCACAGTGCCTTCTTGGGGGGGGGGGGGTTCACACAACATTATTAAATTATTGACCTCCGTCAATACGTCAATAAGCTCTACACTCTACAAGATAATCTTTGTCAGTGATGCAGTCACATTTTTTATTTCACATTTTACTTCTTTATATTCCCTAAGACCTAAGAGTATATACATTTTCTAGATGGTGTATTTCTTTTTGTATACACCATGTGATACATTGTATAGTGTATTCTGCAAATTGAGTCATCTCTAGCTATCTGGAAATGTTCAGATAATGGATGGATGTGCATGATGGGGCATGGATGAAAGCTTTGGAGTTGAGGCTGCAGTCAGTGAAAGCTTCCCACAATGCCTATAGGTGGGCCAAGTTGTTTGAACTACATGGTAATCCAATATGTATTCTCTTTGTAGAGCACACAGTCACACATGTGCATATTTTAATCACCATTTTATGTGAAAGAGTATCAAGGTGGAACTGACATCACTAAACAAAGGAATAGAAAATGCTGCATTTACAGATGAGGTCAGAGAGACTGTGTGTGTGGGTGACCATGGCGAAAAGATTCACACAAGTACATGCAGAATGACATACTGAAAAGACGGTGGAAGGGGGCAGAGCCAAGAAGGCGCCGAAGACGGACCCTCCTTGAACAGCTCCATCTCGGCCTCTGCCAAAATATCCTTTAATATTATCCTACCCCTCTGGGACACCTTGAAGTGGTGGGCTGGAGCCCTCCCCCCTTGAGGGTCAGAGAACGAATCGGCGCTCCTCTGCGGCTGCTGAGGCGGTGCGGCAGACCTGGGCCTGGAGGCTTTCCGTGGGAGATCGGATAGGGGCGAGGCGCCCCGGAGCTGAGAGGTAGCTGAGGCTCCGACCCGCGGGTCGGGGATCCGTCAGAGGGGCGCCCCTGGAGTGCCTGTTGCTGGAGGACTGCCCGGCCCCCGGGGGTGTGCTGCGGAGGGAGGAGACGGTGGGGCGAGGCCCCTCCTCCTGCTCCGGCCCGTGACTGTTGCAGCGCCGGGTATCAGGGACGGGGTTGCAGCGGATCGGAGGAGAGTGGGGCGCCCTGGATATGAGAGGCAGCTGAGAGAGGGCCCGGGGGCCGGGGCTTGTCCCGGGGCGCTTGTTGATGCATAACTGTCCGGCCTGGGTTGGAGTGTTGCGGAGGGCCGAGACGGTGGGGGGTGTCACCCTCTTACTCCAACCACTGACTTTAGGTGATACGAGGTGCTGGAACCGGGGCTGTGGGGCATTGCAGATCTGTTGCCCATTTAAAAACTGAGAATGGAAGAGAAGGAGGTGACCCCGGCATAACTAGCAGACAACGACTGGTTGATGGAAAACAATGGGCCGGAGGTGCGGTAGGAACATGAAACTCCTTATTGCTCCGGGGTCCTCCGGGGCCGGGCGAAGGGACTGCTGAGGAGGGACGCATCTCCCCCTTGCTGACGAGAAAGGAGGAGGGCTTGGTGGCAGGACTATGCGGGTGAGTGACCAGAGCAGATGTCTGTCCCGAAGGTCGGAGTAGATCCCTACTTGCAGTTGGGTGCTGTGGTATATTACCTGATGGAGGGCCACTGGGTAGCTGAAGATATGGAGGACCCTGTTGAGGTTGAGATAAGGAGCCTAAACCACCTCGACAGGGCAATATGGATCGGTACACCAAAGTGGTTGCGCCCCCTGCACCGGTGACGGATCCTGCGGCGGTCCCAAATAATACTGGGCTTCTTTCGGCGATTTAGGCATCCAGGTGGCCACTGGAGGAACAAATGGGTGAGGTACATTAAGAGGATTCCCTGCTCCGCCAGCACCTCCGTAAGGTGGCAGAACGAGTTACGTCGGTGGAGTCACGCATCTCTGAGCTGGAGGACGCGGTCAGGTATCTGAGGAAAGAGGTGTCAGAGATCAAAGTCCTCTACAAGGATGTTATGTGGCAGCTGGAGGATGCCGAAAACCGAGCACGGCGTAACAACCGCCACTTTGTGGGCTTTGCAGGGGACTGGAAGGGACTGATATGAATCGATTCTTGGATCAATTGCTCCGGAGAGTGCTCCCGCCAGAGAAATTTTCTGCCTGTTTTGTGATTGAACATGACCACAGAGCCTTGGGAGAAGGCCCCCACCTGGGGCACCCCCCCAGGCCGGAGATTGCCCATTTTCTGAACTATCAAGACCTGGACATGATTCTAATGGAAGTACGTAATATTGGTGAGGTCCGAAAAGAGAACTCTAAGATTATGGTCTTCCCTGACTACACTAGAGAAGTTCAGAAACAACGCCGTACCTTTGATTTGGTTAAAACCAGGCTTTGTGGTCTTCAGCTCTTGTACGTGCTCCTCTTCCCTGCCAAACTGAAGGTTCTGTTCCAAGGGAAGACTTTCTTTTTTCAGTCTCCAGAAGATGCCTGGAGATGGCTAGAGGAGCTTCCCCAACTCTCAAGGAAAGGGAATGAAGGGACTGAGGAAGGGCCCGAGAGAGGGAAGGTGTGAGGCCCAAGGAGGGGTCCCTCCCGATCTGCAGGGGATGGCGACGACAGCGAGTTGGTAGAGACACGCCCTGGTGGCTCCCCCGACGGATACAGAGGGGAGCGGACACTACTGACTCGGAAGGGAATCGTAGCGCAAGCCTTCGGAAGCAAAAAGGAAGTGCAGATATGGACTCGCTGATGCCAGAGAGCAACCTTGATCAGGGTGGGGAGTCCCCTCATCCGCTGTTGTAGGCCATTGACAGTATGGAGGCTGAGAAAGAGGTCCCGGAGTGCCAAATGTCCGGAGGGGTAGTCATATGAAAGGAGGCTGGAGGAGCGAGGACAGACGGTGTAGCTCCCCCCCCAGCTGACTGAGGCTTTACATAAGCACACGGGGTTGGTTTTTTTTGAGCGAGGGAAAGAAGCCCTTGTCACTTGATTGACAAATAGTTGGGGCCCCACCTTTACTGGTGGCATACCCCCCCTTAAGTACGTTCTACTTACTGGGGCCAAAGCAGTTGTCGTCTTCCGTTGTTTCTGCAGGGCTTGTAGGTCAGCAGTCCTTCTTTTTGTTTCAGGTTGCAGGAATCTGATTTCCTGGGTTCTTGGGTGCCCCTTAATACTAAATAATTTAGGGGTGTGTTTAGGTCTGGGAGGGCAGTAGCCAATGGCTACTGGCTTGGAGGGTGGCTACACCCTCTTTGTGCCTCCTCCTGAGGAGAGGGGGGCACATCCCTAATCCTATTGGGGGAATCCTCCAAATCAAGAAGGAGGATTTCTAAAGGCAGGGGTCACCACAGCTCAGGACACCTTAGGGGCTGTCCTGACAGGTGGGTGACTCCTCCTTGTTTTTCTCATTATCTCCCCTGGACTTGCCGCCAAAAGTGGGGGCTGTGCCCAGGGGGCGGGCATCTCTACTAGCTGGAGTGCCCTGCATACAGACCCTCTCAAGTGCAGCAAACCACTTGTTGATGTCAACCCCCTCCTTGTAAGGGGGGACTATCTTGTGCAGATTCCTGGAATCATGCTCTCTAACAGGATTACTATCAGGAATACTGCTGCTGCCACCATGGGGTCCTAACCCCAACCTCTGTCTCTCCTTCTCACCTATTTAAGGCCAGCTGTTGCTGTTTAAGCTTCAGTCTGGTCTCTTCAACCCTCAACTTTTTGAGTTCCCTTTCTAACAAGTTATCCTCAGGGTGGGTGGGTTGGGAATGCTTGGACACAGAAGACAAGTTTGAAACAACAGAGGGTGATCTGTCCCTATTTGTCTGGACCCTGGTAACTTGGCCTCCAGAAATAAAGACTTCCCTACTGTGATGGGAACCTCCATTACTACCAATATTACTGGGTGTCCTTTTAGGGGACAGGCCCTGTTCAGAACCCCCCCACCTCCCTCAAGGTGTTCACCTGAGTCAGAATGGGAACCTTCTATTAACCTCTCATCTGATGTGCCTGCTTGGGACTCATCATTTACAATAAGCATGTTAAATAGAAACTCTTTTGTAGGGTCCTTTCCTATCACTAAACCTCTATCTAAGCAGAGACGCCTTAGGCTCTTGTAATTCAAATTGTCATAAGTAGTATTGGCCATTTTAAGAGTTGAATCTTCTACAGACATGATAGTAGGAGGTTTAGAGATAGTGAGGAGGAAGAAAAAGTTTCAGAAAACTTTTAGAAGTTTAGAGAAACTTTTCAGAACTTTGTAAAAAGTTTAAGAGGAGAAAAGCAAAGCTTTTTGGTTAGGTGTACATACACTGAACTGTTTTGTATATTATTCTCTTATGAAAAGTACACAATGACAAAGTGGTAAGTAGTTACAAGTACTTATCCCACCGCTGCACAACCAATGTAGGAGGCTGGCCTGGCTTGTAGTGGGTACCAGAGGTACGTACACTTGGTGCCAGGTCCAGTTATCCCTTATTAGTGTAGAAGAGGTGTTTCTAGCAGCTTAGACTGATAGAAGGTAGCTATAGCAAAGCAGCTTAGGCTGAACTAGGAGACATGTAAAGCTCCTACTATACCACTGGTGTCATACGCACAATATCATAAGAAAACACAATACACAGAGTTACTAAAAATAAAGGTACTTTATTTTTCTGACAATATGACAAAAGTATCTCACTGAGTACCCTCAGTATGAGGATAAGTTATATACACAAGATATATGTACACAAACCAAAATTAGGTAAGTAATAGCAAGAAAAGTAATGCAAACAGTGTAGAATTACAATAGATTGCAATAGGAGCACATAGGTATAGGGGCAACACAAACCATATACTCCAAAAGTGGAATGCGAACCATGAATGGACCCCAAACCTATGTGAGCTTGTAGAGGGTCACTGGGACTGTAAGAAAACAGTGAGGGTTAGAAAAATAGTCTACCCCAAGACCCTGAAAGGTAGGTGTAAAGTGCACCTACTACCCCCAGAGAGCACAGAAGTCGTGATAGGGGGATTCTGCAGGAAGAACAAACACCAGCAATGCAACAACAGTGGATTTCCGGACCTGAGTACCTGTAAGACAAGGGGACCAAGTCCAATAGCCGCGACAGTGTCGAGAGTAAGCAGGAGCACCAGTAGAAGTACCCTTACAGGCACTTGGAAGAAGAGTGAACGGGAGTCCACGCGAAGTCACAAAAGGGAGTCCCACGATGCCGGAGGACATCTCAGAAGGTTGTGCACTGCAGGAAGGAGTGTGGGGGACCCAGGCTTAGCTGTGCACAAAGGAAAACCTGGAAGAGTGCACAGGAGCCGTAGCAGCTGCAAATCACGTGGTACCGAGCAATGCAGTCTAGCGTGGGGAGGCAAGGACTTACCTCCACCAAACTTGGACTGAAGAGTCACTGGACTGTGGGAGTCATTTGGACAGAGTTGCTGAGTTCCAGGGACAACGCTCGTCAGGATGAGCGGGGGCCCAGAGGACCAGTGTTGCAGTCTTTTGGTGCATGCGTTAGCAGGGGGAAGATTCCGTTGACCCACAGGAGATTTCTTCAGAGCTTCTGGTGCAGGATGAAGGCAGGCTACCCCCAGAGCATGCACCACCTGGAAACAGTCGAGAAAGCCATCAGGATGAGGCGCTACAATGTTGCTGTTAGTCGTCTTGCTACTTTGTTGCGGTTTTGCTGACGTCCTGAGCAGTCAGCAGTCGATCCTTTGGTAGAAGGTGAAGAGGGAGATGCAGAGGAACTCTGATGAACTCTTGCATTCGTTATCTAAAGAATTCCCCAAAGTAGAGACCCTAAATAGTCAGAAAAGGAGGTTTGGCTACCTAGGAAGGAGGATTGGCTACCAAGAGAGGTAAGAGCCTATCAGAAGGAGCCTCTGACATCACCTGCTGGCACTGGCCACTCAGAGCAGTCCAGTGTGCCCCGACTTATAAGTTACTTAAGTGCAGTGGTAAATGGCTGTGAAATAACGTGGACGTTATTTCACGCAGGCTGCATTGGCAGGCCTGTGTAAGAATTGTCAGAGCTCCCTATGGGTGGCAAAAGAAATGCTGCAGCCCATAAGGGATCTCCTGGAACCCCAATACCCTGGGTACCTCAGTACCATATACTAGGGAATTATATGGGTGTACCAGTATGCCAACGTGAATTGGTAAATTTAGTCAATAGCCTCTTAGTGACAAATTTGGAAAGCAGAGAGCGCATAACCACTGAGGTTCTGGTTAGCAGAGCCTCAGTGAGACAGTTAGGCATCACACAGGGAACACATACAGGGCACATACTTATGAGCACTGGGGCCCTGCCTGGCAGGGTCCCAGTGACACATAGACTAAAACAACATATATATACAGTGAAATATGGGGGTAACATGCCAGGCAAGATGGTACTTTCGTACACCTGGGGCATTGTAACACGAAGCCTGAGCCTTTGAGGCTCACTGCTAGGTGTTACAGTTCCTGCAGGGGGAGGTGTGAAGCACCTCCACCCAGAGCAGGCTTTGTTTCTGGCCTCAGAGGGCACCAAGGCCCTCACCCCATGGGGTCAGAAACTCATCTCTCAGCAGCAAGCTGCCACAGACCTGTCAGTCCTGCACTGAAGGATTGGGTAAAATACAGGGGGCACCTCTAAGATGCCCTCTGTGTGCATTTTTTAATAAATCCAACACGGGCATCAGTGTGAGTTTATTATTCTGAGAAGTTTGATACCAAACTTCACAGTATTCAGTGTAGCCATTTTGGAGCTGTGGAGTTCGTTTTGACAAACTCCCAGACCATATACTTAATATGGCCACACTAAGAATAGACTTATACACTGTAGGGGCACCTTGCTCATGTAGCTATGCCCTCACCTGTGGTATAGTGCACCCTGCCTTAGTGCTTTAAGGCCTGCTAGAGGGGTGACTTACCTATACCACAGACAGTATTTTGTGGACATGGCATCCTGAGGGGGTTGCCATGTCGACTTTGCCTTTTTCCCCACCAACACACTCAATCTACAATGGCAGTGTGCATGTGTTAGGTGAGGGGTCCCTTAGGGTGGCACAACATATGCTGCAGCCCTTAGGGACCTTCCTTGGTCACAGGGCCCCTGATACCACTGGTACCTTTTACAAGGGACTTATCTGTGTGCCAGGGATGTGCCAATTGTGGAACAATGGTACATTTTTAAGTGAAAGAACACTGGTGCTGGGGCCTGGTTAGCAGGGTCCCAGCACCCTTCTCAGTCAAGTCAGCGTCAATATGAGGTAAGAAGTGGGGGGTAACTGCAACAGGGAGCCATTTTCCTACAGATGGGGTTCTACTTTTAGGAGGTTTTTTTCTTCTCTGGTTGGTAAGTTACACAGTTAACCCGCTGACAAACATAACTGAACACAGTAGTTCCTTCGCTCATGCTCGTGGTGATCCGGGTGTTTGCAGGGCCCCAGCATTATAATCTGTTGCATTAGATGGCACCCATGAGTAAAGATAAGGAGAAGCCTGCTAAGGATGAGCAGGGCTTTACTATCCTCTCGTGGAATGTGAACGGACTGGGAGATAAGGTTAAACGCGGACTAGTGTCCCAATATATTAAAAGGCAGAGACCGGATATAGTGCTTCTTCAGGAGCCATATCTCAGAGGTACAAAGTGTGCTTTCCTGAGCAGGGGCCCCTATGTTGTACTGGCACATACGGGATACACGTCTGGCTTTAGAGGAGTAGCGATCCTGATCCGAAGGTCTCCCCCCCTTTTGTATCACTCACCAATGGGCAGACCCTGATGGTCGTTATGTGAGTGTGAAGGGGTTTTGGGGACGGAGGGAGATTTTGCTGCTAAGTGTATACGCCCCGCCAAGACTCCAGAACCCCCTTCTAGAGAAGTTAGCAAAGATCCTACTGGAGTCCTCTTCCCCACTCCACATACTGGGAGGAGACTTTAACGATGAGATGGAGATGGGTATGGATGGATCTGGAATGGGCAAATCCACGGGTCCCACTACCCCGCTGTGTGACTTTGCTGCAGCCTTGGGATTGTTGGACCTGTGGAGACGGGCACATCCCACGGACAGAAAATATTCTTATTTTTCAGGGGCCCACAGGGTTTTCTCCTGATTAGATTATGGCGGTCATTATGAACATGGCGTTTTGACCCGCCATGCTGGTGTTGGTGGGTGAAACAGCCAGCCGGCATGGCGGGCCAAATTGCCACATATTGACCCCGGTGAGGTCCGCCATCGGCAGCCCTCACTCACCGCCAGGCTTCCTCCGTCAGGCAGCCTGGCGGCGGGCGGAAACATTATCAGACAGGGCAGCAATGCTACCCCTCGGATAATGTTTCCTCAGCCTCCAGCCTTTCCCTGGTGGGTTTCCCCGCCAGGAAAAGGCTGGCGGAAGAGGTCACCGGGGCATCCCTGGGGGCCCCTGCACTACTCATGCACTTGGCATGGGCAGTGCAGGGGCCCTGATGCAGTACCCCATCGCGCAGGTGACTGCCCGATTTTCCATGTGGAGCTGCCGTCAATGTCCGGCCAGGCCTTCCTGTGGGCTGGCGGGTGTAAACAATGTTTCCGCTTGCCGGCCTACAGGACGGTTCTTTATGCGGCCAGCGGGGATCCGGGGACGCTGGCAGTCAGTGTTTTGACCGCCAGCTTGAACACGGCGGTTGTTACTGCCGTGTTCATAATGACCACCTATATCTTCTCCCCAGCGGGAGAGGTGAGCACCATACACCAAGCTGAATACCTGGCGAGAGGGCTGTCGGATCACTCCCCCCTGGTGGTACGTCTGGGCGGAGGAGAGAAGAGCCGCCGAGGGTGGAGGCTGGGCATCTGGGATCTGCAGGACCGCAAGGTGGCGAGAGGGCTTCGGGTAGACACTAAGTTATACTTTCAAGAAAACATAGGGTCAGTCGGTTCTGCAGTGATGCTGTGGGAGGCCTATAAAACAGTACTTCGAGAAAGCGCACAGAATCTGGTAGCTCAGACAAGACGAAGGAACAATAACCAGCTGAGTACTTTGGAACGTAAGCTCTTAGAAATAGAGAAAACAGTGGCCCAACACCTCGGCTACTCCGTCAATTAGAGCTGGCGAAAGCTGAGTATCGAGAGATAGCAGAAAAGGAGGTTAGAAGCCGTTTACAGATGATCCAACACAGGTTGTATGAGACCGGGGATAAAGCCGGGAAACTCCTGGCCTGGCTTGGGAGAAAAGAGAAGGAAGTTAGATGGATTCATGAGGTGGACACTCAGGAAGGGAGTGGGGTGTCCGCTAACAATGACATCGCAGAGGCTTTCGTCTGCTAATATAGAGATTTTATAGGGCAAGATCGTTAGAAAAAGCTGATCGCATCATTGAGTACCTAGACAATATAGCTGTTTCCACCCTGGAAGCAGAGGGGCGGGAAGAATTAGAGGGAGATATCACGCTGGATGAAATCACAGCTGCATTGACAAGGCTCAGACCGGGCAAAGTCCCAGGACCAAATGGGTATCCGGCGGAGCTCTTTAAGAGTTTACGCGATATCCTTGCTCCCCACCTCCTAAATATGTTTTTAAAAGCCCGAGATCAGGGAGTTCTCCACCGGATTTAAGAAGGGCTGCGATAGCAGTGATATATAAAGAAGGGAGACCCAAATGGAGATGCGCGTCATATAGACCGATATCCCTGTTGAATACACAAGTGAAAGTCTTGGCCACTGTCTTGGCAACTCGTATGCTAGGTGTTGTTTCCCCATTAGTCCACATGGATTAGACTGGCTTCAGGCCTGGACGCTCCACATGACATAACCTGAGGCGGGCGCATGTGTGGCTGACCACCATAATGAGTCGACCAGATCCTCACTTATTCTTAGCCCTGGATGCAGAGAAAGCTTTTGATGCAGTGCATTGGCCTTTTCTGGAAGCTACACTAACACGATTTGGATTTGGTCCGAAATATAGGAGTTGGGTGAGCCTGCTCTACCGTAACCCAGAGGCAGCAGTGAGGGTAAACGGGGTCCTCTCTTCAGAATTCCCCATTGAACGGGGCACGAGGCAGGGATGCCCGCTGTCCCCCTTATTGTTTGCCCTTACCTTGGAATCCCTAGCGTGTAAGATCCGTACATGTCCGAGCCTCCACGGTTTCAGACTAAGAGAGGAGGAAGAGAGTGAGGAGAGTATATATGCAGACGATGTCCTCCTATACATAGCACGTGCAGAGGTGTCCCTTCCGATGCTCTTTCATCTGCTTGAGGATTATGAGAGACACTCGGGAAACTGTATTAATTGGGATAAAACAATTCTGTATATGCCATGAGGAGATGTTTCGCTCCCCCCTTTGCCGATACGTCTGTAGTGTATGAGTGAGGGCTTTAAGTACCTTGGCATGTATGTGACCCATGAGGCCGACGGTTGCCAAGATCATAACCTGGGGAGGGTCCTGAAGGAGTATAGGACTGATTTGGAAAGATCGAGAACTCTGCCTCTTACATTGATGGGACCGGTGGTGATGATTAAAATGATCCCCTTACCAAAGCTCCTCTGTGTATTACAAAACACATACTCTCAGATCCCTCCGAGTGTGTTCAGGGTCATAGATCGCGATATGCGGCTCTTCCTCTGGGAGGGGAAACATCCAAGAATAGCTCGTAAGACGTTACAACTTAATTATTATGATGGGGGTTTGTCTCTGCCGGATATGGAGGCATATTATTGGGCGGCGTGCCTGATAAATGTTAATGATTGGTTATTCACCTCGGAGGACCATCCCACTTTCCGCCTGGAGCGACTACAGTGGGAGGGGAAATCATGTAGGCAATATCTATATGATGGACGTGGGATTAGACATCTTTTGCCCGCCACACAGGTGGCCTTGAAGGCTTGGATAAGAGCTACTAAGATGATGGGGTGGCATAGTCGTCCCACCAAAGAGACCCCTCTTTGGGAGGGGGGCTGGTTGCAAGAAATCAGGAAGCTAAAGGGGTTTTGAGTGCTGGGACCGAATTGGTATCTCAAAAGTTGGGGATGTAATGGCGGAGGGGGATATTATGTAATTTGCATCCCTACAAACTGAGTATGCTCTGAGCAAAACACAGCTCTATCACTACACACGCTTGAGACATGCATGGAGGGCGGAGGGTCTCCCAGGAGAGGGAATACCTGAGTGCGCCGCTCTAGTAGGCAGGCTAATAATGGGCAGTCTAGAGGCTAAAGCGACATCCTTAACTTATAAAACTATTAAAAACAATACGCCAAGTACACTGATAACCTTACGAAGTAAATGGGAGGCAGAGCTGGGGACACTGGAATTTATAGACTGGGAGGCGGCACTGATGTTCCCCAGAGAAGTGGCGATTAGATCACGACTTAGGCTGATTCAGTTCAAAATTTTACATAGGGTATACTATGATAGACAGCGACTACATATGATGGAAAGGGCGAGACATCCGAACTGTATTAGAGGTTGTGGCAATGTTGGATCCTTCATCCACGTTTGTGGGAATGTCCCAAGATTAAGGAGTTCTGGAGTAGGGTGATGGGAGAGATGAAGGGAGTACTATCAGCACAAATTCCCTTGGACCCCAAATATGCTTTAGTGGGAATACCCAACGATATTGACCTGCCCAGACGAAAGCTCATGCTGTGTGGATTGGGACTAATGGTAGCCAAAAGGGACATAGCTCGCCTTTGGGGCTCTGAGACATGCCCCTCTGTGGCTTGGTGGAGGAGAGGGATGGAAGAGTTCATGATGGGGGAAAAAGTGACGTACGCAAATAGAGGATACCCGTGGAAGTTCAAAAAGATATGGGGAGCGTGGATGACGTATTATTCATTGGAGATATAACCGCTTGCTGAATACGGACTCCTAAGGTGATGAGAGGGTCACATCATAGCACATTGCTAAAGGAGAGACCTCTGGACAGGATGAGAGCAACAGGAGTTTTGTACTTAGGGACCTCTCAACGTGATGGTGGGTTCTGTGTCAGGGTTTGGGTGGAAGGGGTTGGTGGGGGCTGTTGGATATATGTTTCTAGTTTAAGTGTTTTGCTAAGAGATTGGTACGAAATGTCTAAGTGGCTATGCTATGCTTTGGCTGAAACTCAAGTAAAAAAAATGTATAAAAAAAAAAAGAAAAGATGGTGGAAGGAGGTGACATGAGATATGCTGATGGAGTAATTCAGAAATACGTAAGGTGAATAATGGCATACACGGCTAACAGAGTGAAATATTACAGAGGACAGTGATATGAAAAGAAGAATAGGATTGGTTGAGAGTGTTAGCCCTGGCCCTCACTGCAGGGTCACCCCAAACTTTTTGCCTTTACTCCTTTCCTTTGCTGAACCAATTTTTGCTGGCTTTTATGACTCAGAGCACTTTAATACTGGTAACAAGTGCAGATTTGCTTGTGCTATCTTCTACAACATGGTAAAATTGGCCTACACCTGATTGCCACATTTAATTTACTTGTACATCCCTAGTATATGGTATAGAGCCTATAAATCAAATGCTACTGGTGGACCTGCATCAGTCATTGTGCCACCCACTAAACTAGCACTTCAAAACATATCTCAGGCCTACCACTGCAGCTTGTAGTGCAGCTTTAAACTGCCATGCCAACATGGCAAATTAAACATTTTGCCAGGCATAAACCTTCCTTTTGAATGCATATAAACCACCCCTAAGGTAGGCCTTAAAGGCCCATAAGGCAGAGTGCATTACATTTAACAAGTAGTGGTCTAATGCTGTACGTGTCCCGTTTTGTACTACTGTAAAGCCTATCTCTCCCACTGGTTAACATTAGGTTACCTTATTACATTCAATAAGTGCTAATTTTTTATGGGGAGCAGATAGGGATGTCAAATTTGAACTCAAACTGAATTGTAATTTAAAATCCTCTTTAACGCTAAAGTTGGATTTTAGATTACAAATTTGAAAATGCCAATTTTTTAAAATTGGCATTTTCCTGCCCAAAAGTTTGTAAGCTCTTCCAGGAGTTTCCAGCTGCCTGACCCTGTTATTAGCTCCTCCATTAAGAATACATATTGGGCCCAAACAATAGGGAATTAGATGTGGGCAGGATGGGCCGTAACAGTTTCCTGACCCAAATTTTGTCACCTCACATTGTTTACAGCCTTGGCATGGGAAGGAAGGAACTTTCTAGAACTAGATTTGGGGCTGGCACCAGGTCTAAATTATAGACCCCTAAAGCACACCTTCAGTACACTCCTGGACCTGTGGCCATTACAGAGGAAGGACCGCCTTGTTCCCCCGAGGACTGTCCTGCATCTTGAGGCTTGCCTTGTTCCCCAGAAGACAACCCAGTTGCTTGACGCCTGCCTTGTTTTCAAGAGGACTGTCCTGATTCTTGAGGCTTACCTGCTCTTTGTGTGGAGGACTGGACCTGTTCCTTTCATCCCAGGCTACCTAAGTGACCCCAAAGGTCAGTTTGCTGACTTCCTGTTTTGAACTACATGGACTGCTGCAACTGGTTCTACCTGAACCTGCAACTAGATCTGCCTGAGCCCTGCTGTCCTC
The DNA here is from genome assembly GCF_031143425.1 of Pleurodeles waltl. Taxonomy (NCBI): domain Eukaryota; kingdom Metazoa; phylum Chordata; class Amphibia; order Caudata; family Salamandridae; genus Pleurodeles; species Pleurodeles waltl. The sequence continues at coordinate 272,320,247 of NC_090442.1, forward strand.
TATTAGAGTGAGTCCCTGATCCCCAAGAGGTACCTCCTCGGGGTCTGGACCCTTGGCTGGCATCAAATTGCACTCCTCTGCAAGAAAAGGAGAAATCCCAAAGAACTGCACTCTTTGTGAGAGACTTTGAGAAGGTAACTTTTTCAGCTGAATTAACCTGGTCTTTGTATCCAGCCCGGGCTCCATTGCGGTCAGCCTGGTTTTGTGACTTTTCCTGAGCCCTCAGTCCAGCACAACCAGATGACGGCAAGTGGTGCTGTGTGCTTTTAAGCTCTATACCTACCTAAAACTTTGAAAATCAATATATCCGGTTCTACTAATTAAATTTGTGTCATTTTGGTCTCATTTTATTTCTTAAAATGTACTTTATTTTTATAAATTGGTAAGGATTTTGTTGTTCTAGTTTTACTTTATTACTGTTTGTGTACTGTATAACTACTTTACATAGTGCTTCTAAGTTAAGCCTGACTGCTTTTGTGTCAAACTACCACAAGTTAAGCACAGCTTAAGTCAGTGGATTTTGTAGTTCACTCTGAAGAAGATTGTGGTTATTGCTTGAAAAAGCTTCCTCTCCCCCAACCAATAACCTAATTTGTCACAAAGAGACTCTAAAAACTACTCTTTGCACACACAACCTAGTAATGCTCGATTCACAGTCTAAGTTTCTCAGAATTTAACTATTTTCAGTTAAAAATATTCACAAAACATAATTGTTATTACTTGTTGATCTGATAATGCTAACAACCATTTGCAACACCCAGAGGTCTATCTCATGTAAGTCATGTGTTTGCTGTTCTGTGAAGACCTGAATACTGGAACAAAACCCACAGGAAGGTACTCAAATATTGGTCATTGCTTTGATTTACGTGCGAGAAAGAGTCACTCAAAGTGTCATGCACTTGAATGTGGATTGCCAAATGAAGCCATAAAAAAAAATCTTGCCAGCTATGCACAGATATGCATAGCGTGCTCATCAACTACCAGTGTCATGTGGCTTGCATGTAGTTGACATTTTAGATTAAACTCCTTAAGTTGACATCTCCTTTCCATGGTAACCTTTTCCATAATTTAGTGTGTGACATGTGCTGTGTGTGCATTGTCACCCTGTAGTCTGTATAGCTAGTTCCACGGTCACAAATTTTAGAACACGTCATTTGTTTTGCTTTCTTCATGTGCTTATTAGCAGACACTTCATTTTATGGTTTAAATCTGTATTAGAGAAGTGATTGTACACAACCATGCTGATCAGGTACATTAATATAATAATGAAGGCAAAACAAAAACAGTAATCTGATAATTGAATTAACCCTCAGTCACTCTGCCCCCCCCTCCAGGGGACACTCAAGCATGTGGCAGAATAAGGGGTATGATTACTGTGTAGTCGAGATTGAAGTGGGCTGAGACCCACTTGGGGGGAATCCTGCATCTAAGAGTCACAACAACCGTAGATATTTGGGCCATGTCAGTTACCAGAATTCTTGGGACAGGAGTGAAATTAATGGTTTCCACAGTTCTTCGTAAGAGTCTCCTTGCAGGGTCAGGACCAAGGAGAGCTTCTCCATTCCCAGAATGTGCCAGATTCTGTAGGGCCAGGCCAAGCGGGTGGGTACTGTTGCTATATCCCAGTGTGCTAGGATCGTCTGATGTGCCGCTCCCCAAGGCTAGTGTGATGTAGCAAAACTTGCAAGATTTAAGTGGAATGTAAGCGGGTGGATAGGCTCAGAATTGTATAGGCATGGAATTTAGCTATCTGTGTTCCCAGGTGTGTGTCTATGTCAAGTAATACTTGATCCCAGAAGTGGGAGATCTTAGGGCATTCCCATAGGATGTGAAGCAGGGCGCCCAGTTGACCACATTGTCTCCAGCAATCAGCTGGAGTAGCATTTTTGTAGGTGGTAAGGCATGTGTTACCAGTAGGTGGTGATTTTTATAGCTGTTTCAATGCTCGCTATGTTGCAGGAGTGAGCCGGGTTCTGTAGTGTATCCCCCCCATTCCTTAGAGCTCAATTCCCTCTTTATTTTCAACTCCCATCACCCTGAGGGTTTTGAGAATGGAAAGGCCCGAAGTAAGAGACAATAGAGACAATAGAGATCTGAAATCATACCCTTGTCTGTGAGCTTCGTGAGGAGACATAGCTTAAAAGTTGTTAGTGGTCTCTGGGGCCCGGGTTTTATTGTGGGATGCTTTACCCAGTGGCTAACTTGCAGGTAGTGGAGACTTTTGGTTTCTAGCATTCTGATGTCCTCTCACAGCTTTTCAAAGGGGAGGACCCCCTGCTCCCCATAGAGGTGTGAAGTCTAGGTTATCAAAAATGGGCGTAAGGGGCACAGAAAAAGTAGTGACACCCATGGTTGTCGGCACCATGTCCCACACCCCAAGCAGTGGCTTGATAATTGGGGAGGAGCACAGTCCTCAGGCTCATTGCATTTTGTTTACGTAGGGCACCTTCCATAGATGTGTGTCTGCGATTGCCATGTCCATAAAAAGTCACGTTTTTTCAGACACTGCCTTCGACCATTCAACCAGGTGGCGAAGCTGAGTAGCTTGAAAGTACTACTTAAGATTTGGGACTCTCAGCACCCCCCCCCCCAAGGGACTGACAGGTCTGCATGTGCTGCATTCAGGGGGTTTATATGCCCACACAAAACAGGAGAGTGCCTGTTGGAGGGCTTTGATCGTGCCTGGCACGGGGGTCTACTGGTACAGTCTGGAATAGAAAAAGAGTATGAGGGAAAGCAGTCATCTTGAGTGAGGCTATCCGACCAAGATATGAGAGCGGGTACAAGTGCCATCGGGCAAGGTCTTGTGAGATTTGCCTATGGAGGGTGTGGTAGTTCAGTCTAGCGTTATCAGCCACTGTCGGGACTAATTTGGTTCCAAGGTATGGAATGGTGGTCGTGGTCCACTGAATTGGAAGGCTACTCAAGAGTCGCATTGCCGTTTGCGGAGAGACCAAGAGTTCTGGGCCTGGGATTTTTTTATATTTATCCAAATCCCTGCTGCAGAGCTAAAATGCCCCGCCTCCTCCAAAACTGCCATTTGAAGAACCGTGGATCATCGAGAGTTAGTACGACCTCGTCAGCATATAGACAGATGGTGTGTTCCTCTCCTCCAAAGTTGACCCCCATGATGTTCGGGTTGTCCTATACTCATTGGGTGAAGGGATCCATGTAGAGCACAAATAACAGGAGTGACAATGGGCACCCTTGTCGGGTCCCTCTGCTATTGAGGAAGGGGGCTGAGGTCATCCCGTTCACCCTAATTGTAGCCCTAGGATGCGTGCAGTTACTTAATAACCAGTTACAGAACCTGGGTCTAAAGCCAAAGCATATAAGTGCGGCTACCAGGTAGGGTAGTGTACGCGGTTCAATGTCTTTTTGGCATCTACTCCTAGGAGCAGCTCCTCACACTTAAACAGCCAGCCTTATCAATGATGTGATGAATTTGCCTGGTGTTGTCACTGCATTGTTGGGAGGGAATTAATTCAGCCTCGTCAGCGCTAATCAGTCCGGGCATAAACGGGTTCAAATGGGCCGCCAGGATACCAGTTAGCAATTAGGCATCAATGTTAACGAAAGAAATCAACCTGTAGGAAGCGCATTTCTGAGTGTCCTTGCCAAGCTTAGGGATTACTACTTGTAGGAAAGTACCCTCTTTATTGGCATGGTTACCCCCTTTTTCTGCCTGATGTCAGTGTGTTTGACTGTGTTCACTTGGATCCTGCTAACCAGGACCCCAGTGATTAAGCTCTTTCTCCCAAAAGTCTGTATTTCACCCACATTTGGCACACTGGTGCCCCATTATAAGTCCCTAGTATAAGGTACCTAGGTACCCAGGGCATTGAGGTTACAAGGAATCCCTGTGGACTGCAGCATATATTTTGCCACCCATAGAGAGCCCAAGCAAAGGGTTCTGCAGGACTGCCATTGCAGCCTGTATGAAAAGGTGCAAGTACCCTTTCACTGCCATTTACACTGCACCAGGTAACTTATAAGTCAACCCTATGGCAGGCCTTCCAGCCCAGAAGGCAGGGTGCAAAGTACCTGTGAGTGAGGGCACCCTTGCACTAGCAGAGGTGCCACCACGAACTCCAGGCCCATTTTCCCAGACTTCGAAAGTGCGGGCACACCATTTTACACATGTACTGGACATAGGTCAATACCTATGTCCAGCTACATAACTGTAACTCCGAACATAGGCATGTTTGGTATCAAACATGTTGTAATCATACCCCAAGGCTTTTGCAAGCATTGGTTGTATGATTCCATGCACTTTGGGGGCTCCTTACATGACCCCCAGTATTGCCATTACAGCCTTCTGAGGGTTTCCAGGCAGTCCAAGCTGTTGCCACCTCCCGGACAGGTTTCTGCCCTCCTATTGCTTGAAAAACTCAAGCCCAGGAAGGTTCGACAAAGGATTTCCTTTGGGAGAGGGGTATTACACCCTCTCCCTTTGGACATAGGTGTTACAGGCTTGGTATGGGTAGCCTCCCCAAGCCACTGGAAACGCTTGGAAGGGCACATTTAGTGCCCTCTTTGCATAGACCAGTCTACACCTGTTCAGGGACCCCCAGTCCCTGCTCTGGTGTGAAAATAAACAAAGGAAAGGGGAGTGACCATTCCCCTGTCCATCACCACCCCAGGGGTGGTGCTCAGAGCTCCTCTAGAGGGTCCCTAGGTTTTGCCATCTTGGATTAAAGGTTGGCAGGGAACTCTGGAAGCATCTGAGTGGTCAGTGCCAGCAGGTGATGTCAGAGCCCCTCCTGATAGGTGGTCACCCAGCTAGGTGACCAATCCCCCTTTCAGGGCTATTTCGGATCTCTCCTTTGTGTGGTTCCTCAAATTCGGATTGCAAGAGTCCATCAGGAATCCTCTACACCCTCCACTTCGACTTCTGACCGAAGAAACTGCATCTGGACTCTTCAGGACCCTACAAGCTGCAACAAAGAAGCAAGACATCTTCTGCAACACTGTATCTACGGCTCCTTCCAGCAACTGCAACATTTCCCCGGTCGTGCATTCTCTGAGTACAGCCCATCTTCAGGCTGCATCAGAAGGAAGAAGGAATCTCCCTTGGGGTGAAGAAGTCACTCCCCTGAATCAGCAGGCATCAACTGCTACAATGACCAGCTGCTTGGATCCCCTCTCCTGCTGAGCTGCATTGATCCTGCATCACGGGTGGTGGGCTGAAGTAGTACCAACGGTCCTCTCTTTCAACTGTCCAACTTTGGTGGAGGTAAGCCCTTGCCTTCCCACGCAAGACACTACCCGTGCCCTTTGCAGTTGCCAAGGCTTGTTGGCATCCTTTCCTCAAGATCTTCGGGCATGCTGAAACTCCAGCCCCCAGCACTCCATCTGCGATGCACAGCTTCCTGAGTGGTTCTCTGGCGGTGTGGGAGCCTTTTTTGTAGTGCTGCGGGGGCCTCTACTGCGACTTTTGTGTACCCGTCCTGTGGGACTCCTATCAGCGCTGCCTAGTCTTCTGTGGGCTCTCTGTGTTGCTGAGGGCCACTTCTGACTCCCCCTCCTGGGTAGAGTCCACCTGGTCCTTTGTGGTCCCCAGCAGCACCATTTCCCGCTAACCGCGAGCTTTGCGTGTAATAAGGCTCCTTGGCAGACTCCAATGAAGCAAACCCGACTGCAATCCTCCTTCCGGCGTGGGACATCACCTGCATCCTCCAGGAACCCAACTTTGTCTTCTTGAGTGCAGTGCTGACTCTTCTTCTTCACCGGTGGTTCACTTCTTGCACCTTCATTCTGGTGGGTAGGGGCTCCTGCCCTTCCTGGACTCTGTTGTGCTTCTTGGACTTTGTCCCCTTCTTTCACAGGTCTTCTTGTCCAGGAATCCACTGTTGGTGTCTTGCAGTCTCTTCTGGGTTTTGCAATATTCTTCTTAACTTCTCTGTGTGTTTTCTTAGAAACTTACTGTGATTTACTCCTGTTTTCCTGGTCGCTGGGGTCAGTTGTGGTACTTGCCTTTGGGCTTTTCTAGTACTCCCAGCTCCCCTCTACACACTACACTTACCTAGGTGGGGGACCAACGTTCGCATTCTACTTTCTTAGGATATGGTTTGTGCTCCCACTAGGCCCTATTGTGATTTTCTAACAGTTTTTATTGTTATTACTGCAAACTAGTGTATATAATTTGTGTATTACTTACCTCTTAAGGGAGTATTGTTTCTATAGTATTTTTGGTATTTGTGCCACCAAAATAAAGTACCTTTATTTCTGTAACACTGAGTGTTTTCTTTCATGTGTGTAAGTACTAAGTGTGACTACAGTGGTATTGCATGAGCTTTGCATGTCCTAGATAACCCTTGGCTACCTCCAGAGAGCCTGGCTTCTAGACACTGACTACACTACACTAATAAGGGATACCCGGACCTGGTATAAGGTATAAGTACCACAGGTACCACATACCAGGTCAGCCTGCTGCAGTACTATAGAGGCATCTCTCATGGATGGCGGCAGCATGTGCAGTCCATCGATGGAATTGAACACCCGGGTTATGGTGTGTGCCAACGTGTGACAGACGGTCTTATAAAAGCTTTCCGGAAAACCATCTGGTTTAGGGATTTATGAAGTTTCAGGCGAGCAATGGCTGCTATGACCTCCTCCGTGCGGATGGGTTGATCAATCTCATATGCCTCAATAGTGTCCCTGGATATAGGATGTGTAGAGTATAGTTTGCAGTAGAAGTCTCTAAACTGGGCTGCAATATGTTAGTCGCTTTTGACCTTGAAGCCATCCTCCCAAGTGAGCATCTTAACGCTCACTGCTTTGAGTTGGGCTTGGAGTCTGTTGGCTAGGACATGCCAAGAGAATATTCCGCCCTGTCAAGGTCTAAGAGTGCAAGCTGCTTCCGCGCTACCTCTAACTATCTCCACATCCTAGGGGTGCCTGTGTGCTGGTGAATGCATTTAGGTTCTCTGAGTTGTTGTTGTAGCTGCTTTATTTTCTTGTGGTGTAACCTATTGTCACCTACGGAGATTGCTATGAGGATTCCCCTGACCACTGCCTTTAACACGTCCCACAGGACCGATACAGATGTATCGGCTGGGTCATTGGTCAGTAGACAGGAGCGAATGGTCTGTTCAACTTGCTTGACCGCTTTGGGTCTGTGGAGGGGAGTCTCCCTTAAGCGTTATGACCAGTGTACCCAGATCGACGGCGGGAGTGTGAGGTCGACCACTACCACCGTGTGATCAGACAGGGAGCGAGGTTCTATTTCTATGTTAGTAAAAAGACTCTGCAGTTCCATTGTGCCTAAAAAGTGATTGTGTCTGGCTTAGGTTTTGTGTGCATGGGAATAGAAGGTGTAGTCCCTGGAGTGAGGATGGGTCACTCTCCAAAGATCTTGTACTCCCATCTCATCTATCCATTGAGCGCCATCCTTTGAGAGCTCCCAGACATCCCTTGGTGGGCCACTGAGTGGTCTAGATCGTTTGGGAACACCATGTTGAGATCTCCCCCCAGCAAAACCACTTTCTCCCTACTGCTCATTGTTTCTGCAACTGCTTTGTGGATGAACAGCTCCTGGGCCTCGCTGGGAGTATATATATAGCAGAGTACCAGGTCCTGCTCTCCAGTACGTATATGGAACACCAATAGCCATCCCTTAATTTTAGCGATCTTGTTCACCACCCGCCCCTTGAAGGATATGGAGAGGACAATGGCCACTCCGGCTCTTTTATTGCTAGCAGAAGAGTGGATTTGTTGCGGGAAAGCCCTGGATTTCACAACATGCTTGTCTTTTGCCAGGAGATGCGTCTCCTGCAGGGGACATATATGTCTGCCCACGTGTGTTCCAGATATGAGAGAATAGCCCTTCTTTTAACAAGATTGTTGAGGCCCTTCATGCTGAAGGTCACTAAAGATCAAGTGTGACAGAAGGGTTGCATAAGCTTTATAGCGTCTCCCCACGGTGTGACCATTATGTTCAGGATATGTGTTAATGGCGTGTAGTACCCCTTGATAATGAGAGGGTTCCTTCCGGAGAAGGCCATCTTAATAGTGTGAGTGTCCCAAATCAGTATCCCCAGTAGAAAACATAAACAACAACAATGTTGGAGGGTAAGAGGAGGCCCGTGATTGGGCCAATGACTCACCTTCGGGGTAGAGGATCAGTGTCCATTGCCTGACAGGTCCCTTACTTCCCCATGTCTCACCCTCCCTCCCCGTGCCACCCCAAACCATCTCAAATATGGAATCCTGGTCTTGCTCGGCTCAAGATTAATCTTCCACCGGTGTCTCCAGTACCGCTCTCTTTTCTTGCGCCATAGTGCCTGGGTCAGGTATTAAGTCACTGGCAGAGGCTGGGTGTTTATGCCAGAGGTTTCGCCTGAGGGCTCGACGGTTCACCAGGTTAGATCCATCCTCCCTGACTGTATCTCAATCGATGCCCAGGAGATCACAGGCTGTGGACAGCAAGTGGAGTTGGTAGAACTGCCCATCCCAGCAGAAGATGAGTCGAAATGGATGCACCCAGGAGTAGGTTGTGCCTTTCTCTCTAAGGTAGGATGTCACTGGGTGAAAGTCTCTTTGTTTCAGAAGGGTGATAGCAGAAAGATCCTGGTACAGGGTTAGAGTATGACCTCAGAATTGCAGGGGGTGCAGCTCCCTAGTTCTACAGATTATTTGTTCCTTTACTGGAAAATCATGTACGCACACCAGGGTGTCTGCTGGGCAAGAGGAAGAGGGACAAGGAGGACCCACTATATGTGCTCTGTCTAGTTGGACTTCTGGTGCTGCTGGACCCAATATTTGGGCAAAAAGAGCTTTGACATATGATCTGATGTCGTCACCCTCCGCGGCTTTTAGGGTTCCCCTGATGCATATGTTGTTACACCTTGACCTGTTTTCAAGGTATTTTGCGTGTTCTTGAAGGTCCACGTGCTCTTCCTTGAGATGAATAACCTCCTGTTAGAGGCGCTTAAGTTCCTCATCTTTGCCAGATGTGTTGTCTTCCAAGGTAGAGACTCTCCCTCCAATATCCGCCACATCCTTCTGGCCCAATTTCTCATCCTCTGACAGCTCCCGTTTGAGCGCGAGGAGATCATCTTTCAGTGATATGAATTGTGCTTCCAGGAGGGAGCGGGTAACCAAGTCCTCCATCCTTTCCTGCTCCATCTGGGTGTCCTGGGTTGACTGCAGGGAGCGATCAGGAGTCACCGTCTAAACAAGCATATCTTTGAGGGAGCGCTCTTTCTTGCTGTGGATCTCTTTCTTGTTGGTGGTGTGACACAGCGTGGTGTGAACCAGGTTTCTATCCTGCGAGAGGAGGCACTCAGTCTCTGTGCACCCACCCTTGCGTTATCAGATAATGGAAGGAGGGCTCTTTGTATCTGGGGCCTGTTGAGGGCCAGGTATGTCCAATGGTGATCTTTCTGTCAGTTGGTGCCTGTCTCAGGCGACCATATGCTCTCGGCCAGCTGGAAGACTTCGATTGACATGTTTAAAGGTTTAGGGGAGGGGCTTTAGGGGGCCAGGCAAAGTGTGTTGTCGTGGCAGTTGCTGTATGGTGAATTGGCATCTTAGCAGCACTACCGCGGTGGATAGGTCCAGCCCTGCCATATTCTGAAACATCTTCAGTGCTGTGGTCAGTGGAATTCTAATGGATCTCAATGATTGGGGTATGATAGGGCCCAGATGAGGATACCGTCCGGTGAGCACTAGTCTTAGAGAGGGCCGGCTGCACAGCGCCCGGTCTCCGACCCCGGCCTGCGCCACAGCCACACCTACTCCTAGGTATAGCAGCCCATGTAGGCCCCCCATCCAGGGCTACCACTTCCTATTGCGTGGGTAGCTGGTGGTGGGGCCTGGTGGCCTATAGCGTTCTGCCCTCTCCTTCAGGTATGTGGTTAAAGAGAGGAGCCCACCAGGAGGGGGGCCCACCAGAGGAGGGCAGGCACTGCTTGTTGCCACAGTCACTGTTGTGTGATAGGTAAGCATCTTGGCTGCACTCCGGCTGAGGCTAGGCCGGGCCCTGCCGTGTTCTGAAGTGCTATAAGGCTGTGTCTCGCTGAAGTCTGCTGGGCCTCAATGGGTTGGGTCTGGTTGGGCCCATACACAAATGAAGCCAGGAAAAAAACAGTCCTGGCAGGGGCAGGCCGCAAAATGCCCAAGTCCTGGGCTACAACCTCAGCTCCTCCTAGTACCACCCTGCGAGGGCCCTCCCTCCCGTTAGGGTCGGCGCTGCTTATTGTGTGGCCTGTGTTCTGTGGCGCTCTGCACTCCCTCTTGGAAGTCGTGGTCGTCAGATGGCTGGATTCCCAGTGCTGAGGCTAAAAAGGCGAGCTGTGGGGCCCGAGCTATTGTGTGCACACAGCCAATCCCTGGCCCACAGTTTCCCCACTTGTGTGCTTTACCTCTGGGCCTGCTGGGCATCTTGAGCTTGGCTCGGAGTTACACTCGGCCCCAGGTAAGGACGCGTATTTCTACAACCAAAGTCGGACGGGTGCTGCCGGCATTGCAGATGCAGTTGGATCATTAGCTTTCGTTAGGTCATCAGGCTGTAGGCTGTGCCCGCCACGTTGGAGTCGAGATGAGGAGCCGGCCACGGTGATCCCAGGGTGGTGATACTTTTCACAGGTGGTGACTCCGGTAGCTCCCGTATCAGATGTTGCCAATGGGTACTTTGACGGGGGCTCGCAGCATTTTAGCAGGGCTCAGCGGGCAGCAGAGAGACAGAGGGCAGGAAAAACATGTCTCAGCCTGCTGCCATCTTGGCCATACCCCCAACACGTCATTTTAGACAAACCAAACAAATGGGCTGCTCTGCATCTACACTACTTTATTATATAAACAACTTCTGTTCTATGGTTCAGCAGGAGGAGCACTTCTATGCTAGGACTATCACAGAACCTCTGCCAGCTGTGACTTAGATGCAGCCCTATGAACTCCGATCTCTGTCTTGATAAGGAGGATAACCTGGTACTGGCTTCTAGATACCTAACACCGGTTAGACTAACCTGAGTGATCTGACAGAAAATACTGCAACTATGCTCTCTTTAGTATAGATAAGAGTACGCAAAGAGTAGCAACAATTGTTATGGTTGAACTATTTATACTGTCCCCACTTTAACAATGCTGATTACCATAATATGTCTCATCTTTCTTATAATCACAGCGCATGCTTTTTATACAAGTATACGATTGTTTCAATAAATGCTTTTAACATTCTTTTTGTATATTTCTTGTGTTTACCTTGGGTGTAAAAGAGTAACTAACAAAAGGGTTAGATCTGTTTGCGCAAAATTCTTGGGAATCAGAGTGCCATGTTTGAGGTTGCCAATAACATCTTTCCCTGGTCTGTTTGGGGGTTGGATGTGGTAGCTAGCAGAGATAATACAACACTCACTGATGGTATATGTGGACTGAGTCTTTATAGTGAAAAGTTTGTGTCGATTTAATACACAGTCCTGCTATATTTGTAGGAACCAAATATCGTGGCACCAACGTTTTAGGTCAGGTACTTATTAAACGGGTCTCATGAGTAGTTTTCTCGCGTATGCCCAAGGCTCCTTTTCACCTCCACACAGAGACATCCATGGTGAAAGGAATATATCCCCCTCAGCTTAAAAGTAAGAACCAACTTATGTCTGTAGGATCTTTGAACCTTTAAAACCATTACCCCGCTATAATTTGTCTTTCTTTGGATACCATTCATTAAAATGGCACAAGTAATTCTTATTCCTGTTAACTGCAGATATAGCTGCAAATTGGCTCATCCCTTGCGGGGGAGATGTTACCTTTGTGATTGAGGCACACAAAGCTTATAAGGGTGAAACATTTTATTCCTTGGTTCATTTTTCTGCAGCACATGCTAACACAAAAACATTTGATACGTACACTGAAGCTGCACTACCAGTTCAATATAGAGCTTATGAATAATTAGAAATACCACTAACATTTCAGGTACATCAGAATTGATTCCAAGGAGCCCTTCTGCAAGCATTATAAAGTGTAAGACTTGGTCCCTTCAGCAATTATAGGCAACCTGGTCAGTTTCAGCGACCTACACACCTTATCCAAATTTAGGACCATTAAATAATGTTGAAGGTCTTGGTCTTTACACAAGTTTAGTTAGACTGCACCAACATCTAACACAGTTCGTTATGCACACAATAACGACTGCCCCAGCAAGGGCTTCTCAAGGTGTGCAACCAAAGCTACATGTGCCTAAAATTAGTCCAGGTACTATTAATGCCATTGTGGGTAAAATACCTACCAAACGGTAAATTCCATTTTAGATTGCACAAAAAATAACCAGCTTGAAGCAGTGTTTTTTTTCCATATGGGACCCTAAGATGAATTTAGAATTTTCACTATGCATCTACCATTTGGTATAGTTCCTCCAGTCGAAGAATGAGCTATTTGGGGTATGCTTTTTTCTGCCATATACAGCGCCCAATCAATTGCTGTTTTGCCTAAAGTGCTAAAGCAAATTCAAAATGAAGACAGGGCGGCCACCGCACTGGACTTGGGGATGAAATTAAATTCAACCATGGCATTTTTGCCACAGTATCCTCAATAATTTTAAATAATATCAAAGGGGATGCAGCATCCTTGGAAATAAGCCAACTACTGCTGCACCCCCTCCTGCAAGAATGCGAATTACCTTAGACAATTTCTGAGACTATGCTTCAATAGGTTGTGATAATTTGGGAACCATGCCTGCTAAGATACCATCAATCAAAAACTTTGCTCTTCTTGAAAGCGCTGGGATAAAACTAATAAAAAAGAAAAATAGAAAACATGGAGTCGATCTTTGCAACCAGGGTCCACTGAGAAACGTTACAATTTGCGTAACCATGATACAGTTAAACAGCCTGATCAGTATTCTGATACATGTCTTTTTCGTTTCTTTCAGGACTCATCAGAAAGCAAGTCAGAGAGTTTGGTATGAGCCGAGCACAGACAGGAAAAGTACATGAAACTGAAAAAGGACTCACAACGTTCTCCTGAAAGCATCATAAAAAAGGAAGAGAACCTTCCACAAGAAAAAAAAACTATTTGAAAAGAAGAAAGGGGCAGGAATCTCTGCTAAATATTCCACAGATACTGAAGATGCTTTTTCTGAATAAGATGTGGGCAAGAACTCAGCTCGACAGTGCAGCAAAGTCCACAATAGTTTCCCAGACTCTTCAAGAGTTTCTGACAGCGAGGCCCATTAATGTTTTTATTCAAGTTGAATCAGCAGCTCAGTCCTCCAGACAGACTTTTTGCTTTGGACATCTAAACCGAGGGTGATAGACAAGATACTAGTAATAGTTTGGTCACACTTGTCTTATGCATATGACATTTGTTTGGCTGAGGCAGATGGCCACCTAAGTTGGATGTTAGAGGAGTCCCACAGGGGAGGATGTAATTTTCCTAAGGAAGTTAAAGAAGCGTATGCCACAGCATGAGCTCTTGCCAAGCCCCTGCGATATATCGCAATGAACCAGGCTGCAATAAAGCCTCACCTTGTGACATCATACCTATAAGGTTTAGCCCGCAACAGCATCCACAATACTCTATTACACCTGAAGGTAAACCCCTGTTCAAGAAATTCTATCACAATTAGAATATCAAGGTTATATTGAACTTTGTATCTCTAATAAGAATAATCATTTATTTCCTGTAGCTAAACCAGATCAAATAGTCATACACACATCATTGCAATACAAAATGTGCACAGTACAGCTTTACTGAAAAGAAAGTCATAAAAAATACAAAACAACACTGGAAATCTCCAATGGTTTTTTCCATATCAAAATATAGCGCCTGAAACCAGAGATTTGATGGTGCCACCCCTAGGGTCACAGATAAAATTCTGTTGACTCCCTCAAGGGTAAATGAACAGTCCAGGACAGTTTGCTGCCCGTGTAACATCAATTCTACAAGAAACTGACTTTGAAGTATTTGTAGGAATCTGGCGGCTCTGTATATACTATACCAACATGAGGTGTGTTTGTTTGGGATTTGCAGATGTAGAAGTTTACAAGTAAGTAACACTTTTCAATTTCAAAAGCTGACGCTTAGGGCAATTTTTCATAGGAGTCAATAAAGTCCTAGGGGAGGAAAAGTGTTAGCGCAGAAAACAGTTAAGATTACAACTTATGATTCCAGTCTTCAGGGGTTAGGATGTCCAAAGTCTTAAAGGGTTAGGATGCCCACAGGTCAAAGTTCAAGTTGACCCCAAAAGTGCACCACCAGCAGCACGGAGCCAGCCGGATGCAGAGGTCAAAGCTGATGCTGGGTTTGCAATGGAATCCTATGAAGGCTGGGGGGACTTAGTAGAAAAGAGATTGCAGATAAGTACCCTCGGTTTCAGGACACAGGCCTGTGGGGTTTAGGTGAGCATTGGGGAGAGGGGGCCAAAGGTCAGCACCAAACACCCACCCTCAGTGGCGGCCAGGTGTAGGGAGCAAACAAAGCGTTGGGCGCCGAATGCTTTTCAATGAGGGAACCCTTGGGGCCACAAAGATGCTGCAGGTGGGGTCCATTGGGTCAGTTCTGGAAAACCAAAGTCTGGGCAGGAACCAGAGCACCCACTGGACATTGCAGGACCGTTGGTCGGATTCCCAAAGGCCAGAGGGCCTGAGTCATGGGTACTGCCAGGAAACTTAGCTACGATGTCCGTGATGACATAATGGGCATCACAAACAACCTGTATGTTGAGTGAGTGGGTACACTTCCTGTTGCGGAAAATGTGTTCCAGATTAGCAGGGGGCATATTTGAATGTGTGTCCCATCTACACACCCTATGACATGAGGAAAGTGGGCAATGCGGTAAAAGTCCAGCTTGGTGCTGTTAATTTCTGCCTCATTCCTTGGTAAGTATATGAAGTGAGACATGTGCGTGACTAAGGCTTCTAGGAATGCCCTGAGGAACCTTGACACTGCACTTTGGGATACCCCACCTGCCACGGCAATGACCCCCTGATAGCTCCCTGAGGCCAAGAGGTGCAGTGCGCATAGTACTTGCACATGCGTAGGGATGGCGCAGCCACGCAGAGTCTTGTGTTCTAGCTGTGGTTTCAGTAAATCTATTAATTCTAGAATGGCTGCGCTGCTAAGGCGGTATTTGTCATAGATCTCCTCTTCAGTTTGCTGAAAAAGAGTGTGCCTGGTTCTATATATCTTCTCCTGTCTGTGGCCCCTCCTCCTCCTCTGCTGGGCTGCGTAGACTCTCCTCCTCACTGCTATCAGGTATATCTCCGCCATCTTGAGTAACCCAGATGCCTTCTGGGTCCCCTTTTATACTTTGGTAATGGTTACCACCTGCTCTGAGTTAGTGGTAAATGGGACATGCAAACTGGCCTTTTTGCGAGAAGTCGCAATTTGCGAGTTGCAATTGCATATGGGTTGCGACTCGCAAATTGCGACTTGCAATTTGCGGGTCGCAAAATGGGGTCGCACCGGATGCGACTCGCAAACGGGTCCCATCGCTTTTTGCGAGTCGGAAATGGGCTTTTTGCATCCCATTTCCGATTTTGCACTGTCGCAAATTGCGATTCGGCCCGTTTGCGAGTCGCAATCGTTTGCTACATCTGGCCCTTAGCTGTGGGGCGGGAGTGTGCAAATTGTGGAAACAATGGTAGAGTTTAGGGAAAGAACAGAGGCGCTGGGGCCTGGTTAGCAGGATCCCAGCACACACTCAGTCAAGTTAACATCAGATATCAGGCAAAACATGGGGGGGGTACTGCAAACAAGGGGTCAGTTTCCTACAGCATTGTCATATGTTGATGACATTTCCCTCACTGATTATGATTTAAACACACAGTTGGCCAGGGTGGATTGCAAAATACTAGGATTTGCAGACCACAACTATAAATTCAACTTTTGACAATCAAAAATTGCTTTTCTTACAGTCCTGTTTTTAGGATACAAACTATTAAATGAAGGCGGAAGCCCTGCATGACACTTTTTAGAGTAGCTTGCTCTTCTACAACCACCAAATACATTAAAAAGCCACAATCACTTTTAGCCTTTCTAAACTTTGGCAGAACATATATACCAGTTTATACACAACGGATTAAACTGTTGTAAGATTCAATTTGCTAAGATATTTCAGACAAATATTGGTCTACAAAACACCCCAATATTCTCAGAACATTTTAACTGACATGCTTGCATCCAAACACTTACACACTTGTGTTAACCAAACTAATTTGGTTATCCACATCATTGCGGGTTCAACTTAATGAAAGTGAGAGGACTGACTGCATTTATATTGCTTTCATATTCTAATGTAGAAATGCATTTTGCATTGACTGAAAAACGGTCTGACTTCAGTTCAAACAGCTGTTCTAAAGGAACATCCATTGGCTCAGGGGAAGTGTATAATTGTGGTTTCTCCCATTTCAGCCTTAGAGGCTGTTACAAAGATGAGCATTCCCAACGCCAAAACCTTACACCAATGATGTATATAGTGGAACACTTCCTTGGCAGCTGGTGGTGTAAATTACATTTTTGACTCTGCATTACGTACACATAAATTTCTCCAGAATGAACAAGAATACCCCATGTCGATTTAAATTTAGCCTCTAGATCAATATTATTTTGTAATACATACTGATGGTTCCGCTCAGCCCACAGTTGGTATTAGACATAAATACTCAGCAGCATGCAATGCAATGAAGGGTGTGATGAAAAATTGAGAATTGCATGCAAAAAAACATACACAGAACATTTTGGTGACTGTACCACTAAGCTGGCTGAATTTAAACCTTTGGTTCAGGCACGCAAAATACGGATTCTGAATTCCCAACACTTAAAGTGTGTGATTCTTTTTACTGCGTCCAATCCTATAATGATAATTTACATTAATGATACCTGAATAGATATGGAAACTCTAAAGATAACACTATCAAGCATAATTTGCTATGAGGAAATGTGGCAGAACTGAAAGACGCTCTGCAGCGGGCTCATGTAAGACATACACTGAGTCATCAACGTTGTGGAATACACACTGTAGGGAACTCACTAACTGATAAAGCTGTAAATGCGTCATTTCACACTTTACAAGTAACTACAATTACTCATTCCCATATGAGAAATGATGATGACATCATGGCCACAGTCACTGCTTTGGCTAGTGGCATGGCATTACCAAAAAATGTTCCAGCAAAATAGTCCTATCTGTTCAGTGCCCAACATATTTCCTTTGGTTGCATACCTAGGGTGTGTGATTGAGTGATACCCATCCATGACTGAAGGCTAGAATTAATAATAGCTGCTTATGAAGGATTACCGTCTGCCCATGCTGTTGTGGCAGCTACAGTTCCCTTGTTACAGAAACACTAATGTGGCATGGCCTATACAAACAGACTAAACAATATGCCCTCACCTGTGACATTTGTCAACAAATTAAAACAGTCACTGTTGCCCGCCCACTGCAGACACCCCTTCAGGTTTCTAATAAACCACTGCAATGTGTCTATTTTGATAATAGCAGACCACTCCAGTAAGATGGTACCTTTAGATTTATATTATTGTCTATTAATCCATGTTCTTGAGTTCTATAGGTGTGGCCACAGAGATTAGCCGATGCTGAAACTGTTATCAAAGACTTGCAAGTACACAGTATCATCTTTCCACTCGGATCAGGGGCCGGCTTTTGCCTCTAGGGCTTACCAGGACACTATGAAAACTCTGAGTGTTGATTTGCATTATTCATCTCCCTAACATCCTGAGGGAAAGTTGATGGTGGAAAGGAAGAGCTATGACTTAAAGCAGTCTCTAACAGCTAGAGTATTAGGTTCTGGTTATAGTTGGATCCATCACCTGTATGGAATACAGAGAGCTTTAAATATTCTGCCTAGAAGATCTATGGGTGGTCGGGCCCCATACAAAGTCCTCTTCAGGGTCCGGATGTATATTTCAGATTTAGATAATCCTGACACAGTGGTGGCTGATGAACACTTTTACATCAATTAACATTTTGCTGTCTCACATGAATTACAAGTCTTCTGGGATGAGCGCTCTAATGTGGACTATAAAGGTTCTGCCACTGACAAAGTGAAGGAGAAACCTGCGACTTCTGGCTGATGTCCTAAAGTTAGGGATCTGGTTTGGAAGAAGATTACAGACAGGAAAGAGCTTGGACCATTGTATAGAGCTCCGGTGCCTGTTCTTGTTGTTCAAGGTACTCAAACTGTGATTTTGCCGCCCCTTGCTAGTTGTAAACAGAAACAAGTTTCCATTGATTGATTTAATTAAACTCCATCATTTGGCCAGTCTTACACAGTAGGCCACGAGGGTATCTGGGTTTAAAGAGACCTGTACCTTGTAAACATTACTGCATTTCCTGTCTATGATGGTATTGTCTGGGATAAGATCTCATTTTAAATTTTTGTTCCCACAGAAACTTTACAGGTTCCATATGTTTAAATAATTGCTCTGGATTACTTCATTACCCCTGCTGTTGCATCTGATGAATGAGATGTGGAAACTGTTGCTCGTCGTTATTTACAATGTGTAAGTACACCACATCTTGTTTTTAACTTCACAAAGTGGGAACACTGCCTAACACCACCTGCAGGGAGTCCTCAACAATATCTGAAAAAGTTTTCTTATTTTTCTGGTCAAGTCCCCACAAATCCAATTGCGTTTTATTATAAGTTAACATCATCAAAGAAAACTATGCTGACACAAATGAAATACATTTTTCTGACTCCTTTGTTTCTCAACTGATATTAAAGTTACATATACTGGAAAGAAAACATTGGTTTGAAATCAGTTTGGGGTACAAAACATTGGCAGGTCCAGGGCATTGATGCTTTATTCAGAGCTTGTTTGATTCCTAGATAAATGATACTTTTAAACAAAACTGTACAGCAGACTACGGTCCTCATTATGACATTGGTGGTAAGTTCCGAATACTGGAGGGGTGACTGCCGCCAAATACCACCGCAGATTGGAACATCCGTCAGCTAGATTATGACACATACACACAAAACCGAGAGAAAACAGCCACAACCACAAATCCTCCAGACCAACTGAATGTAATAAACTGTTGGAACTATCACCCATACCGTTACGCCACCAAAACAGCACCCTCCAAATAATGACCCACGAATCACCACAGTGGACATTCAACGGCGGTAAACCATTGGTGGTGCACACCGCCGCGGCTGATATGGCCACCCAAAAACAAAACAAGACAACACTGGCCAGAACCAAAAACCCATACCAGACACAAATACACACATCCCACACGCCCACCAACAGCATTATAAAACAACCCCCCCACATCATCCACAAACCTTAGCAAACACAAGAAGACCTCTACACTTTGCCACGCCAATTTCAGAAAGAACTGCACACACATACCACAACTACCCATTCATCTATCACGAACCACACACCCCACCACTTCAAACATCCCTTCTGCACAACACACACACCATACAACACCCATGTCCCTACAAAGGCACCCGCTGATGAGGAGTTGCAGGTAATGGTGGAGGAAATAGTCAGGGTAGAGCCACAGCTGTTTGGAGCACAGGTACAGAAGATCTCCGTTGCAAGTAAGATGGAGCTATGGCACAGAATCGTGGACAGGGTGAACGCCATGAGACAACATCCACGCACAAGGGACGACATAAGGAAGAGGTGGAACGACCTATGGGGGAAGGTGCATTCTATTGCAGCAAGGCACCAGCTCGCCATCAAGAGGACTGGCGGTGGACCCCTACCTTCTCCCCAACAGCTGACCGCATGGGAGGAGCAAGTCTTGGCAATATTGCATCCTGAGGGCCTCACTGGAGTAGCCAGAGGAATGGACACTGGGGAATTACCGTTTACAACCTATCACACCCCCATACCTGCATGCCACCCCACTCCATCCCACACGGTGACCACCCCAATTACAAACCTAAATGCCAAGCCCTGCATGCCATACCCAATGCATGCACATCTCTTCCAGCTCTGCATGATCATCCACCACCAATGCATGCACAGCATGGAGAACTAACAGTCCATCACCATACACTACCATAGGTGGGAGGACAACAACTTTGTCATTGGGAAAGCTAGGAATACATAATATGTAAAAGACGTACCATAACACATCACTCACATCCCCACATGGACCCCAGCCAATGTCAGTGGCGAGGAGGTGTCACGGCTACCATGTCCCTCATCAGAAGATGCCCCCAGTGATGACAGCAACTCAGGAGTTCTGGATCTGGATGAACTCCCTTGTCCATCAATGACCACTGGTCAGTCGGCTACCCTATTCCACAGCCAGTCCATTACAGAGCCCCCTCATAATCTAACACCACAGCAGTTAGCCAACGCCCCCAGACCTCTGTCCCCAGGACACGTCAATCGGTAGTGTGCCCACCTGTACAGGGACCCGAGTCAACACCACACAGGCAAGACAATGAGGGTCCTGGTGTCAGTGGGAGTAGGTTCACTGTTCAGGGGACACAGGCACAGGGGGCCAGGGACAGTAGGAAGACAGCTGTGCGCCAGGGGGAAGACAGGCCCACGGAACCCACTGCCAAAGAGGCACTTACAAACAATCCCAGGACAGGATGGGTCAGGTACTCAACATCATGCAAAAGAACCAGCAGCAGCAGGGGGAACACCACCCCGCAGGCATTGAATACCACCATGGCCTCCATTGCAGGGGTGCTGGACACACAGCACACCAGCGGCCCCCTACCACTAGCCAGTGTACTGACAAGCCCTCCACATCTGCTGCAGCTAGTGGACAGGATGCCCTGCCACAGGACCCACACGCCACCTGCACCCCTACCCCTGCAGAAGGTAAACCACCCCGCAAACGTTCTCTGAGACCTAGACAGACACTAGAGACAGTTGCCAAGGCGACTGCCAGGAAATGAGCCACTCCAGAATGCCCCCCTTGTGTTCCACTGTGTCACCATGTCCACTTTGAACTGCCATTGCTCCCCTTCCTGTGGCCCCTAGGACACTGGACCTGTGCAATAAACAGACTGGCCCACTACACTGGACTTTTCCCAATCATCACCCCGCTCTATTGCACTTTGCATTGTATACCTGATTTATTAATAAACTCCCTTGGACCCAACTTGAGTAATAGTGCTTTATCTGAAGGAAATGTACAATGTATTTAACTGTATTGAACTGCATGAGCCTGTGCAAATGTCCTGTAATATGTAGATCCATCCTACATATGTGTCTCAGCAGTCTATACACATCACAGCATTACACTGTTGTAACCACATCAACGTCTGCAATAAGGGAAGGCATAGGTAACAGTCAGTTGGGATGCAAAGGTAGTGACTGGCCTTATGCTACAGCCACACAGCATAACACTTAAATGGAGAAATGTTTAGTTTAACAGTCTTACCTGAGTGTCATTGGAAGTACTGCTGTATTTTATGTGTCCTGTTGTCCACATCCTCCTCCTCTTCCTCCTCCTCACTGTCGTCTGCTGCCACAGGTGCATTGTCACCCTCCTCCTCCTGCAGATAGGGCACATGGCATCTGAGGGCCAAATTGTGCAACATGCAGCACACAACAACAATCTTGCAGACCTTCTCAGGGGAGTAGCACAGGGATCCACCTGTCAGATGGAGGCACCTGAACCTGGCCTTCAGGAGACCGAAGGTCCTTTCAACAATCCTCCTGGTACGCCCATGATTATCATTGTACCTATTCTCAGCCCCTGTTCTCGGATTCCTAACAGGGGTCAAGCGCCAGGACAGATTTGGGTAGCTGGAGTCACCTGGAAGAAGTGAGGGACACACATTAGCCTTGCAGAGTGGTATGGGGTACAACTCCTGAAGGCATACACTGACATACATTGGGTGGGGACTCAGGCTCACCTATAAGCCACACTCTGTGCCTCTGTAGTTGTGTCATCAGCTGTGGGATGCTGCTATTCCTCAGGACAAAGGCATCATGCACCGACCCAGGATACTTTGCAGTGATGAGGGAGATGTACTGGTCAGCAAGGCACACCATCTGGACATTGAGTGCGTGAAAACTGTTCCTGTTCCTGTACACCTGTTCATTGCTCCTGGGGCAGGGGGGCTAAGGCAAAATGGGTGCCGTCAATTGCCCCAATCACATGTGGTATGTGTCCCATTGCATAGAATCCAGCCTTCACGGTGGGCAAATCACCTACCTGGGAGAATGCGATGTAGCTGCACATGTGTTTGAGCAAGGCAGCTAAAACCCTTGCAACACTGGCTGTGACATTCCTGCAGCCAAGCCCACTGTGACCTGGAAAGCGCATGTTGCCAGTAAATGGAGCAATGAAAGTGCCTGCACAAGAGGGGATATTATTGTGGTGCAATAGATAGTAGGTATCAGATCAGGCTCCAATTATGCACACAGCTCTGTGAATGTGCCCTGTCCAGACAATAGGTGAGTATGATGTGCCGGTCCTCCAGTGTAGCCATGTCCACAAGGGGTCTGTACACAGATGCTTGCCTCCTCTCCTATTCCTCCTATTCCTCCGCAGTGGTTGGTAGCTAAGTGACCCAAAAGTAAGAAGGGAGTGACAACAGGAACTATGGACACAACATCAGAGTACACAAAGCATGTTTGTATGTTGGACACTGGAATTGTCTGGGTGTGTACAGTCGACAACAATGACGCACTTTTAAATTAATACTTATGTGCTAGCAGTAGAAAATAGCAACCGTCTGTCCTGTATGCGGGGACAGGTGGAACTGACCTCACTCCACCGGCGTTAGGCATCATGGCGGGAGTCGGTCTGCACTGCCATGCAATTCCTCATTGGTTAACATGGGGCTCTATGGAGCTCAGGAACCAATGATGATCAACGTCGGCGGTGACGGTGTTCACCGCCACGGACGTGACCATCATTTTTTTCAAACTACTTCACTGGACTACATCTCTACTGCATGTGCTGCTGTGACCTGTGTCAGGTACCAATGGCTAGAACATTCCACTTTGTCCACTGTTAGGCAACATTTATCTCTCCTTTCTGACAACATGGATAACATGGATGGGTCGCAGATATCCAAGTTCAAAACTATGCTATTTATAATGATGTCTGGAATGTTTCCCAACAGGAAGCGGCTGAAAGGTTGGATCAATCAAATTGACAAAGAAAATTTAGAAAAGGCATTAGCTGTGACTACACTGTTGAACTGCATTATTCACTGAATAATATTGTGTTATCTGCGTTCAATATTAAACAAAAGACATGTCTGCCTGTTACATAAATTAAGATATATTTTACAACTGAATTGGACATTGCAGGTTTTAAAATCAAACCATGTACCATGGAGATATCTGAATGCAACATAAATGTTTTTGTCTTACAGCTTGTCACATTTCCAACACATCATGGCAAAGAAGACGCAACATATATTATGCCTAACAGAGCAGTTGGAGAAATTGCCTTTTGTTGTAGCTGAGACACATTCAGATGTGTGGTTAATTCTTAGTTTCTTTTCTCTGTGAATTTCTTTGTTTCATTTCACATCATGTCTGAAACTTTCAGGTAGGCATATACAATCAGATGGGAGGGTGGGACTTTCTTACAAGGGACATGTTTTCCTCCCTTTGATTACAAATGTCAGTGGTGACTGGGAGGTTTTTCTAAGTGGGAAAGAATGTGGACTTTCCTTGGGACATTCATTGCTTTGTAAAGCGATAACACTGCATGGCGCATGTAATGCGTCCATGTCAACTTGGCCTGTTATCTGAAGGGTTTTAAAATCAAACCATGTACCATGGAGATATCTGAATGCAACATAAATGTTTTTGTCTTACAGCTTGTCACATTTCCAACACATCATGGCAAAGAAGACGCAACATATATTATGCCTAACAGAGCAGTTAGAGAAATTGCCTTTTGTTGTAGCTGAGACACATTCAGATGTGTGGTTAATTCTTAGTTTCTTTTCTCTGTGAATTTCTTTGTTTCATTTCACATCATGTCTGAAACTTTCAGGTAGGCATATACAATCAGATGGGAGGGTGGGACTTTCTTACAAGGGACATGTTTTCCTCCCTTTGATTACAAATGTCAGTGGTGACTGGGAGGTTTTTCTAAGTGGGAAAGAATGTGGAGTTTCCTTGGGACATTCATTGCTTTGTAAAGCGATAACACTGCATGGCGCATGTAATGCCTCCATGTCAACTTGGCCTGTTATCTGAAGGGTGTTCCCCTAACCATGATTAAGCCAGTTTTTTCATTACTTTACAATAGAAGTTACTTGTTGCTGAATGACCAGAGTTGCTGTGGAATGAAGGCTTGTGTCCCCAATATTGTGATAGGTTCCAAAGTTGTCAATAGCTGTATGAATGTATTATACCCTCCAACTCATGTGGAGGGGAAATAACAAAGTGGCCACCAGTCCCTACTTCCAAAATAATGTTGATGCCCTAAAGGCAGTAGCATTAACACCTGCCAGAGAAACCTTTGTTCTCCGAGTTGCTTGGTCATACTCAGAAGTACAGATGCTGCTGTATGCTAATTTGTTGCTGCATTTTAGTGAACTTGTGTGCTGCATTTTTAATGCTTCAAACACCGCTGATGTAGTACACTTTTTTAAGGTGACAGGGTCTGGATTTGTCTCGGTATTTGAGATTGTACTTGGAATGACTCTGCCTTTCCTACACTTTATTTTCAAGCATTTGGAGTTATTCCACTGGTATCTTTTCTGCTAATTGCTGTTTTGGTCCTATTTCTGTTGCTCTGCAATGTATGTTCAACAGCATGGCCAAATGGTGATGCAAATGCCACACATCCTTCTGTGCCATAAATGTATGGTGCAGTACTTTGGATTGTTTTTGCTGCTGGAATTAAACAACAACTGGTCTTTGTCTTTCTGACTCATGTGGTTTCAGAGTGTACAGCCTGTGTTCAACTGTAATTAGTGCTCTTTCAAATGCGCCCTAGACATATGCCTTGCTACTCAATTGGCTCAGACTATATACATAGACCTGCAAGTGTATATGCTGAGGATGTACATTCAGTGTTGTCCTATGTCATCACCTTTGCTGCAGGATGCTTATTTTGAGTTGGCCACATCAGATTCGATGGATGCTTCTGCTCTAGGATCTGTGCTGTATGGCTCCTTGTCTGAGGAAACACTTTTGGCACCTTGGCCTTCAGCTTTGGCTGATGAGGTTGGCACTGGCCAAGTTTGTTCTTTGGAACTTGCTCACCAGGCTACTGTGGATCTGTTGTCTGCGGATGTGGGTTCCCTCCAGGATCCAAATTACTTTCTGGACTTGGTTGACCTCTCAGGGCAACCGTTCTGTGGTACGAAGAGCTCTTAGACTCTCAATATAGTCATTTTGCTATTAAATTGGTTTTATTGATTTTTTTAAGCAACCTGTGGGAACTTTTAATTGGTGTTGTTTATATGGCTTTCACTTGTGCTTACAGTATTAAAGTTGTAAATTATATAATGCTATATTTTTTAATGCTTTTATGGCATTTTTCAAGCTTCCATATAACAAAGGGGGGGTGATGCATGGCTTGAAATGTAGCTGCATTTTAGATTCAACTCCTTAAGTTGACATTTCCTTTTTATGGTAACCGTTTCTACAATTTAGTGCATGAATGTACATTTATGATAGTCACTGAAGTCCTGTAGTCTGTACAGCTAGTTCTAGGGTCTCACATTATATAACAAGATGTCATTTGTTTTGCTTTCTTGCTGTGCTTATTAGAAAGCACTTCATTTTAGCTAGACTAACGAACGAGCTGCTCTGCGTCTCTCTGACAGTGTGATAAGAACGCTACTTTATTATACCAACAGCTTCTGTGCTATGATTCAGTGAGAGCAGCACTTCTATGTCAGGACTATCACGGAACCTCTGTGAGCTGTCACTGAGTTGCAGCCCGGCTGATTCTTATCATCTTGTCAAGGAGGATAACCTGTTCTGACCCGCAGGCGCCTAATACCAATTTATGGGGGTTAGACTAGCCCAGCTGATCTGGTAGAAAATACTCCAACTATGCTCTCTTTAGTGTAGTATTAGATACAGATAGGAGTATGCAAAGATCAGCAACGACTGCCATGGTTGAATTGTTTATATTATTCACTATGCTAACAATTCTGATTTTAATTTTTTAGCCTCAGGAGCAAGGGAAGAGCTTCCCCTTCCGCCCGAGGCATTCTTTTTTTTTTCTCGATTGCCACTCTGACAGTGCCTCCCCCCGAGCACAAGAGAGAAGTATTGTTGGAAAGAGGAGAATCTCCCCTTTCCAATGTCGCCAAAATGAAGTGACCACCCAGACCACGGAGGTAAGGAAATGCAGGATCTTCTTTATTTCTTCAAGAAAATCGGAATATACAAAAACTTCAGCCTCCTCATTCACCGGCTCCCTGCAACTGCCTAGAATCTTTCAAGCATTCCAGCCAGAACAATCACTGGAGCAGGGGAGGATGGAAGAGGCCAACACACAGAGGAGGGGAAATAGGAAAGGAAAAACAACAGGGAAAAACAAGGAAAAATATATATACAATAAACAATACAATTTTACAATTAAACAATACCACACCCCTTTCTCAAGTAAATCCCTGCTTGGGGATCGCCAACTGAGGGCAATGCAGAAGCAGGGATCCACCTCACTAGACACTAGGATTTTTTTTTGTAGCAGGGAACAGCCCTTTAGGCAAGGGCGCTCCTCATTATGGGAAATACATTTTGGCCAATCTGCCTCTCCAGGGGGCAGAATACCACTGGAAATTAGGGATTACTCTTTCTTTTTTTATTTGTAGAGGTGGCGGCTGCCCAGCATGGGCATGGCCATGCCCTCCCCCAAAAAAACAACATAGGAAAACAGTCTTTCTGTCCCTCGATGGGGGCAGATGGGGACAATTACCCCATAATCCTCGAGGGGTGAGGGGGGCACAAAGCCCACTATGCACCAGAGAGTACTTTTTTATTTGAAGGGATGGGGGCTGCCTAGCATGGCCATGCCCCCCCCCCAAAAAAAGGAAAATAGTCTTTCTGCCCACCCGAGGAGGGCAGATAGGGGCAATTCCCCAATCTTTCCCCTAGGGAGCAGAGAGCCACTTAACACCAGGGGTTACTTTCATTTTTATTTATTTTTAGCAATAGGGGTTGCTCAGCATGAGCATGGCCATGCCTACAACTCCCCCCCAAAAAGGAAAGTTTATCTGCCCCCTGGGGGGTGCAGATGGGGGAAACTACCTTCAACTGCCCTCCAGGGGGCTAGGGGGGCAGAAAACCCACTAGACACCAGTGATTACTTTTCTTTTTTTTAAATTTGCATGGGTGGGAGCTGGCTTTGCCCCCACCCCTCAAAAAAGGGAAACTGTCTTTCTGTCCCCCTGGGGTGGTCGTTGGGGGCAGTTACCCCCATCAGCCCCACCCCCAGAGGCACAAAATCCACTAGACACTAGGGATTACTTTTTTTTATTGATATCTCTCGGGCTGCCCAGCATGGCCAAACCTCAATCCCCCTAAAAAAGCGAAACAGTCTTTCTGCCCCCCCTGGAGGGCAGATGGGGAAATTACCCCCATGTGCATCTGAGGGGGCAGAACGCCCACTAGACATAAGGAATTATTGTATTTGTATCGGTGGGGGCTGCCCAGTATGGGCACAGCCATGATTGCCATGCCCCCCCACCCCACAAAAAGGGAAACAAACTTTCTGCTCTGCCCCACCTCCGTTGGGGCAGATGGGGATAATCACCCCCATCTGCCCCTAACCTCCCCCCCCCAGGGATGCAGAAAGCCCACTAGACACCACAGATTACTTTTTTTTTTTTAGGAGTGGGGCAGACCAGCATGGGCATGGCCATGCCCCACCCCTTCAAAAATGGGGAAACAGTCTTTCTGCTCCCCTGCGGACTAAGCATCTCATCCTAATGGCAAGCAAGAGGATATCTGATTCTTCCGGGTGTTGTTTTTACAAATAAGCCAGGAGAGTTTAGCTAACTCCCAGTAGCTTCCCACTTGAAATAGTGAACAGCTGCACTTTTTGGGCTTGGGTAGGTTGCCACCTGAAAATACCAACCAGATACAGTTCTGAAACTAGACATCTGGGGGATTCCAAGATTGTGTGCTTCGCATCCATCGCACACCACAATGCCCTGCAAATGTTGACTAAAAACACACATTTGTTCCTCATATTTGTGTGATGGAAACTTACAGAATAAGCAGTAATCCACAAAATTTCTACCACCCAGCATTGCCCAACTTCTGCCAATAAAAATGCTGCCCCACCTGTGTAGTTGGGCCTAGTCCTAGTGCCAGCAACAAGAACGTATCCAACCAATGTCATTAGGAGTCCCCATGTAAGGACTCCCATTGCCCTTGGTTTCATAAGCTCCTGTCACTGGCACTAGGCCCAGCCACAAAAGTGGTGCAGCATTTTTATCAGCACAAGTGGGGCAATGCTGGGTGGTAGGAATTTTGTGATTTCCTGCAGTTTCGGTAACGGTCCATCACAGAAATGTAAGGAAAATGAGTAATATCAGGCAGAATTTGAGATTTGCAGGGCACTGTAGGCAAAAAACCTGTATGGGGCCCATGCAAGTCACCACAACCTGGATTCCCCTAGTAGTCTAGTTTTCAAAAATGTACATTTGCTAGGTTTACCTAGGCTTCGGCTAAGCTAGGTCCCAAAAACCATACCTACCGACATTGCAAAAACATGTCTGTTTTGCACAGACAAATTTGATGTATCCCTGTTGCATTTTGGGCCACTCCCTCGAGCAGGCACTAGCCCTACCCACACAAATGAGGTACCATTTTTATTGGGAGACTCAGGAGAATGCTGGATGGAAGGAAGCGTGTGGCTCTGTGCAGATTCCAGAACTTTCCATGACAGAAATGTGAGGAAAATGTGTTTTTTTAAGTCAAGGTTTGAGGTTTGCAAGGGATTCTGGGCAAAACAACGTGGTGAGAGCCACACAAGTCACCCCACCCTGGAATCCCCTAGGTGTTTCGTTTTCAACAATGTACAGGTTTGTTAGGTTTCCCTAGGTGCCATCTGAGGTGCCAGCAGAGCTACCCACTTTGTAAAAAACAGGTCAGTTTGCAAACAAATGGGTTCGTTTTGCATGGAAACACTTTATGTATCTATGTTGCGTTTTAGGCCTGGCACTAGGCCTACTGACACAAGTGAGGTATAATTTTTATTGGGAGACTTAGGAGAACACAGAATAGTAGAGTGCTGTTACCAAATGTATTTCTCTGCATTTGCACCTTTCAACTGTAAGACAATGTATTAAAGAGAGGTAGTTTTGAGAAATACCCCCTAATCCACAAATTCAGAAATGTGCAAATAGCCTCTGCTTCTAAACTCCATCCCTTGTGCCCATTTAGGCAATACATGTTCCTTTTAATACATATTTTTCACTGTTTATATTTTACCATATGAATTGCTCTATACCTTGTACACAATGAAAAACTATTACAAGGTGCAGCTCAGTTATTGGCTCTGGGTACCTTGAATTCTTGTAGAACCCACAAATCCTATATATCTTCACTTCCAGAAGGGTTCCGCAGATGTAATGGTATATAGCTTTTTTGAATCTGCCATAGTGATGAGAAGTTACAAATGAAAAGGTTGTCACAAAAGCCTGTTTTTTTCCAACTAATTTTCAATATTCTTTTATTTCAACACTTGGTTTCTTTATGAACACCTTAAAGGATCTAGACAAATGAGCCCTTGCTTTAGAATTTTGTCTAGTTTTCAGAAATGTATAGCTTTCCGGGAACCTCCATGCGTTTCAGTTTCTACCACAAACTGGAAGGAGATTGAAAGCACAAACAATTGGAAAAATGGGCTATCTCACAGTAAAATGACAAATCTGTGTTAGAAAATCTGGTTTTCTGAATGAAGTCTGCCTGTTCCTGAAAGCTGGGAAGATGGTAATTTTAGCACCACAAACCATTCATTAATACCTTTTGCAGGAAAAAGAGACATCTTCTTCTGGAGCACTTTTTCGCATTTCTATATTTCTATATTTCTGAGTCCTCTCTAGCGGAACTCACAAACTCTGGTTACCTTTTGAATCCCCAGCATGTTTGAAAAAAATGACAAAAATTTGACGTGGATAGCTTTTGTGGACAAAATGTTATAGAGGCCTAAACGCAACTACCCCAAACAGCCAAAAAAGGCATAACATGGGGGAGAGAGAAAGCCTAGCAGCGAAGATGTTCAAAAACGGAGCAAGCCATCTCAAAATACTGAATAAGACAATTCAAACACGCAGTAAAAATTATGACATGCAAGATTTCTGACCTTCATGAACATGTCCAAAAACATGGAGTCTTGGTTGTACTCTTTGCTGGATTGTATTCAAAAGCTCTACGCAGCCTACACGTTGCATTTTTCTTGGCACCCAGTCTAGAAAACCTAGAAATAAATCACACAAACACACCAAAGAAGCAAAAGCATGAGTGCAATTAAGAACATGCATAGGTATGTGGTGCTGGAACATGCTAATGGTATTGCTTTGCTTTAAATAACTGACGTTTTTAATGCATCAAAATGGCTAACAAAGACTCAGTCCCAGGCGCGGCCCATCCTTTAGGGTGGAGGGGCCATACCCCCCCACCTTTTGCCCCTCATGAAGAGTGTCTGTCAGGCTGAACAAAGGTCAGCCTGACAGACACGCTTCATCTTCAGGTCAGGCAGCCAGGGACGAGACATGCATGATTTGCGCAGACTCCTGGCTGTCTGAGCTGAACTTTGCTGGGCTGAAGAGGTCACAGCTCCTATGGGAGTGACCTCCTCGACTCAGCAGAGATGCTTCCAGGCCCTCCCCCGGGTGATGAGGAAAGCGTCACCCAATGACTTCGACCTGGGCGCTTC
The DNA here is from genome assembly GCF_031143425.1 of Pleurodeles waltl. NCBI lineage: Eukaryota > Metazoa > Chordata > Amphibia > Caudata > Salamandridae > Pleurodeles > Pleurodeles waltl. Next base: position 272,351,016 of record NC_090442.1, read on the forward strand.
AGGTTTAAGCCCTGAAGTGCCCAGGGCGAGTGTCAATCAGTGACACCTCGTCACAGAGTGGGGTGGGGTCAGCAGTCTCACTGACCCCATCCCACTCTGTGACGAGGCTGGAACTGCTGCCTTCCCTCATTGGTTGGCCTAAAGTCAGCCAATGAGGGAAGGCAGCAGTCCCAACCCTCCTGTGACCTCCGAGGCTGAAGGTAAGTGTGTATGTGTGTGTGTGTGTGATCTTTTAAAATGAATGTTTGGTGCGTGTGTATATGTTTGAATGTTGATGAGTGCTGTTAATGGATGTGCGTGCATGTGTGTTAAAGTGTGAGTCTGCTACCCGCCCCCCTCCCTCCTAAAACTGCCTACCGCCACTGCTCAGTCCTATAACAGTTTGCAAATGTTGTCAATAAATTAGAAAATAATTATATTACACACAAGTGTTAAATCATTCCTTATCAATGCACTGTTGCATTATCATACATTTTAACAGGAATAACAACGTCATTCAGCTCACTCTTTTATGCATGTTATAAGTAGGGTATTAATCAACAAAACATATAAAGATACACAAAAAGCTGTATATATTTGCATTAACCACTGCTTCATAACCAAAAACAAAAACATTCATATATGACACTGAGTCAATATTTATCCCTGTAATCTTATAACCAACAGAAATAGAGAGGAAGGGTGCCTTTCTGTCTGAAGCAGACATTTATAAATAAATACCTTATGTTTTTTTCAATGGCTATCTGTTTTCATCAACACCGCTATCTACCTTCCCTGTGCGGGCGATAGTAAACTCCAGGTATACGCAGAGCAATTGCATGATGACTCCTTCCTTATATATGAGCCAATTAATACTCTACTTTCACCCCTCCACTCAAAATAACCACTTAATTACGTCTGCTGCAGTCCTGTCTTCCACCTGGCCAACTTTCTGACTTCTGGGTGCCTAGACTTTCTTTAATGCTGCTAATTTTCTCGTATGCCTACCCAGTGTACATTTCTGTGCTTTATGGGACTGCAGTACCTAAGCAGGATTCAAAGGAGTTGCAGTAGAGCACCATAGATGCTAATCTTTGACGATTCGTGCCAGGTGATGTAACATGCACCACGTGACCGAGCAACGTCTTTGAGCTTGTTGACACGTCCGAACTCAAACGTGCCCAATATTTTATTCAAATAGAGAAGAAACAGATGGCTCTTCTGTAGCCAAGGGGAGAACAGGGCCGGAAGTACGTACAATAAGTGACGCACCACCCTTGAATGAGAGCTTGAATATCAAACTACACAAAAACCATGACTATTTGATACAGTTTCGGAGCTTATTACGCAGATAATTTAATTAATCATTACTACTGAAGTATTCCCCACTATATCCACGCTATTGTACTATTGCGGGTCAACTACAGATTACGACTACGGGTCGGCCCCCCACCCTTCCTGTTTAAATATGACAGGACCTTAAAATAGGATAAGAAAGAATCAAATAAAAAGTAATTGGTAACTATATTTATTCACTTTCCACTTCCACGTGTTCTGTAGTGTCCAGTGCTTAGCACAGTGTGTAGACACTATGGGGGTGATTCCAACCCTGGCGGTCCGGGGACCGCGGGAGCACCGCCAACAGGCTGGCGGTGCTCCCTTGGGCATTCTGACCGCGGCGGTACAGCCACGGTCAGAAACGGAAAACCGGCGGTGTCCCGCCAGTTTTCCGCTGCCCTGGGGAATCCTCCATGGCGGCGCAGCTTGCTGCGCCGCCATGGGGATTCCGACCCCCATACCGCCATCCTGTTCCTGGCGGTTTTGGCCGCCAGGAACAGGATGGCGGTATGGGGTGTCGTGGGGCCCCTGGGGGCCCCTGCAGTGCCCATGCCAACGGCATGGGCACTGCAGGGGCCCCCGTAACAGGGCCCCACAAAGATTTTCAGTGTCTGCCATGCAGACACTGAAAATCGCGATGGGTGCAACTGCACCCGTTGCACCCCTTCCACTCCGCCGGCTCCATTCGGAGCCGGCATCCTCATGGAAGGGTGTTTCCCGCTGGGCTGGCGGGCGGCCTTCTGGCGGTCGCCCGCCAGCCCAGCGGGAGACTCAGAATAACTGCGGCGGTCTTCTGACCGCGCAGCGGTATTCTGGCGGCTCCCGCCGGCCCTGCAGTTACCGCGGCCGGCGGGAGTCAGAATGACCCCCTATGGCCCTTATTTTAACATTGGCGGTAATAACGGCGACCATCTGTCCACCAGGTTATGAGCACTGCCTGGCGGTGCTACCACCTGCACCGCCCCGCCAGTAGAAAGCCGCCATCCATATTTTGAGCTGAAATACAGCCTGGCGGTGTTCTGCTGGTGGGGCGCTGCTGGTGGTAGCAGCACCCCTTCCCGTTCCCTGCCGGATGACTGCCTCGCCCAAGGTAAGTCAGGTGTCCGACAGGGGAAGGGGTGGGGGGGTTAAGGGGTGTTGTGTGTGTTTGTCTGAGTGTGGGAGTGCGTGTGTGAATGCGCCTGTGTGTTCTGTTGAATGCGTGTGAGTGAATGCGTGTAAGAATGATGAAGTGAGTGTGTGTCTGCATGTCAGTGTGTCTGTGTGTAAGAATGTGAGTATGTCTGGACGAATGCACATGTGAATGCGTATATATGCCAGTGAATGAGTGAATGCGTGTATGCCAGTGAATGAGTGAATGTGTGTATGCCAGTGTGCGTGAATGGGTGTATGCATGGTTCGTGTGCGTGTATGTGTATGCGTGGAGGGGGTGTGTGTGGCCCTGTGACTGTTGTGGGGTGAGGGGTGATGTATGCATTTATGGGGGGTGTTTGAATCGGGGGGTGTTTGAATCAGGGGGTGTCAGGGATGTTTGGATGGATGGGGAGTGGGGGGTGGAGGAGCCACCTACCGGTGACAGGGAAGGAATTCCTGTCACCGGTAGGGCCTACCGCCGTGGTTTTCATGACACTGCTAACGCCACAGAAACCATGGTGATAGGCCGGCTCATAATGCTGTCTGCGGGACTCTGATACACATACCCAGTAAGATTCCTCTTAATCCATTGCCATCCTGCATGAGTCGGATCCTACCGAAAGAACTAAACCAGAGTTAAACATCCCTGAACCACAGCCCGGGCGATCTAACACCCTTTTCCAGGCTCTCTGGACTGAGACAACAGGCTAGCCCTGGAACGCTCCCCACAAAGCCCCTGGGCCGCATGTGAGGCTGACAGTGGGGGCGGAGGATCGACACCTATACTCGGTTCAAAAGGAGGTCGGAAGGGCACCTCCCAAACAGGAGCAGCCCTAATAGGAGAAATGCCCAATGGACCAGGCGGGCTAGCCCAGGAATATGAGCCAGCATAGAGCCAGCTAGGAAGAAATGCATGAGACAGAAGCTTCAAACAACAACTCAAGCCCGGCAAGGAGGGCCATGAAATCTAATCAAGCGACATGGAGGCAAATAGAGTGTGAAGAAGGACCTGCTCCCCTACAGTTGAAAGGAACAGAAATGGAGGAGGCGCCACCATGACTGTGGCCCTAGTGAGTGACACGTTATCTTTGACCCGGGCTGACTGATCGCCAAGCCAATGGGGAGAAAAAGTTCGGGGCAGAGGCTAGGACACAATTGGGGAGCAGAAAAGCTCCCCTTATCTGATTGCACTGTTTGGAGGGAAGCAGACTCAGGGGGCCATACCTTGGAGTGGACTAATGGCCTTGGCTTCCTCCTGGCTGCTCATGATGCAATCCTCTAGTCACTGGATCGTGTAAGCAGGTGGGGTGGAGTGGCCCTTGTAGCAGTGACAGATGGGAGGTTACCAGGTGTATTTCATGCCCGTTGTGGCTGTAAGGCGGATACAAGGACAATCCTTAAATTGAACTCCTCCTCATCCTTGGGTGCAATCTACCACCTGGCTGCTCATGCTGTCCATCACAGGAGAGTGAAGGGTGCAAGTGGTCCAGGGACTACGCAGGTGTGGACCCACTCCTTCGTGAACCTGGGACCGAATAATACAATGTTCCCTGACGTCTCCAGACCTGGGAGGGCGACTCCCCCTTCCCACTTCCAGCCTACAGAAAATACAGCTTCTGTGCTGTCTAGGCGGTCAGATAACTCCGATGTGGGAGGAGCAAGGGCTTTGGCTTCATATCGTAGACAAAGTTGGAAAGATATACAGCGCCCCCAATACTGCCACCCAACACAGGCCTTAATAGCATGACCACCCCACAGTCATCGAGCATCATGGATATGTCCATGATCCTTCTAGAAATATAGGCTTTCAGATTGGTGGTGGAAACCAAACTTGGGGAGATTGAGGCTGATGTCTCTCTCCTGCGTCAGGACCTCAGGAACATGGAGGAGAGACTATCAGAGACTAAAGGCCAGGTCTCTACCTTAAAGGATGAAATGAATACCCTCTGAACTGACGGGTGACCCTTAATGACGACTGCTAAAATCTTAGAATGGCGAGCAGAGGATGCTAAAAATCGGTCCAGGCCCTACAACCTGAGGTTTGCTGACTTTCGGGAATCGGCTGGACTCTCCTCACCGCATAAAGCCCTTGAAGAATGGATTGCCTGTTGGATACCTAACAGAGTTCTGCCCCCGTGGTTTGGGACAGAAAAAGCACATTAGGTGTTGCTGCAGAAGCATCGCCCAAGCGCGCCTCCACCTCCCTTGATTGCTCATATCTTCAATTTTTGTAACAGAGAAAAGGAAGGCCCGAAAGAAGGGAGAGCTAGTCTACTACTCCTCTTGCACAATGCCCTTTCCTGACTACTTCAAGATCTTTCCTGACTACTCCAGACATGTCCAGATCCAACAGAAATTATCTGAAGTGGTGAAACAGAAACTCAGTGAAATGAACCTCACTTACATTGTCTAGTTTCCAGCCTTACTCAATGTTATTCAGGAAATGTAGGGAGTGTGGAATGGTTAGTGCTGTTGTTTCAGTTTCTAGGTTAACGACTTTCATCTTCACATATGTACCAACTTTCAGAATTGGCAAGGGATACAGAGATAGGCTACCAATCCTCCAGATGTACTCCCACCCTAATGACATGATGAAGTAGAACCCAGCGCCATGAAAATTCTATCTTATAAAGAGAATGGCCTGGCCAACAGAATTAAACAGGGAGTGGTTGTCCAATACCTCTGCAGACGGCCACTGACATAGTCCTTTGCAGGAAACCTATTTACTTGGTTCACACTGTAGGTGTCTCCAGAAAGGCGTGTAAGTGTGCATGGCCCATGCTGGATTCACAAAGGGCTCAAGAAGAATGGGAATCCTTATAAGGAGAAACTCCTCATTTCAAGACACCATGTTTTAGACTTATCAGCCTAAGGGTGTTTTTTCCCAAACGTTTTTGCCTTCTTCCTCCATTTTTGCTGATCTTGTTTTACTGGTCTTAGGGCTATGCACACTTTACCACTGCTACGCAGTGAAAAGCACATGTGCTGACTCCTTATAGCATGGCAACATAGAGACATGTCCCCAGTTGGCCTATTTAATTTACTTGTAAGTTCCTAGTAAAGTGGCACTACATGTGCCCAGGTCCAGTAAATTAAATTTACTAATGGGCCTGCAGCACTGACTATGCCACCCAATTAAGTAGCCTTTAAACCATGTACCAGGCCTGTCATTGCAGCCTGTGTGCGTAGTTTCAAACTGCCATGTTAAAAAGGCAAACAAACCTCTTGCCTGGTCTAAACCTTCCTGTTTTATACATATAAATCACCCCTAGGTAGGTTAGGCCTCGGACAGCCCAAAGGGCAGGGTGCAGTGTATTTAAAAGTTCAACATGTACTTTTAAGTTTTACATGTCCTGGAAGTGAAAAACTCTTAAATCCGTTTTCACTACTGCAAGATCTACCTCTGCAGTAGACTAACATTGGAGTTAACTTACTACTTTTGATAAGTTGTAATTTCCAAATGGGAGCTGGTAACTACTTCATGCATGGTGCCTTTGGAATTGTAATCACAAATCTTAACTTACGATGAAGTCCGATTCTAAATTAAAAATTTGACAATGCCACTTCCAGAAAGTGGGCTTTCTCCTGCCATTTTGGCTATTTAGTGCCTGTAGCCGGTTCCTGGGTCACATGACTTGGTGTAGCTGACAGCTGAGTTTTGTGTATTCCTCCTAGACAGCCACATACATTAGGGAACTTAAATGTGCATGGATGGGACATCACTAGCAGGATGTGAGGGGGAATTGAGTACAGCCCCACTTGTATTTTAATAGGCTGTGCCCTACCTCCACACAAAGGTCTGCATAACCCTTGTAGTTAGTCTGGAGCTAGGGCATGGTAGGCAGGATGTCTGAGGATGTAAAAGGGAAAGGCCTATAAACTTCTCCCCCACTTCAAAGGCACAACTAGGTATAAATACTAGACCTCAGATACCAGCTCTTCAGTACACCTCTGGTTCTGTGGATACTCTGCCAGGAAGAAGGATTGTTCTGCTGAAGGACTGACACGCTTCTGGACTGCTGTCCTGCTGGACTATCATCACATTGCTGCCTGCGAGGCTCGGACCTACATCGCAACCCTTTGCTGCATCAGAACCCCACTTTGCAACACATCCTCGGTGCAGGCCCTCCCATATCTCATCGATGACAGCCTCGATGATGTCACCTAACCCCGCATCAGAGCCTCACTGCTCCTCGGAACTGACGCATCACTCTGACTGTGCAACACGCCCTTAACATCGGACTTTGTATCACAAGCCCTCATCAACGTGATTTTTGATGATGATGATGCAACAGGACCTCAAACCACTACATCTCCACACCTCAGATCTGGCACATCACTTTGCCTGTGTGACGCATATTTGATGCGGATCCTTGCAACGCTCCACAAACCAGGATTTAAGATGATCTGGTCAGCAGGTCTCACTGGGTCCCTGTAATCAGCCAATGCTCCATTGTGGTTGGCCTGATCTTGTGACTATGTGCCAGTCAGCAGGCTAAGATATCCACAGTTGGTGCTTTTTGCCTTTTGGCACTATTTTTGCTAACATCTTTTAAAATGAATATTTCTGGTTCTACTGATTACGTTTCTGTTATTTTGGTCTTGTTTTATTTATTAGAAGTTACTCTAATTTTCTAACTACTGTGTTGTGGGTGCCTTTGATGGTGCATTTTTACTGTTACTGTTTGAAGTGTTGCATAGATGCTTTACATTTTGCCTCTTAGTTAAGCCTGACTGCTCTGTGCCAAGCTACCTGAGAGCTGATCACAGGTTAGTTTAGGGTTTGCCTGTGACTTCACCCTAAGAAGAATTGTGGTTGCTGCTTGAGAAGCCCCCCCTTAAACCCGTAACCCAATTTTACATTAGGAAATTAGAAAACCCAGCTGGAGGCTATGTTGTTCTACAGGGGATGGGGGGGCCTCAATATCTATGTCCCCCTCTCCCCAGGATTCAACACCAAGTATAACACAACATGCCACACAGCTAGCACAGTTTGTGCACACACTAAGCCTGACAGATTTCTGGAGACTAAGGCACCCGACTACTCAACAATACTCCTATTTCTCCGGAGTCATGGGACTGTCTTCTGAATAGATTACATACTTGTCACCACTGGCGAAGCCATTGCTGTACATTATGCTGAATACTGGTATGGGGTACCTCTGACCATTCCCCTCTCACAGTTATTTTCGGGTGGTAGGGAAGAGACAGAGGTGACCCGCAGCCCCCTACTTGGCGACTTGTATAGAAACTGCTGAATAAAGAGATGATGAGGGGACTGAGGGAGTTCTCCACACACTATTTTATGGAAAATATAGACACATTAGAGTCTCCAATCACCCTATGGAAGACTAAAAGACCGTTCTCCATATAAGACACAAAACTTAGGGGGTCATTCTGACCCCGGCGGGCGGCGGGAGCCGCCCGCCTGGAGGGAACCGCCAGAATACCGCTGCGCGGTCAAAAGACCGCCGCGGGTATTCTGGGTTTCCCACTGGGCTGGCGGGCGACCGCCAAAAGGCCGCCCGCCAGCCCAGTGGGAAACACCCCTCCATGAGGATGCCGGCTCCGAATGGAGCCGGCGGAGTGGAGGATGTGCGACGGGTGCAGTGGCACCCGTTGCGTATTTCAGTGTCTGCAAAGCAGACACTGAAATACAAAGTGGGGCCCCCAGGGGCCCCACGACACCCCTCACCGCCATCATGTTCCTGGCGGGCGGAACCGCCAGGAACAGGATGGCGGTGAGGGGGTCGGAATCCCCATGGCGGCGCAGCAAGCTGCGCCGCCATGGTGGATTCCCATGGGCAGCGGAAAGTCGGCGGTACACCGCCGACTTTCCGTTTCTGGCCGCGGCTGTACCGCCGCGGTCAGAATGCCCGGCGGAGCACCGCCTGCCTGTTGGCGGTGCTACCGCCGACCGCGGCCCCGGCGGTCCATGACCGCCGGGGTCAGAATGACCCCCTTAGTGCCATAGGATAAACGAAAAAGAGTTCACAGAATAGACATGGAGCGTGAGAGTACAGAAAGAGAATCCTGCTACTTATAGGCTCGCTCACAGATAAGATCTTGGAAGTAAGGAGGGATAAATACAATAATAGAGCTAACCATGCAGCAGAAAAACAATATCTAGCACAACAGTGAAAGTTGTACAAGGTACAGGATGAATCAGGCTGTCTGAGCAAGAGGGACAAGGACTCAAGATGGTTGAGTGAAATCCTTAAGGATATGGGCAGAGGCTTAATTGTAACTGAGCAATAGCTCAAGAATTTGCCCAATGCTACCAACAGCTTTGCGAGGTGTATCGACTTGTTTCAACCCTTGATATCATTGAATTCCTCCTCAGGTGTTGGCCAAAATGCTGACCAATCACCTGGTGAAGGTAATCTCCAAGTTGATGCAAGCAGATCAGACAGGTTTTATGCCACAGAGGGCTACTTGGCAAAAACTATAGAGACTACACAATTGGATAGATGCAGTGGGACACATACAGGAGCGACTCGCTATATTGTCCCTTGACATGGAGAAATCGTTCTACTCTGTTGACTGGACACTCACTGCATTTGGGTTTGGACCACAGTTTGGCAGTTGGGTCTCCCTGCTTAAGTAGTGCCCACAGGAGCAGTTAAAGTTAACGGGGTAGTGCTGGCCTAGTTTCCCATATGACGGGTTCTATGCAGGGGTCCCCCCTTTCAGCCTCGCTCTTCGCTTTCTGTATAGAACCACTAGCACACTGGGTGAGGCTTAAAGTGGATACTCAAGATTCCCTGAGGTTATGTGGCAGGGATTAAAAATATTGCTCTTCATGCGTGATATGTTATTGTAACTCTCGAATCATCAGATGGCCATCCTAGTGGCTTGTTCGGTGCTCCAATCCTTTGAAAACATTTCTGGATACTGATGGGGGAAATCAATACTGCACCCTGTGGGCCTCTGGGATATACCTACTGTGGTCTCAAAGTGGAGAGGCCAGTGTTTAGATACTTGGATACAGAGGTAACCCCTAACAAGATGTGGTTCCGAAAAAAAAAACTAGATCAGGTCATCCAAAACTATCAGGCAGATGCTAAATGATGGAGATGGCTACCACTGTCCTCCATGGGAAGAGCTGTGGTTTTTAAAACGATCATGCTGCTGAAGTTATTATATGTATTAATAAACATATAAAATAGACAAAGTAGGCCTGCCCCCCAAATAGCACTCCAATCCTTACATCACTCAAAGTAAAATGGTGGGATTGCACTGACAGACATTAGGGTGTACTAGTGGGCGACGCAGCTGCAGACCATTAATGAATGGTGGTTTGCCCCAAGACCGGACCAAGCAAGGAGACTGGAGAGACAGGGATTAGAGGAATTAATTTATATACATTAAGGGGGTTATTCTAACTTTGGAGGAGGTGTTAATCCGTCCCAAAAGTGACGGAAAAGTGACGGATTTACCACCAGCCGTATTACGAGTCCATTATATCCTATGGAACTCGTAATACGGCTGGTGGTATATCCGTCACTTTACCGTCACTTTTGGGACGGATTAACACTCCTCCAAAGTTAGAATAACCCCCTAAGTCTAAACACTGACCACTATGGATGGGGCATGTCCTTAGGAAAGCTGGGAAACTATCTGGATATTGTCAGTGGAATAATATAGGGATCTCCATAATAGAAGATGTAGTAGATCCAAGGGGAGTGAAGTCATTTGAGAGTCTACAACAAAAATTCCAACTGAAAAACACGCAAAAGCACAGGAACCTACGACTGCATTCATGCTCTGCGGGCTGAAGACATGGGCTGGAACTCGATCCCCGATAGAAGCCCCCCAGAAGCCATGATACTGGGAGAAAAAGTACCTAGCAAAGCGGTCTCCCATACATATCGTCATCATTAATACTAAACCAGACACCCTCACTCAACCCAGGTCGCCCTGAGAAAGGGACCTGGCACCCATGAAGACAGTGGAATAGAAAGCAGCCCATATGCACCCCCACAGAAGTTGCTATTAGGTCTAAATTATGCCTTACACAGTTGAAAATCCTTCATAGAATATGCTAACACAGGAGCCAGTTGCCCTGAAACGGGAGGGCTCAAAACTCCCAGTATCTGCAATGCAGGATAACAGAGGTACATTAAGGGCCCCTGTCAGACCTGGCATCCTTGGTGTGGTTTCCACTGTCTTTTTGCCCCTGCTTCCTATATTTTTGACTGTTTGTGCCACCCACATGAGTAGTCTTGTGAACGTGGCACAGATTGCCACTGAAGTGTCTGTGTGTGCAGTTTAAAACTGCCAATTCGACCTGGCAAGTGCACCCACTTGCCAGGCCCAAACCGTCCCTTTTACTACATGTAAGTCACCCCTAAGGTAGGCCCTAGGTAGCCCCATGGGCAGAGTGCAGTGTATTTAAAAGGTAGGACATGTACTGATGTGTTTTACACGTTCTGATAGTGAAATACTGCCAAATTTGTTTTTTACTATTGTAGGGATTATCTCTCTCATAGGTTAACATGGAGACTGCCTTTAAATATCTTTTAAGTGCAGTTTCCTATTGGGAACAGATAGAGATAGAGAGTTTGGGGTTGCTGAACTCACAATTTAAAAATACATCTTTTGGTAAAGTTGGGTTTTAGATTGTCAGTTTGAAAATGCCACTTTTAGAAAGTTGGCATTTTCTTGTTTAACCATTCTGGGCCTTTGCCTGCTCGTGTATTCCATGTTTGGGTCAGACTGACTGTTGGGCTGTTTGTGAATTCCCCCTAGACAGTGACAGAAAGGGAGCTGGGGAATGTCCTGCATATCCTGACGAGTCTCCTGGGCTAGAGTGGGAAAGGAGGAGCTGACACCTGCACCTGAAAGGGCTGTGCCTCTCCTCACACAATGCAGTCTCCAACCCCCTGGTGTGTGTCTCGGGCCAGGCCTGGGCAAGGCAGGATTTTTTCAACAACAGAGACTTTCCTTTGAAGTCTGCCTACCTCAAAGTCAGAAATGGGAAAAGTAGTGAATCCAAAACCCCAGACCTTTAGAACACTTGTGGATCAAGAGGAACCTCTGCCAAGGAGAAGAGCTGAAAAGCTGGAGGAGGAGTACTGCCCCTTTCCTGTGTGTGCTTTGCTGAGTTGTCCTGCAGTTGCTTCTTCTGCCTTGAAGAGGACAAAGCCTGGACTTTGCTGTGTATCCTGCTTGGTCCAAGGGCTTGGGCTGAGCTTGCCTCCTGTTAAGAAGTCTCAGGGACAGCAAAGACTTCACCTACCAGCCTCTGGGTTCACTTGCTGTGGAATCTAACTTGCCAGGTGGTGCCTACTCCAGTTTCTGTGCCCATGGGAGTAAAAGCTGGTGAAAAAGCTAGAAAAACCAAGTGTGCCGACTTCAGATGATGCCCGGACTGACGCCGCTCCCTGACCCCGTGACGCCACCTGCAACCAAAGCCGTGGTCCCCTCTAGAGTACGACGAACCCAACTAACATCTCAGGCCTGAAGCTGCAGCAGCCGCTGTATCACTGACGTTTGTGATACCCGACTCAGCCGCGGTGCCTGCAGCCCCTTGGCAGGACTGCGACCGTGTGAGGCCGCCCCACAGCGTCTGACCTGCCAGACTTCGACCCCGCCAGAAGTGTACAGTACGAATGTTTTGCACGGACGTCGCCTCATCTCCACTGCTCCACAGCAAGGACCCAATGCCTCGCACTAATACCTACGCTCTTCTGCTCTGCAGCAACAGAAACGACACTGCATCGAATTCACCAACGCCTAAATTCCCAGACTCCGCGCACCAGCTTCTTTCCTCACTTACACAAGGTACTGTACCTGGGGGTCCATGTGACTCCATGAATGGCGCCATTGGCGTCACATTATTGGAACAACTCAGTCACGACACGGTGATAACACCAAATTGAAGCATTTGTGTTTCTAAGCACTATATTCAAGTTTAATCTTTGAAAATTCATAACTTTGATTTTGAAGGTTGGATTTTTGTCATATTGGTCTTGTTTTATTCAGATAAATATTGGCTACGTTTCTGAACTGGTGTTGAGTACTTTTGTGGTGTTTTTACTGTGTGTGTTTGTACAAATACTTTACACATTGCCTTTGAGATAAGCCTGACTGCTTGTGCCAAGCTACCTAGGGGTGAGCAGGGGTTATCCTAGGTGTGCATCTCCATTACCCTGACTAGAGTGAGGGTCTCAGCTTGGACAGAGTGCAAACTAACTGTCAACCGGAGACCCCATTTCTAACACCGCCTCTTTGGGGCTATCCTCCTATTAATAGATACTGCAGTGGGCACCATTGTTAAGGAAATGGAACTTATCCTGGAAGTAACCATCAATATAACACCTCAATTTACCCTCGTGGGATTACCATGCAATGCTGGCCTCCCAAAAGCTCAAATATTGTTTTGCCACCTAGGATTCATGCTGATAAAAGAGACATTTCCTGACTCTGGGGCAGGTCACTGGTACCAACAAACCAGCAATCACATAAATATCTCCAAATAGGGGCTGTCCCAAACAAAATGATGAGTATGGGGTAAATGGAGGGAACACTATGGACTTGGGTCTGGAGATGGAGGGACTAGCTAGAGCCATGGCATTACGTTTGGGCTTGACCAAGAGAGGTCCTACTCATGCAGTTGAACGGGAAACCAAGATAGGAGGGCACAGGCATTGGACGGAGATGGGAGAGATGACTGGTTTAAATCACAGGGCACAAGACTCTTATAATACAAATCTTGTGTTTCAATTCAGTTGTGTTGTAACTGTCTCACATGTTAACTTAAAGTGGTTGTAGAATGTTGTCTGTTGGGAAATTGATGGACAAATCCAAAGTACAAATATATAAAAAATACACACACCCAATAATTATGTGTACTGCTGTATGTGATCCATATTTGACACTGGGGGAGCGACATCTAAATTATGCTTAATTTCAATGCAATCCCCAATTTAATAGTATTTATTTATTAAAATACAGGTGGGAGGTGGGTTTTCAATCTTGACATTAACACATTGATTATTACGTTCGATGGACTTTTTTATAGTATTGATATGAATGAACGAAAAGAGAAGAGAGAAGAAGAGAGTTTATCTTGAATCTAAGCCCTATACACCATTCCTAACATGTACCTAGAAAGCAAGAAATAGAAGAAAGTTATCTGCCTAGTTTTTCCAAATAGCAGCAAACACTGATAAGCTCTAAAAACATATACACTTAGAGCACAAGGGGTCAAAGAGGCCAACGGGATAAAGTATTTGAGTAAACATTGTAGATGCCAAGCTCTCTGGATAAATACAATCTGAGAGTCAGTCAGCAAATGCTGCCTAATAATACATTCCAAGAACAAAAGGGGTTGAACCACCTTTACCTAATGGGGGTTGAAAGAAACAAAGTGCTTGACACAGACTTTTGTACTGCCAAATAAATCAATTTCATGAACCTTCTATCCAGCGGAAAAAAAAGAGGCCAGTAAATATAAAGGTATTGCTCTAAAAAGATGTAGAAATCAGGGCACTATAATCATCTTCATTATATTGCATTGTCTTATGGGTTAGCCTATTCCATTACATGAAACTCAGTTAGTTCTAGGTAATCAGCGGCTCGTAATTTACTGCTATTATTGTATTCATTGTAGGGGGATACCTGAATGCCAAGATGGGTAGAGGGATTGAACTGATATTTCATCCGTCCCCCAATATCTAGATAAATTATATAGAATTTGAGCCTTTGATGTGTTTAGTTTATATCCAGACAATATGCTGGAAACATGGTCTTCTGCTTCCAAACCAGAAATGGCACAGTTAGTATCCAAAAAGTCAGGCGGTTGGATGCAATGCACAGTGCTTCAGCATCAGCCCTACCACAGCTGAAGGGCAGCCAAAGAGGTATGCAATCTTTCGGGTTGACCCACTAGAGCCCAGCCAGACAGTGGCCATCAAGTACACCATTGGGCCTTAGAGGACATGAGAGTAGTGCTCTAGCAGAGGAGCTCTCAAGTCTCTAAATGGGACAGAGACCTGGATCTATAAACTGCAGCATTGTGGGCAGCCAGCAAAGTTAATAAGTCTACCTATAACTGCAGCCAAAAGTCTAAAAAACAAGGCAAAAATCACCATAAATGTTCATTGGGGGCAGTATTATTAGTTTCTTTTCTTCCTAATCCATCAGTTTTTCAAACTGCACTATATCATTTGCATAGTATTCCTCGAGTCCTTCTTAAGTATGGTTGTGGAATAAACTACGTCTGTGGCCAAGTGCTACAAGGTTTGGGTTTCCTATCCATGGGTGCTTGAGCATAGTTCAGTGCACCGATGCTTAAGCATGAAAATCCAAATTATTGTAGCCCCTTACAATCCCACTTTATATACTTGTTGGTGTGGTGTCTGTGTTTTCTGGTTGCTCCAGAACTTCTTAGCAAAGCAGACATGATCAAACTGATTCTCTACTGAATCATTTGGTGACACCCACTTTGCCTTCTGTATTCTTTTGTGGGCAAATACAATACTGCAGTGCAGTCAGTGGGAGAGGATCAAAGAAACAGTGGCATCAATCTCCCAGCAGGTACTGGGTCTCTAGATCTCAACAGAGACTGCAAAATCCAAGTGAAAATGGAAAAGAAAGTTGCAGTCAACATCAGATGAACAAAAGAAGAAAAAGCTAAATCTCAAAGCGAATGAGCCGTTAAGGACAAAGTCCAGGAAGACAATCATGGATATCAAAGGCCAACAACAAATGGCTTTATTTAGAGTTTGGTGGATGGGTTATCGGTCACAATGGTAATGAATATCCCATCTGCAGAAATATAAATCCCCTGGGATTCATATTCCAGCAGACTGTATATCTGTCACCGTTGTGACGAAGTAACTCTTCAAGCTCCAAGATGGGGGGGATCATTTTAAAGAACAGCTGAACAAGCCAGTGTCGCAGTCTCCACCAAACATACAGCCAGCTGACAAGGTCTTGCCAATCAACTGCAGCAGACCAACCAAGGAGGAAATACGGCATCAACATTCCTGCAGAGGCACTGAAGGCAGACACTGCAATATCAGTAGCCATGCTATACCCCATTTTTGGAAGGATCTGGGGAAAGGAAAAGGTGCTGTCAGTCTGGAAGGACGGATATCTCATCAAGGTCCCCAATAAAGGTGACCTGAATAACTGTGAAAACTGCAGAGGGGTAACTCATCTATTAATTCCAGGCAAAGTGTTAAACAGAGTCATCCTGAACAGAATAAAGGAACAAGTCAACACTCAGTTGAGAGATCAGCAAGCTGGTTTCCGCAAGTCAGATCCTATATGCAGCAAATGGCAACTCTGCGCGTCATCACTGAGCAGTCGATGGGATGGAACTTCACCCTCTGTGTCAACTTCATCGACTATGAGAAGGTACTGACATCATGGACAGAGAGACCCTTTGGAAACTCTTCCTCCATTTGGCGTGCCAAATAAACACATAAGAATCACCAGGAACTCTTATGAAGGAATGATCTGCAAGATAATTGATGAAGGACAACTCATGGTCGCCTTCCAAGTGAGGTCCAGAGACCGCCGTGGTTGTTTGCTCTTACCTTTTCTCTTCCTGCTGGCCATAGACTGGGTCATAAAGACATCCACAGCACAGAGAAGAAATGGGATCCAGTGGCCACCTTGGACGCAGCTTGACGATCTGGATTTTGCAGACAACCTGGCCCTACTTTCCCATACCCATCTGCAGATGCAAGAGAAGAATGGCAAGGTGGCAGCCACAGCAGCACAACTGGGCCTCAACATTCACAAGAAAAAAACCAAGATCCTGAAGGCTAACACGGCCAGCAGGTTAACATGGCAAGCAGAACTGCAGTCACTGTTGCTGGCGATGCACTGGAAGAGGTTGAGATCTTCACCTACCTGGCAGTGTCATAGACAAGGAGGGTGGCACAGAGCCCGACATCATGGCAAGAATCAGCAAAGCAAGCACTGCCTTCATTTAGCTCAGTGATAGTCAAAGTACAGCCTGGGGGCCGCATGCAGCCCTCTTGACGTTTATGTGCAGCCTGCTTGTCAACAGAAGCACTGGGCTGCTATTCCCTATACTCAGCACTAACATAAAAAGATGTTAAACAAACAAGAAAGCATGTTTTTTAAAGGTTAATTGCAGTTAAAGTAAATAACTAAGGTGTCCCGCACCACTTAACTTTAGGAACTCCATTTATAAAGAAACCTTGCAGAATACCTGTAAAATTATAATAGTCTCTTCAAAATTCAAGAAGTGTCTTTCATTAGCAGGCAGAAATGTTTCCCCTTAGTAAATAAGAGTATATCAGTGAACTGAAAAGTATTTTTTTTTAAAGTGACAGTTTTCAAACATGACTGTAGAAACAGCCATGCTTCCCCCCTGCCCTGACCACATGCCAATAGTGAACTAAAAAGGCAAGTTATTTGTTATGTGCAGCTTTTGGGCAGCCGTTATACATGGACAACATTATAGTTTATTAAATCAAACACAAGAGAATGTGTTCTACAGTGCACATCCTTAAGTCATGTATTTCGATAATGAAGAACAAGAAAGGAAAGTGAAATATAACTATTGCCTAGGATCACACAATTTGATCAAGTGAGGAAGCCGGGATTGATTCCAGACACTAGGGTTGGCTAGGTTAGTTACATCCTCCACATGCCAGCATCAAACATCACCTGGAAAGCCCTGACCTGAAGCCCTCAAGGAAAAGAGGAAGACCAAGAAGCACCTGGTGCTGAGGCCTCAAGGATGGCGTCAAAGAGATGTGTTACACCTGGAGTAAGACTGAAAGAAAAGCCCAGGATAGAGCAGGCTGGAGAGTCCTGGTTGATGGCCTATAACCCAGGAGGGTAGTAGGCATAAGTAAGTAAGAAAGCACTGAGATTTGTTTCTGCAGTGGGAATAAAAATGTAGGCAACTGCTGTCCCACGTTCTCCAAGTGAAGGACCCTATTAGGCTTGCATCCAGCCCTGAGAAGTGAGGCCACAACATATAGCAAGAGACTTAGCATCACTGGGAAAGGTGTGGGGAGGCCGCTGCCTCTATCCCTTGTTATTCCCACCAAGGACCCACATAAACCCATCACTACCAACTGACACAGGCCACCCCAGTGCTGCCTTACTACAAAGACAATGATGCATGCACAAATGGAAATGATAAACAGGCAGTTTGGCATTGTACCTAGGCCTGCACCCCCATTTTTGAGGCTTCAGACTTAAAGAGACCAATGCTGAACAAGGTCTGCCAGTAATATCTCTCATATCTCCTCAAGCAGTGGGAAGGTGTTATTATATCTGTATCTCCTGCATCCCTTAGTACTGAGAAGGTTGCCTATTCCTCCCACTCTAAACCAGAACTCAGAGGGAGAGAAGCAGTGCCACCCTCCTCATACTTGTGCATGAAATGAGCACTATGAACTAGATGCCCTTCTCAAATCATATGGCCCTACTGACTACAAAACAGAAACACACAAAGGCTATTTGCCAAGGATCCTCAAGGACATTTTGGTATAGACTCCCATTGTATTTCTAAGCCGTAGGCACACAACATTGATTACAATGGGATAACCCTGTGTCCCTCAGAATCTGGGTATATAATAATATATAGCTAAGGTTCTGTGGGAAGGCAGAGAATAATGTTTCAGGCAGTTTGTATTTTATCTTCAAACTCTGGTATATGAATAACAATAAATGGAGGAAACCAGACTCTTGTGAGTTTGAAATCATTTATTGATATGTCAAAGTTTGAAGGTAAAATACAAACTGTTTGAAGCAATATTCTCTACCTTCCAACAGAACCATTGTAGCTGTATATTAGTAGGCACACAACATTCAAGAGAATCAATCTGTACCTTACTACTGTCTTAATGTGAACACTAAGGGTCTGATTACAAGTTCGTTTTGCTCAGTCTGAACATTAGTAGTTAGGTTTTTAAGCACCCAAATTTACCAGGTCTGGAATAACAGGACAAGATATTTCCAGACTTTTTTTAACAGAGGGAAACATATGGCTCGCATATGCTGCCCACTGCTAAAAACCCTATCCTTTGCTCCCCTTCCCTACTGCCCAACTTCGCATCCCACCGTACGCAGCAGCCCAAATACATTTACCACCTGCTCCGAGCTCATGTTATAAATGTATGTGATGAATCTGCATAGACTAGTGGACTCCAGGTGTTTTGTAAGGCTGAAAAAATTGTCCCCATGTGATAATTTTGCATTCCACTGGATTCTACTCATTATTACCATACCAGAATGATTTTACCACATGGAAATAATTAAAATTTACCATGCTGGAAAATTTCTCGAGTACTGTGCAACTTGTATTTAAGGTCATAAAAGAGATAGAAAGATATAGGTGGTCATTACAACCCTGGCGGACGGTGTTAAAGCGGCGGTAAGACCGCCAACAGGCCGGCGGTAAAAAAATGGCAATTTTGACCGTGGCGGAAACCGCCAACAAAGACAGCCACTTTAACACTCCGACCGCCACGGCGGTATTAACAAACAGCACGGCGGTCACCGCCAACAGGCAGGCGGAAGACAATGTACCGCCCACAGTATCACAACCTACCAATCCGCCACCTTTTCCGGGGCGGATTCACCGAGGATAAAAACACAGCGGAAACAGCCATTTCAAAGGGAAAACGCTCACCTCTACACACTCCACGAGGAAGGAGAGCACCATGGAGCCGGAACTCCATATTCTGCCAGTGCTAGTCTTCCTGCTCCTCTACGAGGATCATCAACGCCCGCGGCGAAGACCACGGTGAGTACTGCACCTATGACATAGGGGAGGGGGAGGCAAAAACACAGGGACACACACACTCCACACCCCAACCCCCACCCCGACCCTCACCCACTACAACACACACACCAATGCATATCTATACAATACAGTAACACCCCCAAACCCCCCGGAAGAATGCCAAGATAAAAGGAAATGAGTGGAACCATTGTAATATATCAAAATACAGTAAGCAAATATATACATATATATATACACAATAAACAAAATATACACCACGATTAGTAGTGCAGGTATTGCACCATTCATAGTCCGTGGACCACTGGGCCCAAAATGCATGGGCGAGGCCCACACAAGATACCCGATCTAAACGGAGAGAACACTGCAGGGGCACCACGCCAGATCCACGAGGGGGCTCCATGCCCATTGATGTATCCTGGGGAGTGCAAAGCCACAGTCTCTCAAGTCTCTACAGTGGGTGGGTTGCCCACTGTTCAATCCTGGGGAGTGCAAAGCCACAGTCTCTCAAGTCTCTACAGTGGGTGGGTTGCCCACTGTTCAATCCTGGGGAGTGCAAAGCCACAGTCTCTCAAGTGGATGCAGGTCTCCACTGGTTCTGGAGGGGGACTGGTGCCCACAGTGCTTCATCCTGTTAAGGACAGACGGAGTGGATGCTGTTCTCCACTGGTTCTGGAGGGGGACTGGTGCCCAGAGTGCTTCATCCTGTGCAGGACAGACAAAGTGGATGCTGTTCTCCACTGGTTCTGGAGGGGACTGGTGCCCAGACTGCTTCATCCTGTTAAGGACAGATGGAGTGGATGCTGTTCTCCACTGGTTCTGGAGGGGGACTGGTGCCCAGAGTGCAGCACACACCCTGTGACGGTCCCAGTTGCGTCACTGGCCCTGCCGCAAATGGGCTAGCGGTGCTTTCCATGGCGGTCTTTGCCCTGTTCAGCGGTCCTTGGCCTGTTCAGTGGTGCTTGAGTTGCCAGTGTCAGACCTGTTCAGCGGTGCTTTCCATGGCGGTCTTTGCCCTGTTCAGCAGTCCTTGGCCTGTTGGTCGGTGCTTGAGTTGCCAGTGTCAGACCTGTTCAGCGGTGCTTTCCATGGCGGTCTTTGCCCTGTTCAGCGGTCCTTGCCAAGGCAGTCCTTCGTTGCCCAGCAGGGCTGTGGCTGGCGGTCCTTCATGGGTCAGCTGGGCCGTGGCTTGCGGGGCCCTCCTGGCCAGCTGGGCTGTGGCTGGCAGTGGCCTCCTGGGCAGTGACTCTGGCGGTGGCCTCCTGAGCAGTGACTCTGGCGGTGGTCTCCTGGGCAATGACGATGGGGCTGGCGGTGGCCTCCTGGGTAGTGACGATGGGGCTGGCGGTGGCCTCCTGGGCAGTGACGATGGGGCTGGCGGTGGCCTCCTGGGCAGTGACGATGGGGCTGGCGGTGGCCTCCTGGGCAGCGACTCTGGCGGTGGCCTCCTGGGCAGTGACGATGAGGCTGGCGGTGGCCTCCTGGGCAGTGACTCTGGCGGTGGCCTCCTGGGCAGTGAAGATGAGGCTGGCGGTGGCCTCCTGGGCAGTGACGATGGGGCTGGCGGTGGCCTCCTGGGCAGTGACGATGGGGCTGGCGGTGGCCTCCTGGGCAGTGACTCTGGCGGTGGCCTCCTGGGCAGTGACTCTGGCGGTGGCCTCCTGGGCAGTGACGATGGGGCTGGGGTGGCCTCCTGGGCAGCAGGGATGATGGCAGTCTTCGCCGTGCTGCTCCTCCCAGACTTTGGAAATTTCTTCTGCCCCTTCCCCACCTTGGGAGGAGTCACAGCTGAGTCGACGGAGTAGAGGAAGAGGTGGTGGTTGTAGGAGGTGTAACATTTGTGGATTTGGGTGCAGGTGCATGGGCTGGAGGTGGATGGCTGTTGGGTGGGAGTGTGCCTGCATTTGTGTATCTTCGGAGGGGGCGTCACAGACACATTGGGAGAGGACACAGGGGACGTGGAAATGGTAGTGGGGGTGGTGAGTGCACGTGAGCGGGGTGTGGTGGTGGGTGTGCTGGTGCAGGACGTAGTGGCTGTAGTGGTAGTGCATGCAGGTGTGAGTGTAGACGAGACTGGGATGGAGGAGAGAGACGAGGAGGAGGGGGACACAGTGCAGGCAGTGGATGTTAGTGTGTCTGTATGTGTGTGATGCTTGCGTGAGTGCCTGTGGGATGTGTGGTGCTTATGTTTACCTGAGCTTCCCTTGTGTGGTGAGGTGTGTGCAGGCTGGTCTGATGGTGTGCTTGGGATAGGCAGAGGTACAGGGGATTGGGTCTGGGTGGAGGAAGTTGGAGGGGGGAGGCTAGACACAGGGACAATGGCTGCCATCAGTGCTGAGGCCAGAGTTTGAGGGGTTCGATGAAGGGCAGCCTGACCAGAATGAATGCCCTACAGGAATGCATTTGTGTGTTGCAACTCCCTTTCTACACCCTGGATGGTATTTGAAAATGGTAGACTGCTCAACAGTGAGGGGCCAGAGGAGGTCAATGGCCTCCTCACTGAGGGCAGCAGAGGTGACAGGGGCAGGGGCTGAGGTGCCTGGGGCGAAGGTGATGCCCACCCTCCTGGGTGAGTGGGCTGAGGGGCTGCTGGGAGGGCGGTGCTGGTAGGGGGGTGGCGGCTGTACCTGTAGAAGTGGGGGGCACAGATGTTGCCGCCACCACAAGGGAGCTCCCATCGGAGGATGAGTCTGTGTCGCTGGTTGCAGATCCTGTGACCGCCGTGGTGCTCCCCTCGCCCTCCGTCCCACTGGTGTATTCTGAGTCTGTATTGTGGCCCTCCATGGCCATGTGGGATGCAGCTCCCTCGTGCTCCGGTGCCACTGTACCTCCGCCTGATGATGCTAATGCACACAAGAACAACGAGACCACAAAAAGGGGGGGACGACAGAAGAAAGACAGGATGAGTGCATGGCTTACCGCTACCGTACAATACAGACACAGCAGCCCCCTGCACTACGTCGCGCTGTTGGGCTCTACAGATGCAATTCCTGGGAAATGGCCTACAAGGCTATGGATGACATCTGCACACATAGATGACACAGGGGCATGAATACCTGTACTTGGCACTCTACAGAGGTGGGGTGGGGTGACACATGGCCTGCCTTATGGAGGGGCCTAGCCTACAGAACTGGCCCTGGCCTAGGGAAACCCACAGCCCTCATCCCCCACCCAGACACCTTCACTGCGCGCAAAGTCCGCTGAATGATAGTGTACTCACCCCCTTGTGTCTGCTGTGATGCCCTCAAGCGCCCATCCAACTCAGGGTAGGCCACCGCCAGGATCCGGAACATCAGGGGGGTCATGGTTCGACAGGCACCCCTCCCACGTTGGGAGGCCATCCCCAGCTGAGCCTCCGCCGTCTTCTTGCTCCAGCGGCGAATGTCCTCCCATCTTTTACGGCAGTGGGTGCTCCATCTGTGGTGGACCCCCAGGGTCTGGACGTCCTTGGCGATGGCACGCCAAATATCCTTCTTCTGGTGGGCGCTGACCTACATGACATGTACAGGGGAAGAAGAGAAGTCATTACCAACTGCACCGTAAAAGTGAGTGGCCCACATCCCTACCCTTGCCATGTGACACATGCATTCACAGTCCTTCATGCACGCAGAACTGTGCCCCCTTCCTTCTCACAACCAGCTCTCTCCACACAGGCATAACCCATACAGCATGCTCCCTGTGTACTTACCTGTTGGTCTGGAGGACCATAGAGTAGCGTGTACTGGGGGAGGACCCCGTCGACGAACTTCTCCAACTCCTCTGCAGTGAAGGCAGGGGCCCTTTCCCCAGACGCACGAGCCATTGTCTCTTCCAGACCGAGGTCAGAGCAGCACTTGCAGTGTAGGTCCTCTCCTGTCCAAGATCAGGTATCGAGCGATTCAACAGCTAGAAAATGGCGGTCATGTCCGCGGCGGCCACGTCCGCGGCGGTGCGTACCATCACCGCCGGCGTACATCATTATTGGCTCCTGGAACCCATAGGGTCCAATGTTAACCAATGCAGCATTGCGCCGCGGTCTTCGACCGCCTACCGCAACGGTGTACAACACCAGCGAAGTTACCTCAAATCCCATTGTCCCAGTTTAGAGGTCAGGCAGCCGCCATTTCAGGGGCCCACATGGCCTAATTACCAACTGCGTCACACATACCTAGGCCTTGTCTCACAACACAAATACAGGCCACATTTTGTGTATGAATGGTGTTCTGTGTAGACTGTGGGTACATACCTCTGAGTTATTTGACTCTGTGGTTGCTGTTGTCCTTCATAGGCACCGTCCGCTGGGACATGTGAGGAGATGGCGGCATCCTCCGGTGTACCGACTGCTGGTGGACCTGTCAACAATGGAGGAAAGAAGTTTGATCATCACCTACAGGTTTGACCGTGCCACAATCCAGGTACTGTGTACCCAGTTGGAGCCTGACCTGATGTCAGCAATCTGCCATCCCACAGGAATCCTCCCTCAAGTGCAGGTGCTATCAGTGCTCCATTTCCTTGCAAGTGGGTCATTTCAAACAACAGTGGCCATGGCATCAGAGATGTCCCAGCCTATGTTTTCCAATGTGTTGTCCAGAGTGTTGGCTGCCCTTCTGAAACACATGCGGAGCTATATCGTTTTCCCTCAGGTGGAGGACTTGCCTACGGTGAAAGGTGACTTCTATGCCCTTGGACATATCCCCAACATCATAGGTGCCATTGATGGGACCCATCAAGCTTTGGTCCCCCCCCCACAGGAGTGAACAGGTGTACAGGAACCGGAAGAGTTATCATTCCATGAATGTACAGATGGTATGTTGGGCAGACCAGTACATCTCCCAGGTAAATGCTATGTTCCCTGGCTCTGTGCATGACGCCTACATCCTGCAGAATAGCAGCATCCCTTATGTGATGGGTCAACTCCAGAGGCACCGGGTGTGGCTATGAGGGGACTCTGGTTACCCCAACCTATCATGGCTACTGACCCCAGTGAGGAATCCCAGGACCAGGGCAGAGGAACGCTACAATGAGGCCAATGGGCGGACTAGGAGGGTGATCGAATGCACCTTCAGCCTCCTGAAGGCCAGGTTCAGGTGCCTCCATATGACAGGTGGTTCCCTATTCTACTCACCAAAGAAGGTGTGCCAGATCATCGTGGCCTGATGTATGCTTCACAACTTGGCTTTGCGACGACAGGTGCCTTTTCTGCAGGAGGATGGTCCAGATGGCGGTGTTGTGGCAGCTTTGGAGCCTGTGGACAGTGATGAGGAGGAAGCAGAAGAAGAAGACATTGATGGTGTTCTGTGTAGACTGTGGGTACATACCTCTGAGTTATTTGACTCTGTGGTTGCTGTTGTCCTTCATAGGCACCGTCCGCTGGGACATGTGAGGAGATGGCGGCATCCTCCGGTGTACCGACCGCTGGTGGACCTGTCAACAATGGAGGAAAGAAGTTTGATCATCACCTACAGGTTTGACCGTGCCACAATCCAGGTACTGTGTACCCAGTTGGAGCCTGACCTGATGTCAGCAATCTTCCATCCCACAGGAATCCTCCCTCAAGTGCAGGTGCTATCAGTGCTCCATTTCCTTGCAAGTGGGTCATTTCAAACAACAGTGGCCATGGCATCAGAGATGTCCCAGCCTATGTTTTCCAATGTGTTGTCCAGAGTGTTGGCTGCCCTTCTGAAACACATGCGGAGCTATATCGTTTTCCCTCAGGTGGAGGACTTGCCTACGGTGAAAGGTGACTTCTATGCCCTTGGACATATCCCCAACATCATAGGTGCTATTGATGGGACCCATCAAGCTTTGGTCCCCCCCCCCACAGGAGTGAACAGGTGTACAGGAACCGGAAGAGTTATCATTCCATGAATGTACAGATGGTATGTTGGGCAGACCAGTACATCTCCCAGGTAAATGCTATGTTCCCTGGCTCTGTGCATGACGCCTACATCCTGCAGAATAGCAGCATCCCTTATGTGATGGGTCAACTCCAGAGGCACCGGGTGTGGCTATTAGGGGACTCTGGTTACCCCAACCTGTCATGGCTACTGACCCCAGTGAGGAATCCCAGGACCAGGGCAGAGGAACGCTACAATGAGGCCAATGGGCGGACTAGGAGGGTGATCGAATGCACCTTCAGCCTCCTGAAGGCCAGGTTCAGGTGCCTCCATATGACAGGTGGTTCCCTATTCTACTCACCAAAGAAGGTGTGCCAGATCATCGTGGCCTGATGTATGCTTCACAACTTGGCTTTGCGACGACAGGTGCCTTTTCTGCAGGAGGATGGTCCAGATGGCGGTGTTGTGGCAGCTGTGGAGCCTGTGGACAGTGATGAGGAGGAAGCAGAAGAAGAAGACATTGACAACAGGGACTCAGTCATCCAGCAATATTTCCAGTGACACACAGGTGAGAAAACATTCCTGCCTACAACAAGTACTTTAACACTTCTACCTCTATCCTGTCTGTCGATTTCAACCAGTATATGGTCACTGAGTTGTCATTTTCCCTTACGGTTTCACAGATGTGGTTTCCAACGTGTGTCATCTGCTTAGATTCCTCATGGACTTAAGATGTGTGACATAGGTATGTTGACAATACATTTGAAAAAGCATTTTGTCACTGTCATTGCTAATACACAATTTCTAAATCACAGACTGACTCCAGATTATTTTGTGCTTCAAGGGTGTTTATTGAAGTGCTCAATATTGGGGGGGGGGGGTTGTAAAATGGTGAGGGGGGATGGTGGAGGAATGTCCATGGCAGAGTCCAGTCTATTAGTCTCACTGGCGCATTGCCCATATGGGCATAAGAAGTGGAGCTGGGGCTGTTCCAATATAGACAGGGTTACAAAGTGGGACAGTGGTTTGACAATCAGGGTGGTCTCATTTCTTGGCGGGGGTCTTTGCATCGTGCTCTGTCTTGTTCCTGGATCTCAGGGACTGCTTGCGGGGTGGTTCTCCGTCTGCGGGGGGTGTGCTGGTGTGGTGGTCCTGTGGCGGTGCCTCCTGTCAACTAGCGCCGGCGGAGGTGGTGGGCAGTTCATCGTCCATGCTAGTGTCAGGGGCCCCTTGTAGTGCCACAGTGTCCCTCCTGGTGTTAAGTATTTCCTTCAGCACCCCTACGATGGTGCCCAGGGCGGAGCTGATGGTTCTGAGTTCCTCCCTGAAGCCCAAATACTGTTCCTCCTGCATGCGCTGGGTCTCCTGAAACTTGGCCAGGACCGTTGCCATCGTCTCCCGGGAGTGGTGGTATGCTCCCATGATGGAGGACAGGGCCTCGTGGAGAGTGGGTTCCCCTGGCCTGTCCGCCCCCTGTCGCACGGCAGCACTCCCAGTTCCCCTGTGTTCCTGTGCCTCTGTCCCCTGGACCGTGTGCCCACTGCCACTGCCCCCAGGTACCTGTTGTTGTTGGGGTGGTGGGTTATCCTGGGTTCCCTGTAGTGGTGGACACACAGCTGATTGATGTGTCGTGGGGACTGAGGTATGGGCCCGCTGGGTGGGTGCTGTGCTGGTGTTACCAGAGGGTGGAAGGTCTGTGGTGGGCTGTGCCTGTGTGAGGGGAACCGACTGTCCCGAGGCCCACGATGGTGCGGGCTGGTCATCTGGATCCAGTTGGACAGAGCTGCTGTCATCACTGTGGGCCTCTTCTGTGGGTGGGGTGGAGATGTCTGGACCCTCCTGTTTGGTGACGTTGGGTAGTGGTCCTGCAGGGGTGTAAAAGCATGATTATTGCATCTGTGTGTGTCATGGTGTGCAATGGGTGGGTGACCGTGTACCCCAGTGCTAGCATTCCTGTGTTGGGGCTTGTGTGATGATGGTTGAGGGGGGTGTTATGGGTATGTGCAGTGGGCATGCTTTAGTGATGGGTGTCCATGCTTTGTTGTGTCATGCAGGGCTTGGTGTTGGGATGTGTGGTTTGTGTTATTAGTACATTTGTGAGGAGTTGGAGTGATAGGGGAGGGGGCGAGGGTGGGGGTCTGTGATAGCATGCAGGTAGGGTGGGGGATATAATAGTTAAAGGTTTGACTTACCAGAGTCCATTCCTCCACCGACTCCTGCGAGGCCCTCAGGATGCAGAATCGCCAACACCTGCTCCTCCCATGTTGTTAGTTGTGGGGGAGGAGGTGGGGGTCCGCCGCCAGTCCGCTGTACCTCCAGGTGGTGTCTTGAGACCACGGAACGCACCTTCCCCCGTAGGTCGTTCCACCTCTTCCTGATGTCGTCCCGAATTCTTGGGTGCTGTCCCACTGCGTTGACCCTGTCGACTATTCTGCTCCATAGCTCCATCTTCCTAGCAATGGAGGTGTGCTGCACCTGTGATCCGAATAGCTGTGGCTCTACCCGGACGATTTCCTCCACCATGACCCTGAGCTCCTCCTCCGAGAACCTGGGGTGACTTTGCCGTGCCATGGGGTGGTGTGGGTGATGTGTGGGGTGGTGTGTGTGGTGATAAGTGTGGTGATAAGTAGTGGTGTGTGGTGTTTTGTGAGTGGAAGTTGTGTGGGTGATGGTGTTGATTGCCTGTGGCTGCTACTTTGTGGATGGTGGTGTCTCTCTCTGGCCTTCTTTTGGAATTTTTGGTAGTAGGGGTTTGTGGGTGATGTGGGTGTGTGTTTTATATTGTATTGGGTATGTGGGTGTGGTGTGTGTATGTGTATCAGGTGTGTGTATTTCGAATTGTCCAATGTGGCGGTGTTTTGTATGTGTGTGTGTATTTTGAGCGCGGAGGTGTGTACCGCCAATGGAATACCACGGTTGAAAGACCGCCGCGTGGATTAGTGGGTCGTGATAGCGTGGGCTTATTTCTGTTGCCGTGACGGTGGAGGTTTTGTTTTCACCAGTTTATCACTGACCTTTGGTGTGGCGGACTTGTGTGGGTGTCTGAATTTTGTCGGATTTCGAGATGTGGGTCATAATAGCTGTGGCGGAATTCCGCGGCCGCGGCGGTGTGTTGGCGGTCTTCTGCACGGCGGTAAGCGGCTTTTACCGCCAATGTGTAATGACCCCCATAGACTTCATTTTCACACAGTAGCCACCAGGAGAGGCTGCCTGTAGCTCCTTGACCAGAAGGGTCTGGCCTCGTCTGACATGGGGAGATTTGAAAAAAGGGTGACAGCACTAAAGCCCCACTCCCATTAGGATGTCCTGCTGCAAACAACATGTACACCAGCACCTTAAGAGAGGTCTCAATGCTGCTGCAACCTGCTCGCCACTTTAGAGTTCAGCCACATTCAGCTGCACACCTCCTCTAACTGATCTTAGGCTCCCTAATGTGGAAGAACATGTTGTGTGATACCAAACCAGATTGATTACGAACCCAAAGGTTGAATGATCCCTGACCCAATGTTATCCAACCCTCAAGACAGACACTATCTTAAGGATCTTAAGAAATGCCCCTTTTGGCTTATTACAAAGAATTAGGTGCGACGTCCAAGCACTTAAATAAAGGGAGAGACCCACCAATCCATTCTGGTAAATCAGAAGACATTTCAAATACAAGAGTAGAAGTGGTCCGATAATCCACACTGACACACCTGAAGACCACTCCTGCAAAAGAGGTGAAGAACCTTGCCACAGCCTCTGATCAAGTTTTACCACTCTAGAAAGTATTGCCATTGCAAAGGACAACCTGCATTGAGTGCATTCATCAGCCTACAACGGGTAGGCACTAAAGGAGCAAAAACGACTTGGTGAAGTCTAGTAGGACAACCAGGGATAAGCCACACACAAGGGCACCCCAGGGATAAGCCACACACAAGGGCACCAGAATCTCTACTCTAGCTCTCCAAAGAAACTGCCAACACAGCTTTACCAGTTCTCTTGCATGCTACCACATTTTTTCTGAGTGAGTGCCACTAGGACTTCACCAAAGATCAGTAAGTATCCTTGATACTCCACAACATCAGCCAGAACATTGAAGTTCAATCTGCTCACCCCTTCGGTCTCCTCGACCAGTCTTTAGCAAGCCTCGACCATAACGCACTAGCTCCGAAATATTACAACAGTGTCTTAGCAGCATCATCAGCAGTCTTGAAGCGGTCCATACACGGTGCACACACGCACACTAAGCCCACACACAGTTAAATAGCATCCAAATTTCTATCTCTCTATTTATTCCAGTGAATCTTGTAGAACCAGGTGACTGCTCACAATGGCTTCATGCATATTGGAAACCAGCTCAGAGGTGGTGGACTTCAAGGAAGGTTGTTTTTAAAGTGGGAAGCCGAAGAGGACAATTATGAAGAGGCTGAAAAGGAGCACACAAAAGGTAAGTGAGTATCAAGTTCAAATCCTACTGAGGCATTATGAACGGGGTAGGTCAAAACGTGGGTAGGTCACTTGAGAAACCTCCCATCAATGGTAGATTTAAAGAAGGGGGGTTGATCCGGTAATCTGAGGAAAGCAGAGCTGACAGACAAATAACCCTTAAGGTTGCCCAAAGCAGAGCCCTGTTGGGCAAGAGAAAGTACAAACAAAAGAACCTAAGACACAGGAGAAAGGGGATCAATAGACTTGCTGTTACTGTAGGAAAGTGTCCTCTTTTTGGCATGGTTACCCCCACTTTTTGCCTTTTCGTGGCATGATTCCATGCACTCTGGGAGCTCCTTAGATGAGCCCCCAGTATTGCTCCTACCAGTCTTCCAAGGTTTGAGAGAAACCCACGCTGCTGCAGTCCCTCAAACAGGTTTCTGCCCTCCTGCTGCTTGACCAGCTCAAGTAGGGGAAGGCAGCACAAAGGATTTCCTGTGGAAGAGGGGATGCAAAACCCTCTCCCTTGGTAATAGGTGTTACTGCGCTGGGAAGGGGTGTAATGCTACTGACTCCATCTTGACCACTGACTCCATTTTGTGCTTAGCTTCAGTTGCCGTCACAGTAGCAGTGCAGGGTTTTTCCACACCAAGCTTGTTTTCCACACAGAACATGTTTGTGCTTTTCTCACCAGCACAGGGTTACACCATTCTGGAACAAAACATGGGGGATGTGGAAGGTAGACATGATAAGAGAGTCTTAGGATGGGAATTTTTTCATCAAGGAAAAGTACAGCTCTGTCTCTGTAAGGCACATTGGGGCACTGCCCCTTCCTCTGCATGTTTTCGACATAGACCAAGTACAGCCAGCACTTGAATTTCATAACCGAAGGGAGGGTGTTTACTAGAATATTCCTCTTGAGTTACTTAAAGGTATATAAGGTGGGAAAACTTGGCACTGGGGGAGGAGCTCGCCTGAAAGTGGACACACTGTTCAGGATCCATTTTGGGCACATTCTCCTGCCTCAGCCCTTCAGGGTTCCTCGTGTTGATGCTGGGAAGGATGATGGACTCAACCCCTATGGAGATGCATTTCAATTCTTAATTATTTAGATTGACTATATACATATATATCACTGCTGATGTATTGCTCATTTTTTGCCTATTATTATTTAACTGCTGTGAGTATTCTAGCGCAAAACTGCACAAAGGAAAGGGGAGTGACGACTCTCCTGTCTATCACTACCCCAGGGGTGGTGCCCAAGGCTCTTCCAGGTGACCACTTGTTTCTGCCATCTTGAAAACAAGGTGTGCAGGGGCTTCTGCACATCTTGAAAACAAAGATGTGCAGAGGCCCCAGGGAGATTTTGATTGGTCAGGACCGGTAGCTGATAGGTGGTCACCGAGCAGAGTGACAAGCCCCCTGTTAGGGGTATTTAGGGACTCCTTTCTGGGTGGGTCCCCAGTTTCAGCGTGCAAGACTTCATCAGGACTCCTCTGCACTGACCGCTTCTGCTCCTGGCCACTTGAACCACTGCTCGACTTCTCAAGAACCAAACAAGCTTGCAACCCTTAAGTCGACCTTGCAACACTGTTTCTCTGTCTCCTTCCAGCAACTGCAACATTTCCATGGCTGTGCATTCTTTCGGGTCGGCAAGACTTTAGCTGCACCAAAGAAGCAAGAAGGAATCTCCCTTGGAGAGAAAGAGTCACTCCCCTGCATCCGCAGGCACCAAAGGAAACAACAGATTCCTTGGATCTGCAAAGATTCTCCAACACTGGTGGTGGTTCTGAGGAGTCCCCTGGGACCGCTTTCTTTCTGTCCAACCTGGGAGACGGTGAGCCCTTGCCTCTTCCTCCAGGACAGAATCCTAGTGGACCACAACTGTTGCAGAAACCAAGGCTTGTTGACTCCTACTGCAAGGGATCTTCAGGCTTGAAGTAGCCCCAGCCTCCAGCACTTCATCCCAACAAGGACAATCTACTCTCTGCCGCTCCAGCGACGGGTGACTCCTCTCCAGGTGTACTGTCTGGGTCTCACTGCAACTTACTGTGCCTGCTGCCAGTGGGTTGCTTGTGGGGGCTCTGACTACTTCTACTGGCTCTCTTGTCTTCTGAGGGTCAGCCTGGACTCCCCTCCAAGGGCAGAGTCCCTAGAACCTTGCTGGTCCTCCACAGCTCTGCAAAACAGCCAAATGCTCCTCTTGCATTTGCTTATGCTGGTTTGTGGCCATCCTGACCACTGACCCATTTACAATCCGGCGACCGTTGAGGAACAGCTCATAGGAGACTTCAGGGACTCCTCTGCAGCTCTTGGACCCCGCAGCTGGACTTCACCCATTACTGTTGACCCGGATCTTCAGCTACAGAAGGATGGGCGTTGGCTCCTGCTCCACCTGGAGACTACTTTATGGACTAGACTCTGTCCCCCTCTTTTGCTGGTCCTCTTCACCCAGAATCCGGCCTTGGGTTCTACTGGTCCTGTTCAGCTTTTGCATTTTCCAATTGTGACGTCCCCATGTTAGCCTATGGGAAAACCGGGTAACTTACCTCTCTACAGCTGTCCGCTGTGGATCTCTTATGTACTTTCCTTTTGGGGTTCTACTCTCTCCCAGCGCGTCTCTAACTACTCCATACACTCTAGTGGGGGACACCCATTCGCATTACATTTATTTTAGTATATGGTTTACGCCTCCTCCCCCATAGGGCCCTTTCTATTTTATGTTTTTCCTAATTACTTACCTGTGTATATCCTGTGTGTTCAAACCTCCAGAGGGAGGTATACCAATGGTAGCCTAGTCTAGTCTGCCTAAAATAAAGTACCTTTATTTTGCAACACTGTGTGGTTTCTTTCATGTGTGATAAGTTATTGTGTGAGTACAGTGGTATTGCAAGTGCTTCATATGTCCCCTAGATAAACCTTGGCTACTCGCCACAGCTACCATAGAGAATCCTGGCTGTCTAGACACTGTAACACTCATTAACAGGGGTTTGCTTGGAACCAGTAGAAGATGTATCATCATAGGTGTCCACCACACACTGTGCCAGCTTCCTACAGTACTGTGAGTGTAGAAGAATGGAACAAAGCATGTGAAGAAGATAGCATTTCATCTAAAGTATTAGATTATGTCAACAAAAGGTGGCCGTCACTCAAAAAATGACAAGGAGATTTACATTATTTTAGACGGATGGCAGCTCAACTAACTATTGAGTCTGGTATTTTGTTGAGAGCTGGTAAATTGGTTCCACCAAAATGTTTAAGATCTAAAATAATTAGGTTAGCACATTCTAGGCATTTGGGTACCACTGATACAAAAAAATCGTTAAGGTATCATTTTTAGTGGCCTTATATGGGTAAAAATGTTGATGAATATGTTGATAAATGTGAATAGTGCTTGGTATCCAACCAACATTGGAAGGTAAGGGAAACACATTTAGAACCTGACTCTTTCCTGAGGGTCCTTTGAGTAAAATAACCCTTGACTTTTTGGGACCAATTTTGAGTTTACCAGACAATTTAAGATACATGATAGTACTTAGTGATTATCATTCTATTATGAATTTGTGAGAGAAGTAAGTACACAAGTTGCTATTGATTTCTTGAACAAAAATATTTGTCCAGGGGGCGTGATCTGGCCGCCGAAGAGTATGGCCGCCTGACTGAGGAGCTACGTACGCCGGGCTGGGTCGGGGCCTTTAGAGGCACTCTGGACCCCGGAGGAAGCAGTGAGTTAGAGAGCTGCAGGAACCCGCACGCACAACGGCCATAACTGCCGCTGCCAGGAATTGGCTGAGTGCGGCCTAGTGAGGTGCACTGAGACACGACCTCGATTGAAGAGAAGGATGGAGGGCGTCGGCGATGATGGTAGGGGCCGGAAGCGCCTCTCCTCAGCCACGTGTGCCAGTTTGTGACCCGCAACCCGCCTCCCCAGCAGAGTCCAGGAGGGACAGGTGAGGGGTGCATGCCTCCCCGTGCAGCAGCTCTTCTACCTGCTCAGCACGCAGCGGTATATCGCAGCTCGAATGGAGAGCCCCACAGGTGCCCTGCAGTGCGATGGGCAGGCACCATTAACAGCTACCAATAGGGTGAAGCATGCTGCCCCCCCCCGAGGAGAACCGGCCCTGGCACTCCAGTTCTAGGGGCCCATCTGGAGGCTTGAAAGGAACACCTCTGAGACCTATGCAGGAGGGGGCAGCAATACTCCGCCCGGAGCTCCCCAGGCGGGGACAGGTGTCAAATTCAGGAGACTCAACAGGGTGATCTCCATCCTGGTGACGTGGCTGATTCCTCCAGTGGAGAATTCTGTGAGGTAGGGCCACCTACCTGTTTACAACGACGCAGCGACTGAGGTCCCAACTGGCCAATCCCACATGGACTCTTCATTACAGCTAGCGTTTCGCTACCCTCTACTCTCTTACCCCCACACATTTGCTTGACAATCAGAGGTGGACCTAGATTTAGTGTGGTCTGATGACAGCAGTCCCAGAGACTGGGTTCATAACCACTCCGATTGCCTAAACGTAGAGGAGAGTACGCAACCCTGTGTTTAGAACCACTCATACAGTTGTGGGGCCCGCTCATTACGTGTGCAATCCTCCTCCAGGCCCAACCTGCTTGAGTGCTCCCCTACAACAGCCACAGAACCGGTAGCCTTGCTGGCTATCCTACCGACATTCTTGCAGGCAGGTCGCTTCCTCCTCACCACTGCTCCAGCTACCTAACCATTTGGGGTATTTTTTCCTTTCTCGCCCACTAACCGGATTTCGCCGCTGCGCCCCGCGGCCCCGGCCTACCTCCCTCCGTTGCTCAATTCTTCCCGCTCTTTGACCTGCTGCCCTGCCCCACCGAACTCCCATTGGAGGATCCCCCCCTCCTCCCAGCTGCCACTCCCTCCCCTGTCCCCTCTTATGCCGGCCGCAGCGCGGGGATAGAAGCGACCTCTGACCCTGCATTCTTGCAGGCAGGTCGCTTCCTCCTCACCACTGCTCCAGCTACCTAACCATTTGGGGTATTTTTTCCTTTCTCACCCACTAACCGGATTTCGCCGCTGCATCCCCACGGACCGCCCCCCTCCCTCTGTTGCTCAATTCTTCACGCTCTTTGACCTGCTGCCCCGCCCCACCAAACTCCCATTGTAGGATCCCTCCCTCCTCTCAGCTGCCACTCCCTCCCCCCCCCTCTTATGCCGGCCGCAGCACGGACGTGCGCCGCTGGCGCGCTAAAGGCAAGCCCGTCTGCGCCCGTCCGCGCCAAGACCGCGCTCAGTGCCAGACCCCCTGGCCAACACGCCCGAGCCACCAATCACCATTACACTGCCGACGAACTCCACACCCTCAATCCAGGACGCTCCTCTATCTTCTTTCAGTCCACACCGACGCGCACCAAAGGACCCTCCTCCTGCAAAGCCTGCAATTTCACCAGCAACCTAACCTCCAAACTCCAACTCAAAGCCACAGACAGTCGCCTAAGATGCATCCTGCTTAACACCCGCTCCATCCACAAACATGCAATTGAACTCTGGGACCTACTGACCACATACCCGCCCGACGTCGCATTCCTCACCGAAAATTGGATGAATTCGGCATCAGAACCAGCCATAGCCATACCAGAAAATTACAAGATCACCAAAAGAGACCGCAGCAACAGACCAGGAGGAGGAATCGCCATAGTCCACAAAAACACCATAAGAGTCTCCACCAACTCCCACGACACCAACAAATCAGCTGAGCACCTCCATTTCAAAATCCACATCAACACCAACAACACCCTCAGAGGAACACTGGTATACAGACCCCCAGGCCCCAGACCGCAGTTCTGCGACGACATCGCCGACACCATCAGCTCCCAAGCCCTCACCTCAACGGACTACATCCTCCTCGTCGACCTAAACTTCCACCTAGAAAATAACAACAATATCAACTCCACCAACCTAACCGACAACCTCGCCTGAAGCAACTCGTCACCTCACCCACCCACTCCGCAGGCCACACACTCGATCCCATCTTCTCAGCAAGCAACCACGTCTCCTTCAACAACACCATTGAACTCAGCTGGACAGACCACCGCTGCAGCCACTTCTCCTACCAGAAACCAGCCACTCACCACCAATGTTCCCTCTAATTTTTTTCCACTGTGTGCGGCAGTGTGTGGTCTCTGTGCGCTGCAGCCAAGGATAAGTGCGCCAAGAAAATGACCATTCATGCGCGCGCAGCGCATAACTAGCCAAGATCTTTGGCATTAGCCTCTCCATACCACTAAAGCAAAAAAGGGATATCATTGCTCCGTGCAATAGGGCATCAAGGTAGTTTTGTGACCTGGTTGCACACCCCAAGGACATGACCTGTTAAGTGCCACCTACACCCCAGTTAGGGAAAACAGAGGAACATTGCCCGCGGCCTTTAAACGCTGTTTTCATTTACTTCAATCCATATTCAAATATGAGCATTTTCTGCAATAGGACAGCACGACTATCGCTCTAAAAGGCTTATTTGATCTGAGAAAGTGATAATGCATATAAACAACTATGAAGTATGACAATGATGGAAAAGTTGATAACAGCACATTTCCTACTGTTCTGAAGCATTTTCTAGCTCATTAACCATTAATTTTCAACATAAATATCACTTGCTCGCTTGTATGCTAAAGTACGCCAAATGATGTTTAAAACACTCCCCGCGGCCTTTAAATGCTGTTTTCATTCACTTCAATCCAGATTCAAATATGAGCATTTTCTGCAATAGGAGAGCACGACTATCGCTCTAAAAGGCTTATTTGATCTGAGAAAGTGATAATGCATATAAACAACTATGAAGTATGACAATGATGGAAAAGTTGATAACAGCACATTTCCTACTGTTCTGAAGCATTTCCTAACTCATTAACCATTAATCTTCAACATAAATATCACTTGCTCGCTTGTATGCTAAAGTACGCCAAATGATGTTTAAAACACTCCCCGCGGCCTTTAAACGCTGCTTTCATTCACTTCAATCCAGATTCAAATATGAGCATTTTCTGCAATAGGAGAGCACGACTATCGCTCTAAAAGGCTTATTTCATCTGAGAAAGTGATAATGCATATAAACAACTATGAAGTATGACAATGATGGAAAAGTTGATAACAGCACATTTCCTACTGTTCTGAAGCATTTCCTAGTTCATTAACCATTAATTTTCAACATAAATATCACTTGCTCGCTTGTATGCTAAAGTACGCCAAATGATGTTTAAAACACTCCCCGCGGCCTTTAAACGCTGTTTTCATTCACTGCAATCCAGATTCAAATATGAGCATTATCTGCCTTAGGGGAGCACGTATATCGCTCTAAAAGGCTTATTTATTAACGTGCACGCTTGCCGAAGGGGCCTGCGCGATGGGGGAAGGAAAGGTGCGCGCGCACGCCTTACAGGGAACATTGCTCACCACCACCGCACACAACCCCCCACCGACGCAACTGGAGCAAAATATCAACAGATCAACTGATTTCCACTCTCGCTCGGGCCCTACCCCCTGGGACTCCGGACCCCAACACATCAGCCACCAAACTGCATCGCTGGATAGAAGACTGCACCAACACCCTCTCACCGCTCAAAAAACAAACAAACACCCCCCACAGAATCAAGGCCAGCTGGTTCACCCCAGACCTACAAGAATCCAAACGGCTATGCTGCAGAATGGAAAAAACCTAGCACATTGAACCTACCAACTCCAACCACATTGCTTTCAAGGATGCCATACGCAAACATCACCAACTGTTCCGCACCACCAAAAGGACCCACTTCAAAAACCGCATTGACACCAAAGCTCACAACAGTAAAGAGCTCTTCGGCATCATCAAAGAGCTCTCCACTCCCAGGACCTGCTCCAACGAACCCCCACCATCACAGGAGCTCTGCAACTCACTCGCAACCCACTTCCGTCGAAAGATAGAAGAAATCCACAACAGCTTCAACCCCCAGACCCACCAGCTGACTACAAACACCCACAAACCCAACGCCCCAAGCAACACCCACCTCCTCCACACCTGGACCCCCGTCAACATAGAAGACACCGCCAACATCATGGCCTCCATCCACTCCGGATCACCATCGGACCCCTGCCCACACCATATCTTCAATAAAGCAAACATCATCATCGCTTCCCCCCCTCTGCAACACCATCAACAGCTCCTTCGAGTCAGCCACCTTCCCAGAAAGATGGAAGCGCGGAGAAGTCAACACCCAACTGAAGAAGCCAAAGGCAGACCCAGACGACCCCAAGAACTACCGGGCGATCTCCCTCCTCCCCTTCCCAGCCAAGGTCATCGAAAAAATCGTAAACAGCCAATTAACCTGGTTCCTGGAAGACAGCAAGGCACTCGACACCTCCCAATCCGGATTCCGCAAAAACCACAGCACTGAGACCGCACTCATTGCTGCAACAGACGACATCAGGACCATGCTCGACGAAGGAGAAACAGCAGCACTCATCCTCCTGGACCTCTCCGCAGCCTTTGACACAGTATGTCATCACAATCTCCGCACACGTCATTTCTCGCAGGCGGAACCCAGAGAGTCCACCTTCCACCGTTCCTGTCAGAAGCCTCCAGAATCATCTGTGGCTTCCCCGAAGGATCATCGCTCAGCCCCACGCTCTTCAACGTATACATGGCCCCACTCGCCAACATCACACGAACCCACCACATCAACATAGTTTCCTACACAGACGACACTCAGCTCTTCCTATCCCTCATGAAAGACCCTACAACTGCAAAGAACAACCTTCACAACGGACTTCACGCCATCGCCAGCTAGATGGAATCAAGCCGCCTCAAGTTAAACACAGACAAGACAGAAATCCTCATCTTTGGCACCAACCCCTCAGCATGGAACGACTCCTGGTGGCCCACCTCCCTAGGATCCGCACCCTAACCCACCACCCACGCACGCAACCAGGGATTCATCTTGGACTCCACACTCAGCATGACTCAGCAGGTCAACGCCATCTCTTCTTCCTGCTACAACACTCTCTGCATGCTCCGCAAAATCTTCAAGTGGATTCCCGTCGAAACCAGGAAAACTGTCACCTACGCCCTGGTCAGCAGCCGATTGGACTACGGAAATGCCCTATATGCAGGAACAACAACCAAACTCCAAACAAAGCTGCAAAGAATCCAGAACGCATCCGCCCCCCTCATTCTTGACGTTCCACGCCATAACTACATCTCCCCCACCTCAGAAACCTACACTGGCTTCCAGTATCAAAGAGGATCACCTTCAAACTCCTCATCCACGCACACAAAGCCCTCCACAACACAGGTCCAGCCTACCTCAACGACAGACTCACCTTCCACACCCCCACCCGCAATCTTCGCTCCACCAGCCTCTCCCTCGCCTCCGTCCCCCGCA
Source organism: Pleurodeles waltl (assembly GCF_031143425.1). NCBI lineage: Eukaryota > Metazoa > Chordata > Amphibia > Caudata > Salamandridae > Pleurodeles > Pleurodeles waltl. The sequence continues at coordinate 272,389,824 of NC_090442.1, forward strand.
TCCGCTGCACCACCGCCGGAGGAAGATCCTTCTCTCACCTAGCTGCCAAGACCTGGAACTCCCTTCCGCTCCACCTTCGCCAGACCCAGGACCTGTTGACATTCAGGAAACGCCTCAAGACATGGCTTTACGACCAGTAGCTACCCCCCCAGCGCCTTGAGACCCTAACGGGTGAGTAGTGTGCTTTATAAATCCTTTGATAGATTGATTGATTGATTGACATTGTGAAGCAGGAACGGGGTCCACCAGTCACATTTGTACCAGGACATTAAATTCATCTTTAGGGCTTTCATCACTCTGGGGCAATGCCAAACGGGAAGTCTTTCGGCAAACACTCCCGTCAGCTGTTGTTCTCGGAGGCCATTGCACATCCAAAAATGATGGCAACGCAGACGGCCCCTCCATGTTCCACGTCTTTGCCAGCTGACCTCCCTGCGTTAGAGGTGACAGACCGCATATTGCAAGAGATCGCCGCTGTGGGATGCCGTCTGGAGGCGATGGATTCAAAAATAACAGACTTGACTGTGGCCTTCTCCTCCATACAGGCTGACATCGCTGGCTTCCGGGAGACGGTACATGACTTGGATCAATGTCTCACAACAGTGGAGGGACAAGTAGCGTCACTGCCCGATCAAGAGGCAGAGCTACGGTCTCTACGGGCAAAGGTCATCGACTTGGAGGACAGGAGTCGCAGAGACAACGTATGTTTTTTCTGCATCCCAGAACACAAAGAGGGCTCTGATATCAAAACATTTCTCAAAACTCTCCTGCCCAAACTTACTTGTTTGGAGTTCTCGCCACCACTGGAGTTCCAAAGAGTCCACAGGATTGGCCCTTTACCCAAAGCGACCTCCGACAAGCCCTGTCCTATTATCACATGTTTTTTGTGCCATGTGCAGGCGTGCCAGATCATCTCAGCAGCCAAATTGCAAGGCTCGTTCTATCTAGAGGGCCACAAAATTAGGGTGGCGGTGGATTTCTCCAGAACCACAAATGAAAAGCGGAAGGCATTTTTGGCCCTTCGCCCATAACTCAGGAACCTGGATGTTAAATATGGTCTCTTTGAACCAGCTCGCATGTGGATTACATATAACGGCAAATCCTGAGATTTCACTGAACCTGCAGATCTCTGCTCCTTCTTGAACAGCCTTGCCCCACACCCCATGGATATTGCCTCCGCGCATCCAGATTTTGACTCCCACCCCTCTGGGGAGCTCTTCACTGCCCCACCCCCATTGTCTCAACCTCAGCGCCTGACCTTGCAAAAGAGAGGCAGAATCAACGACCGCTCGCTTAAATCACATGATAGTTGTGACCATGTTCTTCAAGCAGTGATTGATCACACTCAGGACCAGGGCAGAGAGAAGTCCTGTTCCCCTTTGAAGCCAGTTATCGAAGAGCACCCCTGATGCTGGACCACAAGGTGCTCTGAGGACTTCTCGCTCTGTACCCAGCACCAGGTTCTTCCCCATTGGACAGCTAAGTGTCAAATCAAACTATTATTATCATTGTCTTCCTCCTCGGTGGGAAGGGTTTTAGGAGGGGTCTAGGACGGAGTTAAGTTTTCATGTCAGTGATATGTCTGAGGTGATTTTCTCCTGCTTTTAAACTAGCTTCATTGCCAACACTTTGCCACCCTGGGGGTGGAATTATGGTTGGAAACACGGAGGCAGTAGCGGATACAAATGTTCTGTTAAAATGACATTGCACGTTTCCTGATACAGTTGATTCAGAGTCATGTATTTAATGTTATTATTTCTCATCTGATATCGCCTACACTAAACGTACTATGCGACCGACCTCTGGTTGTAGGATATGCTACTGCCAGACGCCGTCCGCTCCTTCTCTTCTGCACTGCCCCACTGGAGTTTCCTATTCTATCTACCTGTAGTATTGTGACAGCGGGCGTCTCCTTTTCATGAGACGAGCTCCTGATGCCCCCCCTCAGCATTCTCTATGGCCCTGCTAAGGGAAAGGTTAGTCAACCCCCTCTAAACCATTTATTCCCACTTGCCAACTCGGAGAGATGTCCAGTGCGCATACGTTGGGGGATTTTGGTTCTCATCCTGCGCTATCCTAGGGCCATCACTCTCACTTTTTTTCTAGATATTCCCTAGGCCATGTTACACAGCTACTTTCCTGCTTGTCGCCCCTCACTATGGCGGTCATGCCTTTGCAGATCCCCGAAGCGGACTCCGTTAGCGATGCGGGCCCTAGTTTGAGGTAGCATAGACTTCACCCTCTTTATTTGTTCAGCAGGGTACAACCTCCCGCTTACCTGTCTAGGTGACCAGCCAGATTACACTCTTCTCTGCTACACTTCTTTGTAACACCCCCGTCATATTTCCTATTTCATGTTTCATATTTCATAGTTCACCTTTCATATTTCACATTTAATATTTCCTAACACATATTTCGTTATATCCTGCTTTCCCATACGCCATTCCCCATGCTCTTTGTGCCCCGCACCTTACAGCGCAACATTACCTTTCAACAAGGCTCTTTAGCAGTCTTATTAGACAGCATGCTACCTATCAGGCACCCCTCCTCCCCCACTCCTCGGCGCCCGCCCGGCATGCGGGCCTTACAGGTTCCAACCCGTAGTTTAGCAGGATTTCAGGTGGCGAGATACTTCTCGGCCACTGACGTTCTCACTCTTTCTTCCTTTATCTATATTCATTTGTCTTCTTGTCTCTCTTTTCGTTCTTCACACTTCTCTTTTTTCTTCTGAGTTTACCCGATTGTTCACTCTTTCCCTTCTGTCTTGGTGCATTTTATTTCTCTTTGCCTTTCTTTTTCCCTGCTTCCCTTACATTTTTTTCCCTTATCCCTGCTTTGCTCTTTCGTTTGCTCAATTCTTTTATCCCCTGTGACCGAGGGTTTCACCCACACCTCCCCCCTTTCTCTATTTGTTTTTCCTAGATCACGCGTGCTTGGAGCCTTGCAACCCTTAGCACCTCCTTTCATTCCCTGTATTAACAAATGCAGCACCCGTCGCTCCCCTTCTAATAGGTTCTTACTACACCCAATAATGGGGTCGACGACCCCGCTCACGGTTCTACCTTGGAACGTACATGGTATGACACACTATATCAAGCGTCACGAGGTCCTATCTTATCTTCGTAAAAATAAAAAAAAGACATTGCCCTGCTACAGGAAACACACCTATCCCCATCAGAGTCAGGAAAACTGCGTAGAGATTGGGTGGGCAAGGTGCTTTTCAGTGGAACACCATCTGTACATAGTGGGTCGCAGGGCCGAAATGCAGAGTGGCGATACTCATTTGTCGATCCCTACAGTTCCGGCTTCTTAAGACATGGTGTGACCCGGAGGGAAGTTACGTTCTCGCCAAACTCACCTCAGGCTCTTCTACAATCTGTATCGGCTCCATTTATGCTCCCACAGGCTGCAAACGTTATTTTTTCCTCTCTCTCAACCGACTATTGACACAGATTGGCGCCTCCCAATATATACTAGGTGGGGATTGGAACCTAGTGCAGGACATCATCCTGGATCGCTCATGTGGACTCGACGTGGGCAACAACGCAGACCAAGCTCTTTTATGGGACGTCCTATCGGCCTATGGTCTGTTGGACCACTGGCGCCTCTCCCACCCTTCTGACCAAGAATACACTTTTGTTTCCTCGGCTCACAGGACTCAATCTGAACTAGACTATTTTTTGATCAACCATCGGTTATTACAGTCGATTCTAATGTCTGAAATTCTTCCGGCTGCATTGTTGGATCATTCCCCGGTTTTATTTGCCCTGGTGCTGGGGATAGCCTCACCCGGTCGTAAGCCTTGGTGTCTTCCAAATCTCAGATACCATACCCTGAAGGGAAAGGAACAACTTAAAACTCATGTTGCCACATATCTTCAGAATAATTAGGGCTTGGTCTCCTCGCCCCAGCTACTATGGGCGGCAGCGAAGGCAACGATTAGAGGACAACTTATGAGAGATGCAGCCGTCTCCAATGCTCAAAGGAGGGATCAACAGAGCAAACTGGAAGACCGCATTGCCCAGGCCACCCGGGAGTACACACTAACACCCACTCCACTCATCCTTCATCACCTGGAACAAGACAAAATGGAGCTCAACTCCCTTTATACCTCGCAGGCGGAATATGCCTTACAGGGGATCAATGGCCGCCACCATGAGCATGGGGAGAAGGCGGGTCATCTATTAGCCGCTCAACTCCGTCAAAGGGAGGCAGCATTGGCCATACCTGCCTTACGCAGTCATGACGGCACGTTTATTACGCACCCTCAGGCAATCACGGATGAGTTTGACCGCTTTTACTAGGCACTATACACCCCCGAAACAACTGAGGACACTGACTGCTCGGATGCCTTTCTTGAGAGGGCGAATATACCATGCCTTTCGGAGGAAGGTAGAGCGCTCTTGGAGGGTGATATCAGCAAGGAGGAGATACAACAGGCGATAGCCAACCTCCCATACCATAAGGCACCAGGGGAGGATGGGTTCACGTCCGAATTCTATAAATGGATGGAAGCTGACACCATTGATGCCTTATATGAGGCTTTTCGGGGGGCTGACCAGACTGGTTCCTTACATCCTCTCTCCAACAAAGCCTCCATTACTGTTTTACCCAAGCCAGGTAAGGACCCTCTTCTATGTGGAAGCTACCGTCCCATATCACGCCTCAGTGGCGATGTTAAGATCCTGGCAGGGATCTTGGCATCTCGCCTCAAGAAGGTCCTCCCCTCCCTGATCCACCATACTGGGTGGGTTTCGTACCGGGCAGCTCATCAAGAAATCACCTCTGCACACTACTTCATGCCATCTGGACAGCGAGGGACTCACAAGAAGAAGCCCTCGCTCTATCACAGGAAGCAGAGAAGGCATTTGATCGAATAGAGTGGTGGTACCTCTTTAAATTACTAAAACGTTTTGGCCTAGGGGCTGGTTTTATCAACAGGGTGCGTTTGCTATATGATTCCCCGATGGCCCAGGTAAACTGTGGAGGGTTTCTATCAGATATCTTCTCGGTTAACAGAGGGACGCGTCAGGGCTGCCCCCTATCCCCGTGGTTGTTCCTATTGACCGTGGAACCCCTAGCAGTGGCTATTCGCAGCTCTAATCTTATATCCGGAATCTTGGTCCCAGGCAGCAGTTCCGCCATTTACTTATATGCGGATGATTTCTTACTTACTCTTACCGATCTGTCCAGCTCCCTCCCAGCCCTCAGAGAGATCCTATCAGAATTTGAACACCTTTCGGGCTATCGAATTAACTGGAATAAGAGTGAGGAGCTACCATTATCTCCCGTAGCAGTAAGCACTTCAGTCCAGGGATTCCCAGTCAAGTGAAAACAATCACGTCTTCGTTACCTGGGCATTGACATTAATAGAGGTTTGGATAAAATGGTGATGGACAATCTGGACCCATTGCTTTGCAGTATGAAACAGGATTTTGAGAAATTGACCCATTTGGGCCTTTCTATGTGGAGCAGAGTGTAGGCAGTGCGAATGGTAACCTTACCTATACGTCTTGGGCATGCTGCCCTTGCAAATACCCTTATTTCTCCTCCGAGAGATAGATCATTGCATTTGAGCTTTCGTCTCGTGGTCCGTGCGTCCACGGTTACCTAGATCTGCTTTGCTAGCCAGGCGTGAATTTGGGGGGATGAGTCTTCCCTCAGTTGAACACTATGCCTCTGCGTTGCATCTCTCGCAAATGGTCTCTTTACTCCTGGACGTAAGGGACCCGCCGCTCTGGGTGGAAGTAGAACGGATGCTTTCACGTTCCGCATCAGGCCTCCAGATACTCTATAATGTAGCCCCAGGATACCAGATGAGCACCATCTCTATGAATAGAGCCATGCGAAATGCATGGCGGCAGGCACACAGATCATTGAAAGTGGACCCCCACATACATGACAGGGCCCCCATATGGGGCAATAAAAGTTTTACGATTGGGGGAAAGACTATTTTCTGGAGGGAGTGGTTCTCGAAAGGACTTGCACGGGTGGATCAGCTCATAACGGGGGACAGATGTAAGTTGTTCTCGGAACTGAGGGATGGATTTGACGTTCCTGCACATTATTTGTGGTGCTACATACAGCTTAGACATTGCCTGGTGAGACGTTTGGGGGACTCCCCCCCCGGGCGACTTATGCAATCTCTGATACTCCAATTTCTGGACACTTGGTGCCAATTGAAGGGGGCTGTATCTGGACTAGAGTCATTGTTAAACCGACATCTCTTCTCACTCCCACTCCTTAATTCCCTCAAGAATAAGTGGCAGGCAAGTTTACAGGAGGAATACAAACTAGAGGATTGGGCAGACTTAATCGAGGCCAGAGACCGAGGTGCCCAAGAGGCCCGCTTAAAATTCAGTCTTTTTAAAACGTTGCATGATTGGTACTGGACTACCCAGAAACTGCGCACTGCAGGATTACTGTCTCACGCTTCCTGTTCAAGATGCCCGCACACTCGTTGTGACTTGCCCCATATTATACATGATTGCCCGACCATTCAACCTTTTTGGCGGTCGGTTGGGGACACCCTTAGAGAAACATTACCCTTTCCGTCTTCCCTCACCCCTTCCCTTCTGTTGTTGCACGATACTGGAGGACTCTCCAGACTGCAATGTCGTGTACTGCACACCGCACTGGCCACAGCAAAGGTTTGTATCCTCAGGCATTGGCATGCATCAGCCGCCCCTCCCATGAGGAATGGATCACTGCAATGTACCAGGCAGCCTCCCACGAATGACTCATATATGACTTACAGGATAGAGTAGACGTGTTTTTGTAAACGTAGTCGCCCTTTCTCTCTGGGTCAGTGAGTTGAGTATTTCCTATGAGAGGTTGCAATACGACTGACCGGGTGGGGTTCCATTTCCTTAACACGCTTGCTATTACTCGCTAGGGTATTCTTACCCCTTTCTTTTCTGTATCGGCCCTGTTAATGCAAGCACACACCCCTATTTGTTCTCTGCCTGGTCCTAACATGAATGCACCGATCACTTATCCCTATTTCTCTTTCTCCCCTCCCCCTCTTCACTTCTCCATCCCCTATGATATCTTCGCCATTTTCATTATTTATTCCTCTTCGTGTCCTCGTCGGTCCTCCTCTCCTTTGTTCTATGTTCTGTTCCTTTCCCCCCATTTATGTGGCTCACCCCTCCCTCGGTCACTACCACTACCATTATCATTATTATTCTCAATTCCTTTCTCATTTCAATTCTCACTCAGGTCCTTGCTCCTTTTTTTCTTATTTTCACTCTCTCTCTCATCCTATCTCTCCCCATTTCTCTTCTTGGCACGTTTTTCTTTTTCACGCCTTTGTTGTTTCCTCTTTTATTACGCACTCATAGTTACGTTCTTCTATCTATGCTTTTCTGGTTTTGGGTATTTCCTATTCTTCAGATAACCACCCCCTCACCTGTGATCTTTTCGTCTTAGTTTACTTTAGTACCCAGGGACGTTTACTCTCCTTGCCTGCATTACTATCACTGGGGTGTTGCTCCCCCTTTTTCCTTTAGGCTCCTTCTCAGGTCTCCACTTTCCCAATCTAGGGGAAGGATATTGTTCCTCTTTGCAATCCACTTGGGAAGCTGCTCTCTGCCCTTAGCTTGTATCTTTTACCTAGAGATCTTACGGAGTTATATTTTCTCCATTATTTGTCATCCTTCAATAACATCCTGGTGTTCTCCATTCCTTTTAGACATCTAGTGATGGGGCGCCTGGAGATTGCAGGTCTGTTAGACCCGTTAGGAACACCTATGTCCATGCTCTTTAGCGGAGCCAGAGGCGGGGCAGAGGGAGAATGTTATAAAGTTCTTACAACAGCATTGTAGCGCTGTACTAGAGTTGCATCATTATGTAATTGAGTTCTTACTTTATTGTTTTACTGTATTAGGATAAATATTGTGCTATTGTATTATGGTTATTTTCCCTACAATATTTTGATTGTACTTGCATGCCTTGGACATTGATACTTGCCTAGTCTGTCTGCTATTTTTCTTAGTGTGATTATACTAGACTTTCAGATGAGGTACACAAGTCTTGAAGGCTTGTTATTTGCTTTTTGTATTTTGCGTTGGTTTATGAAAATAAAAAAAGTACAACACAAAAAAAAAATTGTCCAAGAGGGTTACCCTCTGGAGTTGGTAACTGATAATGGTATTCAATTTGTTTCTGAAAAAACAAGGTCTTTTCTCAGGAACAAAGGGATTAAACATTAAATTGTGACATTGTACTTTCCAAGTTCTAATGGAACAGTTGAGAGGGTTCATAGATTACTTAAGGAAGGAATTCAAACAGCATTGACTAGTAGTCTGAAAGTAGAAGAACTTGTGAGGAGCAAAATATGAGCATATCATAATACTCCCCATAGTGTTACAGGGGTAACCTCTTTTTCCTTGTTGAGCGGTGTAAGTGCCCGTACTGGTTTAATACCTGAGTGGTCAAACAAAAAGTAATCTTCTAGTAAAACAAAAGAAGAGGTGGCTTTGATGAAATTCAAATCTAAAATAGAACATTCACAGCAAAAAAGGAAGAAATATTATGATCAAATTCATTCTGTGAAGGACAAAGAATTTGCTATTGGGATCTGGGTAATGTTGAAGAATATGAGATCTAAAAAAACCTAGGTTGGATTTCACTATAATGGTTCATTTGAAATTTTTAAGGGTGCTCGTACATCTGTGTAATTGGAGGATGGGCGAAGGTGGTCTAAAAGGAATTTGATTCACCTACAAGAATTTTAAAGACATTTCATTATGAAAAAATTACAGCACATGAAAATGGATTATTTCACTCTCTAGTTTCTCAGCAAGGGGTTGCTGTAATGGTATCACAACAAGAAACAACTGATGAAAATGTATTATCTTCTCTGGAGGCTGAAGGTGCTGAGTCTAATGGAGGGAGTGTGAATTCTAATAATGGTGACATTTTCACCAACAGATGTGATAATGTCTCCAGAAAACCTGAATATTTACAGGAGTTTGAAACGTAAACCACTGGACTGCAGTAACATTTAGCAAGATGTTGTCATTGTATATTGTAGGAAATTGGCTCTGTATATACTATCTCAAAGTGAGAGATAGTGTGCACAGAGTCCAAGGGTTCCCCTTAGAGGTTGATAGTGGCAAAAGTAGATAATTCTAATGCTCTATTTTGTGGTAGTGTGGTCGAGCAGTAGGCTTATCAGAGGGTAGTGTTAAGCATTTGTTGTACACACAGAGGCAATAAATGAGGAACACACACTCAAAGACTTGACCCCAGGCCAATAGTTTTTATCTAGAAAAATATATTTTCTTAATTTATTTTAGAACCACAAGATTCATGATTTGGAGTAAATACATAAAATGCAAGGTACTCCACATAGATAAGTAATGAACTTTGAATTAAAGTAGTAACATACACAGTTTTAGTTAAAATGGCAAAAAGCTATTTTAAAAGTGGACACTGCAAAAATCAACAGGTCCTGGGAGAGGTAAGTGTTGGTTAGTTTTTCAGGTAAGTAAGGTGCTTACAAGTTCAAGTTCCTGGGCATAGGCAGCCCACCGTTGGGTGTTCAAGGCAACCCCAAAGTCACCGCACCAGCAACACAGGGCCAGTCAGGTGCTGAGGTCAAAGCAGGTCCCAAAACACATAGGTGCCTATGGAGAACAGGGGTGCTCCGGTATCACTCTGCCAACAGATAAGCACCTTCGTCTTCGGAGGGCAGAACAGGGGGGTTTTGTAGAGCACTGGGGGGACAAAAGTAGGCACACAAAACACACCCTCAGCCGCACAGAGGCAGCCGGGTGAAGTGTGCAAAGCAGACATCGGGTTGGTAATAGGAATCAATTGAGGGACCCGGGGATCACTCTAGCGGTGCAGGCAGGGCATAGGGGGGCTTCTCGGGCCAGCCACCGACTGGGCTAGGCAGAGGGTCGCCTGATGGTCACTCCTGCACTGGAGTTAGGCTCCTTCTGGTTCAGGGGGCTGCGGGTGCAGTGCTTGGTCCAGGCGTCGGGTTCCTTGTTACAGGCAGTCGCGTCAGTGGGAGCCTCTGGATTCTCTCGACATGTGTCGCTGTGAGGGTCCAGGGGGGTCGTCTCGGGTTAGTCACGAGGTCGCAGTCGGCTGGGAGTCATCCCTGTAGTGTTGGTTCACTGGAGCTGGAGCCGGGGGCGTTGGGTGCAGAGTGTGAAGTCTCACGCTTCCGGCGGGAAGAGTGAAGTCTTTGAAAGTTGCAAGAAAGTTGCAAAGTTGTTGCTGTTTTTTAACAGTTCCGCTGTTCACTGGAGTTTCTTGGTCCTTCGGGTTCAAGGCAGTCCTTTGAGGTTTCAGAGGTTGCTGGGCCCTGTCGGATGCGTCGCTGTGCAGGTTCTTTGAGTCTGGAGACAGGCCGGTAGGGCTGGGGCCAATTCAGTTGGTGTCTCCGTCGTCTCTGCGGAGGCTTTCAGGTCAGCAGTCCTTCTTCTTGTTGTAGGTTGCAGGAATCTGATTTCCTGGGTCCTGGGGTGCCCCTAAATACCAGCTTATGGGGTTTGTTTAGGTCAGGAGGGCAGAAGCCAATGGCTACTGTCCTGGAGGGTGTCTACACCTTCTTTGTGCCTTCTCCCTGAGGGGAGGAGGGCACATCCCTAATCCTATTGGGGGAATCCTCCAAACTCAAAATGGAGGATTTCTAAAGGCAGGGGTCACCTCAGCTAAGGACACCTTAGGGGCTGTCCTGACTGGTGGGTGACTCCTCCTTGTTTTTCTCATTATCTCCTCCAGCCTTGCCGCCAAAAGTGGGGACAGTGGCCGGAGGGGCGGGCCTCTCCATTAGCTGGGATGCCCTGGGGTGCTGTAACAGGAGGCACATGCCTTTGAGGCTCACCGCCAGGTGTTACAGTTTCTGCAGGGGGAGGTGAGAAGCAACTCTCCCCATGTGGCCAGCAACTCGTCTGGTTGTGGAAGGCTGGCAGAAACTGGTCAGCCTAGCACTAGGAGTCAGACTGGTATTCAGGGGGCATCTCTAAGATGCCCTCTGGGTGCATTTTACAATAAATTCCACACTGGCATCAGTGTGCATTTATTGTGCTGAGAAGTTTGATACCAAACGTCACAGTTTTCAGTGTAGCCATTATGGTGCTGTGGAGTTCGTGCATGACAGACTCCCAGACCATATACTCTTATGGCTACCCTGCACTTAAAAAGTCTAAGGTTTTGCTTAGACACTGTAGGGGGATAGTGCTCATGCACATATGGCCTCACCTGTGGTATAGTGCACCCTGCCTTAGAGCTGTAAGGCCTGCTAGAGAGGTGACTTACCTATGCCACAGGCAGTGTGAGGTGGGCATGGCACTCTGAGGGGAGTGCCATGTCGACTTAGTCATTTTATCCCCACCAGCACACACAAGCTGTGAGGCAGTGTGCATGTGCTGAGTGAGGGGTCCCCAGGGTGCCATAAGACATGCTGCGGCCCTTAGAGACCTTCCCTGGCATCAGGGCCCTTGGTACCAGGGGTACCAATTACAAGGGACTTATCTGGGTGCCAGGGTTGTGCCAATTGTGGGAACAAAGGTACAGTTTAGGGGGAAAAACACTGGTGCTGGGGCCTGGTTAGCAAGGTCCCAGCACACTTTTAATCATAACTGGCATCAACAAAAGGCAAAAAGTCAGGGGGTAACCATGCCAAGGAGGCATTTCCTTACACATATTCTTTAGTTATCATTGCAATGCATTGCTATTGACTGTATATGGCATGGTAATGTATTTATTATTTTAGTTATGGTTGTCATTTAGATATTGTTTTCATAAGTCTTCATTGTTTATTTTCAGGAAGAGGGAGATGTTATATCCTTGAATATGGTATGTTGTGAATATTCTGTTGTCTATATATTGTAAGAGCACTGTATTGAGTTGTTGGAATGTTTGGTGTGGCATTCTAGTTCTGGAGGCATACATGCATTCTGATTCCAGATTGCATGCACAGCAGTTGAGAGTTGAAGCCAGACTGCACGGATGTCAGCTGGTGGGCTTGCTTCTTTACCCATTATTCTACTAAATAAATACTTATTCATAACCTACCTGGTGTCTGGACAACGATCCATTGAAAACAACACGGAGCCCTCCTAAATTTTGTTACTAGCTAAACTGGGAAAACCTTCTGGACCATGTCTTAGATTTCTTCAGTGGCACTACTTTTGGGATTGAATCATGGTCCAGTTCCAAGTTTAATGAACTTGAAACCTCTGATTGATTTGGCGTATAGCCAAGATATCTGCCTATGTAAGGTGTTGTTTCCTCGAAGTTCATTCTGTATTATTGATCTCAAATACTTACCTAATTTCTGCACCAGTTGATACCTGTCCTGCTTACCTCATTTACATTAACATCTTGTCCTCACTGCTAATCCATCCAATGTTCTGGCAAGGCGGCAGTGACTGTCCTTCATGCAAGCCATGCACTTTTCCCCATTTCCTCCATTATAGCTCTCTCACTGTTGGGCTAATGCCATGAATATGATGCAACAATAGATGCTGTGCCAACATATTGATGTCCCCCCTAGCTAAGGAGAGGTGGGATTCACAGTAATTCACTTTCAATACTCCATTCCAAATCATTCTCAGGGAGCGCTTTGAATGTAACTCAATAGGTATTCAGCTTTGGGTTGAATCTCTGGACACTGAACGTCAGAGAAGGCCAATGAGTTGTAAACTCCTGTGAGGCAAATTCACCCTCCGCTGATCCCTGACTCCAAACAGCTCCATGGGAGCTTTCCGAGGAAAGCAGGGGGCATCCGAAAACCCTTTCTAAGGAGGAGAAGAGCTTATGACACCTTACACAAAGAGAAGTGCTACCTGGATAGCCCCATTTAATACTTTGTGCCTGTCCTTGCCATTCTTGTTTGACTAAGGGGACAAAGTGGGAAGAGGATGATGAAATCCACTGTAACTACATCCTCATGGATGGGTGACATGGAGTTGGATGTCTTGAAAGATGAGCGGACTCCACACCGCCAGATATTTGACAAAGCCGTCAACTCGGTTTTGCTGATTAGTGGGATTATGGATCTTTCTGCATGGCAGCGGCCATGTTGTTAGCCAAAGTGAAGTAAAAGTCTAGACTGTGCAGAAATTAGGTCAGCCTATGCGACGTGTACCACCACTTGAATGTTCATCAGTACACTTGGCTGCCATCGTAGATGGATAGAAGGATACGTCATACAATACTAAAGAACTGGGCATACTCAACATTTACATATTTACCCAATCTCCATTAAGCAATCATATCTTAAGAAGCTTTCACTGTAAGATTCTGCTGTAACTTGTAAAATGTTCACGGCTCAAATACAGCTTATTTTGGTCATTTTCATGTGTGTAACAATATATACTGGCACGGTTACTAATCTGTTGTCTGTAGTCTGAGTTCTACCTGTGGGAACAATGCTGATTTGGTAGGGAAATCTCCACTCTGCCACTTGACCAACAGTGTTCTCCAAATCGTAAGGCACCGAAGGCATTTGGAGATTGACGAGGGGACGACTTGTTGCGATAGAAAATGGGCAAAACACTGGAGGCCTTATAAGAATACCTATTGGATTCTCAGACACTTCTGCTCACTGGTGTTTACTTTAATGATGGAGAATACATGATACTCTTTTGTTTTTTCAGAGTCACGTCTCTACTCTAACCTAATATCCACCTGCATGCCAACTGTATTTGTGCCTTATGACTGTCAAAGTTAGGATTACTGTATCCTGTTGGTGAGTACTCTACCAAGATCACTTCATCTTGCAAATGAATCCTTAGGTATGTGATCTGCCTCATTAAACGCAAAGCAAGCAATCACAAATAAACAATATGCTCCAATACTGCGTGCACTTTTTAACTGACGATACAATCCTATTAAGTTAATGTCTTTATTATGAGTCGTCTGCCACAAAAACCCTAGCGGTAACGCACCCGATGACAGGAATCTCCATTCCTGTTGCCAGCACACACACCCCCACTCATCAACACACCTTCAGACATCAGGGGTGTGGAATTTATTAAAATATCTACTTGTCCAGGGGACAGGTTGCTTCTCAAATCTACTTGTCCTGTAAAAAGATCTACTTGTCCCTTTGGTGCCATGTAGTGTGGCGACAAATTATGGCCGCAATTAATAGCCTCTCTGATTATGCCAGGGCTACTACCATAGTAGGGCTTGAATACTTGCAGTTTCAATCCCTACTGTAGCAATTTCCTTATTTTGCCACCTTTCTGCAGATCTGCATACTTGGGCTGGAGGAAGCAGAAAGCAATAGTTCCAGGGCTGGAATGCCTTTAAGTCTGCAAACCTACTAACCTGCATGTTTTAAAGATTTTTACCAGCTTCTCTCTAATATTTTCCCATAATAAGAAAGGTTGGACATTTACTCCTGACAATGGCAGAATTAGAACTTCTTCCAGGGTTGGGAAGAAAGTGGCTGGAGGGAAAATGAACTTGCAAATGCTCAATAGATTTTCACATGAGCAAATCTACACATCGTATTCACCCATGCTAAAATACAGTTCACAAATATTTTACAGGGGTACGACATATACCATGGGTGCACTTTTGTGACTTTCTTTAAGAATTTGGGGCCACATGTAGGTAGGTTCAGATTTGTGACCTGCAAATTGCGAGTCGCAAATCCGAATGTAGGATGGTGTCCTTGACACCATCTGTGATTCGCAAGGGCTTCGCAAATGCCCACCTCATGAATAATCATGAGGTGGGTCGCAATTTGCGACCCCTTAGCGAATGGTGGCCTGCTGGAGACAGCAGACCACCATGTCTGTGACTGCTTTTCAATAAAGCAGTTTTTTTTTTTTTTTTGTAATGCTGCCCGTTTTCCTTAAAGGAAAACGAGATGCATAACAAAAATGAAAAATTAAACGTTTTCGTTTCATTTTTTCAGAGCAGGCAGTGGTCCGCAGGACCACTGCCTGCTCTGAGAAAATGTTTGCAGGGACATTCACAATGGGGAAGGGGTCCCAAGGGGATCCCTTCCCTTTTGCAAAAGTGTTAGCACCCATTTGAAATGGGTGCAAACTGCGATTGGTTTGCGCCCGCGTTCGCGGTCACGAAACAATCCTACATTTCCCTTGCTAGTCGCAATTAGGAAGGGAACACCCCTTACTAATTGCGAGTCGCAAACCCGTTTTGTGATTCGGTAACCAGGTTACTGAATCGCAAAACTGGGCTTGTGCATCGCAGTGTGCTTTTTGCACGTCGCAAACAGCGAAAGTCGCTGTTTGCGACATGCAAAAAGCTACCTACATGTGGGTCTTGGTCCCTAATTAGGTCTGGTGTTAAAAAAGACATTTTGTTTTTATTAAACTTCTATTTCTCTCTCTTTCGGCTGGCTTTACTGTGAGTGATCGTATTCTGCTCTTCCACAAGGAGCATATTGCCACACAAAGTAGTTTTGTTCAGTGTCGGGAACTACAGTGGCAATCAGTGACGTAACGAAACTGGAGGGTGCCCCTTTGCAAAGAACATGGAGGAGCCCCCTCTCCAGACTCACTCAGGGCAGGTGCTGTGCTGAAGGGGCCCCCTGGAGGGCGGCTGCGGGGCCTTTGTTATGCCACTGGTGGCAACGTGTGCTTTTAGAGTTCAAAAACCTTTTGGGGGGGTTTTGCCAGTGTTTGTTACAATGTTGAGGGCCTGGAAGCTCCCACAACAATAAAGTATTACAAAAGCCATGTCAAAACAAGACACGCATTGATGAAACTAAAAGACTTATAAAAATATGTCAGATCAGTTGGCTTTGTCAGTGTTTGTTTATTTTCATGCTTCCCATAATCGTGTTGAAAATGGTTACACTGATTTTCCATTAGAAATATTTTTGGGAAATACTAGCATGCATCAACACATTTTATTAAATGACACTTCATTTGCATAAAACCAGAGAGCATTCTGGGAGAATTATTCTTAGCCTCTTAGTCTAAACTTTTCAAACATGTGTGTACACGTTTTTTTTTTTTTTTTTTGTACTGGAACCAACGTCAGTAGTGAAGTGTGACCTTAAAACATTTATTTACAGCACTCACCCTAATAATGAAGGCTTTCAAATAATGAACCATAAATACAAGTTCGAACAGCATTATCTTTTGGAAACATTTGTCAACTGCAGAGAGTTCCACTCTGTAAACAGGCAGCCAAAGGGTTTGTGCTGCAGGGGGTTGGGCTTACTTGTCCCAAGGACAAAGTAAACATAAAAACTTGTTGCCCTTGACCCCAAACCAGATGTCCCGGGCGTCGGGCAATAGGAATTCCACATCCCTGGACATGCATCCCCACTCATCCACACCTTCAGACACGCACCCCCACTCATCAACACACCTTCAGATACGCATCCCCACCCATCACCACACCTTCAGACACGTGTCCCCACTCATCAACACACCTTCAGACATGCACCCCACTCTTCAACACACCTCCAGACATGCAGCCCTACTCAGAAACCCACCTTCAGACATGTACACCCATTCATCAACATACCTTCAGACACGCACCCCCACTCATCTACACACTGTCAGACACGTATCCCCACTCATCAACACACCTTCAGACATGCACCTCCACTCATCAACACACTCCCTGACATAAACCTCCACTCACTTGCACGCACCCATACAAACACCCCTACTCGCATGCATCCCAATACACACACCTACTTAGTCGCACTCTGACATGCCCCCTCCCATCCGCTTCCATTCAGACACACACACCCTCCACAAACAGATACATACTGTACACACACGCACTCATGCACACCCATAACGCTACACATACATGCACACAACACACACCACCCTCCCCCCCTTTCAGACGGTCCACCTACCTGCCTGGGCGGGGTGGTCGTCTGGGAGGGGATGGGTGTCGGCATTTGCATTGCCAGCACTGCACCACCATGCAGGAACCGCTGTGCCTTATTACATCTTGTAAAATGTCAGGCGGAGTCCTTTTGGAGTGGCAGTGCTGGCAGAGGAACCGCCTCTCACCTGTCATCGGTCAGGCTGATGGTGACGGATTTCCACCCTTAAGTGGGTGGAAATCCTTGGGTGAGTCCAAATACGGCGGTCTTTGGAAATACAGCCAAAGTCATAATGAGGGCCTGAGTCACACATTGTCATGAAACTGAAACTACTTTTTCTGCGCATGTGCAACTGTGGGTCTGGTGTCACTAACATTTCTACTGTTTTATATACAGACATATGATAGATAGCCATTGAAGTGTTGCTGTATGGGGGGAAAAACACAGAGAGAACAAGGTGATTGATGGAATGCTCAAATTAATGTCAGCCCCCGCAATTGCTCGGGATGCATCCCAATCCATCATTTTTTGCCCACCATCCATGCCACCTCAGTTTGGACCGAGCCATAAGCAAATCATCCTTGACCCTGCTCCTCATGGGAACAGTCCAGCCTGAACTGCCAGGCCAGGTCATCCCTGAACCGGAACACAAATCAAATCACAAACATTTATAAAGCGCGCTACTCACCCGTGCGGGTCTCAAGGCGCTAGGGGGATGGGGTTACTGCTGCTCGAAGAGCCAGGTCTTGAGTTGCCTCCGGAATGCGAGGTGGTCCTGTGTAGTCCTGAGGTTGGTGGGGAGGGAATTCCATGTCTTGGCCACCAGGTAGGAGAAGGATTTCCCACCTGCCGTGGTGCGGCGGATGCGAGGGACGGCGGCGAGAACGAGGTTGGCGGAGCGAAGTTGACGGGTGGGCGTGTAGAAACTGAGGCGACGGTTGAGGTATTCGGGTCCCTTGTTGTGGAGGGCTTTGTGTTCGTGGGTGAGGAGTCGGAACGTGATCCTTTTGTTGACGGGAAGCCAGTGCAGGTGTCTCAGGTGGGCGGAGATGTGGCTGTTGCGGGGTATGTCGAGGACGAGGCGGGCGGAGGCGTTTTGAATTCGCTGCAGACGTTTCTGGAGTTTAGCGGTGGTTCCTGCGTATAGGGTGTTGCCGTAGTCCAGGTGGCTCGTGACAAGGGCGTGGGTCACGGTCTTTCTGGTGTCGGCGGGGATCCAACGGAAGATCTTTCGGAGCATACGGAGGGTGAGGAAGCAGGGGGATAATACGGCGTTGACTTGTTTGGTCATGGTGAGAAGTGGGTCAGAGATGAATCCGAGGTTGCGTGCGTGGTCTGAGGGGGTTGGTGCGGTGCCAAGGGCCGTGGGCCACCAGGAGTCGTCCCAGGTGGACGAGGTGTTTCCGAAGATGAGGACTTCCGTTTTGTCTGAGTTCAGTTTCAGACGGCTGAGTTTCATCCATTCTGCGACATCTTTCATTCCATCTTGCAGGTTGGTCTTGGCGCTGGTGGGGTCCTTGGTGAGGGAAAGTATCAGCTGAGTGTCGTTGGCGTAGGAGGTGATGTTGATGTTGTGTTTGCGTATGATGTCGCGAGGAGGCTCATGTAGACATTGAAGAAAGTCGGGCTGAGCGAGGAGCCTTGCGGGACGCCGCAGATGATCTCAGTGGGGTCTGAGCGGAAAGGAGGGAGGTAGACTCTTTAGGAGCGGTTGGAGAGGAAGGAGGTGATCCAGTCCAGGGCCTGTCCTTGGATCGCGGTGGAGCGGAGGCGGGATATTAGGGTTCGGTGGCAGACGGTGTCGAAGGCAGCCGAGAGGTCGAGGAGGATGAGGGCGACTGTTTCTCTGTTGTCCATCAGAGTTCTGATGTCGTCTGTGACTGAGATGAGGGCGGTTTCTGTGCTGTGATTGGCTCGGAATCCGGACTGAGAGGGGTCGAGTAGGTTGTTGTCTTCAAGGAAGTTGGTAAGTTGCTTGTTGACGGTCTTCTCTATGACTTTGGCAGGGAAGGGGAGGAGTGAGATGGGGTGAAAGTTCTTCAGGTCGCTGGGATCTGCTGTAGGTTTCTTCAGTAGGGCGTTGACTTCTGCGTGTTTCCATCTCTCGGGGAAGGTGGCAGAAGCAAACGAGCTGTTGATGATGGTCTGGAGATGCGGGCGATGATGTCGTCGGCTTTGTTGAAGATGAAGTGTGGGCAGGGGTCCGAGGGGGCATGGGAGTGGATGGAGTTCATGGTGGCTTTGGTCTCTTCCGTGTTGATGTGAGTCCAGGCGTTGAGGGTGATGGCTGGGGTTGCAGGTTCTGAGGTGGTTGGATGGGTCTGGTGTCCAAAGCTGTCGTGTAGGTCGGTGATCTTACGATGGAAGAAGGTGGCGAGGGAGTTGCAGAGGTCTTGTGAGGGCGTGATGGCGTTGGCGTTAGGGTTGGAGAGCTCTTTGACAATGTTGAAGAGTTCTTTGCTGTTGTGAGTGTTCTTGTCCAGTCTGTCTGTGAAGGAATTTCTTTTGGTGGCGCGGATCAGTTGGTGGTGTTCGCGGGTAGCGTTCTTGAGGGCAGACATGTTCTCTGCGGTGTGGTCCTTGTGCCAGGCTTTCTCGAGGGTGGGCAGTTTTTTTTAGATTCCTTGAGGGTGTCTGTGAACCAGAGAGGTTTTTTGGTGTTGGTCTGTCTTGGGAGGCGTCTGAGGGGAGCGAGGTTGTCTGCGCAGTTGGTGATCCAATGCGTGAGGCTGAGGGCTGCATCGTTGGGGTCGGTGGAGAAGGTGGGTTGGTTGTCGCTGAGAGTGGAGAGAAGCTGTTCCGCTGGGATTTTGTTCCAATGTTGGCGTGGGATGGATTGTGTGCGAAGGTGGCGAGTCTCGCGTCGGAAGGTGAAGTGGACACATCTGTGGTCAGTCCAGTGTATTACGGAGGAGTGGCTGAAAGATACGTGGTTGCTGGCGGAGAAGATGGGGTCGAGAGTGTGTCCGACGATGTGGGTGGGGGTGTTCACCAGTTGCTTGAGACTGAGGTTGGCGAGGTTGTCGAGCAGGGCGGTGGTGTTGGGGTCGTTGTTCTGTTCCAGGTGGAAGTTGAGGTCACCGAGGAGGATGTAGTCCGGCGAGGCAAGGGCGTGCGGGGAGATGAAGTCAGTGAAAGAGTTGCTGAAGAAGGCGCGTGGTCCAGGGGGTCTGTAGATGAGAGTTCCTCTGAGGGTGGTCCTGGGGTCTGTGTGGATCTGGAAGTGCAGGTGTTCGGCGGCGAGGGGGGTGTCTTCGGTGGAGGTGGTGACGTTGATGGAGTCCTTGAAGATGATGGCTATTCCTCACCCGACTTGGTTGGTGCGGTCTCTCCTGGAGATCTTGTAGCAGTCGGGGATGGCTATGGCGATGTCGGGGGCCGAAGAGGCGTTCATCCAGGTCTCAGTGATGAAGGCGACGTCCAGTGCGGTGGAGTCCAGGAGGTCCCATAGTTCAACGGTGTGCTTGTGGACAGAGCGTGCGTTGATCAGGATGCATTTGAGGTGGTTGTTGGCACGTGGGCTGGCGGCCGGGGTGGTTTCACGGTGGAAGATGAGTTTGCAGGTGAGGCATGCGAAGGGTCCATGGGTGCGTTTAGGGTTGGCTTGGAAGCAGGTACTGGAGCACCCCGGGTTGAGGGCGTGGAGGGTGTTGGGGTCGTAGCGGTGCTGTGGGGTTTGGGAGTGCTGGGGGCCAGGGGTCGTGGTGCTGGGCGCGGACGGGCGCAGACGGGCGCAGACGGGCTTGCCTTTGGCGCGCCAGCGGCGCGGCCGCACAGCGGCCGCCATAAGAGGGAGGAGGGGTCAGCTGGGGGCGGGGGTGACGAATGGGAGCAGGGGGGCGGGGCCGAGCAGGAGGTGGCGGCGGGAAAGTGGAGGGTGGGGGGTCAGGTAGAGGAGAGGGGAGAAAAGATAGGGGAGGGGGGTTACAGAGGTGGAGGGGAGTAAGGAAGAACAGAAGAGGAGAAGAGTCAAGAAGAAGAGTAAAGAAGAAGAGAAGAGTCAAGAACCGAAGAGAGAAGAGTCAAGAAGAAGAGTAAAGAAGAAGAGAAGAGTCAAGAACCGAAGAGAGAAGAGTCAAGAGAGAAGAGTGAAGAGGAAGAGGAAGAGGAGAAGAGTCCGGAGAGAAGAAAGAAGGGTCAAAAAGAAGAAGAGTCAGGCAGAAGAGGAGAGACCTGAGAAGCAGAGGGGAAGCGTCCAGAAGATGAGGAGAGGCCACAGAGGAAGAGAAGGGACACGCAGAGAAAAGTACAGAGGAGGAGAAAGAACACGCAGGTCAGGGTGCAGAGGAGAGAGAAGAACACAGATGAAGAACAAAGCTGGAAGAGAGAGCGGTGCGGAAGCGGAGAGAGAAGAACACAGATGAAGAAAGAAGAAAGAACAACCAGGACGGGGTGCAGAGAAGATCACAGATGAAGAAAGAAGCAGGAAGAGAACGCGGTGAGGAAGAGGAGAAATGAAGAACACAGATGAAGAAAGAAGAAAGAACACGCAGGTTGGGGTGCAGAAGAGAGAGAAGAACACAGATGAAGAAAGAAGCAGGAAGAGAGTGCGGTGAGGAAGAGGAGAAAAGAAGAACACAGATGAAGAAAGAAGAAAGAACACGCAGGACGGGGTGCAGAGAAGAACACAGATTAAGAAAGAAGCAGGAAGAGAACGCGGTGAGGAAGAGGAGAAATGAAGAACACAGATGAAGAAAGAAGAAAGAACACGCAGGACGGGGTGCAGAGGAGAGAGAAGAACACAGATGAAGAACAAAGCAGGAAGAGAGCGCGGTGAGGAAGAGGAGAAAAGAAGAACACAGATGAAGAAAGAAGAAAGAACACACAGGACGGGGTGCAGAGAAGAACACAGATGAAGAAAGAAGCAGGAAGAGAACGCGGTGAGGAAGAGGAGAAATGAAGAACACAGATGAAGAAAGTAGAAAGAACACGCAGGACGGGGTGCAGAGGAGAGAGAAGAACACAGATGAAGAACAAAGCAGGAAGAGAGCGCGGTGAGGAAGAGGAGAAAAGAAGAACACAGATGAAGAAAGAAGCAGGAAGAGAACGCGGTGAGGAAGAGGAGCAGGGCCGAGGAAGAGCAGAGCACGCAGCAAGAGGGCTGCAGAAGAGGGCAGAGAGCGAAGGCAAGAAGGACAGCAGAGGTGCGGAGAGAGGTTGGAGGAGAGAGCGGAAGGCAGAAGACAGAGGTACAGGAGAAGAGAGGTGAGTAGCGCAGGGCTGGGCGAGGGGCTGGGCGGGGGGAGTACTTACTGTTTTTAGCAGGTCTTGCTGGGAGGTGTCAGGAGCCTGGGCTGGTGGAGCTGTAGTGGCAGGGGGAGCGACCTACCCTCAGGTCAAGCAACCTAGAGCCGGTTTCGCCCTTGTTATGGGCTTATCAGCTGGGTATAGCTTGGTTCAAGTGACACAGTGTGCACGGGACCCATGACTAGGCATACCCCTTCAACTTAAGGTGCCATGATAAAGTATCCAAAAAGTAACGGATGGAATGCTTGAATTAATCTCAGCCACTGGTAATTACTCGATCTGCATCCCAGTCCCTTGTTATTTTGCACACCGGTCCACCTCAGTTTAGACCCAGCTATACGCAAATTAGTGTTGAAACTGGTTCAATTGAAACAGTCCAGATTGTGTTCCGGTTCAAGAAGGATTTGGTCTGACAGTTCATGCTGGGCTTTTCCCAGTAGAAGCATTGGAAGGAAAACACTTTTCCATATGTAGGAGCAAAATCCTCTACAACTCCACCAAAGTAACTTAATGTATTTGCAGTTCCTATCCAGTGTTACATTCCACCATGAGATTGCCTCCGAACAATCTGCCTCCCGCCAAAGTGGTTTACTCCTGCCAAGCACAGGAGTAAATATCTAAATATTTCAAGGGTGGAGAGGGTCAGAAAATGGTTTTTGAATACGAAAAACAGGTCGGTTTGTGGGTGTTCACAATTTTTGAGGGTATTCTCACCATCATATGACCACTTTCACCATTATGAGGAGATTCACTCACATGTAAACCCTCAGTAGAATTAAATACTTTTATAAGTACAAAACCAACATTTAAGCTTTATGAAAGTGGGTTTGCGCTCATGCAAAATAGTCAATTTATATGTGAAATTTAGATATACAAGTGAAAATAGCTATGCAAATGTAGCCTAAACTCTTTTAGAACTGTTGGGCAAAGCAATTTTGTATTTTAAGATGCATTTCAATTAGCCTTTTTTAGACTTAACATTCATTAATTAACATCAACTATTCTTACATCTAACTTCTTGCCAACAGTTAAGCCCTCGTTCCAGGCACTGGCTCAAACAACGTGTAAAATTTCCATGAATGAATAGTTATTACATTCAGTGAATTCTTACCGAGTGGCGGTCCATGTGTTATAAGAATATCAGTTTCTTCTGGAATGTTGTTCCATTTGTCTAATAGAGCTTGGCCTCGAGGAAGATTAAAGCCCCAACCATAAAACCAGGGTTGCCTGCCAATTAAAAGAGAATCTCATTTTAATTTCTAAGTGCAAATAGTCCAGTGCCTTTTTCCTATACAGATGGCTAAGTAATGATGAAAGAATGCACCTAGTTGAAGGTCAGGAGTTGAAAGACAATCATACATACATACATAGAAACTGTGGGAAAGTGCCATTGTTATCCCCCCCCAACGTTTAGCCTGATATTGATGCCAACTACGATTGAAAGTGTGCTGGGATCCCTCTAACCAGGCCCCAGCACCAGTGTTATTTCCCAAAACCTGTACCTTTGTTCCCACAACTGCCACACAGTTAAGTCCCTTGTAAAAGGTACCAATTATACCAAGGGTCCTGTGGCGAGGGATGGTCCCCAAGGGCTGCAGCATGTATTATGCCACCCTGAGGGACCCCTCACCAAGCACATGCACACTGCTTTTGCAGCTTGTATGTACTGGTGGGGAGAAAAAGGTAAAGTCGGCATGGCACCCCCCTCAGAGTACCATGCCCACAAACCACTGCTTGGGTCATAGGTAAGTCACCCCTCTAGCAGGTCTTACAGCCCTAAGGCAGGGTGCATTATACCACAAGTGAGGGCATAGCTGAATGAGCAATATGTCCCTACAGTATCTAAGTCCATTCTTAGACATTGTAAGTGCAGTGTAGCCATACTGAGTATATAGTCTGGGAGTTTGTCATTACGAACTCCACAGCTACATAATGGCTTCACTGAATACTGAGAAGTTTGATATCAAACATTTCAGCATATTAAACCTACACTGATGCCAGTGTGGGATGTATTGAAAAATGCACCCAGGGGGCATCTTAGAGATGCCCCCTGTATGTTAGCCAAACTGTTAGTGCAGGACTGACGAGTCTGTACTAGCCTGCCACTTTCAGACACGTTTCTGACCAGATGGGGTGAGAGCCTTTGTGCTCTCTGTGGCCAGAAACAAAGCCTGTCCTGGGTGGAGATGCCTCACACCTCCTCCCTGCAGGAACTGTAACACCTGGCGGTGAGCATCAAAGGCTCAAGCCTTGGGTTACAGTGCCCCAAGGCACTCCAGCTAGTGGAGTTGCGTGCCCCCTGGACAAAGCCCCACTTTTGGCAGCAAGTCCGGCTGGAAAATTAGGGAAGACAGTGACACATCCAGTGGGACCAGCAACCTCTGCCAAGCTCCAGAGGACTGCCCTGCACCACTAAGGACTGAGAACTCCCGAGGACAGAAGGCTTGTGCACAAAGAATCAATAACGAAGGGAATCCAGAGCCTCCCCAGTTCCGTGAGTCCTGACCACACTGCACCCGACGCCTTTGGCCAGTGACCACGTGGCCAAACCAGCTAGAGAGCGAGTCCCCAGGCATTTGTGAGCAAGTGCCCACCCTGGGTTGACCTATCCACCCCTCCACGCCGCCGCCTTGAGGGGGAATCCCGAGGACCCCCTGACCGCAAAAGCTTCGGATGAAGATATCCGATGCTTAAAAAACCACTGCACCCGCAACCCCCAGACCTTGAAAAACCTGACCTCTGGTGCAGATATGTTCAGCAGACGGCCCTCCTCCCTATCCAGTCTGTGGTTTGTTCAAGCCGACCCCCAGGACCTCACCTGCAGCATGTGAGTGACCCCCGGGGTCCCTTCATTGACCAGCATTGGGAACCCGATGCCTTGTTTGCACCCTGCATTTGGCTGCCCCAGTGCCGCTCAGGGAGTGTGTTTGGTGCCTACATGTGGCCCCGAGTGCTCCTCTAAACCCACAGGTCTGCCCTGCGAAGCCACGGGTACTTACCTGCAGGCAGGCCTGATTCCAAGTGCCCCCAGCCTCCATAGGAGCCCATGTTAAATTTGCCTCAAATTTGACCGCTGCACCCGGCTGGCCCTGTGTTGCTGGTGGTGGGTGTTTGGGATTAACTTGAACCCCAACCTGTGGACTTCCTAACCCCTGGAGACTGGAACTGTAAGTCAAGTACTTACCTGTAAATCGTACTAACTTTTCTTCCCCCAGGAACTGTTTCTGAAAAGTGCAGTGTCACTTTTAAAACAGATAATTGTTAATATTTCAAAAACTGTGTAACTTATCGATTTCAAAGTACTATTGATATCTGTGTGAAGTACGAATCTATTGAAGTACTTACCTGCAACTTGAATCTTGTGGTTCTAGAAATAAATTAAGAAAATATATTTTTGCTATATAAAAAAATTGGTCTGGAGTTAAGTCATTGAGTGTGTACTTCTTCTCTTGTCTGCGTGTGTACAACAAACACTTTGCACTACCCTTTGATAAGCCTAACTACTCGACCACACTACCAGAAAAGAGAGCCTTAGTATTATCTACTTTAGCCTCTGTTAAGCCTATGGGGAACACCTGGACTCTGTGCACAATATATCTCATTTTGAGCTTCCTACACACTCATTAAGAGTATTACCAGGGAATCGCCAGGAAGGATAGCTCGAGGCTATGGACGTCATTTAGGAGTCACCAGGAGTCGCGGCTGTGACCCCAGCTTATCCCTTGTGACCCCTGGCCTCAGAGGTGGCTAAATCAATGCCAGGAACACAGGGGCATCTCTTCCTTATGAACGGTGCTTGGGTCTCCACTTCCTTGTTTTCAATCAATTTTTTTACTACACTAATAGTAAATAATATATTATTTGTTATTAGTGTAATAAAAAAATGGTGTACAGTTGGCTGCAATATGAACCTCAAGGTAGCTGAGTTAAGTAAAAAACACTTTTAAATGTATGTTCTGTGCATGCTTGCGGGTAAGAGTGTTCTTATGTGAAACAGACTGTGCGTAGGAGTGAGTGTGTGTTTGTGGAAGCATCTATACCAGAGTGAAAGTAAAGATGAAATAGAGTGTTATGTCACTTCCACTACCCCTGGTATTTTAGTGAATTGGCGTCCATGCTTGAGGCAAAAAGAAGTAAGATTCTTGTGAGCACATGTGAGAGGGTGTGGTTCAAGAAAGGGGAAAAACTGGGAGGAAATAAAGATGTAGGCAAGAAAGATGGCCAATATTTGTGAAAGGCATTACATATTTAACAAAAAAAGGGCTAAAAGAAATCATAAAAATATTACTAGACCTGCAGGTCGAGTAACTTAAATAATCTACTCGACCTAACTGTAATGTACTTGACCCGTAAACGGATCTCAAATTGTGTGATCCTAGGCAAATGGTTTACAGAGTCGCCTTTTTCTTAATTCTCACATATGACTGTACCTTCAAATATCTGAGCTCAGAATTTCTGCAGTACAAAAAAACTTGTTTGTTTGATTAAGTAGACTAAAGTTTGCTGCATGCAGCACGAGAATCTAGCCCACATACCCATGAGGTCTAGCCCACATAACCTAGGACTTCTTTTAGTTTACTAACAACATTGCCATCAGGGCAGGAGTGTTTCTCAGTTTGTTTAAACACTCAATTTTAATAAATATATTACTAAACCTTGATGTGGTACCAAATTATCATCTGCACACAGTAACTTTCCAAAAGATGTCCAAAAACCTCTCCACTAACTTGCAGCTTTTCTGATAAAACTATATAGGGCCAGATGTATCATCACAGCCCTTTGCGAGTCGGAAATAGCGATTTTTAAGAAATCGTTATTTCCGACTCGCAAAGTGCCATGTATCACATTTGCGATTCGGTAATAGCAATTTCTTAAAAATCGCAAATGCTATTACCGAATCGCAAATTGCGATACCAGACCCATTCGCAGCTATGGGCCTGTTGGGCCATAGCTGCAAATTTTTTGCATTTCCAAAATTGCGATTTCTGAACCAGAAATCGCAATTTTGGAAATGCAAAAGCCCAGGGTGCTGGGGGCCTAAGGCCCCCTCTGCTGCACCCCAAAAATGTTTTGTGGTACATGTAAGGTGCACACATGCCAAAAGGGCATGTGTGCTTTATATGTTCTATTTCAAAATGCATTTTAAATAAACACCTGGTTTCTTTTCATGCATGTGCAAAATGCCATTCTGCGAAAAATCGCAATTTGCGATTTTTTGCAGCATCTCCTTGCGATGTGGATTTTGCGAATCGCAAATTGCGACTCGCAAAACCAGGTTGCAACGCAAGAAATCGCATTTTTTGCGATTTCTTATTTGTGGTCTGCGAATGTCTTTCATGCATCGCAGACCACTTTTTTGCACTCGCAAACGGCCGAATTTTGCGAGTGCAAAATTTTTTCATACATCTGGCCCATAGTGTATTAACAATCTGTGAAAATTGGGTTTCAGAAAACATATCCTTTGTACATCATCATGTAAAGTATTTCGATTTGTTTTCATCCAATTAAACTATTTTTTCATCACACAGAAATATAAAAAAAAAGGGCTTTCATAATGTTGGAAAATGGGTTATTGGTAAGGGCAGGTAGGTACCTAC
This sequence comes from Pleurodeles waltl, assembly GCF_031143425.1. NCBI lineage: Eukaryota > Metazoa > Chordata > Amphibia > Caudata > Salamandridae > Pleurodeles > Pleurodeles waltl. The sequence goes on from NC_090442.1 coordinate 272,417,463, forward strand.
ACTTAGCAATAGGCCACTAACCTCCACTAAGGTCCAGTTAGGTTTCATTAAATTAAACCCAGCTTAACCCTTGGTAGCTTTGCAACGAGCGTCAAGGCTTAACTTAGGAGACAGAGTGTAAAGCATTCAAATATCACAAAACAGTAATTAAATAAAACACAGGAAACAGTTTAAAAATCCAAAACCAATTTATAAAAATAGATTATACTTTTATCTTTAAAATGACACAAAAACTAATAAAATTGGATAAGGGGAACCGGAGATATGAATTTTTAAAGAATTATAATTTTTTTAGCGCCTAGAAACAAAAAGCGCCAATCGGGTTATCTGGTTGCACCTCGACCGGGGCAAAGTCAAAGTTTAAGGCCGACCGCGATGGAGCCCTGCTCAGCTGCAGGCTGCGGGAGGCCTCAGTTAAAAGTTTGCCTTCACACTTAGGCCCTCATTCTAACCCCGGCGGTCTGGTCGGCGGGAGTACCGCTGCCCTTAGAATCCCCCATGGCGGCGCAGCTTGCTGCGCCGCCATGGGGGATTCTGACACCCCCTACCGCCATCCTGTTCCTGGCGGTTCGCCCGCCAGGAACAGGATGGCGGTAGGGGGTGCCGAGGGGCCCCCGTAAGAGGGCCCCACAAAGTATTTCAGTGTCTGCCTAGCAGACACTGAAATACGCGACGGGTGCAACTGCACCCGTCGCACCTTCCCACTACGCCGGCTCCATTCGGAGCCGGTGTCCTCGTGGGAAGGTCGATTTGCCCTGGGCTGGCGGGCGGCCTTTTGGCGGCCGCCCGCCAGCCCAGGGCAAATCCCAAAATACCCTCAGCGGTCTTTTGACCGCGGAGCGGTATTTTGGAGGGGGAACATTGGCGGGCGGCCTCCGCCGCCCGCCAATGTTAGAATCACCCCCTTAGTCACTTTTTCGAAGATTTTCTTCAGCGGGACGAACCTGCCAGTCCAATCCGACCTCCTTGAGCCCTTCTCCGGATACGCGATGCGGGAATCCTCAGTGGAGATTTTTACCTTCGGACTTAGTTGTTTTTTCGAGGTGAAAATCCTTCGACCGGGGTAAACCTGGATCTTGATCCGACGTCCCTGGAGCCCTCCTCGAATACGCTGGCTGGGAGGTCCCGGTCAACTTTTTACCTTTGGACTTAGTCTCTTTTTCTGAGATTTTCTTTACCGGGAGGAACCAGCAAATCAGGCCGGGTCGCGGTTGAAGCAAGCCGGCTAGAGTTGCCGCAGCGGGTCGGTCCCTCTATGGAGCTTTTTTACAAAAGTTCTCCAAACTTCTCCAAACTTCTGGGGCTTCTTCCAGATGTCCTTTTAATGTTCTTGGAGGCAGGTGCGCTCCTAACTGTTTGTGACTTTAAAGGCTCCCTTGAGCTACTGGGCTGACGAGCTCTGGAGCAGGCACCAGCATGCCAGGAAAGAGGTACTGAAACCGGGGGATTTATGGCAGCATTCCCAGCACCCCGCAAATATGTTCTCTGCTGAAGAAGGGACTAACCCAGAAACACATGTGTCCAGAGATGCACAGTAAAGGCTGTACCTACTTAAAGGTGAAATATTTAAAAATTAATGGAGTTCGTTTTTTGAAGATACTACATCTACCATGATGCAATGGGGCAGATTAATTGCTGGGATGTCAGGCAGGTGCGCTCCTAACTGTTTGTGACTTTAAAGGCTCCCTTGAGCTACTGGGCTGACGAGCTCTGGAGCAGGCACCAGCATGCCAGGAAAGAGGTACTGAAACCGGGGGATTTATGGCAGCATTCCCAGCACCCCGCAAATATGTTCTCTGCTGAAGAAGGGACTAACCCAGAAACACATGTGTCCAGAGATGCACAGTAAAGGCTGTACCTACTTAAAGGTGAAATATTTAAAAATTAATGGAGTTCGTTTTTTGAAGATACTACATCTACCATGATGCAATGGGGCAGATTAATTGCTGGGATGTCAGGCAGGTGCGCTCCTAACTGTTTGTGACTTTAAAGGCTCCCTTGAGCTACTGGGCTGACGAGCTCTGGAGCAGGCACCAGCATGCCAGGAAAGAGGTACTGAAACCGGGGGATTTATGGCAGCATTCCCAGCACCCCGCAAATATGTTCTCTGCTGAAGAAGGGACTAACCCAGAAACACATGTGTCCAGAGATGCACAGTAAAGGCTGTACCTACTTAAAGGTGAAATATTTAAAAATTAATGGAGTTCGTTTTTTGAAGATACTACATCTACCATGATGCAATGGGGCAGATTAATTGCTGGGATGTCAGGCAGGTGCGCTCCTAACTGTTTGTGACTTTAGAGGCTCCCTTGAGCTACTGGGCTGACGAGCTCTGGAGCAGGCACCAGCATGCCAGGAAAGAGGTACTGAAACCGGGGGATTTATGGCAGCATTCCCAGCACCCCGCAAATATGTTCTCTGCTGAAGAAGGGACTAACCCAGAAACACATGTGTCCAGAGATGCACAGTAAAGGCTGTACCTACTTAAAGGTGAAATATTTAAAAATTAATGGAGTTCGTTTTTTGAAGATACCACACCTACCATGATGCAATGGGGCAGATTAATTGCTGGGATGTCAGGCAGGTGCGCTCCTAACTGTTTGTGACTTTAAAGGCTCCCTTGAGCTACTGGGCTGACGAGCTCTGGAGCAGGCACCAGCATGCCAGGAAAGAGGTAGTGAAACCGGGGGATTTATGGCAGCATTCCCAGCACCCCGCAAATATGTTCTCTGCTGAAGAAGGGACTAACCCAGAAACACATGTGTCCAGAGATGCACAGTAAAGGCTGTACCTACTTAAAGGTGAAATATTTAAAAATTAATGGAGTTCGTTTTTTGAAGATACTACATCTACCATGATGCAATGGGGCAGATTAATTGCTGGGATGTCAGGCAGGTGCGCTCCTAACTGTTTGTTCTTTTAAGGTCCACAGCTTACCCCAAGGGTCCAGAAGTTCTGAGATGGTCCTTGGGGGTGCGGACTACAACTCCCAGAATGCACCTGGCACAAACTCCTTTTTGGCCACTGGGCAGTGGCCAGCTGGTTGATTTCTTCAGGAGTTGGTGCAGGGGACTCTGGATAGCAATTTTTCACCTGTAGCAAACAGGGAGTCCCTCCTTGAACCAGTTGAAGCCAGGCAAAGTCCTTCTTGTGGTGAAGCCCAAATGTGCAGCTGGTGCAGTCCTTCTGAGTGCAGGTTCCAGGTGCAGGCCAGGGGTCCAGCAGGGCAGTCCTTCTTCTCCTTTGGTTCTTCCTTGTTGGAATCTGATGGGGATCTGAGGTGTGGGTGCAGGTCTGCCAGTTTTATCCTTGCTCCTGGGTGAAAAGCAGGGGGGCCTGGTTCTCCAATCAGGTGCAGAGTCCTTCCCCCTGTGGTGACCACTTCCTGGGAAGTGTGGCAAAAATCAATCCCAGGAGGCAACATTCTCCAAAAATCCATCATGGCTGAATCTGATTTTTGGAGGTTACATCTGGCTGAGCCCACCCACTGGTGTGGCTAAAAATCATAAACACACACCTCTCCTGCACTCTCCTAATCTAATCAAGGGGGCACCTAGTTGTCTGGGGTTGCAGGATGTGGGGGTGTTGCTGGTTGCTCTAAATGTCCTTCTCTGCCTTTGAAGACCAGTTTGGCAGCCCTCCCCCTTCCTGCCTCACCATCTGCTGAGGGGAGATTCCCTCCCACAGGCACAGTCATTTGTGTGAAGCCATGCCACTTCACACCTCATCAAAGCAGCCTGGCCAGGCTGCTAGAGGCTGGCCAATCAGAGCACAGCAGAAAAAACAATGCCGGGCTGAAATTGGCAACTTTTCAGGTAAAGTTTAAAACTCTTTATCTGAACAAGTTATATTAAATCCCACAACTGGAAGTTGTGGGATTTATTACAACAATTAATTTGATACCAAACTCTTGGTATGCATCATTTAAGGAGATTTTACAAATTAAAATAAAGTCTCCCCATTCTAGCCTATGAAGGCCATTTACTACAATGAGGGAAAAACGAATTTGGTTGTTTTTACCTCACCAGGGCTTATAAAACTATTTTTATAAAGTCCCTGCTTATAGTTACATGGCACCCAGCCCTAGGGCACATAAGGCACACCTTAGGGGTGACTTATATGTAAAAATAAGGTAGTTTAAGACTTTGGAACTACTTTTAATTCCAAAGTCGAATTTGCATATACATTTAATTAAAAAGCAGCCAGCAAGGCAGGCCTGCCTTTACAATGACACTGGGCACCTCAGCAGTGCACCTATGGGTGCACTACCTATGCTGTGGTCCCTAAACCTACATGCCCTACAATATACTAGGGACTTATAGATAGGTTAACTTAGCCAATTATAATTAGCCTAATTTGCATATCCATTTTACACAGAGCACTTGCCCTGGGACTGGTAAGCAGTACCCAGGGCACAGCCAAGAGTCAGTAACCACCAGTACCTGTCCAAAAAGTGTCAGGGTGACCAGGGCAAAAAGGAGGTCTTTCCTACACATAACTACTGAAATATATTTTGAAATGTTTGCACAGTTAACTTATTCATTTAAATGTTGTTTGTTAGGAAAAACCTGACACCCTATATCCTTTTATTTTAAATTCTAAGCAGCAGGTCACGCATTTCACCTTACAAAGTCCTGGAATTCTGCAGTCAGATGGAAATTAATTGTAAGAAAAACTGACTTTTGACCTCTGTCTGTGAACACAGAGCAAATGTGACATAAGAACAAGATTTAAAAGCATCTTTTATTGCCCCTCCACTTTTCAACTGAACAGAACATCTGTTCAGTGTCAACTGGCCAGAAGGGGTGAGTAAGTATTAAAAATAGCTCGACCTGATCAAATAAGACTCACCAATGCAAGTGGTCCAGTGGATTTTTCTAGCCCTGAAAATAGATACTTGCTAGAAAAAGTGATGCAAGATATACACTTGCATACAACATGTACACCATGCTCATGAATGACAAGTGCCAACTCACAATGGCAAGAGAAAACAACACTGGAAACTAAGGGACATATTTAAGAGCCGCTAGAGCCACTGGCGCGTCACTTTTTGTGACGCTCCTGTGGCAATATGCCCTGTGCCACATTTACAAGGTGACATTAAGCCACTTTTTGTGGCTTAACGCCACTTAGTAAATATGGCCCCTTCACATGCAGCACTTTGTGTGGAAGGGGCATGCAATGAGTGTTGCTGTGGTCATGCCACAGCAGCAGCCACTGCATTTTGACTGTGCCTGAGATTTACGAGTTTTCGGAAACCTGAGGAAGCACCAAAATCTAACACAACCCCGGAGGTGGCATTAGAGTGGCACAATGAGTAAAAATGCTTTAATTTCTTCACTTTTTTTGCTCTCTTTATGTCTGGTGCATTTTGCAGTACACATAAAAAGAACAAATCGCATTTAAGATTATTTTTGTGCAGGAAGATGTTCCTTCCTGCACATGAACAATCTCCCTCTCAACGCAGCTATCCTTGCACTATAGTGCAAGGGTGGCTGCATTGGTGCACGGCTGCAAACTTAGCACCAGCTCAGGGGGAAACACAGGGTTGCGCCATATTCAATTGAATACAGCGCATCCCTGCATTGTGAAAATGACGGTGCACAACGTTGCCAAATGTGGTGCAGCGCTGTGGACCATCATTTTGCATTAAATCTGGCCCTAAGTGAAATGGAGGTAAGTCAGTTTTCTGGAAGAAACCTCAAAGTCTAGTTCTCCACAGGTTTGGATTGGGGTAGAAATTAGACCAAAATAAAAGTGGCCCACATTTATGCCCAGGGTAGTAAAAACAAGTGTCCGTGTTTGTAAAGACAGCAACATGAGACAAGGTTTGTAGGTGGTCTCTGAGGAGTGGGGAACCATATATTTTTGTGCTTGTCGCTGGCAAGGTGTGCGGAAAACTACTGCAGTGAAATTCACTATGTTCATTACCTGTCACAAATATAAAAACATTGACACATCCAAATCAAATCAAATCAAATCATTAACATTTATAAAGCGCGCTACTCACCCGTGCGGGTCTCAAGGCGCTAGGGGGAAGGGGTTACTGCTGCTCGAAGAGCCAGGTCTTGAGGAGTCTCCAGAATGCGGAGTGGTCCTGGGTGGTCCTGAGGATGGTGGGGAGGGTGTTCCATGTCTTGGCCGCCAGGTAGGAGAAGGACCTCCCACCCGCTGTGGAGTGGCGGATGCGAGGGACGGCGGCGAGAGCGAGGCTGGTGGAGCGGAGAAGACGGGTGGGAGCGTAGAAGCTGAGGCGACGGTTGAGGTATTCTGGTCCCTTGTTGTGGAGGGCTTTGTGTGCGTGGGTGAGGAGACGGAAGGTGATCCTTTTGCTGACGGGAAGCCAGTGCAGGTGTCTCAGGTGGGCGGAGATGTGGCTGTTGCGGGGTATGTCGAGGATGAGGCGGGCGGAGGCGTTTTGAATTCGTTGCAGACGTTTCTGGAGTTTTGCGGTGGTCCCAGCATAAAGGGTGTTGCCGTAGTCCAGGCGGCTCGTGACGAGGGCGTGGGTCACGGTCTTTCTGGTGTCGGAGGGGATCCAGCGGAAGATCTTCTGGAGCATGCGGAGGGTGAGGAAGCAGGAGGAGGATACGGCGTTGACTTGTTTGGTCATGGTGAGAAGTGGGTCCAAGATGAAGCCGAGGTTGCGTGCGTGGTCTGAAGGAGTCGTCCCAGGCGGTCGGGGTGTTACCGAGGATGAGGACTTCCGTTTTGTCTGAGTTCAGTTTCAGACGGCTGAGTTTCATCCAATCTGCGACGTCCTTCATTCCATCTTGCAGGTTGGTCTCTGCGCTGGTGGGGTCCTTGGTGAGGGAGAGTATCAGTTGAGTGTCGTCGGCGTAGGAGGTGATGATGATGCTGTGTTTGCGTACGATGTCGGCGAGGGGGCTCTGCTCTTCCATCAACAGTATGATTGGTTCATCCATGTTTCATACAGTGAGATAACAGCATCCTCAGCCTTTACACTCCCACTTACTATGGATGCCTACCGTTCGTTTAAAGATGTTTCCAACATCAGCCCTCACATAGTCACAAAACTGGCCCATCACAGTGACCTGTCAGACTGACCATCTAGCACTGTCAGATTGTACTATAGGCTAGTTCAGGGTTCTGCAAAGCCAGTCCTGGAGAGCCGGGTCCATGCCAGATTTTTAGCATATCTACATTTAGAAAAATTTAGATTTCTGAAACATCTTTTTTTTAAATGTGGATATGCTAAAAACCTGGCATGGACCCGGCTCTTCAGGACCGACTTTGAGGAACCCTTGGCTAGTTCAACCCTGGTTCTGTGTCATAGGTACTGCCCTGGTACACTTTTTTTTTAAATATATGAAAAGGTTCTTCAAGAGGTTAAATCTGTCATATGAAATGCAGATATCCTCTCTATCGTCTAATTAGTCTTGACTTCCAAATTCTCACATACAGCAATTTTTCTGCATAATATTTAAATACTTCTGTAATATATTATTAGTATTGCTAGTCCAAGAGTGATGGAGCGAAACTTCTAAACCTAGACATATAATCACAGCATGCCTATTCTCAGAACATAACACGTTTTGCTATAAAAACACCACACAGGCCGTAGAAGGGCAGAGGGGACATCCCAGCCAGCCATTTTACGCTGTGTGGCACTTCATTGACAGTTATGTTGATTTTGGTCTTTCCTCTCCAGCCACCTGAGAGGACTGCCAGTAGAACAACAGGCAGACCCTGTCTCTTCAGGTATGGGGTTGGAGGCTCCCTCCATAGACTATTATGGGCAGAAAGGCTATTACTGCTATGCTCTCACATTAGATGCTGGAAGTGTAGGTAGTAATTCTTAGATTAATTACTATGTTAGGATGCAGGGTCTGTTTATATGTTTTACTCGAACTGCACAGTCATTATTGTGCTATGTTTCATCTTTCTAATAATTTCAAGTCATGCTTTTTATTATAGAATGAGGTCCTTTCAATAAATGCATTGAAACCTATCCTGCATTCTTTGTTTGCCTTCGCATGTGTGTGACTTGAGTAAATGAGAGAAAGGGATAAGATCTGTTCTACCATGACTTCCCTGAGGAGTCCAAGTGTCATCTTTTCAGGCTTCCACAAATCACCTTTACTTTTGGGTTTGGGTGAGGTGCTGCTAGCTAGACGAGAAGGTCAAGCAAAAGACTTCCAGTCAGTGTAGGACTGACTCAGTCACCCACACGGGGTGGTGCTGCCGCCCAACACCAAGCAGTCTTAACAGTCTTATCCCCATGGTCCTACGACATGGTGCCACCAATGTTTATCAGGCACTAACTTAACGGATCTCCAGAGTATCTCTATCTTTCAAATGCTAAAGGCACCCTAATTACCTTATACGGAAATGTCCATGGTGTTAGGTAAATATCCTCCTCAGCTAAATAGGTATCTATAGGTTGTTCAAGCTTGGACCTTAAAAGGATTTCCCCAAATTGGTGTTTCTATCTCTGATCCGACCATTCTAAAATACAGCAGAACCTCAACAGGTTGCAATTCCAGTAGCTATGAGACAACCTCTCACGCAACACTTATTAGCTGATGGACTTACTGTAGAGGGTGGGGATTTTACATTCCTGGTAGAGACATATGAAGTGTACAGAAGAGACATTTTCTATTTCCGGGTCAATTTTTTCAGCACCAGATGGAAACACACACTTTTTCCACAATTACACAATAGCAAACACACCTGCACAATACAGAGCTTATGCATATTTAGAAATGCATTTATGTTATCAAGAACATCAAAATTGTTTGAAGGTGTCTACCACACATTATACAAAATGTTATATTAGGTAATAAAGGACCTACATGGCCAGAACTAGCCACATATACACAACATCCCAATGTAGCAAACATGCCAGTAGCAGATTTACGCTGCCTATATAATAATGTAGTAGATATATATGGACGCTTAGTACAATTTGTAATGCAGACGTCAAGCACCACCCCAGTGAGAGCAGAACTACATTTGGCTACAACCGGGATAACTCCTGTGACTGTGCATTTATTAATAGGCAAGATACCCACCAAACAAGACGATATTCAGTTTTGGCTAGCACAAAAAAATAAACTCTCTGAAAGCAGTGTTTCCTCATATGGGACCCCAAGATAAACATACAATTCTCACAATGTGCTTGCCCTTTAGGTTCCCTCAGTAGATAACTTTGCCACATGGGGTGCAGTATTTGCTACAATTTACACTTCAGCACACAGTGCACTAACATGTGCGAATCGTCCGAAAGTATTAAAACTAATTCAAGACCAATATGGGGCTGTCCTTGCAATGGATTTGGGGATGCAATTAATGGGTGAAGTAGTAGCATCGGCAGTACACCCAGCGCACTTCAAAGGAACAGGAACCCGTCCTGACTAAGATTATCAGTGAGATTTATATTAGTATAGGTTGGGATAGACTGGGAGCCAGACCAGGTAAACCACACTTAAAAGGCAAATCCAATAAGGATACTACCAAGGAAGCACACGTGGGTTCTAAAAAACGCTAGGATAAAGAGAAAGTATTAAAGATAAACAAAAGCAAAGGGAAAAATCTCTGAATTCGGAGACCTCAGAAAAGCGCTACAATATTAGAAATAGAGAAGCCTTAAAAACCCCTGACAGATACCAATATACTGACATTCGCCCATCTCATTCCATTCAGGACTCACCCAATGAAAGCAGAGCGAGAGGAGGGTGGCCAATCACTGAAACTAGTATGTGAAACTAAAGAAGGAGTCACAATGCCCATCAGAAGTTTCAGTTAAAAAGGAAGAGAAACTTCCACAACAAAAACCCCAAATCAGAAAGAAAACGTTTGGGGAAATGTTGGCTAAACAATCCACAGATATTGAGAACCTTACTGAGGAAAAGGACAAGGGCAGTGACTCTGCTAGACGGTACAGCAGAGGTCACAATAGTTCACCAGAATCATCTAGAACTTCTGGATGTGACAACGACTCGCGACATTCTCTAAGTCGAAACTGAGGACAGATGCGTCTTCCCATCCGACAGGGTTTACAAATGAAGAATTCAAAGTGAGGGGAGTATTGAGCGCACCATCAAAGTGATCTTCTGGAGAAGATTAACAAGAAGTTAGGATATCCTCTTGGTAGAAAAAGATTGGCCACTTGCCTTTGTCTGCACACTCTCACAGGGGGAAGATGTTGCCTTCTTTCTCAGCCTTTGTTCCAGGCCCAGTAAAAGAAGCCTATACCACAAATTGAGCATTGGCCCAAGCATCAGCGCTCTACTGCGACCATGTGGGATTTTCCTTACAACGTTAAACCAATAAGGTCCACTCCACAAATACAACCTCAATACCCCATTAAACATGAGGCTAAAACACCAGTGAGAGAAATTCTCTTACAACTTGAGCACCAGGGAGTAATTGATCTCTGTGTATCTCCAATGAATATCCCTTTGTTTCCAATAGCTAGTTCTCTGCCTGTGTAACATTAATATTGCATGACACTGATTGTGAGATGTTGTCCTTTGTCAATGGTATCTATTTGACAGACGACGATCTCAACACACATTTAGCCAGGGTGGATTGCATTGTTTTGGGATTTGCCATACAGGACTACAAATTAAATGTCAAGAAAACAAAAATTGCCTTTCCAAGTGTCTTATTTTTAGGATATGAACTATCAAGTGAGGGAAAGAGTCTGGCACCACAATGCCTAGAGATATGTGTGCAATTACAACCACCAAATACCATCAAGAAACTACAGTCATTGCTGGGTGTCTTCAATTTGGGCAGAACATTCATTCCAGAATATGCAAAACGCATAAAAAAACTATGATTTAATTTGTACAGATTTCTCAAGCAAACATTGGACACCCAAACACACATGTATTCTCAGAGCATTACAGATAGACATGCTTGGAGCAAAACACTTACACACGTGACAATAATACAAATTTGATCATCTTGGTCATTTCTGGTGCCATCAGATTCACCTATGTTACATTCAATAAAGATGGCACGGTAACCACAGCATATAAATCACACTTGTACTCCAACACTAAACAGCATTTGGCACCCACAGAAAAAAACCCTGACTGCTGTCCAAATGGCTGTCATAAAAGAGAGACCACAAGCCCAATGGAAACGCATTATTGTCATTACCTCAATACCAGCCCTTGAGTCTGTCACCAAAGCAAGCGTTCCAAACACAAAAGCATTACATCCATATTGGATTCAATGGGCTATCTCTCTGACTGCAACTGATGTTGATTATGTTTTTGATCCAAAATCTCCAACCCAAGAATTCCTGCAATATGAACTTTAATACTGCATGTCAACCAACATTTTGCCTCAGCTGTAGGTACCAAACATCAATACTCCACTGCATTCGCAGCTGTTTGTGGGGTAATGAGGGTTTGTAAATTCCTCCCTCAACAGACCTACACGCAAACCCAAGGGGACAACACAGCACAACTTGCAAAGCTTAAGGCTCTAATCTTTGCACTGGAACACACTGATCTTGAACTTTCTACCTTGATTGTGTATAATTTGTACTACTGTGTCCAGTCCTTTAATGAATATTTACATTACTGGCATCTAAATGGGTTCAGAGACTCCAAAGCAAACACCATTAAACACAAATTCTTTTGGGGGAAGGTAGCAGATCTAAAAAAAAAAGAAGCTGCCTCTGGCTCATGTAGTGTATACACTGGGTCACCAGCATGTTAGAATACACATCATAGAAAACACTTTAAGTGCCGAAGCTGCCGAATCTGCAGTAGCTATGGCTTCTGTTGCTGGGTTTACTCATTCCCATATGAGGCTGGATGATGAAACATTGGGTGCTGCTGCTGTGAAAGCTTTGGCTGATGGCAAGTCCTTACCTAAAGCGTAGCCTGCAAAATATCCCTACCACTTAAGTGCCCAAAACTCTGCATTTCCAACAATACCAGGGGTGGGTGATGGCACGATCCACAACCTGTCACGGTCTGCACGTCTCTGACCGCTGAAGGCTGTAGTACCCGGAAGAACACCTGGTTTCTTACTGGTTCTGGATTGGCCAGGATAAGGGCGACCCCTTCCAGTAGCCACGTGCTGCTGACTAGAAAACGCCAAGGCAGACCGCACCCTCCAGAAGGAGACCCAGAGGAAAAACCCGAAATATGGGGGAAAAAAACCTCTACCACAGGAACTCCTGAAAAACATGGGAAAAAATGGAGAAAAAGGCAATATAGAAGTCAATTCCGCAGGGAAAAATAGGAAGAAGCAGGCAGGGAAAACTAGAGACAGGGGCGAGGAGCGCCACCAAGACGGAAGTGTCAGCAATGCAAGGAAAGAAAGAACTGCAGTGCTTATATACCATCAGACAGGAAGTGAGAAACAGGAAGAACGCACAACACCATCTTGGATTAGGAAAAGCTGCATTGAAATGAATAGGAAAAAGGCCATAGTAGAAAAGGAAAGAAGCAATGCATGCTGGGAAAGAAACCACAGACAGAACAGGACAACCTGGCCACCCAAGAAGAAAGAAGAACAGAAGAAAAGAAGAAAGAACCCAAGTGCAGGTAAAAGGGGAAAGGGAAGTCATGGAGACTGCCAGAGCCCGTGGCGCGACCCGGAGCCTGTGATGGGGCTCCCCGGCCACACCGCGGATGCCAATGTGGGGCAAGGCCCAAAAAACGGTCTGCGGCGGTTCCCTCATACCAAAACGTGGACCGCCGACCAGACCGTGGTCTGCAAAGGGGACGCCGCAGCGTTCTATAGCGTCACACAACCAAGACTAAACATTAGATCATATCAAAGCAGCACATGAAGGGGTTGCTTCTGCCCATGCTGGTATGGTGGCTACCATCTCCCTACTGCAAAATTTGTATTAGTGGTTAAGTCTACACAGACAGACCAAGCAATATTTCCTTAGTTGTGACATTTGCCAACAAATTAGAGGGTCCACCATCAAACACCCACCGCAGACACCCTTCTTAGTTTCCAACAAACCACTACAATGTGTGTGCCTGGACAAGTGCAGTGCCTTACATCCAGGTGATGCATAGAACTATATTCTTTTTGGTGTTGATTCATGTTCCGGATTTCTCTGGGTGTGGCCACAACGCTCAGCTGACGCTTGAACTATTAAAGATTTGCAAGTCTTCATCAGGACATATGCAATTGTAGCATTCCACTTGGACCAGGGTCCTGCCTTTACCTCCAGGGCATTCAGGGACACCATGGCAATGATGGGTGCATTTCTCATCTCCCCATCATCCTAAGGGAAACACAATTGTGGAGTGGAAAAACCAAGGCTTAAAGCAATCCTTAACAGCTAGGGCATTAGATTCGGGTCGTGGATGGCTTTATCACCTGTATAGAGTCCAGAGAGCATTAAATAATGTGCCCAGAATGTCTTTGGGAGGATGCACCCCCTCTGAAGTCCTGTTTGGGATACCTGTGTATGTCCCAGATCTTGATGGCCCTGCAGCAGTGGCAGCAGAAACACCTTTTGACATAAATGTGTGTGTCACTGTCTTTCAGGATTTACAACAGGTCAGTGAGGAAAATTCACCTGCCAACACCTTAGGAATGAGGGGTTTGCCACCAATTACAAGCTAGATTTCTAAAGTTGGGGATCTAGTTCATGAAAAGATACCTCCAAAGAAGGAGGTTAGCCCATCCTACAAAGCACTGGTTCCAGTCCTGGGAACACATGGTACCAGAACTGTCACTCTAACACCACTGCCTTGCTCTAAAGAAAATATTACCTACAACATCAGCAGTGGGGACCAGGTTATGTCCAGTTGGGACTTATCAGCTGGGAATCAAGAAAGGGCCTCTGGAAGCTTGTCCCTTCTGACCCTTGTAGTCACTTCTGCAGTCCTGGGTACGAGTAAAGCAGTTTTAGACTTCTGAGGTCTTCTGAAAGAAGGGCAGTCCTCTTCCAAATTTTCCTCTGGTCCAGAAGTGTTCTGAGAAGGGTACAGTAGGTGCCACTTTTATGGCCAGTGCCAGCCTGTGGGTGGGGAAAACTCTAGGCTATTCCATACCTAATAGGGTAAAAGTTCCCAGTGGTGACCTTCACCACTTTTGCAGCACTTCACCTGTGTTGTACTGTAAACAATCCCACAATGCCACTCTGCCAAAAGCCAACATGACATAACCTTTCCTCCCTTATACAGAGCTCCTGTGTTCACTATCAATCAAAACTGGTTCAAGAGACAGCCCCTCTCCCACTAGGCCCGGTTTCTGACTGGCTATGTAGACAAAGGAAGGGGCAAGCCCAAGTGTGAACTACATCTGCCTATGACAGGGTAGGCCTCTTTTAAGTTAATTAAATTCCTGGGCACAACTCAATAGTCTGTCTGCCAGAGACACAGAACACCTCTGCACACCCAAGGCCTTTGTGCTAGGTCTGGGAGCATGTTCACACCTTATCGGAGGTAACTCATGCAAATAAGCTTCTAGAGGCTTAAGTCAAGCCAGAGGTAACTCTTCTAAAAGTATCTGTTCTAAAATATTTACTATAACCTTGACTTTGCCAAAGGTTTTGTGCTTGTAATTAAAAAGTCTAAATATGAACACTGTAGCTGTTTACTAAGCTGAAATAGCAAATATTACATTTAGGGGGTCATTACAACCTCGGCGGTCTTTTAACAAGACCGCCGAGGGACCGCCGTGCGGAAGACCGCCAGTAGTGGCGGTTTGCCGCTCGACGTATTATGACTGTTGGTTGCCCTCTGTCGTTTTTCCGACGGAGAGCCGCCAACAGCCATACTGACCGGCGGCGGGGAAGTGGAGTTTGCTCCACCTCCACCGCCACAGCAACAGAACACCGCCCAGCGAATCACGTCCTGTGATTCGGCGCGGCAGTGTTCTGTTGGCGGTGTGGTGTTGGCGGAGCTGCCCCCATGGCTCCCGTCCCCTCCCGGAGGATCGACGGAATAGGTAAGTCGATCGTCCGTTAGGGGAGGGGGGGTTGGGGGGCTGTTGTGTGTTGTGTGGGTGCATGGGGGTGTGCGTCTGTGTATGTAGAGGGGGTGTGTGAGTGAGTGTATGCTTGTGGGGGTATTGCGTGTTTTGGGAATGAGTGCGTGTATGTCTGTAGGTATGTCTGTATGGATGTGTGCATGTATGTTTGAATGTGGGTTGCGTGTCTGACTGTGTGTGTGGATGTTGGCATGTATGTCGGTGTGTGTGCGTGTATGTGTGTTGGTGGTGCCTGCGTGTGTGTCAGGTGTGTATGTGTAAGGTAATGTCGGGGGTCGGGGTGGGGAGGGGGGTCCTGCCACCTTTGGGGGGTGGCAGGGGTGGTGGGGGGTGTAGGGGAGGGAGTCAGGGTGGGGTGGGGGGTGGGGGAGACCCCTATCAGTGCCAGGGAATGAATTCCCTGGCACTGATAGTGCTTACCGCCATGGATTTCATGGCGGTTCCTACTGCTGGAAATCCACGGTGGTAAGCCGGGTAAAAATACCGGCGGTGGTATTGTCACGGCCGCCGGGCTGGAGACCCAGGTCTCCAGCCCAGCGGGCGGAACGGAGAAGCGGCGGATGACCATGGCGGTAACCGCCATGGTCATTATACTCAAAAAAAGACCGCCAGCCTGTTGGCGGTCTTACCGCCGCTTTAACACCGTCCGCCAGGGTTGTAATGACCCCCAATGAGTGCTGAGGTCTTCTTGTTACACTTACCTTACAGGCCCTGGGTATATTTGGTACTGTACATTAGGGACTTACAGGTAAGTTAAATATGCAGTTCAGGGCTATGCCAATCCCATCATGTTGAAAGGGGGAACACAAATACTTTACCACTGGTTAGCAGGGGATGGTGTACAGAGTTTTACAGTCAGCAAAAACAGTCAACTAAAAATCTGGGGGAATACCATGCAAAAAATGGTTATTTCTAGCATGGACCAACAGCTGTACCTGTTCTAGCAACTGCATCTAGACAATAAAGCCTAGTGAATGGATGTTTGATTTCCATATAGCTGCATTATAGTTACGTACTATGGCAACATTTTGCAACCAAAGCACAGTTGATGCTTTACGAGGAATGTGCCTGGGTTTTGCCAGGTAAAGACTTACTGGCAAACTCATAATAAAACTGAATGCACAGGACCACCCATCCAGAAAGGGATAGTTTTTGATGTGGTTAAGTCTGGGTGTAAGGGACCGTATCTAACAGAGAGCTGAGCATATTTCTTAAGGAATTTGTTTTATCAACATATAGGCCCTTGTGGCATCTTATGGATGTAATGACTTCTCTTGACTTTCTTGACAGAGTGGTGGGGCTATTAACAAACAGACAGGTATAAAGATAGGCTAGTTGATGTGAAAATCTGAAAATACTTTCAGGATAAGTGTAGGGTGACCAGGGCTTAGCTTAGTCAGTGAGATTTGGGCAGGTGGGAGGGTGAATCTAAAATTTTCCAACTAAAAAACTGGTGGACATGGGTAAATGGATGCAATGACAGGTGTGGGGCGGACTGTTCCAATGAGAAGCAGGGTCAGTACTGCCTAGCATTAGGTGGGTCTCTGGGGCTGATGTAAAGTTTGGTAGAGAGGTTCTCAGTCGCAAACGAGTCACAGTACCCTGTCTGCCAAACTCAAGGTACACCTGCCCAATTTTGAGTCAGGTGGACTGCATGTTTTACACTGATGAAATAACATTTACTCCATAGGTGTAAAACGTTCTCTGATGTCCTGACAGAATAAGGGCTGTTGGAGGTAAGCCATCTAACAGTTTATCCTATTTGGTGTGGATAGCTATTTTTTTTTTACTGTCCATCACCGCTGAGTGGGTCTGTATAAAAGGAAAAATAGCTACACCCAAGAAGAAAAGTCCCAGTGTTTGGAGGTCATAACATTTTTTATTTTTCAGAAACAAACTTACACTTTGGGACTTTGCTTTGGAAAAAAAAAAGAAACTATGGAAAGGTTTGACAACCGACTGTTATGAGTGACTGAGCCCTCTGTCCAATTTGTCCAACTCTGCTATGACAGTGGAGCCTGACAATGTGTAGATGACATCTTTATCTTTGGTGGGCAGGATAAAGGTAGGCAGGTGTTTCTAAAATCATCTGTCACCATGTCTGCCTTTACTCCATCTGCCAAATCCAAAATCAGGACTTCTGTCTAGAGTAGCACAGTAGATGAAAAATTATGGTTTGCAAGCATTTTTCCCATCATCTTTAGGGTGTGACTGTCAGTGATCAGCCACGAAACCAGGCACTGGCACAGCTTCCCAAGCTTACTACTGACAATGTTTGTGAAATCCAAAAAGTAGTACATTTGCATCCATTCAAGAAGTACTTCTATCAGTGCAGATTTACAAATTTTTGGTAAACTAGTCACAACATATAATTAAGTCCCTGATTGAAAAAATTACCACGTTAAACTCTCTTACTCAAATCAAAACATCAAGTAAATCAAACGTAGACATAACAGACCCACCTCAAGGGCCCCACACCCAACTATCAAGCAAAGAATGCATTTATTTGGGGGATATCTTTCCCCAAACCCTCCAGGTCCTGAAACTATACACCTGAGGGAAAGTTTCCATAATCACTGTAGATTCTGATGTCAAAAAAGCCTTAATCTTGATCACCCTTTGGCTGATATAATAACCACTACAAAAGCTACTTCTAGTAGGGGTGATGCACAGAGGCCTTATGTATGGGCTCAAAAAAGAAGCATTTAACTTAGAAAGGTCTAATTTATCTTCCAAGGAGAGAGAAGAGAAGGGTACATTTATTTCAAACCACCCCACAAAAACCTTGAATACAGAAACTGTAAAAATACCTTTAAGAATGACACTTTTGTTTAGCTGTAATACTCCTATGGACCTTGATCAATGTGTACTGTAACTCTGACTGGAACCACCAGTGGAATCTCTTCCATTTAAAAGTGCAGAATACACTTATAGATGCCATTCAGCTTCTCTTATGCTGCCTATGGTGGCTTTAAGCAAGTTCAAGTGCTCATAACAGATGAGCTCAGGAGCCATACTGTCAAGTTCAAGGATGTCACATCGGGATGGAATAGCTAGCCCTGTAATCTGGAAAAAGGATTCAGTTTGCTTGGAAGCTTTATGTGGAATTATAGGGAGAGATGCTGAAGATCTGCAGTCAGGAGAATCTTAGTAGTTGGTCCAGTCTGTCAGAATCAGTGGAATGTTCGAAAACACAATGTTTACCTAGCCAATCTATCAAAAGGAATTTGCTTAACAGCTCTGTTTCTTGAGCCCTGTAAGTGAAGTCTGAGTATTTTGGGACATGGTGAAGCGGTCTATTTGTGCTTACCTTCAATCTGAAACTAGATCAGCAATACTTTGAGGTAGAATTGCCATTTGTGATTTTCTCTGAAGACTTAGTTTAGCCCATCTGCTGGATTGTTTTGAATTCCTGGCAGATGGACTGCTTGGTAGGATAAATCTCTAATCAGAAACCAACTAGACATTACCTGTGCTTCTAGCGAGTCATGGGTCCAGTGATCCTTGTTTGTTGAGGCAGTACATCATAGGTAGTGTTATTCTTCTGGATCACAATCCTTTCCCCTCTTTTGTCAGAGGTGAAAGGAATGCCTTGGGGCACTTGATGAATCACCTTTCACACCAAAATGTTGATAGGATATGGATGCTTTCTTTCCAATTCAGGTCCTGACCATCAAGTGGTGTAGTGAGCTCCCCTTACCACCAGAGATACATCTGTTATGATGCATTTTTGAGGAACAGTGACTCCTTTCAGATGTCATAGAACTCCCTGCTTTGGTATGTCTCCTATATAATGCTCCCATGGTTAAGGTCCGTGTCAATGGAATTTTATCCACCTCCTTTCCAATCCGCAGAGATACAGTCCAAGGCTGGTTCCTCTCCCAGTTATTATTCGCCGTGGCTATTGAACTGTTGGCCCATCTGATACGATGTAGTGCTCAGATCTCCGGGTGGAAGTGGGGGCATGGATTTGAGGACCAAATAGCTCATTATCCTTGGCGATCCCTTGTCGTTTGGTCCCTGGTGCCTGGAGATCCTTCACCTCTATGGGGAGGCCTCAGGTCTCTAGGTTAACCAGTGTAAATCCTTACTGGTGGAGAAGTCCGGGGACACTGAGGGACGACACTGGTGCCCTGACATACCTCTCAGGCAGAACTCCTTTATGTACCTGGGGATTCATATATCCTTCCTTCCCGACTTCACCTGGACCCTTACCTTTCAACCCTTGGCATCGTCCCTGGACTGGGATCTCTGCAGATGGAACTAACAACCTCTTAACCCCATGGGAGCAGCGCACTCTTTAAAATGATGTGCCTCCCTTGATATTTATACATTCTAGTGAACTTTCCCTATCCAATTCCCCAGCAATGGTTCTATTCTCTGACCTCCATACTTACATCCTTCAGATGGGCCGGTAAGTACCATTGGATGGCGTTTACTTCAGCATGAAAGTCCCCCCTTAAAGGCGGTCTTGGCGTGTCCAACATCTACGCTTATTATCTATTGGCACCTTTGGTGCCCACAAATGAATAGTTTGCAGGGGGTTGGGACAAACCTCCCTACCGCTTAGAGCTTCATCTTCTGGGCTTTAAAGGGCTTCTTGATTGGCTCTTACGGAGGCTGAATGCTGCTAACTGTACCAACCTGCACTCACATGGCAGTGCTATGTTGAAGGGCAGCGCTGCGCCTTAGAACCTGGGATCGCCTCCTGACGCAATTGACTCCTCTTTGGTGGGGCACCTGGCTTCAACAGGTGTCCAACCTTGAAGGCTTTTCCTAATAGGACGGAATTGAAATTACGTACTTGGAGGATATCCACTAGGGAGGGGTTCTGATGTCCTTTCAGGGACAGAGAGATCATTATGCCCTGTCTCATGCACAATTCTTCTGCTTCCTTCTGTTACAAACCTCCCCTCAGATGCCCAGCTCCCTGGACAGAGAGGTCTCTGTGATTTACCGATCCTTGATTATCAATGCTTCTGATGGCTTCTCCTC
The DNA here is from genome assembly GCF_031143425.1 of Pleurodeles waltl. Taxonomy (NCBI): domain Eukaryota; kingdom Metazoa; phylum Chordata; class Amphibia; order Caudata; family Salamandridae; genus Pleurodeles; species Pleurodeles waltl. The sequence goes on from NC_090442.1 coordinate 272,437,407, forward strand.
CTTGAGGCAGAGGTGGGAGGGTTGGGTGAGCGAACTGGATGATGATGGTTGGAGGGAGGCATGCCTGTCCCCTAGGGAGCTGGCAATATCTTCTCTCCTGCACATGGTTCAGGTCAACTATCTACACGTGGCTTATCTGTCCCCACACCGCATACAACGGATGTCTCCATCAGCACAAACTGCATGCGCATGCTGCACTCTCCCTGCAGTGTACTTCTACCCGGTGGTGTGGGGCTACCCAGCATTGCTCTCCTGGGTTGGGGTGGGTCATGAGCTGTTGGCAGTTCTGGGCCGCTTGACTGACCTGGGCCCGAGACAGCACTGCAGGGTCTTCTGCAGGAACTGTTGGGACTACTCTCCAAGAGGATTTTAATAGGGGTGGCCTGTATGGTAGTTAAAAGAGACGTTGCTCGTCTGTGGAAACATCCTTCACCCCCTAAATGCAATTATGGCACAAAGGAGTTGACTTGTGTGTTCACCAAGAAAAAACAATATATGAGGCAAGTGGCTGTCCCCAGAAACATGATAAAATATGGAGAAATGGTGGGATTATCATGGGATACTGTTATGATGGGATTGTTGTTTGTAATCATTGTTTTATATATTACTGTACACTAGAGAAGCTTTGCTACTGATGATTATGTCACACTGGATGATACTTGCTCTGTAAACTCAATAAAATTTGGTTATCAAAGAACACTCTGCTTTGACTGGTAATGGATTCCATGATTGTATTGATCTTTCGACAACTACTTCTGTCCTCAAGAACCACTGCTCTTAGGGTCTGTGGTCAGATCTCTGTCCTTGAAGCGAGTTTTGGTCATTCTGCTGTAAAATTCACAATCCTTTATGGAAAACGAGGCGGAGAAACACACGACATACCTTTAAGGGCCCAAGGTCTATTTCTTCCTCCAAACTAAATGATAGGAATAAAAGGGAATTATAACAACTGACCAAAAAGTTGAAAACTTTAAAAAAAATCCACTCATAAAAGTATAATAGAACTCAGGAACTGTTTTAAGATCCTTCTCACCCAAGCCAGCAAAAAAGAAAAAAAAATCTGTTTTGCTAGTACAATGAATTCTGTGATATGGAAAGTGCTGGCTCCTTAAACTAACAGTGCATGGTGTCACTCTTTTTTTCAAGGAACAATCACAAACAGAGAGCCTAGTACCTACATCTCTTGCCAACCACTGGTCAGATGAAGAGGGGGTTCCTATTTATTTAGTTTTTAGAAGAACCCTCACCCACTTACAACAGTCACTGGCATGCTTCATCATAGAGTTCCCACCCAAGATGCCTAGGGCATATGGGTGTTCTATGATATCTGATTTCCAGCGGAGAAGGTTATTGATCTTTAGGGATCTTAATGGTTACAATTGCCTTGGGGTTTCTCTATCCCAAACGATAAAGATTTATTCCTGGGATCCTTAAGCAAGGTTAAAAACAAGAATTGATGTGGGTGAGCGTATCATGATCTCCTCCATCTATGGTCTACATGTTTTAGCCAAAGTGACTGTTGCCTCTATGTGGCAAATAGATTTGTTCAACACAGTATGATCCCTACTCTCATGTGCCTATTCTCTGTTAGGGTGCACATCACACTAATTGTGTGGAATTGTGATGTATGTGTAACTTGTAATTTCCGTTTTTGCATCAGTACAGGAAAGTATCCTGTGAAAGTTTATTACTTAAACAAATCTTAGCACCTTAGGTAACTAGAAGTAGTCGGACACTATAGCCTCACATTCGTCAAGGTGTCTCACCTACTGTACACCTAATGGGCATCCTCTAGTACCTGCATATCCACAAGAAACCAACAAGTCATTGAGGTCCACTTCACTGACCGGATGCTAACTCCTGAACCGGAGGCCGCAGCCAGGCCACACTTCACAGCAACGGCCGTGAGGACAAACCCTAACAGTTTACCAAGTTTGGTGGCACTGCACCCTCCAGCGGCTGAATCATACCAATACCCTGGGGATTGGTTATCTGACTTTAGAGACCAAGAAAAACAGCCCGCCAGGGAATGTAAAAGGACCAGGAGGAAGCCTCAGTCGAGGGACTTTTGAAGACTACCCACCTGAGTGCCCCAGTTGGTCTGCAATCGAGCCTTGAACCGGCCTACCTTCTGCTTCTAACAGTATGCTTGCGCACAGCTCCTGGCTCAATGATTCACTCTAACCCGGCTGCCATGTGCCCTGCACCGAAGAACCGGATGTGCTCTAAGGGCTTTTCCCAATGCTCCTGCCGGAACCAGGAGCTACCCAAACTCCTCCCAGTGGCACAATGTGCCCACAGACGACCTCTACCAATCTGCAAAAGAAGAACTACTGTGTCAATTTATAAGTATTTTTAAAGGTTATCCTCCATTGAATCCTATGGTGCGTAATTACGTACAAGAAGACTATATTTATTAAACTTAATCCCGAAAAGTTCTAAACCAATATTTTGAAGAACTTGGTCTTAAAATGTATATAAACATCTGAAGTATTTTTATAAATTGGTCTCAAGGTATTCCTTTGAGTGTGTGCATTGCAAGAGTGAAGCTGTGAGTACAACAAATGCTATGCACTTGTCTAAGACTGGCCTAACTGCTCGATCAAGCTACCATAAAAATTAGAGCATAAGTGGTCTAGTTTTTACCCCTATAAACCCACATGTGGTTACCTGGACCCTCTGCACAGTGTGCCTAACTTTGCATACTACACAGAGAGCCAGCCTCCTACATCTAGACACTGTACAATTATCTAATCAGGGTTGCCTGGACCTAGTATAAGGTGCAAACACCATAGGTGTCCACCACACACTGGGCCAACTTCCTACACAGACAGACACACCACCAAGGTACCCAACATTACGTAAATGTTATCAGCTTTGGCTGTGTATTAGTTTCTAGAAAAGTCAGTCTGGGAAGCACAAGAGTACAACAGTGCCCTAATCAGTGATAGTTTTTGTCTCACTTGGCCATGACTTGCATGTCTGACTCGTCAAGAACAGGTGGAATGTCAGTGAACTGGTAGATAGATACAATGTAAATTTCACCCTTCAAATCAGTAGTGTCCTTAGAGCACCTGAAAGCTCACTAGTGCAGTCCCAAGTGAAATGAGGTAACAAAATAAGGGAATAGACGGAAACACACTTTGGGGGTCATTCCAACCCTGGCGGTCGGTGTAAAAGCGGCGGCCAACCCGCAAACAGGCAGGCGGCCAAAAAAATGGAATTCCGACCCTGGCGGGAACCGCCAACACAGCCCGCCACTTTAACACTCCGACCGCCACGGCGGTACAGACAAGCAGCGCGACGGTCACCGCCAACAGACAGGCGGCAGACAATGTACCGCCCACCCTATCACAACTCACCAATCCGCCACCTTTTCCGGGGCGGGAGCCCCGCCGATAAAAACACGGTGGAAACAGACTTCGAACGGGAAAACGCTCACCTCTACACACTCCACGAGGAATCTGGACAGCATGGAACCCGAACTACACATCCTACCAGCTATTGTCTACCTGATCCTCTACCAGGAGCACGAACGCCGGCGCAGAAGACAACGGTGAGTACTGCACCTACGACACAGGGGAGGCAAAAAATTACGGGGACACACATACCCACCCCCACCCTCACCCACTACAACATACACATCAATGCAGAGCAACAAGTCAGAGTGACACCCCCCAACCCCCCCGGAAGAATGCAAAGACAAAATAAAATGATCATTAAAAATAAAGTATATTATAGCATAATTGAAGTTAAGTGAAATATGAAATATATAAATAAAATATATTACATCACAAACAATATATACATAGGTCAAAAGTCCGGGCCATATTGGCTATCATCCATTGTTCGTGGGCCAATGGGCCTAAACACATGGGCAAAGCCCACACACGAGACCCAATTCCATTGGAGAGAACACTGCAGGGGCATCAGATAGTAAAACTACAGGCACCTCAGGGGGAAGGGAAGGGGGGCACCTCAGCCAGTTGAGTCCACGACGCCAGATCCACGAGGGGCCTCCATGCCCACTGTACCATCCTGGGGAGTGCAAAGCCACAGTCTCACAAGTCTCTACAGTGGGTGGGTTGCCCACTGTACCATCCTGGGGAGTGCCAAGCCACAGTCTCTCAAGTCTCTACAGTGGGTGGCTTGCCCACTGATCCATCCTGGGGAGTGCAAAGCCACAGTCCATCAAGTGGATTACAGACTCCACTGGTTCTGGAGGAGGCATGGTGCCCAGAGTGCTTCGTGAAGCCCTGGCCGACACAGATCCGGCCCTGCCAATGGGCCAGCGGTGCTTGAGATGAAGGGCCCAGCGGAGCGGTGCTTGAGATGAAGAGCCCAGCGGAGCGGTGCTTGAGATGAAGGGCCCAGCAGAGCGGTGCTTGAGATGAAGGGCCCAGCGGAGCGGTGCTTGAGATGAAGGGCCCAGCGGAGCGGTGCTTGACAGGAAGGGCCCAGCGGAGCGGTGCTTGAGATGAAGGGCCCTGTTCAGCGGTGCTTGTCACGGCGGGGCCCAGTTCGGCGGTGCTTGTCACGGCGGGGCCCTGTTCAGCGGTGCTTGACAGGAAGGGCCCTGTTCAGCGGTGCTTGTCACAGCGGGGCCCTGTTCAGCGGTGCTTGTCACGGCGGGGCCCAGTTCGGCGGTGCTTGTCACGGCGGGGCCCTGTTCAGCGGTGCTTGACAGGAAGGGCCCTGTTCAGCGGTGCTTGTCACGGCGGGGCCCTGTTCAGCAGTGCTTGTCACGGCGGGGCCCTGTTCAGCGGTGCTTGTCACGGCGGGGCCCAGTTCGGCGGTGCTTGTCACGGCGGGGCCATGTTCAGCGGTGCTTGACAGGAAGGGCCCTGTTCAGCGGTGCTTGTCACGGCGGGGCCCTGTTCAGCGGTGCTTGTCACGGCGGGGCCCAGTTCGGTGGTGCTTGTCACGGCGGGGCCCTGTTCAGCGGTGCTTGACAGGAAGGGCCCTGTTCAGCGGTGCTTGTCACGGCGGGGCCCTGTTCAGCGGTGCTTGTCACGGCGGGGCCCTGTTCAGCGGTGCTTGTCACGGCGGGGCCCAGTTCGGCGGTGCTTGTCACGGCGGGGCCCTGTTCAGCGGTTCTTGACAGGAAGGGCCCTGTTCAGCGGTGCTTGTCACGGCGGGGCCCTGTTCAGCGGTGCTTGTCACGGCGGGGCCCTGTTCAGCGGTGCTTGTCACGGCGGGGCCCAGTTCGGCGGTGCTTGTCACGGCGGGGCCCTGTTCAGCGGTGCTTGACAGGAAGGGCCCTGTTCAGGGGTGCTTGTCACGGCGGGGCCCTGTTCAGCGGTGCTTGTCACGGCGGGGCCCAGTTCGGCGGTGCTTGTCACGGCGGGGCCCTGTTCAGCGGTGCTTGACAGGAAGGGCCCTGTTCAGCGGTGCTTGTCACGGCGGGGCCCTGTTCAGCGGTGCTTGACATGTGTTCCCAGGGAACCAGATCGGGCCAATATTTTCCGCTCAGTAGCCATCCGACCTTTCGCTTGCGGGGCCCTCCTGTGCTGGAGTCCTGGGCCCGTGGGTGTCCTCCTTCATACCCGAAATGGGGCTGGTGGGGCCCTCCTGGGCAGCTCGCCTGCTGCCGGAAATGTCCGCCCTGCTGCCCTTGCCCTCCTTCGCCGATTCTCTGGGGCCCTTGCCTCCCTTTGTGGATGTGCCAGGTGACAGTGCCAGGGTAGTGCCTTTGGGGGCTGCCGTCTCTGGCCTCTCGCGCCGGCCCTTCCCTTTTTTAGTTTTTTTCCCAGGGGGTGGGCTGGCTGTCCCCTTGCTGCTGGCCGATGTTGCTGCCCTAGAAGCTGGTGGACTCCAATAGCCCTGGACTATGGTCCTTGTAGGTGCAGGGCTTGTGGTGGCTGAGGTGCTGTTAGGACTCTCACGAGATGGAGGGGGTGGGTCAGGTGATGCAAAGAGGTTAATTTTGGAGAGGAAAAACTTTTTAGGAGCAGTGGGAAGGGTAGGTGCAGTGGGTATGGGAGTGGAGGAAGAGGATGTGGTTGTAGGAGAGTCAAGTGTGCTGTCTTTGGGTGCAGGTGCTTGTGACGGAGGCTGTCGTGAGGTGGATGGCTGTTGGGTGGGTGGCTGCCTGCGTTTGTGTGGTTTGGAAGAGGGGGTGACAGACACACTGGGAGAGGACACAGGGGACGTGTAAATGGCAGTGGGGGTGGTGACTGCACGTGTGCGGAGTGTTCTGGTGGGTGTGCTGGTGATGGACGTACTGGCTGATGGTGGTGTGCATGCAGGTGTGAGTGGAGACGTCACAGGGAGGGAGGAGGGAGACGAGGAGGAGGGGGACACAGAGGAGGCAGTGGCTGTAGGCATGTCTGCATGTGGATGTTGCATGTGTGAATGCTTGTGTGATCTGTGGTGCTTATGTCTGGATGAGCTGCCCTTGGGTGTTGATGTGTGTGCAGGCTGGTCTGTAGGTGTGGCTGGGATAGGCAGAGGAACAGGGGAGTGGGACTGGGATGAGGAAATTGGAGGGGGGAGGCAGGAGACAGGGACAATGGCTGCCGTCAGTGCTGAGGCCAGAGCGTTGAACGATTGCTGATGGGCAGCCTGACCCGAATGAATGCCCTCCAGGTATGCATTGCTCCGGTGCACCTCCCTTTCTACACCCTGGATGGCATTCAAAAGGGTAGACTGCCCAACAATGAGCGTCTGGAGGAGGTCAATGATCTCCTCACTGAGGGCAGCAGGGGTAACTGGGGCAGGGCCTGAGGTGCCTGGGGCGAAGGAGATGCCCGCCTTCCTGGCCGAGCGGGCACGGGGCGAACGCTGAGGGGCTGCTTGGAGGGCAGAGCTGGTGCGCGGGGTGGCGGCTGTACCTGTTGTAGCGGTGGGCACGGATGTTGCCGCCACCACAAGGGAGCTCCCTTCCGAGGACGTGTCTGTGTCGCTGACGTCTCCACGGGTCCCCGTTGTGGAGCTCCCCTCGCCCTCCGTCTCACTGGTGAACTCGGAGTCGGTTGCATGGCCCTCCGGGGCCATGTGAGATGCAGCTCCCTCGTGCTCCGATGCCACTTCTCCTCTGCCTGATGATGCTAATGCACACATGAACAGGAAGACCACAAAAAAAGGGGGGGGAAATGACATGTTGAGTGCATGCATTGGCGACACAGTTGGCGCAGAGGACAGACACAGAAGCCCCCTGCACTACGCCGCGCACTCGGTGTACACTACTCAATTATTGTGACTTGGCCTACAAGCCTATGGATGACAACTGCACACATAGGTGACCCAGGGCCATGGATAGCTGTACTTAGCACCCTACAGAGGTGGGGGGCGGGGGCACAGGGCCATGCCTTACGGGGGGGCCCAGCCTACAGAAATCGCCCTGGCCTAGAGATACCCACAGCCCTCCTCCCCCACCCAGACACCTCCACTGTGCGCTAACATAGCAGAATGTGCTGGTACTCACCCCCTTGTGTCTGCTGTGATGTCCTTACGCGCCCATCCAAATCGGGGTAGGCCACCGCCAGGATCCGGGACATCAGGGGGGTCAATTGACGGGAGCCACCCCTCCTACGTTGGGAGGCCATCCCCAGCAGAGCCTCCGCGGTCTTCCTGCTCCCGCGGCGGATGTCCTCCCACCTCTTGCGGCAGTGGGTGCCCCGTCTGTTGTGGACCCCAGGGTCCGGACGTCCTTGGCGATGGCACGCCAAATGTCGATCTTCTGATGGGCGCTGACCTATGTGATATGGACAGGATGGGAAAATAAATATCATCATTTTCTGCATGGTAGATGTGAGTGGCCCCCCTCCCCAACCTTGCCATATGGCACATGCTCTCATCTGTTGTGCGATGCATGCCTCATTCGCTCCCCTCCCCACCATCTTTCATCCACCCCACTCAACACAGGCATTGCCCACAAAGCATGGTCCCAGTGTACTTATCTGTTGGTCTGGAGGACCGAAGAGTAGCGCATACTGGGGGAGGACCCCATCAACAAGTTTCTCCAATTCCTCAGATGTGAAGGCAGGGGCCCTTTCCCCAGTCGCAGCAGCCATTGTATCTTCCAGACCGAGGTCACAGCAGCACTTGCAGTATAGGTCCTCTCCTGTGGATGATCAGGTCTCGAGTGATTAAGCAGATAGAAGATGGCAGTCACGCCCGCGGCGGTGCGTACCGCGCCAGTGCGTACCGCGACCGCCGGCGCACATCGTCATTGGCTCCTGAGACCCATAGGGTTCAATGTTAACCAATGCTGCTTTGCGCAGCGCTCTTCGACCGCCTACCGCCACGGTGTGCCACGCCAGCGCATTGACCTCACATCCCATTGTCACACTTCACAGGTCAGGCAGCCGCCATTTCAAGGGCCCACATGGCTTAATTTCTACTGCGTCACACAGGCCTAGGCCTTGCATTGCCACTCATACAAGCCATTCAATGCATAGCGAATCGTGTTCTGTGCAAGCTGTGGTTACGTACCTGTGGGTTGCTTGACTCTGTGCTCCATTTTGTCCTTCCTAGGCACCGTCCGCTGGGACTTGCGAGGAGATGGAGGAATGTTCCCGTGTACAGACCGCTGGTGGACCTGTCGACAATGGAAGTAAGACATGTCATACTGACATACAGACTTGACCGAGCCACTAAACAGGAACTGTGTGCCCAGCTGGAGCCAGACCTGATGTCCCCCATTCGCCAACCCACAGGGATTCCCCCTCTGGTGCAGGTTCTGTCAGTACTCCATTTTTTAGCAAGTGGATCATTCCAAACAACAGTGGCCATATTATCAGGGATGTCTCAGCCTATGTTTTCTAAGGTTTTGCCCAGAGTGTTGTCTGCCCTGATGAAATACATGCGGAGCTACATTGTTTTCCCTGAGGTGGGCGATTTGGCTACAGTGAAGGGTGATTTCTATGCCCTTGGCCATATCCCCAACATCATTGGTGCCATTGATGGGACCCATGTGGCTTTGGTTCCCCCCAGTGAAAGTGAGCAGGTGTACAGGAACAGAAAAAGTTATCATTCGAATGTCCATGTGGTCTGTTTGGCTGACCAGTACATCTCCCATGTAAATGCCAAGTTCCCTGGGTCAGTGCATGACGCGTACATCATGTGAAATGGCAGCACCTCTTACGTGATGGAACAGCTACAGAGACACCGTGTGTGGCTAATTGGTGACTCTGGTTACCCCAACCTGTCGTGGCTACTGACCCCAGTGAGGAATCCCAGGACAAGGGCAGAGGAACGGTACAATGAGGCCCATGGGCGTACTAGGAGGGTGATCGAGCGGACCTTCGGCCTCCTGAAGGCCAGGTTTAGGTGCCTGCATATGACAGGTGGATCCCTAATGTACTCACCAAAGAAGGTGTGCCATATCATCGTGGCCTGCTGTATGCTTCACAACCTGGCTTTGCGCCGCCAGGTGCCTTTCCTGCAGGAGGATGGTCCAGATGGTGGTGTTGTAGCAGCTGTGGAGCCTGTGGAGAGTGAAGAGGAGGAAGGCGACGGGGACGACACAGACAACAGGGACACAGTGATACAACAGTATTTTCAGTAGCACACAGGTACGAATCAACCCCGCCATTTTACATTTACTTAAAGTCTCCTGCCTCTCTACTGTCTGTGTTTCCCCCAGTTCCTGTTAACTGAGTTGTGACTTTCCCTTCCGTTTCCAGAGCTGTGGGCCCCACTGCGTGACCTCTGCTTTGTTTGCCCATGGACTACAGCTGTGTGACAGTGGTATGTTGTCATCACAATGTAACTGAACATTTTGGCAACGTTTTGTCTAATACATTTGTTCAAAATACAAGCAGACTCCAGATTTTTTAAGTGCAATAAGTGATTTTATTAAAGTGCTAAATTTAGGGACATGATTGTAAAACGGTGATGGGTGATGGTGGAGTAATGTCCATGGCAGAGTCCAGTTTTCAGTCTCACAGGTGCATTGTCCATATGCCTGTGGAAGGATGGAGCAAGGGTAGTTTAAGTTTGGACAGGGTGACAATGTGGGACAGTGGGATGACATCAGGGGGTATCGTTTGCTGGCGGGGGTCTTGGCATCCTACTCTGTCTTCTTGTGAGATCTCAGGTACCGCTTGTGGGGTGGTTCTTCTTCTGCAGGAGGTGGGGTTCTGGTGGCCTTTCGTTGTGTGGGGGCCTCCTGTCCACTAGCGCCAGCGGAGGTGGTAGGCTGTTCCTGGTCCATGCTAGTGACAGGGGCCCTTTGTGGTGCCACATGGTCCCGCAATGTGGTGACTATCTGGTTAAGGGCCACGAAGATGGTCCCCATTGCGGAACTAATGTTTCTCAGTTCCTCTCTGAACCCCATGTACTGTTCCTCCTGCAGTACCTGGATCTCCTGGAACCTGGCCAGTACCGTAGCCATCGTCTCCTGGGAGCGGTGGTATGCTCCCATGATGGAGGAGAGGGCCTCTTGGAGAGTCGGTTCCCTGGGCCTGTCCCCCCCCTGTCGCACAGCAGCTCTCCCAGTTCCCCTGTTTCCCTGGGCCTCTGTCCCCTGGACCGTGTGCCCACTACCACTGCCCCCAGGTCCCTGTTGTTGTTGGGGTGGTGGGTCAACCTGGGTGCCCTGTAGTGGTGGATACACCGCTGATTGACGTGTCCTGGAGACAGAGGCATGGGCCCGCTGGGTGGGAGCTGTGCTGGTGTTCCCAGAGGGGGTTAGGTCTGCTGTAGCCTGTGGCTGTCTGTGGGGAACCGACTGTCCCGAGGTCCCCGATGGGCCGGGCTGGTCATCTGGGTCCAGGGAGACAGAGCTGCTGTCATCACTGGGGGCCTCTTCTGGGGGTGGGATGGACATCTCTGGACCCTCCTGGGCGGTGTGGTGGCGTTCGGGTCCTGCAGGGGTATAAGAGTATGGTTATTGCTTCTGTGTGTGCCATTACGTGTAATGGGTGGGTGGCCGTGTACCCCAGTGCTGGCATTCCCTTGTGGGGGCTTTTGTGACGGTGGCTTGTGGGGGAGATGGGTATGTGCAGTGGGCATGCTTTGGTGATGGGTGTCCATGCTTTGGGGAGGCATGCAGGGCTAGGTTTTGGGATGGGTGGGTTGTGATGGTGAGCCATTTGCAAGGAGTTGGTGTGATGGGGGTGGGGGCGAGGGTGGGGGTATGATTTGGCATGCAGGTGGGGTGGGGGGAATGAAGTAGTGAAGATTTGATTTACCAGAGTCCATTCCTCCGCCTACTCCTGCGAGGCCCTCAGGATGCAGGATGTGCAAGACTTCCTCCTCCCATGCTGTGAATTCTGGGGGAGTAGGTGGGGGTCCGCCGCCAGTCCGCTGTACCGCGATGTTGTGCCTTGATACCATGGAACGCACCTTCCCCCGTAGGTCGTTCCACCGCTTCCTGATGTCGTCCCGATTTCGTGGATGCTGTCCCACAGCGTTGACCCTGTCCACTATTCTTTGCCATAGCTCCATCTTCCTGGCAATGGTGGTGTGCTGCACCTGTGCCCCAAAGAGCTGGGGCTCTACCCGAACTATTTCCTCCACCATGACCCTGAGTTCGGCGTCAGAGAACCTGGAGTGTCTTTGGGGTGCCATGGGGTGGTGTGGATGAGGTGAGGGGTGGTGTATGTGTTGTAGAGTGTAGTGAGTGTGGTGGTGTATGGTGTTTTGTGCGTGGATATTGTGTGGGTGATGTTGTGATTTGCCTCTGTGTGATGGTCTACTCTATGCTGTGCTGTCTCTCTCTGTCCTTCAGTCGCAATTGTGGTCGTAAGGGTTTGTGGGTGATGTGGGTGTGTGTTTTATATTTAATTGGGTGTGTGGGAGTGGTGTGTGTATGTGTCTCAGGTGTGTGTATTTTGAATTGTCCAATGTGGTAGTGTTTTGTAAAGGTGTGTGTATTTTGACCGCGGTGGTGTGTACCGCCAATGGAATACCGCGGTTGAAAGACCGCTGCGGGGATTTGTGGGTCGGAATGGCATGGGCGTATTTCTGTTGGCGTGACGGTGGAGGTTTGGTCATCGCCAGTTTTTCGCTGGCCGTTGCTGTGGCGGACTTTTGTTGATGTCGGGTTTTTGGCGGTTTGCCAGTTGTGGGTCAGAATGACCGTGGCGGTTTACCGCGGCTGTGTTATGGCGGTCTTCTGACCGGCGGTAAGTGCCTTTTACCGCCGAGGTCAGAATGACCCCCTTTGTCAGTGGCTCGTGCAGTATGACATCAACTCTTAACACAAGGTGGACCTTCACTGCGACTTGTCTGGTAATTGGTCTAACTAGTGTGCTCTAAAGGCAGGCTGTGGTGAATCCCATGGAGTATGAGGGTGACATATGGAATCGGACTGCAGCCGGAACACACCTGCAAGGTGGATGACAAACACAGCACAAACTCAATCAGACAACAATGAAGGACATAGGAACAGAACAAAGTTAGAATCCGGCCACTGCTGGAACACACCTGCACAGTGAATGAGAAACAAAGCACAAACACAACCTGTCAACAATGAGGGGAAATGGGAACAGACAGAAGATGAAAAAAGACAAAACAAAGTACAGAGGAGAAAACAAAATGTAAAAAGCACTGGAATGGAAAAGCTTGTGAGTGAACCAGAGTGCATAACAGGAGTCAAAACAATCCAAACACGATGGGCCCGATTCACAAAGGTAAACTTAGGCGTTTGGTCTAAACTTAGACCAAGCATCTAAGTTTACAACTTTGGGAATTCACAAAGGGCATTTATGAGTAGTATCTTTAGGTCTGCACCCGAGGTGGAGATCCACTCTCCTCGCTGAGGTCACTGACAAGAGCCCCATGACGCCTCTCTAAACGGACACCGGCAGAGTCACTACAGGCAGAGCCAGCTTCAAGGTGAGGAGCAGCTAGGGATTGGCAGGCCCCAGGCACACTGCACTTAGGGAGGCACAAACCCGAACAACCCCCACTCTAAAACAGCCCTTAACATCTGCAAAATGAGGAGGTTTCTGGGTGCATTCACACACCAGCTGTGCTGATGCCAAAAAACTTTGGGGGCAGTCTAGTCACCAATAAGCAAATAAACATAATTCAGTGACCAGAGAAGGGAGAGGTGGGGGAACCCCCCTGTAAAGCACTAGCTGTGAGTACAAGTTGCTGGTAAAACGCCAATGACACTGCATAGTCTCGCAGGCACCGCTTTAGAGCCACTCCACTCACAAATGAACTCTGTATAGTGAGGCCCAACCCACCGCAGCTCACACCTATCCGAACCAGAGATTTTGAATGATATCACCATTTGGCATGGGCCTCTCCTAACGCCTCACCCGGTAAATGCTGCTCAACCCAAAGGAGCTTTACTCGTGGCAATTATCTGTCCCCCCAATAAACTCCCCCCTTACACAAACACTACTATGGACCCACAAGTGCAACAACCTCTACACCTACCAGTTGTTCATGCCAGTGTGCATCATGGGCAGACACAAACCTGCAAAACTGCACTTCTGCCCTCCCTAACTGACATCCTACCAAGGGGAAGACACAGTACACGTGCCAGAGAGCGCCCGGCCCCTGTAGGTCCCCACTGAAAAACTGGACTTCATCCTCCAAGCCATCAAATCTTAATGATCTTCAGTGGAGGGATGCATAGATGAGATACAAGTGGAGTTTGGCCTCCTCTGGGAAGACAAAGGCAAGCTGGCCACCAGGGTCACTGACACGGAACACCAGCTTTTGGATCTGACTCCACAGTTAGCATCCCAAGAAAAGATTACTCAAGACCTTGTTTGTCAGGTGAAACACCTGGAAGTACATACCAACGATGCAGAGGAAAGGGCCCGACGCAACAATATCTGTGTCATGGGGTTTGCAAAGGGCACAGAGGGATCCTAACCAATAATAGACTTCCTGGAGGTCTCGGTGAAGTCCCTCACCCCCCCCACTTCACCATGGAAAGAGCGCACCGGGTTCCAGCTTGCAGGTCTCCTCCAGGGTCCTTCCTCGGTCCTGTGGTTGCCCAGGTGCTACATTAGAATGACAGGAATGCAATCCTTCAGGCTGCTGGGGTTGCAGAGCCCCTACTCTATGATAACAGCTGGGTATTTCTGTTCCCAGATTACACAGCACAAACTCCATGCTACCGGGCATCCTTCCTGACAGTAAAATTTAGGCTTTGTGAACTGGCTGTAAAATACTCACTACTTTTCTGGCAAGGCTCAAAGTACTACATGAAAACCGTACACACTTCTTCGAGGACCCCGGCTCAGCCTAGGACTGTATCAAAACTCATTTCGGAGGAACACACAGATCTATGTTTTCTACACCGGTGCAACCTTGCCCTGGGCCTGCAGGGGGCACGAGGGGAGACAAAGGCACCAGCACTCATGGCCCTTGCCTGAGGCCCTGTCCCATAACTTCTCTCGTCACAGGCAGCAGTTGGCCCTCAAAGCGCCCTTTGCTATCTGCCGGACCTTGCCGTTCCACCAGCTCAGGCTTCCCCAGCCGCAAGGGGGAAGGGCCCTCTGGCGAGGACATACTGAATGAACTCCAGAAAGGCCCAGTGGTGACTCCACTAACTGCAGATGATATATAATGGCCAGAAAACTGACTCCACTGCTGCTGTGCAGTGCAGTACAGAGGTGCATGGGGGAGAGGTTTAATCCATTCCACCCAACTCCCCAACCTTAGCAAGGTCCCATATGGATGTCCAGCCTTAAACACTTAACGATTGCCGGCTTAAGGGCCCAGAGCTTGTGCGCACTTACACCATGCAAGAACTTCCCCATTGCCCCTACTTTTCATGTGAAGCCTTACAAGTGTAGTTTGGGCGTGGGACCTCTGTCTCAGGCTCCAGATCCTGTTGTTATGTATTTGTTGTTTTGAAGCTTTGTTCCGCATTTGTTTCCTACAGGGAAAAGTCACTAATAACCTGTCATCGGTGTCTTAGCAGGAAGCCTCTCGGATCTCCCCACCTCTGCTATCCCACTCCTGAAATATCTCCATTGTCTCTCCCACATAAGATATGGTTCCTTACACTCAATGTAAGGAGGATGCAACGTTACACTACCTACGGATACCTCAATCATCAAAATACACAAATATACTTCATAGAGGAGACTCACCTCATTGAAGAGGTACTTCAACGCCTCCAAGAGGTGATCTCATCTGGCTCCGCTCGGGTACACCATTTCAGTTACACACGACTGCTGTTGATCCAGAGGACATATACGTGCTCACTGAGGGTTACCTCGATGGAGAACGTGTGCTCTTGGGCTGCATTTATGCACCAAATACGGAACAAGCATTGTTCTGGACCACCCTGTCAGTCACATTAGCCCAGTTGGGTGGCATCCCTTGGACACTAAGGGTGTGGGGGACTACAATAATGTTTTGGACATTGCACTCCATTGATTACATCCCCCCCCCTTTGCTCCACCCCGACCCACCAGCTCTCCTGCTTATTCTCTACCTGGGCTGCTGAGTGGAGGCTTCATGACACCTGAATGGCCCACAACCCATAAATCATCTCTATTCCCACTATTCTGCTCCTATGACCCCTATGTGCACATAGACAGATTTCTTTTTTCTAACAAACTACTTCCCCATGTGGCCGCCACGGATTACCTAAGCAGGATTTTCTCTGATCACGCTGTGCACTTCCTGGAGGTAGAATGGGGGGGCACCTCAACCCCGGTACTTCTCTGGAAACTTCCTAGGGAAGACTTAGATCACCCGCCATTTACCAATTCCCACCTCACCCACATTACTTATTACTTTACAAGCAATCATGAGACTGCCACAACACACAGGATTGAGTAGGACGCTTTTAAAGTGGTAACCCAAGAGCACTGCATTCAAAACTTCACTGGTGCTCGACGTCAGCTACTGGAATCTCTCAGGAAGGCAGACAGGGAGGTCAGTGGCCTTGAAAACAGGCCCCCCTCTGTGATGTGGTGGCTCGAGACGCCATGCATCATGAAAGAAAGTGGCAGGCAGCCCTAGTGGAATGCCTCAGCTGTTTCAACTCCAGAGAATACACAACCTGCAAATAATCACAAGGTGATAATCCTGCCAGCTTGCTGGCCTGGTTGACTCGGCAAGAAAGGCAGGCCCCCAGGGTAACTGAAATAATTACGTCCTTTGGGGAGACATTGCACTTGCAGTCTGCCATTAGGCAGGCCTTCCATACATACTACACTAGTCTCTACAAACAGCCGTCCACATCCTCCTCAATAGCAATTCAAAACTTTCTATCTCCCCACCCATGTCCAACCATAAATGCGGCCCAAGAGCTTGATGGATTGATCACCATCGAGGAGGTGAAGCAGGAAATTCATGACCTTGCCCGCAGTAAAACCCCTAGACTAGAAGGGCTCCCCACTGAATACTAAATACTATGCTCATTATTTTACCACTCTTGCCCCTGTCTAGTGATGGTTTACAATGAGGCCCTAGTCACTGGATCTTTCCCCACCTCCCTACAGGAGTCCCTGCTGGTCTCCCTCTTGAAGCCAGAGACCTCTTAGGGGCAGATTATAAGATTCTGAGCAGGGCCCTAGCAGATCAATACTTAACGTTTCCCCCCAAATGATCCCCACTGACCAAAATGGATTTGTACCATGTCTTAATACCTCTTATGACATTCACTGCATCTTCTATGTCATGGATCAGGCATCCCTCCACTACCCTAGAGCTGCATGCCTGATTCTTGACACTGAGAAAGCCTTCGACTCCCGTTCATGGGAGTATCTGTTCAAAACTTTCCGAGTGGCAGGATTTGGCCCCGCCTTCTGGCTTATTCTAAATTACTACACACAGCTCCCCCTCCTATGCCTGAATGGGCTGCCTATTGTCCCCCCTCTTCTCAGTCAGCCGCGGAACACAGACCGCGAAGAACAGGATGCCTGTACAACCAGACTCTCAGGAGATGGATGCTTAGACAAACATTCGGGGTCTCCAGGTGCAGACCTATATCGTCTGGCCACCGACCTGCTCACAGCCGACGAGGTGACAGGCCTCTTCCACACCTCTTCTATTGGCTCCATAAGAGCCTCATTGAATGGCAAAAGAGGATCCGCAATGGCTGTGGCAGGGTGCAGTACTTCTGTCAGAAGGTTGGTTTTGACCTGCGCCGTAGGCAGGGGAAGTTCTAGGAAATTCACAGCCTTCCTGATGACGGAGTGAAAAGTGGCTGCCTCCTCTGTATACTCCCTAGGGGAGGCCAGATCCCATTCCAGGGAAGTATCAAGTCCACTGGCCGTATCCAATCCTGGAAACTCACTCTGGGGATCAGCAATCTCCCCCTCCTCAAGGATCTGCTGCTGGTACTCCCTCTCCTCCAGCAACCTGAGAGCCTTCCTTCTGGATCTCAATTTGGCCTCCAACCCCGGCGTCGACATGGAGTGCAACAACGTCGGTGAATGGCGCCAAGAAGGCGTCATGACAGGATCTCCGGATCCTCCAGATGCCGCAGATGGATCCATCGGCACCATCGATAAAGGCCCTGCACCTGTCGACGCCATCCAGCTTCGAGGATCCATCTCATCAGACAACGGCGTCAAAGGTCTCTCTCTCGACGTCGACGGCTGCGCCGCCGGCACCGGCGCCTGGTTAGAATGTCCTGCCGGACAGAACGGCATAAACGGCGTCGGCCTGTACGGAGCTGGAAAGCCTAGGTTGAATGCCATGGGACCAGTGAGGCCAGCCGGCGCACCACCTCCCAGAGCCATATTTTGGAATATGGCAAACATGGCATTTAGAAATGCCGCCGGATCCGTACCCGGAGCCGGGAGTGAAGGATAGCCCTGAGGAGCCGGAGCCGGCACTGGACTTGACACCTGCGCGCCTGGATGCGCCGGAGAAGCCTGTTGATTTTGAGGCTCCACAACCTCAAAGATCGACGGTGCCGGGGACGTCTGTGGAGTCACTGGTTGTGGAGACACCATCGGGCTGACTTCCCAAGACTTATGGCGTCAAGTCGACAGAGACCTGGACTCCGACCGGCTTCTGGACCGACACCTGGAGTCACGATGACGCCGTTTCTTGTGACTCGACTTCCCCGAAGACGATCCATGGTGCCGCTTTCTCTCTTTCTTCGACTTGGCTAAGAACAACTTAGCCTCACGTTCCTTCAAGGCCTTTGGATTAATCTTTTGGCATGAACCACATTCCTGGATGTGATGATCGGAACTCAGGCACCAAAGGCAGTCGTTGTGGGGGTCAATCACCAACATCCGACCTCCGCATTCTCTGCAGGGTTTAAAACCTGACTTCTTCAGAGCCGACATGCCGACAAAAACACAAAGTATCAGTTCCGAAGAGCGAACGTCACAGGTAGCTAGAAAGTAACCGTTATCGAAGGCACGGAAAAAAGGGAACTGACGTCAGCACGCCGGCGAGGGCCTCTTATTGCCACAATGACATCAGGTGGAGCCGCGTGGAGTCGGGCAATTGTGACATCCTCGCCGACGTGCAGAGCTTGAGAGAAGATTCTGTTGAATGCTACGCATGGGGAGAATTCATTAGGTGAGGAATCCACAGGTAGTTGTATCCATCAGGATGGACAGTGCTGCCTGAGGAATTCAGCTGCATGGACACATGCTCGCTGTGTCTATATACGCAGATGATGTTGTACTATCCATTCATGACACCCTAGTCGACACCGACTTATTAAAGGCTGCCTTCTAGGACTCTGAAGCAGAGGCAGGTCTCCAGATTAACTAGTTTTATATGCTTTCGTTCTGACAAGAGACCCAATCACCATCAGATCCATGCCCCTGACCTGGCAAGCCATGGCCCGAGCTATCAGGGGGTTCGGCTGTACACTTCCAAGATGACCTATTTGAAGGTAACCTAAAAAAGGGCGTAGGCCACTCTACGAACTTAGGTGCGTTTCTGGCAGAGACTTCCCTTAGACCTCACCAGGCGATTTGCACTGTCCAAAATGATTATTCTCCCCAGATTGTTGTATTACTTTGTTAATGTACCAGTCTTCGCTCTCTGCTACTTTTTCCATGACCTGGATCGAATGTTGGGTGACCTGTTCTGGAATGCTGGCAGACGTCGGTTAGCTCCCAACAAATTACAACTACTGGTCAACCAAGGTGGCCTAGGGGGTCCCCTCTTTTGAATCCTACTACTTAGCGGCCCAAATTCAATGGGTAGCCCGTTGGTTGGCCGATAGAAACACATTCTAAACTACCACAGAAACAGGCCCGCACCCCACACATATACTCCAACAGCTCCTTCACCGTACTATAACGTTACAATGCACCTGGTCCTTACCTGGCTGGCTAGCATGGAAGTGCCTTACTAGAACTTTCTGCCTCGCAGGTAGAACAAAGGCCCATATTTATACTTTTTCAGGGCCGCATTTGCATCTTTTTTTTTACGCAAAAGAGGTGCAAACTTACAAAATACAATTGTATTTTATAAGTTTGCACCACTTTTGCGTAAAAAAGTGACGCAAATGCGGCGCAAAAAAAGCATAAATATTGGCCAAAGTCTTATGCCCATACATTCCACTGCTCGGTTTCCCAAGCACTTCAGGACCCTTCACAGCAGAACAGCTCACCGAATGGCAAACATGTGGGTTGGAAACAGCAGGCGATCTCTTTTAAGATGGGCAACTTCTGACATTCGCCCAGCTTCAACAAGAACACGCCATTCCCCCTGGGCAATTTCTTATGCACAGGCACTTCCTGGCCTCAATGGATGCTCTAGGGGGCCCATCATGGAGGAGCCTTCCAGATGCGAAGTTATCCAGACACTATGGGGGTTATTACAACGCTGGCGGTCCAAGACCGCCAGGGCTGTTGTGACAGAAGCACCGCAAACAGGCTGGTGGTGCATTCCGGGTCATTATGACTGCGACGGAAGCGCCGCGGTCGCACCACTGGGGTCGGCGGTTTTCCGCCACAATGGCCCCGGCGGTTCTAATCCACCAGGGCAGCGCTGCTAGCAGCGCTGCCCAGGGGATTACGAGTCCCCCTACCGCCAGCCTTTTCCTGGCGGTTTGAACCGCAAGGAAAAGGCTGGCGGTACGGGGAGTCGCGGGGCCCCTGGGGGCCCCTGCACTGCCTATGCCACTTGCATGGGCAGTGCTGGGGCCCCCTGACAGGGCCCCGTGCAGCTTTTCACTGTCTGCTATGCAGACAGTGAAAAGCGCGACGGGTGCAACTCCACCCGTCGCACGGCCGCAACACCGCCGGCTCCATTTGGAGCCGGCTCCTGTGTTGCGCCCGGGATCCCCACTGGGCCGGCGGGCGGAAACCAGGTTTCCGCCCGCCGGCCCAGCGGGGATCTCAAAATGACCGTGGCGGGAGTGCGGCCGCATTGGCGGCCGCCCGGCAGTCGGATCTTGGCGGGTGGCTTCAGCCGCCTGCCAAGGTCATAATGAGGGCCTATATCTCATGCGACATGGACAGCACTTTATCACATGGCTTTACAAAGCCATTAGAGCACACGTGAACGTCCCCCTGACTACTCTCCAACAGCACCAAAAGGATGACATAAGAAAACCCTTCCACATTTCGGAATTGGCAAGGGCCCTTGAATCTCCTAAAAAGGTATCCCGAAACACGTGCTTCAAAAACATCCAGTACATGCTCCTCCATTGGGATTACCTGACCCCCACTCCTCAATGGCCTCAATGGATGCTCTAGGGGGCCCATCATGGAGGAGCCTTCCAGAGAAAGACACTATGGGGGTCATTACAACCCTGGCGGTCCAAGACCGCCAGGGCTGTTGTGACAGAAGCACGGCCAACAGGCTGGCGGTGCATTTCGGGTCATTATGACTGTGGCGGAAGCGCCGCGGTCGCACCACCGGGGCCGGCGGTTTTCCACCACAATGGCCCCGGCGGTTCTAATCCGCCAGGGCAGCGCTGCTAGCAGTGCTGCCCAGGGGATTATGAGTCCCCCTACCGCCAGCCTTTTCCTGGCGGTTTGAACCGCCAGGAAAAGGCTGGCGGTACGGGGAGTCGCGGGGCCCCTGGGATTACCTGACCCCCGCTCACCTTAACAGAATATTCCCGGTGGCACATTTAACATACCCACAATGCTCCCAAACCACAGCAGACCTCCAACATATGTTTTGGTCCTGCCTTGCGCTCGCACATTTATGGGAGAAGGTACATACTACCATGGCCACTGTCACTGAGCTCACCACGCTAACAACATGGCCAGCAACGGCCCTGGGATTCTTCCTGCAAAGGAACACAAAGTACATGCCTGATTCACTGTTCCAGCACTTCTACTGGCCAAACATCTCCTAGTGGTGCACTGGAAAGCCCCACACCCTCCCTCACTAACTCAATGGTGCTCCCTGGTATCTCGGTGGGGAGATGCACTACAGTACATTGGGAGGAAACTGCCTAAGTAGCAAGGCTCACAGATTGAATCATTAGAGGAAGGCAGGCAGCAATTAGCTCCTTTTTCTACAGTTCAGAAATGCTATTGCCCTTTTCCAGTCCTGATGAGGCCCTAAATCAGAAGGCCGAAACGCGTTGACTTCTTTTTATTGCAAGTGTGTGAGCTTGCTAAACAATGGACCATAATTCAAAGACTTGAGATGCACTACATCACGCTTGTGTGAAAGAAATACACAGCTCGTTGATAGCTAAGTGCATGTAAAGCCCACAACCTTAGCAAGTAGGAGTGGATCACACGTGTAGTTACGCGACAATGACCACTAATTAAATGCGTAGGGCATCACCCTTGGTGGGTTTCTTATATTGTTAAACTTTTTTCATTTGTTAGTAATGTGAGTAATGTTTTGTCTATTGTTTATGTTTATAATTGATGTGGTGTTTATTTATTCATGTATTGAACAACCATAGCTCCTTTTTTGTAAAAAAAATTGAAATAAATATGAGAAAGAAATGAACTCAGAAGCAACAGAATTAAGTACTGTTCTTAAAACTTAGGATTAGATTTGTCCCTACCTGTCACCTATTCTTTGGCTTTAGTGCAGAGGAGCAGGAAATTCTGGTGAAAGAGGTGACGGAACACCAGCACCAACTGTTTGTCACATCAAAGTTGCCAATCAGTAGGAGAGAGGCCATTTGGCAACAAACTGTTGACAAGATTAACAGTGTGGCTGAAGTACACAGAACTGTCATTGAGTGCAAGAAACGCTGGCATGACTGCAAGCGCAGGACCAAGGAAAAGATGGCCAGGAACAGGAAGGCAGCACTGCAGACTGGAGGGGGGAGTCCAGCACACCAGGAGGCCCTGGACCACATGGAGGAGATGGTCGCAGCCGTCATCCCTGAGGAGATCGTCACAGGGATTCAAGGACAGGACAGCGCAGACTACCAGGAGACAACGCACATGCAGGGTAAGTTGCATGGGGAATTATAATGCAATAATGTCAACTGTGAGCAGGGGGGATACCGACCACTAAATGCATGGAAGCCATCTAATACATGGAGTGGCATGGGTAAAGGGGCATGGCAGGGGGGCATGGCCCGTTCTGAGAAGACCTGGGGCACACCATTACACAACACCAACAACAGTCCCATGGGGGCATGCTGTCATGCCAACGATGGAGCAAAGGGAAAGCCACGCAAGGAGGAAAGGCCACTACGTCAAACTGACATCCCGGCACACGTCAGCCAACATACCCCCTACATTAACTAGGGCCCTATTAACAACCTCTAGCCATACCGACAACTGGAATGTAACTGCGACAACAGTTGCCACTACCACCTCTGCTCTGTGTGCAGCTCAAGAAGCCAATGGCAGTAACCTCCCCTTGGATCATACACACCTAAATTAGGGGGTGAGGATGACAACTTCAACAATCCCCAGAAACAAGACAAAGGCCCCAGTACTCTCAAATGTCAATGCCCATAGTTGTCGCAAACATCAGCCAATGTAAACAACAATAGGAGCTACACAGCACTAAGGACACACCCATGCTGCATATGTCAGGGTCCATCCTGTGCCTGGGTAACAATGCAACATCCCAAATGTCATACTGCTCAGACAACAGCATTGACGGGGGGGGCATATGTAACTGGTCACTGAAATACACCTGCACAGTCAGAGGAGAAAATAGGACACTGATACGATTATCAGGGCAATCCAATGTAACACACATTCCCCAACATCAGCAGGACACATTACCAATGTCAACATCCATATCGGATCATAACATTGCCATGCATAGGATATGCCACATGTCAAATACATTTAAGTGGATGTGAAAGATCAGAGATTGGGGCAGGTCCAGATTGTTAAGTGTGCTGCCAGGGCCATCAGAACACCCACAGCCAGTGAAAGGTCTCACCATGAGGATGGATGTACACGGAGGCTTGAGTAGAACAAGAAGGTGACAATTCTCTGCTTTGGCATAAAGCAACACCTAGAGGCAATGAGGCTGACAAGTCTGATAACTCAATAACATACATGTGACACACAGGTGGGCCATAGGCCTGGAAGAATGCCCATCTGAAGGACTGGAGAAATTAACACAAAACAAGATCACAAAGTGAATTCATCAAAAGGTAGGCACGTCACATCAAAATTGCCACTACACAGACACACTAATTGTACCCTGTTTCATTGCAGAGGAAGATGGATCTCCTGCCGATATGCCTGTCCCAGATTTCCCTGATGACATGGATGACGAGCAGATAAACATTCCCCAGGAGACTATCCAAAAGGTCCTTGACACCCTCCAGACCCCACCTTCAGTCACAAGGAGGAGCACAGAACAAGCAGCCATCGCAGAGGATCCACCCACCACCCCAATTGTAAGACCTGCCAGCTCCAATACAGCTGAGGACTCTGACGACACTGGCACCAGCTTTGAGAGAACTGTAGTTGGAGTACAGCGGGAGCTGGCCAAGGAGGTGCGGGTGGGGATGCAAACTATGGCAGCCAGCCTTGAGGGGATGCGTTTGTGCATGATGTCATCTGCAGATCAGGCAGCAGCTATGCAAGCCCTAACATCCACACTGCAAGGACTACAAGAAACTGTCAAGGAATTCACCGCTGCAGTAAGGGAGTTGCCACAACACCTCGCACCCAAAACCTTCCACTGCATGCACAAATGCAATCATGACTCCCTCAGGGCCGACCTGGCTGCCTACCATCGTGATGTGGCTGCTATTCTCAAGAACCAGCAGGCCCTCCTTGCTGCAGTACTGCCCTAAAGACCTTCACAGGGAGCAGCGACCGGGATGTCTGACTCCACTTCTTCTAACACTGAGGTGTGTGTTGCCCCTTCACAACCAACAACAACAAGGACAAAGCAGGCAACACACACATCAGAAGAAGAAAACATGGAACAGATCACATTCACAAGGAAAATGACCCGGAAGCACTAGTCCCTGCCACATGGCCCACATTTACCAAGGTCCTGAGCATTGTAACTTGCCAGTCTTGCAACAACTTTACTCGAGCACTGTTCTGCAAACCACTGTATATCTTGTCACCCAGTCCAGTGATTGTCTCTCTCCTACTCATTGCCAAATCCTGTCCCTCTGCACTGTCTGAAACATCAACCCCAGCATGTCAAAAGCATTTCCGTAACCCCTTGTGTTGGATCACAATTTAAGATGTCACTATAATGGACTCACAATCATGGACAATGTACAGCACATTTCAATAAATAGCACTTATACAACAAATCTGTCTCTGGGTAATGTGACATATCAACTGTGAAGTAGATAACTGAAATGTGCCTACTGTCAAATTACGTAGCTTGTCAATACAACCGTCCTGATAATATGTAGTCAGAGAATTCTGCACAGTGCCCATGATTGCATCATACTCTGCCCATCCTGAGGAACAAATCTGATGAAGTGAGAAACCATACACCACCATGCTGTGTTGGACAGAAGAATGCTTCCTCAGGGGATAACTAAGTCATCAAATAGTGGCTTCAAAATGTTGTAAACATGCAAAAATAACACAATAAATATGCCACACTAATCTAAGTAAACACTAAAAAAACTGCACAAATGAAGGGGTCTGAGTTAACATACAAATAGGTAATCATGCCTAACTGTGTCACAAATGATATATGAGGGTCATGAAGACAAGAATACAAGATTGGCAATGAGAACTCATCTTATAAGGGTGTGCATGATCATCACACTGCAGTCAGACCTAAAACTGTTTCCCCAATACCAAGTCTGGAAGCACTGTTAGTGACTTTGAAAACACACTTATCAACAGAAACACATTGGGATCCATATTAACTGTGATTGGTGGTTGCAAAGAAGGGTCGACAATTTGCAAGGTAGCTCCGGGCTAGCTGCCAATCGTACAGCTCAGTTGGGATTTGTTTGTAGCATAGGATACAGATGTTATAGTAGCAAATTGATGTACACTGAATCCAAACCCACGATCAAGTACCATTCAACACATACAATTAAGGGTTAACCAAATATTTATTAAATGCTAATCACAGATGAGGAAACTGAGGGAAAAATCTTACCTACCCTAATCTACCCTGACTACTCATTACCCACAACTGTCCCTAACTAACCTAAGCTACACTTACTTATCACATGTAACGAAATGTTCTAAACATCTACCCCCCCACCTGCTTATGAGACGGGACACATGGAGGACAACACATACTAACCTAAACACATACTATACTATCCTATACAAATATATATTTTTTTTTTTTTTTTTTTTTTTTTTTTACACACTAGAACCCCAACATAGCACCCCACCCACCCACCCACACATGTAATAAGTAAAAATAGAAACAAGCAGGCCCCCCCACCCCCACCCACTAACACTAACTAAACTAGCAGCCTATCCTAACCTAACACTAAGCCCCCTAAGCCCACTAACTATAAGAACAAGGAAAGAGGAGGGAGGGGAGGGAATCATGTCCATCAAAAAAGTGTCTAGAGGTTGGCCCTCCGGAGGGTCCTCTTAATGGACTTAACCCGCCGGTTAATGTGTTGCACGTCCCGGCTCAGGTGGCTCAACTTGCACAGCACTTTGTCCATCTTATGTTCCATTCGGTTGAAGGCTGCAGGGTCAACAGATGGAGCAGTGGCAGTCTGTGTACCGGTGGAGGAGGTCTGTGTGGGTGTGGTGCCATGCCTAGTGGGCTGTCCTGCACCAGTGGCAATGCTGGGGCCTGGAAGTCCAGCAGATGTTGGACAAACAGTGGCAGCTGTGGGTGGGGCCACCTGGCTCGTATTTGTGGTTGTGCTGGTGGTAGCTGTGGTGGGCAAAGTAGGCCCACCCTGTGGGAAGGCTCTCCATGCCCCGGAGGCCCGTTCATGCCGATATCGCCGGGCCATCCTCCGGAACCAAGACTCCACCAGCAGGATGTGCTGATATCACATGGCCCGGCGGTGAAATTCACGGACCTGGTCTGGAGTCATGTTAGCAGCTGTGAAGACAAATGCAGATATTCTACATTAGTAACTGCATTGTGTGAAATGGCACAGCAAGTTTATAAGACATTACATCTACTGTACTTGTAACAGCTCATATCACAATACAGAGCATTGAATGTCCCTGAGGAAGTATATGGCAGGCCAGACTACAAAGGTCACATCACACAAAGCACCTCCATAACCTACAAGATGGGTAATAACTGGCTTTGATTTGCAATCTGAGTTCTGCCAGTTATCATATAAGAATCATGCTGCATATCCTCCGCCAAGACCTGGGCTACAAATGTCAGTGTACGCAAATCAAAACTAAAGCCACATGGTCTGCAAGTTGTAACTGGACTTGCCACTATAGTACCAAGTGCCAAACCTGAGTGTGTATACTAGTATGCAACCAAACCGTCACTTATTCACATGTATGTGTAACATACTGGTAGCATCAGTACTAGGTACCCCGTTCACAAACCCATGCCCGTGTTTAAGGGGGGGGGGTGGATACACAACTATAATTTGCCAACAACATGTACACTGAGGAGTGTATAGGAAACTCCACACATGTTTGTCTCTACAGACACACCACAGGTAAGGTCTATCTACAATTAGGAGTCAGTAAACCCTAGAGCACTCATAGGGTCAGACATGTCAGGAAATGCAGAACTTGGTACACAACATATACTTCCAGTGAGGCCTGACTTACATCAGACACAGAGTTGCTAGAACACCCATGATCATGAAATCAGGCCTAGGCCATTGCACTCAGGTTCCACAGACTTGTAGCACTACATGTGGAAGTACATGCTGCTAGGAGGTTCTATCTAATGTTTCAAAATAACGTAGGTAAATAGGGAAGCAGATGTCTATTGGAAAGCTATTTGCTGTACCAATCTTAGAGAATGTGGGTCTGACAGGCTGACTAAATTGTGCCTGACTTCCATTGCGACTCTTGGTGATACAAGTGTCATACACATGACTAACCCCTGTACTCACAGTGGGGCCTACAGGGATGTCCTACAATCCCTACATGATACCATTGGATACGCATTGGCAAACTCAAAACATGTGAGAACTGCATTCCCACTCATGGAACAAGAGAAAAGCTTGCCCAACGCATCACACCTTGTTATGCGTCCAACTCACACAAACCCATAACCAGCAAACACAACACATAACAGACATATCAACACTTACTGGAGTGGTCGGGTCCTCAAATGTCGCCACCTCTCCCACAGTGTAGGGTGCCGGTCCACCTGTAAGGTATGGAAGGAAGAAATGTTCTGAAAATCTGTGCACAGTGCAACAATTTCATAAACATTTACAATGTGTAGGCTGAATAAGGAAATGGCAGCCATTCAGGCATGATGGTACTGCATCTGCTATATCTCGGCCAACTTGTACATAGCATGGGTCTCCTGTGACAGTTACACACATATCTGCACACATACATTGGCCCTAACTATCATGTGGTTGCAAACATGCCCCGTAATTAGTGAGCACTAAAAAATATGGAGTGTAATTGTCTCATCAAGTGCATCCAAGAGAGACATCCAAAGCCTGGTTACTTGAGGACTGCATTACCAGTCAAACATGCCTTGTGGCCATGACACATTTATTGCACATAGGTACAATGTACAGAGGGAGGGGCAGGGACTTTTGTAAGCCACCCTGTTGTTACAGTTTATTCAATTGATGTGGCCCAGCTATGGTGATTTGTACCAACCATGGAGATGTGAACCCATGTGCATACACTTGGACTGACATCCATATTTGGATTGTGGCTCAACTAATTGCAAAAAACATCTTAAGATGTTACCTGAGGGCACCTTACACCTTTTCACGATGTTTTCAAATCAAGAACTGACATTTATCCAGAAAGATCAAGGAACACAATAATCCCACACATTCATAGTACTTCCGTGAACGCTTTCCTTCCACACTCACCAGACTCACATGAGACATATGTCTGAGCCACTTTGCTATTATCAATTGACGTGAAGGCAGCACTCATTTTCTGCATCATGTAGTGATTCTAAAGTCAGTCTAGCAATTGCGTCAACATAGTTGGCCGAAATGTTGGTACATCTGTAATTCTCTGTCAATAGTACCCTATATAGACATGATTGGCTCATATTTTGTTAGCTGTTCTGACAAAAAGGCCGGACCAATTTCCTTCATGGAAAAGTAACCTGTAAGTTTCCTGAGCACGTGCTACCTGACAGCTAGCAATTGTGATCCTTGCCATAGTGCATCAATGATCCCCTTATATTTCCCCAGCATTACACACAGTCAGCAAGTTAGCTGGCAGACATTGTAATAATCCCCTGATGCCACTACAGAGCATTTAATCGTGCACATTAACATAATTCGTACTCACCAACATTGCCACCAATCATGATTCCCAGGTGGTCCAAGAGATCCTGCTCCCTGGTGATGAGGTCAGCCCACCTGTGCTTCAGCTGGTGGTCACTCCTCTGGCTGGCATACACACACTGCAGGTGATGCAGCACCTTTCCCCACCGGATTCTGCGCACCTCTGTCGGATACCCCTGTATCACCCTGCCCCCTGTCTGGATCATGAGCGGCAAGAAATGCGTCACAAGCCAGATGAACCCCCCCAACTCCTCTTCCCCCATCCTGCCAAGACGTGGCCTACCAGACATACTTAGAAGTGAAATGGAATAGGGGTAAAAGAAATAGAAAGGGGAAAGCGGGAAAGTAGGGGTACAAAGACAGAAAAAAAGTAAATCTAACACTAAAAGAGCCCAACTATCCCCAAACTAACACTACCCACAACAGACTCCCACAAACAAGAAAAACACAAGATAAATGGACAAATGTAGACAAAACACAGCAGTACAGTATACACCAACAATATTTATTTCACAAATTGACAATGTAGATAGCACACAGGACAAAAACAGCACAAAATCTCAGGACAACACTCTCTACACAGCCACACAGTCTAGAAGGATCATAGACTGCAAAGTGAAAGTGAAAGTACACCCACTGTACATGATCTGTAAACAGGATATCCTATTACATCACTTCCTGTATGAAAAGTCCCGGCTTTTTCGCGTTATGCGTCATTTTTTTTAAACAAAACTGTATTTGCGTCATTTTTTTTGCCGCACAGAAGTGACTATTAACCAGCATCCACATAATGGTACATGGACTGTACAAATATCTGGATGCGGGCTAAATTTCACTCCTGTGGGTCAAAAAAAATGACGCAAATACAGTTTTGGTAAACAAAAAATGATGCACAATGCTAGGGACGTCAACATTACAGTGCATTAACTGGTTTGGGGCATTTGTACTTGTTTTTTGGTTATGTTACATTTGGGACACATCAGAGATTGGCTAATTGAAAACAGTATGGTGTTGATGGTGTGTGTTAACATGTGTGACATCATACTGCAACGGAACATGATCCACTACTCCCTTCACAGTATTTTTACAGTTGGCTGACGCAATAGATGGTCATAAGTGTGGCCTACACATATGTGTTGCACAAATTGTGCATGTTTTGCATAAGGAGAGGATGGCAATGTGACGCACATATGTACAATACCTAAATGCCTTTGGCTCAAATTGTGTGCTTTGGCAACTAATGTGTTGGTTGACCAAGTGTGTGTGTATCACATGAAGCATAATTGTACATATGGTTGAATGAATGTGACGTCCATGTGTCCAATCCTTAGATGCAAGTCATATTGGAAATGAGCGAGGGCATGTGTTAGTCATACATGTAACAACACCCGTAAAGTGTAGTTCCAAGTTTTAGGGTCACGTAGATACCACATGTGACATAGCATGCACCAGATGGATGGCAGACGCTTGTTCATGTCAATGGTCCACATTTTCTACATCCTATGTCCTAGAGTATTGGTAAGAGCTTCCTAGGCACTACTTGGAGAATCCCACAGTGAGTCATACACATGCATTGAGGAAGTGGGTACCATTTTGTTTGCACAGACAGACAAGGGTGAATCTCAAATGTATGTTGACACCACAGTTGAGGCCATAGAAGTGAGGCCCAACTATCAAGTGGCTGTGGTGGACCAGCATACAAGACAGCACATGTCCACTTATTTCTAGTGATCAATTGCACATAGGTGTCTTGTTCATGTGTGTGGTCCAATGATGATCCTGTATATTGTTTGGGGTGTAATTTTTCATAGTTTGGTCCAGGACTCATCATGAGTCAGTGGCAGCTATTCCTGTATCTACTGAGTATCCTTGGTTGATCAATGTGAGTAAAGTGGATGTGGACATGTGAACCAACATGTGGATGGTCCCACCCTGTCACTAAAGACGTGTAATGAGACAGTCAACAGAGCAAACTTGGCGTGCTGAGTGAGATAATGTCTCAGGTGTCATGTTCCGGCAGGTGTCATTACAACATTTGTACCCAGGTTGGCCACTGCATCTGGGAACATCATAGCCTCTGTGCTGATTATTCTCGCAGCTATTCACCACACACAGCCCATCACTATGTTGTGCGCACTGTGATTCTGTGTGTAAACTGTCATGGTCCTGACATTTGTGTATTATTCATGGACATTATCAGAGGTTGCTGGTTATGCTGAAAGCCCCGTACCCAATCCCTTTCTACGGCCCTGGGACACTGTCACACTTTGTCATTCATGCATAAATGCAACCCAGACAAGGGATGGGCCGTGAATTTTGCTTTTCCCAGAGGATTTTACTCAAATGGTACAGTTAAAAGGCAGATGATGCTATACAATGTATTTGTGTATGCATGGAAGAAGCCCATGCCCAATGCCCCCTGATGAATGAGAGGTTTGCTTACGCAAGTGTGGTACATATGTGGACACAGGGATACTTTAGTGTGACATACAGACAGTTGCCAGTCAGGCTGACAGAATGCAAGGTGATTCAGGATCCAGCTACTTGACAAGTTACATAATCAGTGGTCTGACTGAGACTGTTTGGAGGACAAACTAGACAGTTGACATGTAAATCTGTGTATGTCCTGTGTTTTTGAAGGTGACAAATGAACTCAGTGGCTGTGTTACACGGCTTAATTAGTATCAATGCTTGACGGTGTATTTGACATAATGGCAACTCCTATGCTGTTCCAGGCATCATCAGGGGAAGTGCTTTTTGAAATGGGTGTTGTGCATGGAGGTGATAACAGGTGTGGGCTGCATCTGTTTCCCACCAGTCCTGTAGGTGAGACTTGCATTCTAAGGGCCAACAGACATTTTCACTGGGGAAGCAATCTACATGTGCTAACAGGGCGTAGAAACTAGAAGACAGTGTATAAATTGACCTGACGTCCTTGCAGTCAGATGGCATACCATAGGAAAGGGTGTAGTACACTGGTTTGCTAATGTTGGTCTGTGTGTGGAGAGGAGGTAATATCAGGGTACACATCTTAGTATTCCAGGTACCTCTTCCGACAGGTGGGTTGTGA
Organism: Pleurodeles waltl; assembly: GCF_031143425.1. Lineage (NCBI taxonomy): Eukaryota > Metazoa > Chordata > Amphibia > Caudata > Salamandridae > Pleurodeles > Pleurodeles waltl. The sequence continues at coordinate 272,469,107 of NC_090442.1, forward strand.
CCAGGTGCATGGGTGTGTCAGGAGTTAGGAAATGGGCTGACATGTACATGGAATGTCATGTGTGCAATGCTGCTCATATGTGTGGCACATGTGCTGTCTCTGTTCTGCTTCTATGGGACTCTGGTCACAGATGGTCCTTGCAAATATTGGATGCAGTTGGACTTACTGCTGTCAAGGGTCTGGTCAGGCATTCCTGTTACTGATGCCAAATCACATTGACTGCCTCATGTATGGGGCTTGTTTTCCCCTTATTGAGTGATGGTGTCTTAGTTGTGTGCCATATGCTGCGCTGGACCTTGATTTCAACATGTATGTGTGAAGTAGTTGTGGTCCTCTGCTATTGGCCTTCAAAGGAGAAATGTACATGATATATGTCATTAAGAGTGTGTGTGTATGTGACCATTGTATGTTAGGCATCACATTATGTCTAGGATGTTCCGTGTCCTACTCAGTATCTCAGCAATGCTCCATGAGGCAACACTCTTATTCTGATAAGTAGAGATGAAGGTGTGCAAAAAGGAATAGCCATATCACGATATGGTGATTAGACTAGGTGTTTATTTAAATTTGTTAACTAAAGTGGTGTAGGTGATCATATTCAAAAGAAATTATTTACGATCTGTTGCCGCATGCGTATACCAGCGGCCATGTTCTGTAGTTCCCCCTCCTGTTGCAGGCCAGCATCCTCCTCTTCCTCCTCTTCAGGCATGTGTGGCTCTGGTTCCAGGAGGGGAATGTTTCTTTTGATACAAATGTTGTGCAATATTGCACATGTGAGGATGATCCTACAGACCATCTCCGGGGAATATAGGAGGCTACCACCAGTGATGTCGAGGCAGCGGAACCTTGACTTGAGGATGCCGAAGGTCCACTCGACAATGCTGCGTGTCCTCCTATGGGCGTCATTGTAGGCACACTCTGCAGCAGTACTTGGGTTGCCAAATGGTGTCATGATCCATGGCTGGATGCCATACCCCTGATCAGCTGCAAGAGAAAATGATTGGGATCATGTTGATGTAGCTGGCATTATTGAAACGACCTTTCATGGCAGTAGTTGTCTTGTGTTGTCTGTGACTCTTTTGTGTAATAATGTGGCATCCTATGCTTGTAGGATGTACCATCTGCATTGTGTTGTTTCCTTGGCTGAACAAGTGTTTGTCTGCTAACCGTTTGTCAGCAGTATGTTTTGGGATTTGCAGTACAGTGTGCCCTCCCTAGCAATGTGCCTTGTGATACAGGTGTTCGTGTGTCTTCATTGGGGGTGAGATGATAGTTCCATACACAGTTAAAATTGACAGTGTTGTTAACACCTTCATATCAATGTACCCTGGACATCCCATACCTTTAGACTTAGGCAATGGATTAATGTAAAGGTCACTGGGACACCTACATTTTGCAAGGTGACATTTGGGCAACCCACTCCACACGTTGTGATCTTTGACTTCTTAACATTAGACTGTACAGTAATTTCCGATGTGTGACAGGTTCAATGGTGACCTAAGAAACATGGCTAGCGATGTCACGACCTCAGTGTGTTCCTGTTCACATGTTGCTGTTGTGGTGTATGTGTTGTGTGTCCTAGAGGGTTGCTGTGCAGTGTGTATATAAGTAGGTTTTTGTACTTACCAACAAGTAGTCCATTGCCATACCGTCCATCCTGGAAGTGTTCATTGATGGTGCAGTGACGGAAGATGTATGAGTCATGTACACTCCCAGGATATTTAGCCACGATGTTGGTGATCGATCCCTGGTGATCGACTATGGCCTGCACGTTGATGGGATGTGTGTGCTTCCTGTTGCGGTAGAGGTGTTCAGTTGCAGCAGGTGGCACAAGGCGTACATGTGTGCAGTCGATTGCACCAAGGACGTGTGGGAAGCCACTGATGAGGTAGAACCCCTGTTTTGTTTCCTGCTGCTTCTGCAGTGTGTTAGGGAAGCAGATGTGGCGGGTGTCAGTCGAATGATGGCATCTAAGACTTTGGGCAAAAAGGCAGAGAATGATGGTTGTGATATTCCACCAACCAGGGCACCAGTTGTTTGGAAAGAGCCACTTGCCAGCATATGAAGTACGGCAAGCAGCTTTGTTTCTGTTGGGATGGTGCGGGGTGTCACCAAAGTGGGGGCTAACTGCTGTTCAATGTTGCGCAGTAGCTGCTGAATGGCCTGCCAGTTCAACCGATATCTCTGGATGATGTTGTGTTCCCTGAGGCCCTGAACGGTGGTTCTTGGGCGGAATATACTCTCCTGCCTTCTGCGCTGCCTTTGGAGTCCCTGCTGGTGTTGAGGTAGCTGGTGTTGTTGCTGCTGGGCTCTGCGTCTGCGTGCAGGCTGGATTAGTATCACGTCCATGGCTCCCTGTTGCTGCTCTGCTGCTCTGCTGCTCTGCTGTTTGTTCTGTGTGTTCCGATTAAACACAGGTGTGTTTGCCCCATTTTAATGCCTGCCCTGACCCAGGCGTTAAATTTTGACCCAAATCAGGCTGTGCGTCATTTTCTGGCTCCGCCTCCCGGCCGTGCGTAATTTTTTCCCAAAAGCATAAATACGACGCACGGCCCTTTAAGCCATTTTTTGGACGGGAACGCCTACCTTGCATATAATTAACGCAAGGCGGGTTGCCGCATCCCAAAAATGATGCACACGGTGGAATTTTGTCGTCCGCAGGCTCGGACGTCAAAGTTTAAATACGGGGCAAAGTTTGCACTGATTGTGCGTCAAAAAATGTTGACGCACAATCGCCGCAGACGAAGTATAAATATGCCCCCTTATCCGCTGAGGGAACTGAGTCCATGGAGCTGGGACCTTACCAGGTAGAGCTCTTGAGCCCAGGGGGACCCTCAAGGGAACAGCTGTGCCAGGGACAAAATACTTGTCCCACTCTTGAAGGCCTGAGGCAACAAGCTGCTGCACAGGAGAAAGGAGATGGCAGTGGCTCCCACAGGGCCTATTGAGAAGATCGGCTCCTTTACACAGAGGCCAGAGACCCCAAATCTGGTGCAACCAGGAGAATGGTAGTGCCTCAGCAGTTCAGGGAGTTTTTCCTAGCTTTGGCCCATGACATCCCCTTAGCTGTGCATTTGGGTCAGACAAAAACATGGAGTAGGCTTGTCAGCCACTTTTTTGGGCCCAATATGTCCCATAAGGTGAACGAGTTTTGTAGCTCCTGTGTCACCTGCCAAGCCAGTGGTAAGCAGGTGGCCACCCAAAGCCCCCCCCATTCCACTTCCTGTGGTAAAGGGTTCCCTTCAAAAGGGTTGGTGTCGACATTGTGGGTCCACCTGAGCCACCCGCAGCCTCAGGGAACCAGTATATACTTGTAGTAGTGGATCATGCTACCAGATACCCTGAAGCAATTCCCCTTAGGTCTAGTACAGCTCCTGCAGTTGCCAATTCCCTAATTTGTATTTTTACCAGAGTGGGTTTTTCTAAGGAGATGGTTTCTGACAGAGGTACAAACTTCATGTCAGCTTACCTGAAACATGTTAAATGAGTATGGGGTGACTTACAAATTCACCACACCATATAATCCACAAACCATTGGTCTTGTTGAGAGATTCAACAAGACATTGAAGGGCATGATCATGGGGCTCCCTGAAAAACTCAAAAGGAGATGGGATGTCCTCCTACAATGCCTGCTTTGTGCTAACAGAGAGGTGCCTCAGAAGGGAGTAGGGTTTTCCCCCTCTGAACTTCTGTTTGGCCACCCTCTAAAGGGACCACTAGCACTTGTTAAAGAAGGCCGGGAGAGACCTCTTCATGAACCTAAATAAGATGTGGTGGACTACATGCTTGGCCTCTGCTCCAGGATGGCTGAATACATGGAAAATGCATCCAAACACCTTGAGGCCAGCCAACAGCTCCAGAAGTTGTGGTATGACCAAAAGGCTGCACAGGTAGAACTCCAGCCAGGGCAGAAGGTATGGGTTCTGGAGCCTGTGGCTCCCAGGACACTTCAGGACAGATGGAGTGGTGCTGTGTAGGTTCTCATTATGCTAATGAAGCTACTGGATTCGGGTGGCAAATTTGCATAGGCTGTGGGGTACTAAGTACAATTCCACAGCATGTGATGCCTGTCAGTCTAATCCGGGTTTTCCGGCTAACTAGCAGCGCCTCATCTCCACCCAAGAGCAGGGATGGTTGTGGCAACCGGGTGCATGACAAGGAAGACTCCTCAGGGGAATCATGGTTGATCAGATCTCGTCCCTTTCTCTCAGTTATATTGGTCTCACACAGGCAAAGACAACAGAGGCAGAATATAATTCAATAAGGGTTTATTGAAGTAACTGCATATTAAATAAAATGGCATGTATTGCAATAACTAGGATGATAAAACACAATAAAAGCAATAAGGTGATCAGGCGAGTGAAACACAAAAACAGTCCCACCGTACTGTCACTAGGAGTGATATATAGTTCTCTTACCTAGACTATGTTAGAGCACAACATAATAAGCCTAATCCACCCTTCAGGCTTCCCCCTGGAAAAACATCATCCCTCATACCTTAGTAAAGAAGCCTGTAGTCAAGAAAGCCACCTTCGCCATGTAGGTCAGGGGCTTGATCGTCTATGCTAGCAGCTGTATCGAGGCAATCAGCATGCAATCTATTCATCTGGCTGGAATCTCCCTCTAACATAAATGGGACAAAGGAGTGTTTTTATAATAAAACTTTTGACATTCTAAGAAATGGTCCCCACGTATGAGTGTGTACGTTTCTGTGAATGTTGGGGACACAGCGTACCACTTTTACCGGCAACCTATGAGCACAAAGTGAAATGAATGTCCTACTGAGAACGTATTGCCCTCCTAGGCGAAAGAACAATTAGATAGAGAAAAATAAAACAACACTGCAAATGTGTCTATTGCTAGAAAAATAAAGCAATGCTGAATAAACATGTAACTGGGCTAAAGTGCACAATGGCAGGCTTAGCTTGCTAAAATAAGGTGTCTAAAATATGGCTGACACTGCAATACAACACCCTCCCCTTGCCGGTTTAAAGGTGGTTTAAAAGCTCAAAATAAAACAAAACCTAATAAAATCTATCAATAAAAGTATAAAACGCAAATGTCAATAGTGACAAGTTAAAAAACACTTGAGCAGGAATAAGAAGGACAATTTAAAAGCCAATAGTGGCACCAAAAAAGGCCAAGTTCAAAGATTAGTGTCATTGTGAAAATCGGCAATTATATCTGGGACAATTGAAGCCAGGAAATTTTCCATTTCGGGAGGTGGCAAAATATCCAGATTTTTTTTTATTTATTTATTCATTCGGTCTAAAAATTAGACCATTAAAATGCATAAAAACGACCATACATAAAAACAAATAGAGTTAATACACTCCTTATCTAACAGAACAGATGTTAAATGATACTCCTACGTTGTTGCCTCCTTGCTTAATGGAAACCATTTACCAAGACAATTTAAAAGAAAACCAAATTGTATGATAAATCATTTCTAATGTTGCCTATAAAAACTTCAAAATGCCATCTGTTTTGATCTAAAGATACATAAATACATATTTTTTAAAGAAGACTGTTCTCATGTAGGTTATTCATAAAAAATAATTCATAATACTTCATACTGCGACTATTATAGACCAAGCTTTAAAAGGATATCATAGAATTAATCTCATTTCTCAAATAAATTATTCATAGAAGTTAAAACTTGTTATTTACAAAGTGCTATGTGCTACAATACTATAAATCAATTAGGTAAAAAGACCCGATACAAAACACAAACAAGAATAGAACCTAATATCTTTGAAGTTAATCCATTGGTAAAGTGACACAAGTAATCGTATTTAAATTTCATAGCCATTTAAAAAACCATGTCCATTAGCTGCTGGACCTCTCTTCAACCAATAGACTAGGGTCTAAAATAATCTTGCAACAAATGGTCCAGGCTGCTGACAAAAATTGGGAGACTGAGCTTACTATCAACGTGGAAGAATCGTATTTGCATAGTCTGTAAGCACTAGCTCGATCATGCAATAGCAAAACCTTGCACAGGGGGATGATCCACTTTCCTCTAGGACACTTATACAAGGGACAGAAAAATAGAACGTGCTCAGGTGTTTCCTTACATAAGTGGCAATTAGTACATTTATCAGACATGGGACTGTTGATCGACCAACGGGCAGTAAAGCTATTAACTGCTAATGTTCCGTATCTGAGCTGGAGGAGTAAGGCTCGGGCACGTGCTGGTATTGGGAGGACCAGGAAGTTCTCTGGCCGGGGTTCGTGTTTAACCAGCAGAAACTCTGCTGTCAGCCGACCTGGCCCGTTACAATGAAATATCTCATCGTAAACTTTTCCCCAATATCTCTCTTTGGTCAACAATCTGGCGTTAGCAGGAATCGTCTCGGGACTCTCCCAATAATGGGGGAAGCCCAGCTTAACCCAAGCTGATTTCATCTCCCTCAACCAACTAACTTTTTCCCATCCCTGGTAAGATGTTGTGAGATCTTTGATTGCTGCCCTGAAGGGCTCAAGTTCTTCCGTTTTCCATAATCGAACCCAATATAGGAGTGGTCTTAAACTTGCTGTATCTTTAATACTATTTATACCCAGATCTAATCTAAGAAGGATCATCGGAGTTCCCTTCCCTAGCCTAGATATGTGTCTGAGAAAATTATTTTCTTTAATTTGAAGGGTATCCAATTGTCTGTGAGAACCCCAGAGTTCCGCTCCGTACAGGGCAGTAGCACGAATTTGGACTTTATAGATTTCGGAAATGGGGATCAGAAGGGGGCTTGCTATGGCCTTAGCCTTTCGTTCTAGCACTCCACCTCTTTGGCTGATAATAAGTGCCCTTGTTCTTATGGCTGCATCCCAACTGCCCCTATCCGATAATCTAATGCCCAGATAATCATACTCCGTTACCCTCTCCAAAAGGACTGAGTCCATCATTATATTTGCTTTTATTTTCTTGTTCGAGGCGCTATATATCATAAGTTTTGTTTTCTTAGCATTGACCTCCAGCCCATAGTCTCTACAGAATACACAAAATTGGTTGAACAAATTTTGAATTCTCATGGATGTTTTGGCCAACAGGATGGTGTCATCCGCGTAAAGCAAACATGGCACTTTATTCCCTGCCAACTTAGGCGAATCGTTGGTGCAATTTGCTAGATAATTAATGAAATTGTTTATGTATAGGAGGAAAAGGGTAGGGGCTAGAACACAACCTTGTCTGACTCCTCTTTCAATGGCAACAGGATCTGTTAGATCGCCCTCCTTACCACTCCTGATTTGTGCATAGGTGTTCTTGTGCAGTCGGACCATAAGTTTCAGAAGACCTTTGGGGATGCCCATATTGACTAATGTCAGCCATAACAGGTTCCTGGGGACCAGATCAAATGCGGCTCTGAGGTCAATAAAGACCATGTACAAGTTACCCCCTCCTACTTCCACGGTCTTCCATTTAATTGCTAGGAATCTTAAAACTTGGTCTATGGTACTAACTGCTGGTCTAAACGCTGCTTGCAAGTTAGAGATGGCTTTGGTTTCTAGAATCTATTCTTCAAGATGGAACAGGACTTGTTTGCAAAAATGTTTTGGAAGTTATCAAGTAAGGATATTGGACGATAATTAGCAGGGTCAGAGGGACTGCCTTTTTTGAAAATAGGAACTATCTCCGCTCCCTTCCAGGAGCTCGGGACAGGTGCTCCTGCAGCAACTGCATTAGAAACCAAGTTCAAGTATGGGGCCCATATGTCCGGTCTTGTCTTATACAGGTCACCTGGGATTTTATCAAGGCCTGGGGCCTTTCCCCAATTCAGTGAAACAATAGCAGCCTTGGTTTCTGTCAGGGTAAATTTAATTGAGGGGGCCTCAGAGGTCATAATATCATTCAATTCCCTAGTAGTAGCTTCTGTAGGCCCTGAATATAATCTGCCAAAATGATCAGTCCACTCTACGGGGAGGACTGAAGCACCAGGCAGACGGGTGGATTCCCCACTGGCTTTGGCAACCAGTTTCCAGAACCTTGAGGTGTCATTAACTTTTGCAGACTCCAGAAGGGTAACCCATCTAGACTCATCCCATCTCCTGCGGGAACTGCTCAGTTCCTGTTTATAATCTTTCCTTGCTTGCCTTATATACTCTGTCTGGCCCCCTCTCAAAGCTCTCAATAGTTTATGCTGTGCTTCCCTACATGCAGCGCTAAACCACCTTGCGTTACACTTCTTTTTTGCTTTACTAACAATCTCTTTGGTGAAAAAGTGTTTTAAAGAGTTAAATAGTTCTGTATGGGCTACTATAAGCCCTTCACCATCTTCTAAAAGCAGGGGCATACGCTCCATTTGGTCAGCCAATAGGCTATATAAAGATGTAATAGAACCTAAGTCAGTGCTCAACGATTCCCATTTGACATTACGTCTGTTATTTGTCAGTACGAGCTGTTGGTCGTAAGTCTTAGGACAAGGAACTTCAAGTAAAGGTAACAGACCCCTAACCGATAGAATCAGTGGCTCATGATCACTTTCCTCATGTTCTAGGACCTTCATATCAGTCATATGTCCCCACAGCCGAATGTCAAGCAGAATATAATCTATCTGACTCTTCTGGGCTCCACACCTGAAGGTAGAATGGAGATTAACATCCGAGCTGGAGCGACCGTTACAGGCCCGAAGACCATGTGCCAGTGTAATATCCACGACTTGGTATGTCAATCTGTTCATTCTCGGTCTTTTGCTCGACACCAATTGTGGGATGCCCCAATGTGCGTCCTGTTCTTTGTATAGTTCCTGGGCCAGCGAATAGGGCTCAAAAGTAACCCCTGCAATCAGAATGAAGTAAGTGGAGGTTTTGCAGGAAAGAAAGCTATCCAAAATAGTCAAGGCATCTGACTCATATTTACTACCCAGGCTCCTGTTATAGATGTTGATTATTAGGAGCGGTTTCTCCTTAAGGGTTGGTATTATTAGACCCATCAGATCGGGACAACCCATATCCCCATATCTACTACTTCAACCCGACACTTGAGGAAGCAGCTGAGCCATATGAGCAGTCCGCCTAAAGGTCTCCCGGAGGTCGCCTTGCATGCTGGGACCCAATAGCTTTTAAACCCTATTCTATATTTGGACTCCAGTGCCCACGTTTCTTGAAACAGGCATATCTTATGTTCATCTATGAATTTACCCCATTCAGAGATGCCCATTTTATTCTCCAGCCCTGCAATGTTCCAACTAAGAACTGTATCTAACGCATCTGCTGTACCTTGGAGATTTTTAGTCGGGGCTGCCCTCTAGCAAGTGGAGTGCCACGAGGAGGCTTAATACCCCTTGCAGTCGTAGCTAGACTAATCTCGGTTGCATATTCCGCTGGTTTATCACCCAAAGGATTGCTCGCCCCATTTAGATCGAAGCCTGGCGTGGCCGATTCGAGTGCCCAGGCGGATGGAATAGACCCACAATTGTTGGGACCTATTGATTCCGGGGCTGAGTTGCTCACATGAGCCTCGCCCCCCCCAGATAATGATCTCCCTATTCTGGCCGCAAGGAAGAGGAGGCTTGCTATTTTCCATCCTACAAAATTCAGTCTGGGCAGGTGGAAGGGTTAGTGTAGAGCCTCTGATGTCTACAGTAAAAGTCTGGTCAACTTCAGGACTATCTATTCCTATTCCTTGTATTCCAATGGTTCTAGGTACAAGATAATTCTTGTCCAAATGACTAGTTCCTTGAAACTTAGGTGGGCCGTGCATGGGGCTAACTTTTAGTCAATCAACTTCAGAAAGAGAGGGTGAAAGAGAGCTACATCCTATCTGGGGGGCAAGCTGCGTCTGAGAACTAGTAGAGCCTCCAAGTGGCATTAACACCCCCTTAGAAGCTAGTATAGCTGGATGAGGGTAAAAAGCTTGGAGTCTACACAAAGATACTTCTCCCCCTAGAGGATTAGATTTACACACATTTGAGGAGAGCTGCTGGACAAGGGCGGGTGAATCAAAATTGATAACAATACAATCCCCCATACCAGGCTTCTTAAGTGGAGCCACCCAACCCACCCTCCTCACCATTAATATTGAAGGTACCATATGAAATGCAAATCTGGCGTTGATATGTAACCAATGAATAACCTTATTTTTCAGTTCAATAAATGATTCAGGGATATTGGTTTTAAGTTTAGGAACACTCGTAATAACAAGAACGTATGGGCAGGATTCCGGCGGAAGATGTAAAGTTCTCAACTTAGATCCTCCATCCATATGCACCAGGTCTGTTTGTAGGTAATTCTGATCAAGTATAGCTTTGTAGGATTTCTTTCTCATGTCATTGGAAGGGACAATTCCTCCATTCCCCCTCGAAAAGGAGGTGGCTACCTTAGAACACTTGTCCTTTAAAGCAGTGGCCAGCCTGCCAGTTGAAACCTTCTCTGGTTGATACAGGGGATCAGGGCAATTTGCTGAGAGCCTATGATCCATACCCAATGGTAAAAGGAGGCTACTGGCACTGTTACCCGGTGGGCTCGGAGGAAGAGTTTGACAGGGAAGTTGTGAATCCGCTAAGGAGGGAGTAACCATCTGCTGGAACTTGATAAAGCCAGTTTCTCCACAATGGCTTGTAGGCAAGTTGCTATAGGGTGTAGCTTCTCCGAAAGCTCTTCTTTGATATGATCTATTATATAATCAATAGCTGAACGATCATCAATACATGCTTGAGCTGATATATGGTCCTTGTTCCAAGTTGGTGCGCCACGATTGGGGGAGCTCAAAATACGGGCCCGTTTGTTCCTTAAATTTACCTCTCCTCGTTTCCTTTTACCTTTTGTGTTGCACTCTGAATTGGGTGCAGACCTACCCAAGGTCGGCTGTGCCAATTCTGGTAGCTGAATGACATCCTCCTGAATCGCCACAATAGGGTCCTGGGTAGTTGAAGGTGAGATAGCCGGAGTGGGCTGTAAGTCGTGTGAGTGGAGGGGTTGTGTTAAAATTTGCGTTGGGGATAAGGATGGGCGATTAGCTGCCATCAGTGGAGGGGCAGTTAGACGGCACTCAACCATTTCAATTTCCTTTTCTAAGGCTCCAACCACTTTTTGGAGAAATCCGTCTAAAGTCTTGTTATTACCAGCCTTTTCCAAGGGTGCCCCCCCTTCCCAATAATGCCCATCTTATCTCTTCTAGTTTTCCTTTGACCAGCAGACGTGTTTTAGGCTCCTTGGTCAGCCTTTTGCTATACACACTTGCCTCCTCTGTTCCCACCCTATTTCCACCCCACTGGGGCCTTACTGAGAAGACTGAAAGACTGAAATAATGCAGCTCACCTGCAGCAGTTTGTAGTCCTCAGGGCTGCAGTGGGTTCAACCGCTGGTCGCCGACCCCAGTACTGAGAGGAAAATAATGTGGCCCAGCCCAGCCTCCTCCGGGCGCTGACGGGCGCAGGACAGGCCCGCCCTTGGCCCAGGCTTTGCCCGGGCACGTCCCGCACGCGTCCCGCGAAGCGGGCGCACCAAAGTTTTAAAGGGGCCTTAGTCCCACCCCAGCAGCTCCAGCCTCCAGTAGCGCGTCCCAGCTCCAGCCTCCAGTAGCGCGTCCCGCGAGCAAAGCGGGCGCGCCAAAGTTTTAAAGGGGCCTTAGTCCCACCCCAGCAGCTCCAGCCTCCAGTAGCACGTCCCGCGAGCAAAGCGGGCGCGCCAACGTTTTAAAGGGGCCTTAGTCCCGCCCCAGCAGCTCCAGCCTCCAGTAGCGCGTCCCGCGAGCAAAGCGGGCGCGCCAAAGTTTTAAAGGGGCCTTAGTCCCGCCCCAGCAGCTCCAGCCTCCAGTAGCACGTCCCGCGAGCAAAGCGGGCGCGCCAAAGTTTTAAAGGGGCCTTAGTCCCGCCCCAGCAGCTCCAGCCTCCAGTAGCACGTCCCGCGAGCAAAGCGGGCGCACCAAAGTTTTAAAGGGGCCTTAGTCCCGCCCCAGCAGCTCCAGTCTCCAGTAGCACGTCCTCCGAGCAAAGCGGGCGCGCAAAAGTTTTAAAGGGGCCTTAGTCCCTCCCCAGCAGCTCCAACCTCCAGTAGCGCATCCCCAGATCTTTTCCAAGGAAAATCACAGAGCACTGGTGTTACGAAGCCTGAGCTGCAGCCAAGGCAGCAGCATACCATGTTGTACCCAATTTTGAGTTAAAAGTCATATTATCCACAAAGGGCAACTCACAGACAGCTTCCCATAGCAAACGCACCCTCCATGCGCATGTCTGATAATAAGCCCTCAGCGAGAACATCAACAAATCAGCGTCCAATGAAAGTAAGCACTGCGTAGAAAGACAGACTTTCAGTGCACATTCAAAGATGCACTAAAAGCATTGAAACACGGCCTGCACACAATCCAAAACTGGTCAGAATGACAGGGACCAGTCACACTGCAGTTGTTCTAGGAATGGTGCTCCAAAATACTGCATCATGCATTCACGACACAGTTGCGCTGGTGGAAGTGCTTTCAGTCCTCCTTGCTGCGAAGGGACAGCCATTGTGCAGAAAAAGTAGCAACAGCAAAATGCCACGTATTATAGCCAAGTAATCTGAAATCCCCCGAAAATATTGAGTGTATGGCTGAAGGTATTAAGCTAAATTTAGAGGAAAAGGTGTGAACGAAACCAGAACCAACAGCCTTAAAGAAATACGTGATTCCAATAGTACTGGACGCGTTGAATATTCGTCCTATGAGTTCAGCTAAATGTCTCAGCCAATTTGTGCTTAAAAGGGACTGAATCTCTGCCGATAACCTCGCACCCTGAAGAGCATAGGTCTCTCATGCAGATGTAAGCGCCACATGTTTTTGAAAACAATAAAGCCTTCAGTCTGCTCAACTTGTCAAAATTCACATCAGAAGTAGCAATATGAGGCCAAATGTTTGCAACTCCTTTCAGCTGCATAGTGGGGAAAAGGACATTCCTGCAACATGTAACAATTTGGGAGACCGAAGCGATATAAGCTATTCCGGCTCGCATTCCACAGCAACTCTCTCTGTTAAGGAGCACATAGCTACCATTTGAGAGCACCTAGAATGCAGGTGTAATCAAGGGAACTGGAACTCCCTTCAGATAACAAGCGAAATTTGCCACTGAGGCATTACCTGCCCCGTGCAAGGACAGCTGCTTACAAACCATCAAATAGCTCACAGAGGTCTCGCATTAACTACATCTAAGAAAGACCTTGTTCATGCCATTGAAACATTTGTATGAAAGGGGAAGCTCCCACACCTCGTGTATATAATAATCTCCCAGCCTTTCATATCTGACTACTGGAATGTTTTTGAAACAGGATGTGAAGTGAAGTGTTGAAATCTGTTTCATTGGACAGGAGACTGAGGTGTTCTTTAACAGCATCTAGTGAGGAACTTTTCAACCTGACATAATTTCCCTACACTAAATGTTGTCAGTATACCCGAGTGTTCTGAGAAGTCATAGAGTTTACAAAACGTGTATGGCACCCATTGGTGTCTACTGGCCACAATAACCACCCACCTGGACATGAAAGTGATGTGTTAAATGTTCCATTCGGGACCAATTTATCGAGCTGTTGTTCAGAAGCATTTATATATTCTTGCCATTTGTAAAATTCTGCAGGGACAGGAATGCCGGGCGCATTCAATTCCTCAATTTTTGCTAAGCCTAAACAACTTGACTGTTGTACTGTTTCATTTAAAAATATAATTTGTCAAGGTGTCAGGTATGCTCTAAATAAAGCTTCCTTTCCCGTTATTTGCCAATGTTTAGTTCCCCACACACTTTTCAAGTCTATCAACTTCATCCAATAATCATAGCCTTCTAGGGCTAACCGGGAAACAAAGGAATCAGAATAAATTAATTTTGTGTCTGTTAATAAAATATGTTTAATTTCCATCACTGGCAAATTGAAATAATACAACTCAGCATTTTTGACATTGTGCCCAGGAAAAAATGCAAACCTTCCAGTATACGTTTTGGAACTCCCCTCTGGTGGAGTCTGACAGTGTTCCCACTGTGTATAATTAAAAGAGTCTTTAAGGTACTTGCTCTGTGAATGAAATGATGTCCATAATAATTATAGCAGAACATATCATCATAATTTTATTTGGATTGATACACATCTTCATTTTCAAATACTGTATAATACTGTAAATCAGACATCATCAAATCAACTGTTTTCACATCCCAATCAACAGAAACTACTCAGGGTGTAATTACATTGTTCATAGAAAGTTTGAATACATATGGAATTTGAATGACCTCCGTTGGGCCATATATATCAAATAATACTTTATCCCAAACAATCCCACCAGGATTTGGTATAGCAGAAATATTCACTAGGGGAAAGTCTCTGTGGACTTTGTGTGATGAAAAATGTGAATGTAGGATTTCATCTACCAGTTCAACTGTAGAGTGTTCAGGAAGGTAATGAACATGTATGAGTAAAAGGAAAACAATGACAAACCCAATCCAAAGGACAAAGGGAAGTGTAGTTAGTAAGAACCATATGTAGTTTCAAAGAAAAAAATAAAGTAATTGATCTGTAGCCAAATCATCAGCTTACGTGCTCTTGACAGTTCTGTTGCAGTAGAGGCAGATGAGTCAGTGAAAGTGTCATTGATGTTGGCAAAATATCCAGAAGCAGGTCGTGCAAAAACTGGAGCCGTGTTTGGAAGAGGAGAAATTGTAGAAGACTCCCTTGGTGGTTCATAGTAGATTATGCCATCCGATTGTGTAGAATTTAAATAAAATTGATCAATATTATTGGTGAAATTTGCAGTAGTAGAAGTTAGTGGAACCAATGAATGCTAATTTTCCACACTCCCCAAGCTCGTAGAGGTGTCAGCGTTGCTGTTGAAAATCTGTAGAGGAACATCCTGGTCCGTAGTGAGAGGGACTCGGGTACTTCCCAGGAGTCCCCTAGGTCTGCTATGCAGGATTGGCCTCATGATGTAGGATGACATTGTCGATGGAGATGAAGTGATTTTCTTTAGAACCAGGCAGCGGTGGTAGAATGACAGTTCTGGTAATGTGTATTCCACAGACTAGAACCGGTGCACGATAAGAAGGTCCAAACTCTTTTTTCACAGCAAGCTTTTCATGCAGTAGATCCCCAAGTTTTGGGATCCAGCCTGTAGATGTTACTGGTACATCCTTTATTCCCAAGGAGAAAGTACTGGCAGATGCGTTGTCATCACAAAACTGTTGTAAGTCCTGCAAAACAGTGACACGTTCATTTATGTCAAAAGGTGTATCTGCCGCCTCCATGCCAGGACCATCAAGATCTAGAGCATATATTTGTGTTCCGAACAGGCATTCGTATGACGTACGCCCTCCAGGGACCTTCTAGGCAGATTGTTTAGTGCTCTCTGGACTCCATACAGGTGTGTAAACCAACTACGACCCATTCCTAATACTCTGGCTGTTAAGGATTGCTTTAAATGTTGGTTTCATCGCTCCAAAACTATTCCCTCGAGATGAAATGGAGACAAGTAATGCAGTTGGACCCCTAACTAAACCATGGTGTCCCTGAAAGCACTTGAGGCAAAAGCAGGGCCGAAACCATATGTGCTGATAAAGACTTGTAAATCTTTAATAACAGTTCAACCGTCAGCCAAGCGTTGTGGCCAAACCCATAGAAATCTGGAGCATGAATCAACAGCGACTAAGATGTATTGTATCACTATCAGGTGTTAGGGGACCACAATGGTCCACGGGCACACATTGTAATGGTTTGTTGGATATAAGGAGGGGTGTCTGCGGTGGGCTTTTGACAGTGGATCCTTTAGTTTGCTGGCAGATGTCACAACAAGGGACATACTGCTTGGTCTGTTTATAGAGACCTGGCAACCAGTAATGTGCTTAAAGCAATGAAATTGTAGCCACCACACCAGCATGGGAAGACGCAACTCCCTCATGCACTGCTTTAATTAATTCTGGTCTTTGGTCTTTATTGGGAATCACACAATTTCCCACCCCTGGTATTACTATTAGGGCTGTATTGAGGCATGATATGCGGTAGGAGTATTTAGCAGGATATGCTTTTGGTAACGGCGTGCCATCAGCCGTAGCTTTCACAGCTGCCAGTGTTTCATCATCCAATTTCATGCTAGAACGAGTTACTGCAGCAACGAAGCCGTAGCTACTACTGATTCGGCTGCTTCATCAGCCAAGGTATTGCCTGCAACATGTATTAAAACACACTGATGTCCTAGTCAATGTTCCCTTTACTTTTTTTCCACTGTGTGCGGCGGTGTAAGGTCTCTGTGTGCTGCAGCCAGGGATATGTGCACCAAGAAATTGACCATTCACGTGAGCACAGTGCATAACTACCAAGATCTATGGCATTTGCCTCTCCATAGCTTTGTTTTACCACTAAAGCAAAAATTGGATATTTGTGTAAACATTGCTCCATCTAATATGGCATTAAGGCAGTTTTGTGACCTGGTGGCACACCCCAAGGACATGATCTGTTGAGTGCCACCTACACCCCAGTTAGACAAAACAGAAATCAGGAGGTTGAACCATTATGAAACTTTAATGAATAATCTCAGTGAGCTACAGAGGGCCATGCACATCAAATAGAGCAAGTTGTACAATTAGTTAACATTTATAATTTGATGAACACACTACTGATAAATGCCATGAGGCTCCTGCCAAGAGACAGGGTGAGAAATGTTCTTACCCAAGCCACACATGGACCGTAGGAGCCGCATCAGAGTTTAGACAAGTCAGGTGCCCACATTAGATGTGTGACATGTTTGTTTCTCTCGCCGGTCCTTGCCATTCTTCCAGTGCTGATAAACTCGGTCTTATTCAACCTTCCCATTTGAGAGGTAGGCCTTTGTTCTCATCCGCATATCTAGGTGACTCTCCTCGAGTCTGTTTCTTAATTTGGACTTGATTGCATTCATGAGGCTGAATCCTCGTTCACAGTCTGCACTTGAAGCCTGGAAACTTGCACAGACATCAACAAGCTGAGATACAACACTATACTGTGCAGCAATCCACAGAGTGAAATTCACCTTGTCTTGAAAGTTCCTAAACAATCCACTTTTTATATGTTCTGCCACCACATATTTATAATCTCTGTATTGCTGAACAACATCATCAGGGGTGTCACCATCACCCTGGACCAAGACCTTCTTATACTTTTCAACAAGTCTTTGTGTATTCTCAGTCCCAAAATCAAACTGTGCTGATGTTGTTACTGCATGGAAATCAAAGCTTGTCCATTCCTTCAATTCATCTTCTGGGAACCTTCTTTCCATGTGCTCACAAAAAAGTTTAATGAAAGATAACATCAGCTCACTATCATACTCTCGGCCCCCTCTGTACAAAGCCATCAGATCTCTTACTGTGTTGCTCCAAAAGACAGTGTTGCCCAAATACTGTTCCTTTATTTGACCAATTTTTGCTCTTGCATATTGTACAGCTTCAACAGTGGTCAAAGAGCTTTTCTGAAACAACTTGCACAATGATGCAAGTTCACCCAGAATGTCATTCAGTGCTGCAAAGGAAATATGGTAGTTGGTGTCAGATAGTTTTTTGTAGCAATATTTAGCAATTGGGTCATTCTCCTCTGCTCTTTCATGATCAAAGTATTGAGAGCAACCTCAGAATTACGCAAGAGTGCACCAACAGCAAAATAACTTGTAAGCCACTGCACTTCATTGAGTGGCCGAAAGGAGGCTGCTTCACATTCAGTGACCAAAGCCATTGTGTTCAGCTTGGACTTCCTTACAGGTGAGTGGGAGAACACAGTGTAGACAGTCTTCAGTAATGTTTCCATTCCCCTGATCATCAGCACTTTTTTCCAGGCATCATAAACTCCCAAATCTTCTCTGTGCGCAACACAGTGCTGCTCAACTAGATGGGGAATGGATTGTTTGAGGCGGGTAGCAACACCATTGTTCTTTCTCAGCATCACTTATGCACCATCTGATGTAAACATAACCATTTTCATAAGGTCCAGCTTATTGGCAGTGTAGAAGTCTTTTACAGCTATAGTGATAGCCTCCGCATTGCATGTACTCAGAGTTACAATTCCCCCAAATACTGCTTTGTGCTCTGTTGAAGTTACAGATCGGAATTTGAAGTAGAGGATGAGTAATTTTGTATCTGAAATATCTGTGCTCTCATTAATGATCAATGTGTGATACCGAGAACTGCGCAGTTCTGCCATGAAGTTAGACCGTATCACGCTGTTGATGGCCTCCAAAAACTCAAAGGCATAGTTCTTGCTCCTCCAGCTGTATGGTATCTTCACATACAATGCAACATGGTCATGGATGTCTTAAACAGATAACATTGAAGTGTTCATTTTGACTGCTAGCAACACATTGTTGATGAGAATCTTTATCTCCTCAGACAGAGATCTTTGCTGTCCAACCACTTCTAGTCTGTTTGCTCTGTCACTGGCGGTTTCCGTCAGCATGGTGCGCACTCCAAAACCCAGCCTGGCAGCTGCACTTTTATTTCTTAGGGTCACCAAAGCAGATTCATGAACTTTGCTACATAGATGGCGTTTCAAGTAGTCCAGCTTCCAGCCATCACTCCATTTCTTCCAGTAGAAATGTCCCCTGCAATCTTTGCTTCTGCACATACTTTTCAAATCAGGCCTTCTTCTGGATTGTATAGAAATAGCTCTCCCAGTTGTACGTGAACCTTGCTTCGTGACTTCTGTGTCTCAGTATCCACAATTTCTTTCAGCCATTCTTATTTGAACACAAGACAGCATTTCTTCCTTTGTGGTGAAGCACTGCTCTCTGCAGAAGTCACAGCTTTGTGCTTAAACATTTTGGTGGCAATCAGTCTGAGCCTACTATGCCGCAAAGCCTGCAAAACAAAAGGAACATTTTTTAAAGTGAGGAACATTATTTAAAGTTGGTTCTTATGCTATTGAATGCAGTCAACGAGAGAAGTCTGAGCTATCTCTTGGAAAATGTAGCAAGTAATTACCTGGGCCTTTCTGTTTGTTGTTAACCTGCCTGTAGATGTAACACTGTCTGTGATGTCTGCAATAGAACAAAAACATGGTTACAGCACATGCTTATTTTCCAATGTTTCAGATGTACTACAAGGAAAAACTACTAAATATTCACCTGGTCTGTCTGCTTGCAATCACTTCTGCCTTTTCTAATCTATGATTAGCACTGTCTAAGAAGCGTGCAAAAGAACAAAAAAAGGGGTTGAAGAATGTTGTTATATGATACTGTACTGGGTGCATCACAAGTGAAATCTACTAAATAATTACCTTGTCTTTCTGCTTCTACTCACATGTGCCTTTTATAATCTATGAGTAGTACTGTCAGAGATGTCTGCAAGAGAAGAAAAGGTGATTAAAGTAGGTTGTCATATTCCACTGTACTAGGTGCACCCCAATGGAAATCTGCAAAATTATTACCTTGTCTTTCTCCTTCTACTCATGTGTGCCTGTTCAAATTTAAGTGTAGCAGGGTCTAAGATGCCTGTAAAAGAGGAACAATTGATTAAAGCAGCTGATCGTTTCAATGTCTCATATTCACCAGAAGGAAAAACTAGCAAAAAATAACCTGCTGCTACTACGGTCTGCCCGTCCTCCTCTATGACCAGTACTGTCTGAGATAACTGCAACAAAAGAAAAGATGGTTAACAGTTGGTTACAGCATGTTGCCATATTATAATGTGCCAGGTGACCCAGATGGGGGACCTACCAAATAATTACATGGTCCTTATGCTTTTACGCATGTTGGCCCATTCAAATCTATAACTTGCTCGGTCTGAAAAAACTGTAATAGAAGCAAAGTTGTGGATCATGAACGTGATTTATCTAGAGACCGTTAATCCCACGTGGAACATCTACAGAATTACCTGGTTTTCCTTAGTACTCATGCCTGTCCGTTCAAATCCAAATGCTGACTGTCTGTAGTTGGAAAGAAGATATTTAGCATAGGTTATAGGAGATACAAAAACATTATGCATGACAGTTCCAGATCAATTGAATAGCTACCTGGGGTTTCAGTTTAGACGAACTCTGGTTCCAGGAGTCCATTGAAACCAATGAGAGACTCCTTTTAATGCATTCTCTGAGCAGGCATTAAAACTCCTGGAAAAAATGACGCAAAGAAATCTGTTAGATTTCTTTGCAGCATTTTTACGCCCCCTCCCCCCCAACAGGGGAACGCTCCCTTTGCAGACCTTGAACTACACCAGCCGAGCTGAGCACTGGCTGTAATACCAGTCAAAGGAACAGCCTGGGTGTATTGTTGGAGTAGAGTGTGCTGACCACTAGGCTGGAAGAGTCCTGGATCTATCATGTCAGATGTGGGGTTCACTGGCATAGATGTGTGAGGATTCTCAATACCACAGCAGCAGGGGGCGCTGCGGATCTGGGTTGAGATGCACTGGTAGAGCTGTTGTGATGTGGCTGCAGTACTAGAATGAAGCCTTGAAGTGCACTGGTAGAGCTTTGTGCGAGGTTAACAGTAATAGTCAAGTTTGAGATGCACCGCATAGGTCTGTGTGAGCTTCATGTGCTGCTGGTCATGGTTTTGCTTCACTTTTTGGAGGCTTCTGGCCTGTTCTGCTGGTTCTATGGGTTGGTGACAGGTCAGCATGTCAGAAGCCCTCATTTCTGCTGCAGGCTCACCTTTTACTGTCAATGACCACTGAAAAACACTTTGTGGCTACTTAGACAAAAGGTTCGATTTCAAAGCAACTTTTGCAAAGTGTAGGGACCATGAGATACAGGGGAATGCACAGTGGAAAGAGCATTGACAAATTCAATAGGTCTGACTTTGGCAAGCCTGCAGTTCGTTTATATTTGTTTGCAAGCATTATGTAATATACATTAATAATTTAAAAGTGATAAAAATGTTGCTGTCTACATTTGGTGTGCACATGTTTGTTAAAAAAGCACAAGAGGAAACCAAGAGGGCCCCACCAGTCTGTGTTAACTAACCTTTAGGACCTATGAGCACAAGTAAAATGCTTGAGCTGTCCAGTATGTGAAGAGGGTTGAAGAAAGCCTAAGTGTGTCTGTATATATGTGTGTGTGTATATATATATATATATATATATATTAATATATATATACATTAGTGTGTGTATCTTTTTTTGGTAGTCATTCCTTTCCTTGGCAGTGTCAGCCCAGACTACACCATCCATCTCTTCTACCTTACATTTGAGGAGGGAGTTTCAGGCTATATTCTCAGAATGTGTTTTTCTTCCCCTATGTGTCAGCACTGTAGAGGGGACACAATCTTTGGTGGGTGACGAGCTTTGTGGGTCACACCTTCTGCACCATGGCAAGTGGTATACCTATATTTCTTCCAAATTTTAAGTATTTTCTGTCCTAATGTGTCAGTACTAGTCACATTACATCCAATCATTTGAACCAATAGCAGGCATTGGCATGTGCCATTCTTTACTGTGCTGGTGTTTGACACAGAACCAGAGTGGGGTTGCCTTACTTTGGCATGGTCTGACGGTAGTGGTTAACTAGAGGGCTTTGGGGAGACCATTTAACTTAAGTGAATCAGAGAAGTCAGTAAAATACCAGAACACTGTGCAGTTTTAAATACTGCAGCTGTTTGGTGGATACATTTTGTAAACCCTTTTACAAAATTGATGTAGACGAATGGCAGTGGCACCTGACGTACAGGGTGGAGCCCCTCCAGAAATGGCTTCTTAAAGACTCTGTTTTCAAGTTATTTTCTGCTCTACCAGGACGCTTTCTTGTATATCTCAGCATTATAGCCTCATCACAGAACCAACATGAGCTCTGACAAGTTTGGGTTATTTTCAGGACTAGACTGAGACAGATGAAACATGCTCTTCTCTGACACACAGGTGATGCAGGCAGCAATGTAACGAACAACGTGCATGCTTGGCAGAGAGCCCTGTACGGTGGGGGAAGGAAGGGTGCGCGCACGCCTGCACGCACACTTTACAGGGAACATTGGTCTTGACCCTGGACCCCATGGGAACAGTCCAGCCCAAACTAATAGGCCGGGTCCTCTGAGGAATGGAAACAAGCATTCTGGGACCAGTTTTGGGATATCACCCTTCAACAGCCAGGCTAGCTTGAATCCAGTGGTGCAGTGAGCGCGGGACCCAGGTCTCGGCCTGGCAGTTCGTGCTGGACAGGGTCAAGACTGATTTGCATATGGCTGGGTCCAAACTGGGGTAGTGTGGTGAACAAAAAAACGATGGGTTAAACACAGATCTGTGACTGAGGCCTGGCAGTTCGGGCTGGAAAAGGTCAAGACTGATTTGCATATGGCTGAGTCAAAACTGTGGTAGTGTGGTGAACAAAAAAACAATGGATTAAGCCCATATCTGTGACTGAGGGG
Source organism: Pleurodeles waltl (assembly GCF_031143425.1). Lineage (NCBI taxonomy): Eukaryota > Metazoa > Chordata > Amphibia > Caudata > Salamandridae > Pleurodeles > Pleurodeles waltl. The sequence continues at coordinate 272,491,362 of NC_090442.1, forward strand.
GAATGTTTGCATTGTTCAGCATTCCGTTCATCATCTGTTCTTTTTACATAAATTCCATGACCAAAGCAGCTCAAACAAACCTAGAAATAATAATACTGCAATTGAATGGGAACATCATGCCGTATATTTATACTGTCAAAGCAGATCCGATGAAGAGTCCAATTCCGTTACATCTAAATCTAGAACCCTAAGTTTTCATCAGCACAATTGTGTACAACAAAATCTCTAACATCAAGCATGAGTCAAAAGTTCTGATGGCGCTCTAGGACTAAGTGGTCTCCCTGTGTCATTATATAAGCCAGACAAAGATTACTGGACCTCCTGGCTCCATCCATTATTCAAGGCCTGTTACTCTACAAATTTGCTGCCAACTTCAAGGACAATATCTATACTCTGTCTACTACACAAGAAGGGATAAAGAGCCATATTTTCCAACGATAGGATGACTACTCTATTTGACAGTGATGAAAAACTGTACGCCTCTTTACTTTTAAATGACCCCCCCAAATAAACAATTGATAAAAACCTCATTTCATGGTTCCAAACATGGGTTAGGAACAGACAGAGCTCTGTTGATAACATCATAACACTCTCAATGCTAATCAAGAAGTATGTGACATCCTCACTGCCGGAAGTATATGCCTGCTCCATCAACTTCAGGAATTTTTTGACAGTTTAGACAGAAAGACTCTGGTATAAACTGAAGCTGTAGATATTTTACCATGTATTATTAAAAGCCATTCAAGCACTATATTTGGACATCAGGATCTAGGTAAAAGTGGATGATAATAGAACTCTCACCGAGAAGACTTTGCCAGGTAGAGGCAGCAGTGCTTAATTTGTGCTTGTTGTATCTGGTGCTGAGCACCAGCACTTATTTTTGAGGGCCGGTGCTTATTCTTCTTCCTCAAGCTTTTGCTGCAAGCAAAAGACACATATGGGAAAGACGGAGGAAGAGAAAAACGAAAAAGTGTCACAAGGGGAGAAAACAGAAAACTGCTAGAGTGAGATGAAGGGGCAGAGAGTGGCTTTATATAGATTGAAGAAGCCCAAGATGGCTTCACGATTACGCCACCTCAGCATTCCTGCAGCAGCCGCGTGTTTAAAAGGAGGGCTTTGAGCACCGGCCCGTTTTTATTTACAAATTAAGCACTGAGAGGCAGAGAGAGAGAAAGGAGGGCGATTGACAAAGGAGAAGAGGGAAAAGGGAGCGAAATGCAGGAGAGGATTAGAGAGGATGGAGAAAAATTATTGGAAGAGAAAGGGAGAGAGTGAGAGGTGGAAGAGAAGACAAGGAGGGAGAGAAATAGGAGAGCAGAGGAAACGAAAGGTGGCGAGATGAAGAAGAATGAGAGACAGAGAGTGAAGAAAATGAAAGGAGAGCAGAGAAGATGCCCTCTAAGCACACTTACCTGCTTTCATTTGATGCTCTCCATGTGCAGGGGGTTCGCTTCTGGTCGCTGCACTGCCGTCCTGCAGCGAAGAGAGTGACGTGTTTTCTCGCTGTTTCGATTTTTAAATGTAGCAATGACGTATGGTTTCTACTCTCTCGCGTCAGGCAGTGACGAGTGATGCAGGCACTGTGATGTGACGAACACCATGCACGCTTGGCAGAGAGGCCTGCGCGTGGGGGAAGGAAGGGTGCACGCGTGCCCACGAGTACACTTTACAGGGATGTAGGAAAGTACCATCTTGCCTGGCATGTTACCCCCATTTTTCACTGTATATATGTTGTTTTAGTTGTATGTGTCACTGGGACCCTGCCAGCCAGGGCCCCAGTGCTCATAAGTGTGCCTGAATGTGTTACTTGTGTTATGACTAACTGTCTCACTGAGGCTCTGCTAACCAGAACCTCAGTGGTTATGCTCTCTCATTTCTTTCAAATTGTCACTAACAGGCTAGTGACCAATTTTACCAATTTATATTGGCTTACTGGAACACCCTTATAATTCCCTAGTATATGGTACTGAGGTACCCAGGGTGTTGGGGTTCGAGGAGATCCCTATGGGCTGCAGCATTTCTTTTTCCACCCATAGGGAGTTCTGACAATTCTTACACAGGCCTGCCACTGCACCCTGAGTGAAATAACGTCCACGTTATTTCACAGCCATTTTACACTGCACTTAAGTAACTTATAAGTCACCTATATGTCTAACCTTTACCTGGTAAAGGTTAGGTGCAAAGTTACTTAGTGTGAGGGCACCCTGGCACTAGCCAAGGTGCCCCCACATTGTTCAGGGCCAATTCCCCGGACTTTGTGAGTGCGGGGACACCATTACACGCGTGCACTACATATAGGTCACTACCTATATGTAGCTTCACAATGGTAACTCTGAATATGGCCATGTAACATGTCTATGATCATGGAATTGTCCCCTCTATGCCATCCTGGCATAGTTGGCACAATCCCATGATCCCAGTGGTCTGTAGCACAGACCCTGGTACTGCCAAACTGCCTTTCCCGGGGTTTCACTGCAGCTGCTGCTGCTACCAACCCCTCAGACAGGTTTCTGCCCTCCTGGGGTCCAGCCAGGCTTGGCCCAGGATGGCAGAACAAAGGACTTCCTCTGAGAGAGGGTGTTACACCCTCTCCCTTTGGAAAATGGTGTGAAGGCAGGGGAGGAGCAGCCTCCCCCAGCCTCTGGAAATGCTTTCATGGGCACAGATGGTGGCCATTTCTGCATAAGCCAGTCTACACCGGTTCAGCGACCCCTCAGCCCTGCTCTGGCGCGAAACTGGACAAAGGAAAGGGGAGTGACCACTCACCTGACCTGCACCTTCCCGTGGGAGGTGCCCAGAGCTCCTCCAGTGTGCTCCAGACCTCTGCCATCTTGGAAACAGAGGTGCTGCTGGCACACTGGACTGCTCTGAGTGGCCAGTGCCAGCAGGTGACGTCAGAGACTCCTTCTGATAGGCTCCTTCAGGTGTTGCTAGCCTATCCTCTCTCCTAAGTAGCCAAACCCTCTTTTCTGGCTATTTAGGGTCTCTGTCTTTTGGGATTCCTTAGATAACGAATGCAAGAGCTCATCCGAGTTCCTCTGCATCTCTCTCTTCACCTTCTGCCAAGGAATCGACTGCTGACCGCGCTGGAAGCCTGCAAAACTGCAACAAAGTAGCAAAGACGACTACTGCAACTCTGTAACGCTGATCCTGCCGTCTTCTCAACTGTTTTCCTGGTGGTGCATGCTGTGGGGGTAGTCTGCCTCCTCTCTGCACTAGAAGCTCTGAAGAAATCTCCCGTGGGTCGACGGAATCGTCCCCCTGCAACCGCAGGCACCAAAGAACTGCATCACCGGTACCCTGGGTCTCCTCTCAGCACGACGAGCGAGGTCCCTTGAATCCAGCAACTCTGTCCAAGTGACTCCCACAGTCCAGTGACTCTTCAGTCCAAGTTTGGTGGAGGTAAGTCCTTGCCTCCCCACGCCAGACTGCATTGCTGGGAACCGCGACTTTTGCAGCTACTCCGGCCTCCGTGCATTTCCGGCAGAAATCCTTTGTGCACAGTCCAGCCTGGGTCCACGGCACTCTAACCTGCATTGCACGACCTCCTAAGTTGTCCTCCGGCGACGTGGGACTCCTTTGTGCGACTTCGGGTGAGCACCGTTTCACTCCACTTCGTAGTGCCTGTTCCGGCACTTCTGCGGGTGCTGCCTGCTTCTGAGAGGGCTCCTTGTCTTGCTCGATGCCCCTTCTGTCCCCAGACGCAATTGGCGACATCCTGGTCCCTCCTGGGCCACAGCAGCATCCAAAAACCCTAACCGCACGATTTGCAGCTAGCAAGGCTTGTTGGCGGTCTTTCTTCAGGAAAACACTTCTGCACGACTCTCCACGGCGCGGGGGATCCGTCCTCCAAAGGGGAAGTCTCTAGCCCTTGTCGTTCCTGCAGAACCTTCAGCTTCTACTGTCCAGTAGCAGCTTCTTTGCACCCACAGCTGGCATTTCCTGGGCATCTGCCCATCTCTGACTTGCTTGTGACTTTTGGACTTGGTCCCCTTGTTCCACAGGTACCCTCGACTGGAAATCCATCATTGTTGCATTGCTGGTTTGTGTCTTTCCTGCAGAATTCCCCTATCACGACTTCTATGTCCTTTGGGGAACTTTAGTGCACTTTGCACTCACTTTTCAGGGTCTTGGGGTGGGCTATTTTTCTAACCCTTACTATTTTCTAATAGTCCCAGCGACCCTCTACAAGGTCACATAGGTTTGGGGTTCATTCGTGGTTCGCATTCCACTTTTGGAGTATATGGTTTGTGTTGCCCCTATCCCTATGTGTCCCCATTGCATCCTATTGTAACTATACATTGTTTGCACTGTTTTCTAATACTATTACTGCATATTTTGGTATTGTGTACATATATCTTGTGTATATTTGCTATCCTCGTACTGAGGGTACTCACTGAGATACTTTTGGCATATTGTCATAAAAATAAAGTACCTTTATTTTTAGTATATCTGTGTATTGTGTTTTCTTATGATATTGTGCATATGACACTAGTGGTACTGTAGGAGCTTCACTCGTCTCCTAGTTCAGCCTAAGCTGCTCTGCTAAGCTACCATTATCTATCAGCCTAAGCTGCTAGACACCCTATACACTAATAAGGGATAACTGGGCCTGGTGCAAGGTGTAAGTACCCCTTGGTACTCACTACAAGCCAGTCCAGCCTCCTACATTGGTTGTGCAGCGGTGGGATAAGTGCTTTGAGACTACTTACCACTTTTGTCATTGTACTTTTCATAAGAGAAAAATATACAAAACAAGTTCAGTGTATGTACACCTAACCAAAACGTTTTGCATTTCTTTTCTCACTTCTTTTCTAAAGTGCTGAAAAGTACTTCTAAACTTTCAAAAAGTTCTTAAAAAGTTTATAAAGTTTTTTTTCCTGTCTTTCTAAAAGTTCTGAAAAAACTTTTTCTCTCTTTTTCTGTCACTTAAACTCTTTCTAAAATGTCTGGTACAGGCCAAACTGTTGATCTGTCCAAACTTGCATATGATCACCTTAGCTGGAAAGGAGCAAGGAGTCTCTGCATAGAGAAAGGTTTGAGTGTAGGGAAGAATCCTTCTTTGGAATTATTGCTTAACATGCTTAAAGAACAAGATAAGGCCAGAAGGGCCCAATCTGTTGAAAAAGTAGCTAATGGTTCCCAATCTGATCCAGGGACTCCCCTAGAAAAAGATTCAGGAAGGAAACCTCCTAGCCTGCCCATTACTAGACAGCTTAGCATAGTTGGTACTGATGTAGAGTCACACCATAGAGATAGTGTTGTCTCACATCATAGCAAGAGTATTCCTTCTCACCACAGTAGAAGTGATGTTTCTGTTAACCAAGCTGTTAGGGTGCCTTCTGTAAGGGATAGGTCTCCTTCTGTCCATTCTCACCATACTTCTGTTTCAAGGCATGTCCCACCCACCCACCCTGATGACAGATTGTTAGAAAGGGAGCTCAATAGATTGAGAGTGGAACAAACCAGACTGAAGCTCAAGAAGCAACGGCTGGATTTGGATAGACAGTCCTTAGAAGTAGAGAAGGAGAGACAGAAATTGGGTTTAGAAACCCATGGTGGCAGCAGCAGTATTCCCAATAGTCATCCTGCAAAAGAGCATGATTCTAGGAATCTGCACAAGATAGTTCCCCCTTATAAGGAGGGGGATGACATTAACAAGTGGTTTGCTGCACTTGAGAGGGCCTGTGTTGTACAGGATGTCCCTCAAAGGCAGTGGGGCTGCTATCCTATGGCTATCATTTAGTGGAAAAGATAGGGATAGGCTCCTTACTGTGAAAGAAAGTGAAGCCAATGATTTCACAATTCTTAAGAATGCACTCCTGGATGGTTATGGCTTAACCACTGAACAGTACAGGATAAAGTTCAGAGAGACCAAAAAGGAGTCTTCACAAGACTGGGTTGATTTCATTGACCATTCAGTGAAGGCCTTGGAGGGGTGGTTACATGGCAGTAAAGTTACTGATTATGACAGCCTGTATAACTTGATCCTGAGAGAGCATATTCTTAATAATTGTGAGTCTGATTTGTTGCACCAGTACCTGGTGGACTCTGATCTGACCTCTCCCCAAGAATTGGGAAAGAAGGCAGACAAATGGGTCAGAACAAGGGTGAACAGAAAAGTTCATACACGGGGTGACAAAGATGGCAACAAGAAGAAGGATGGTAAGTCTTCTGACAAGGGTGGGGACAAATCTAAAAATGAGTCTTCATCAGGCCCACAAAAACACTCTGGTGGGGGTGGTGGGCCCCAATCCTCTTCTAATCAAAACAAAGAAAAGAAACCATGGTGCTATTTATGTAAAATAAAAGGCCATTGGACAACAGATCCCAGTTGTCCAAAGAAAAGCACCAAGCCTCCTACCACTACAACCCCTACTGCTACACCTAGTATCCCTACTAATAGCAGTGGTGGTGGGAGCAAACCTACTAATAGCCAATCCAAGGGAGTAGCTGGGCTCCCTTTTGGTAACTTAGTTGGGGTTGGTCTTGTTAGGGAGACCACAGAGGCTGTGTTAGTCTCTGAGAGGGCTATTGATTTAGCCACCTTAGTTGCTTGTCCTCTTAACATGGATAAGTACAAGCAGCTACCCCTAATAAATGGTGTTGAGGTTCAGGCCTACAGGGACACTGGTGCCAGTGTTACTATGGTAATAGAGAAACTGGTCCACCCTGAACAACACCTACTTGGTCACCAGTACCAAGTAACCGATGCTCACAACAACACACTTAGCCACCCCATGGCTGTTGTAAATCTCAACTGGGGGGGGGGTTACTGGTCAAAAGAAAGTTGTGGTAGCCTCAGATTTACCTGTAGACTGTCTACTAGGAAATGATTTGGAGACATCAGCTTGGTCAGATGTGGAGTTGGAGGCCCATGCAGCAATGCTGGGCATTCCAGGGCATATTTTTGCTTTGACAAGGGCTCAGGCCAAAAAGCAAAAAGGACAGGGTGACTTGGATCCTGGAACAATGGACCAATTGCTCCCTAAAGCTAGGGCTAGTAGAAGTAAAGCAGAACCTACTATCCCTCCCTCTACAGTGGATTCTACTTCTGAGGAAGAAGAATTTCCACCCTGTGCAGAACCTACACCAGAGGAGCTGGAAGCAGACACTGCTGAGCTTTTGGGTGAAGGGGGGCCTGCCAGGGAGGAGCTGAGTGTGGCACAGCAAACCTGTCCCACACTAGAGGGTCTAAGACAGCAAGCTGTCAAACAAGCTAATGGGGATGTCAGTGACTCTCACAGAGTTTACTGAGAGGACAACCTCTTGTACACTGAAGCAAGGGATCCTAAACCTGGAACTGCCAGGAGGTTAGTGATTCCTCAGGAGTACAGAAAGTTCCTCCTAACTCTAGCCCACGACATTCCCCTAGCTGGACATTTGGGACAAATGAAAACTTGGGACAGACTTGTTCCCTTGTTTCATTGGCCTAGAATGTCAGAGGACACAAAATAATTTTGCAAGTCCTGTGAAACCTGTCAAGCCAGTGGCAAGACAGGTGGCACTCCAAAGGCACCCCTTATTCCACTGCCTGTGGTTGGGGTTCCCTTTGAAAGGGTAGGGGTTGACATAGTTGTCCCCCTTGACCCTCCTACTGCGTCAGGCAATAGGTTTATCTTGGTGGTAGTTGACCATGCCACAAGATATCCTGAAGCAATTCCTCTAAGGACCACTACAGCACCTGCAGTGGCAAAGGCCCTCCTGGGAATATTTTCCAGGGTGGGCTTCCCAAAAGAGGTGGTATCAGACAGGGGACGCAATTTCATGTCTGCTTACTTAAAGGCCATGTAGAAGGAGTGTGGTGTGACATACAAGTTCACTACACCCTATCATCCACAAACAAATGAACTGGTGGAGAGATTTAACAAAACTCTCAAAGGCATGATTATGGGACTCCCTGAAAAACTCTACAGGAGATGGGATATCCTTTTACCATGCCTCCTTTTTGCCTACAGGGAGGTACCCCAGAAAGGAGTGGGCTTCAGCCCCTTTGAACTCCTCTCTGGACACCCTGTGAGGGGTCCACTAACACTTGTCAAGGAGGGTTGGAAACAACCTTTAAAAGCTCCAAAGCAAGATATAGTGGATTATGTACTTGGCCTCAGATCAAGGATGGCTGAGTACATGAAAAAGGCCAGTAAAAACCTTCAGGCCAGCCAAGAGCTCCAAAAGCAATGGCATGACCAGAAGGCTGTTTTGGTTCAGTACCAACCAGGGCAGAAAGTGTGGGTCTTGGAGCCTATGGCCCCAAGAGCAGTCCAAGATAAATGGAGTGGACCCCACACAATTGTTGAAAAAAAGGGTGAAGTCACCTACCTAGTTGACTTAGGCACTGCCAGGAGTCCCCTTAGGGTGCTCCATGTCAATCGCCTGAAACCCTACTATGACAGGGCTGATCTCACGCTGCTCATGGCAACTGATGAGGGACAGGAAGAAGAGAGTGACCTTCTCCCTGATCTCTTCTCTTCCACAGAACAAGATGCTCTAGTGGAAGGTGTAGTTTTGGCTGATTGTCTTACTGCTGAGCAGAAAGACCATTGCATAAATCTCCTGGGTCAGTTTTCTGAACTCTTCTCTACTGTGCCAGGTACCATTTCTTGTTGTGAACACACTATAGATACTGGAGACAGCTTGCCTGTCAAAAGTAAAATCTATAGGCAGCCTGACCATGTCAGAGACTGCATAAAGCAAGAGGTGCAGAAAATGTTAGCACTGGGAGTGGTTGAGCACTCTGAAAGTCCATGGGCTTCTCCTGTGGTACTTGTACCAAAACCTCATTCCAAAGATGGAAAGAAGGAAATGCGGTTTTGTGTTGACTACAGAGGTCTCAACCAGGTAACCAAAACTGATGCTCACCCTATACCCAGGGCAGATGAGCTCATAGATACACTGGCATCTGCCAAGTATCTAAGCACTTTTGACTTGACTGCAGGGTATTGGCAGATCAAATTATCAGAAGATGCAAAAGCAAAAACTGCATTTTCAACCATTGGAGGCCATTACCAATTCACAGTAATGCCTTTTGGATTGAAAAATGCACCTGCCACTTTTCAAAGGTTGGTGAACACAGTCCTGCAAGGGCTGGAAGCTTTTAGTGCAGCATATTTGGACAATATAGCTGTCTTTACCTCCAGCTGGGATGATCACCTGGTCCACCTATGGAAAGTTTTGGAGGCCCTGCAAAAGGCAGGCCTCACTATCAAGGCTTCAAAGTGCCAGATAGGGCAGGGGAAGGTGGTTTATCTGGGACACCTTGTTGGTGGGGAACAGATTGCACCACTTCAGGGGAAAATCCAAACTATTATAGATTGGGTTCCCCCTACTACTCAGACCCAGGTGAGAGCCTTTTTATGCCTCACTGGGTATTACAGGAGGTTCATTAGGAACTATGGCTCCATTGCAGCCCCTCTTAATGACCTCACATCCAAAAAAATGCCTAAGAAGGTATTGTGGACAGCTAGCTGTCAGAAAGCTTTTGAGGAGCTGAAGCAGGCCATGTGCTCTGCACCTGTCCTGAAAAGCCCTTGTTACTCTAAACAATTCTATGTCCAAACTGATGCATCTGAATTAGGAGAAGGGGCAGTCCTATCACAACTTAATTCTGAGGGCCAGGATCAACCTGTTGCTTTTATTAGTAGGGGGTTGACCCCTAGAGAAAAGCGTTGGTCTGCCATAGAGAGGGAGGCCTTTGCTGTGGTCTGGGCACTGAAGAAGTTGAGGCCATACCTGTTTGGCACTCACTTCATTGTTCAGACAGACCACAAACCTCTACTTTGGCTAAAACAAATGAAAGGTGAAAATCCTAAATTATTGAGGTGGTCCATATCCCTACAGGGAATGGACTATACAGTGGAACATAGACCTGGGAGTAGCCACTCCAATGCAGATTGACTCTCCCGATATTTCCACTTAGACAATGAAGACTCATCAGGTCATGGCTAGTCTTATTGTCCTTCGTTTGGGGGGGGTTTGTGTAGGAAAGTACCATCTTGCCTGGCATGTTACCCCCATTTTTCACTGTATATATGTTGTTTTAGTTGTATGTGTCACTGGGACCCTGCCAGCCAGGGCCCCAGTGCTCATAAGTGTGCCTGAATGTGTTACCTGTGTTATGACTAACTGTCTCACTGAGGCTCTGCTAGCCAGAACCTCAGTGGTTATGCTCTCTCATTTCTTTCAAATTGTCACTAACAGGCTAGTGACCAATTTTACCAATTTATATTGGCTTACTGGAACACCCTTATAATTCCCTAGTATATGGTACTGAGGTACCCAGGGTATTGGGGTTCCAGGAGATCCCTATGGGCTGCAGCATTTCTTTTGCCACCCATAGGGAGCTCTGACAATTCTTACACAGGCCTGCCACTGCAGCCTGAGTGAAATAACGTCCACGTTATTTCACAGCCATTTTACACTGCACTTAAGTAACGTATAAGTCACCTATATGTCTAACCTTTACCTGGTAAAGGTTAGGTGCAAAGTTACTTAGTGTGAGGGCACCCTGGCACTAGCCAAGGTGCCCCCACATTGTTCAGGGCCAATTCCCAGGACTTTGTGAGTGCGGGGACACCATTACACGCGTGCACTACATATAGGTCACTACCTATATGTAGCTTCACAATGGTAACTCTGAATATGGCCATGTAACATATCTATGATCATGGAATTGCCCCCTCTATGCCATCCTGGCATAGTTGGCACAATCCCATGATCCCAGTGGTCTGTAGCACAGACCCTGGTACTGCCAAACTGCCTTTCCCGGGGTTTCACTGCAGCTGCTGCTGCTGCCAACCCCTCAGACAGGTTTCTGACCTCCTGGGGTCCAGCCAGGCTTGGCCCAGGATGGCAGAACAAAGGACTTCCTCTGAGAGAGGGTGTTACACCCTCTCCCTTTGGAAAATGGTGTGAAGGCAGGGGAGGAGCAGCCTCCCCCAGCCTCTGGAAATGCTTTCATGGGCACAGATGGTGCCCATTTCTGCATAAGCCACTCTACACCGGTTCAGGGACCCCTCAGCCCTGCTCTGACGTGAAACTGGACAAAGGAAAAGGGAGTGACCACTCCCCTGACCTGCACCTCCCCTGGGAGGTGCCCAGAGCTCCTCCAGTGTGCTCCAGACCTCTGCCATCTTGGAAACAGAGGTGCTGCTGGCACACTGGACTGCTCTGAGTGGCCAGTGCCAGCAGGTGACGTCAGAGACTCCTTCTGATAGGCTCCTTCAGGTGTTGCTAGCCTATCCTCTCTCCTAAGTAGCCAAACACTCTTTTCTGGCTATTTAGAGTCTCTGTCTTTTGGGATTCCTTAGATAACGAATGCAAGAGCTCATCCGAGTTCCTCTGCATCTCTCTCTTCACCTTCTGCCAAGGAATCGACTGCTGACCGCGCTGGAAGCCTGCAAAACTGCAACAAAGTAGCAAAGACGACTACTGCAACTCTGTAACGCTGATCATGCCGCCTTCTCGACTGTTTTCCTGGTGGTGCATGCTGTGGGGGTAGTCTGCCTCCTCTCTGCACTAGAAGCTCCAAAGAAATCTCCCGTGGGTCGACGGAATCGTCCCCCTGCAACCGCAGGCACCAAAGAACTGCATCACCGGTACCCTGGGTCTCCTCTCAGCACGACGAGCGAGGTCCCTTGAATCCAGGAACTCTGTCCAAGTGACTCCCACAGTCCAGTGACTCTTCAGTCCAAGTTTGGTGGAGGTAAGTCCTTGCCTCCCCACGCCAGACTGCATTGCTGGGAACCATGACTTTTGCAGCTACTCCGGCCTCCGTGCACTTCCGGCGGAAATCCTTTGTGCACAGTCCAGCCTGGGTCCACGGCACTCTAACCTGCATTGCACGACCTCCTAAGTTGTCCTCCGGCGACGTGGGACTCCTTTGTGCGACTTCGGGTGAGCACCGTTTCACTCCACTTCGTAGTGCCTGTTCTGGCACTTCTGCGGGTGCTGCCTGCTTCTGAGAGGGCTCCTTGTCTTGCTCGACGCCCCCTCTGTCCCCAGACGCAATTGGCGACATCCTGGTCCCTCCTGGGCCACAGCAGCATCCAAAAACTCTAACCACACGATTTGCAGCTAGCAAGGCTTGTTGGCGGTCTTTCTTCAGGAAAACACTTCTGCACGACTCTCCACGGCGTGGGGGATCCATCCTCCAAAGGGGAAGTCTCTAGCCCTTCTTGTTCCTGCAGAACCTTCAGCTTCTACTGTCCAGTAGCAGCTTCTTTGCACCCACAGCTGGCATTTCCTGGGCATCTGCCCATCTCCGACTTGCTTGTGACTTTTGGACTTGGTCCCCTTGTTCCACAGGTACCCTCGACTGGAAATCCATTGTTGTTGCATTGCTGGTTTGTGTCTTTCCTGCAGAATTCCCCTATCACGACTTCTATGTCCTTTGGGGAACTTTAGTGCACTTTGCACTCACTTTTCAGGGTCTTGGGGTGGGCTATTTTTCTAACCCTTACTATTTTCTAATAGTCCCAGCGACCCTCTACAAGGTCACATAGGTTTGGGGTTCATTCGTGGTTCGCATTCCACTTTTGGAGTATATGGTTTGTGTTGCCCCTATCCCTATGTGTCCCCATTGCATCCTATTGTAACTATACAGGGAGTGCAGAATTATTAGGCAAGTTGTATTTTTGAGGATTAATTTTATTATTGAACAACAACCATGTTCTCAATGAACCCAAAAAACTCATTAATATCAAAACTGAATATTTTTGGAAGTAGTTTTTAGTTTGTTTTTAGATTTAGCTATGTTAGGGGGATATCTGTGTGTGCAGGTGACTATCACTGTGCATAATTATTAGGCAACTTAACAAAAAAAAATATATACCCATTTCAATTATTTATCATTACCAGTGAAACCAATATAACATCTCAACATTCACAAATATACATTTCTGACATTCAAAAACAAAACAAAAACAAATCAGTGACCAATATAGCCACCTATCTTTGCAAGGACACTCAAAAGCCTGCCATCCATGGATTCTGTCAGTGTTTTGATCTGTTCACCATCAACATTGCGTGCAGCAGCAACTACAGCCTCCCAGACACTGTTCAGAGAGGTGTACTGTTTTCCCTCCTTGTAAATCTCACATTTGATGATGGACCACAGGTTCTCAATGGGGTTCAGATCAGGTGAACAAGGAGGCCATGTCATTAGATTTCCTTCTTTTATACCCTTTCTTGCCAGCCACGCTGTGGAGTACTTGGACGCGTGTGATGGAGCATTGTCCTGCATGAAAATCATGTTTTTCTTGAAGGATGCAGACTTCTTCCTGTACCACTGCTTGAAGAAGGTGTCTTCCAGGAACTGGCAGTAGGACTGGGAGTTGAGCTTGACTCCATCCTCAACCCGAAAAGGCCCCACAAGCTCATCTTTGATGATACCAGCCCAAACCAGTACTCCACCTCCACCTTGCTGGCGTCTGAGTCGGACTGGAGCTCTCTGCCCTTTACCAATCCAGCCACGGGCCCATCCATCTGGCCCATCAAGACTCACTCTCATTTCATCAGTCCATAAAACCTTAGAAAAATCAGTCTTGAGATATTTCTTGGCCCAGTCTTGACGTTTCAGCTTGTGTGTCTTGTTCAGTGGTGGTCGTCTTTCAGCCTTTCTTACCTTGGCCATGTCTCTGAGTATTGCACACCTTGTGCTTTTGGGCACTCCAGTGATGTTGCAGCTCTGAAATATGGCCAAACTGGTGGCAAGTGGCATCGTGGCAGCTGCACGCTTGACTTTTCTCAGTTCATGGGCAGTTATTTTGCGCCTTGGTTTTTCCACACGCTTCTTGCGACCCTGTTGACTATTTTGAATGAAACGCTTGATTGTTCGATGATCACGCTTCAGAAGCTTTGCAATTTTAAGAGTGCTGCATCCCTCTGCAAGATATCTCACTATTTTTGACTTTTCTGAGCCTGTCAAGTCCTTCTTTTGACCCATTTTGCCAAAGGAAAGGAAGTTGCCTTATAATTATGCACACCTGATATAGGGTGTTGATGTCATTAGACCACACCCCTTCTCATTACAGAGATGCACATCACCTAATATGCTTAATTGGTAGTAGGCTTTCGAGCCTATACAGCTTGGAGTAAGACAACATGCATAAAGAGGATGATGTGGTCAAAATACTCATTTGCCTAATAATTCTGCACTCCCTGTACATTGTTTGCACTGTTTTCTAATACTATTACTGCATATTTTGGTATTGTGTACATATATCTTGTGTATATTTGCTATCCTCGTACTGAGGGTACTCACTGAGATACTTTTGGCATATTGTCATAAAAATAAAGTACCTTTATTTTTAGTATATCTGTGTATTGTGTTTTCTTATGATATTGTGCATATGACACTAGTGGTACTGTAGGAGCTTCACTCGTCTCCTAGTTCAGCCTAAGCTGCTCTGCTAAGCTACCATTATCTATCAGCCTAAGCTGCTAGACACCCTATACACTAATAAGGGATAAATGGGCCTGGTGCAAGGTGTAAGTACCCCTTGGTACTCACTACAAGCCAGTCCAGCCTCCTACAAGGGAACATTGGTCCTAGTGTATGTACAACATGGACGTTGGGTAGCGTTTCCTTTAGATCTGCTACTTTCCCCCACAGAAGTCTGTGTTTAATGGTGGGGCCTTTTGAATCTGTGAACCCATTCTGGCCGCAGTAATGCAGATATTCATTGAAGGACTGGACACAATAGTACGAATCACAGACAATCAGTGTCATCTCCTCAGGATCCGTATGTTTCAGTGCCATCACCAGAGCCTTGAGCTCTGCTAGTTGTGCAGTGCAGTCCCCTAGGGTTTGCGCGTAAGTATGTTGTGGATGGAACTTGCCATCCTTCATGTATCCACTCATGACTGCACAAGCAGCAGAGTATTGATGTTTGGTGCCTGTAGCTGTTTGGGCTGTACCATCAGTGCACAAAATTGTCTGAAATTGTTCAATAGGCAATGTGTTTGATGGAATTAGATATTCAAGTTCATATTGCAAAACCTCCTGAGTTTCTAATTTTGAGTCAAAGATATACTCAACATCAGTGGCCGTTTGAGACGTTGCCCACTGAATCCATCGTGGAAGTAATGCTTTAGAATTAGGAATGCTAGCTTTGGTAACAGCCTCGAGGGCTGGAACGGGGGATACGACAATGATACGTTTCCCCTGGGCCAGCGGTCTCTCTTTAATGACAGCCATCTGAACAGCAGTGAGAATTTTCTCAGTGGGAGCAAAGCATTGTTCAGCTGTAGAATACAAATCTGATTTGTATGCAATCGGAAGTGTCTCACCCTCATTGAATTTCACATATGTTAAACCAGAGGCACCAGCAATTACTCTGATGACCAGATGCTTTTTGTTGTCCCTTGTATGTAGATGTCTTGCTTCAAGCATGCTCTGAGAAAGCATTCAAGTTCGACTGTCCAGTTTTTGCTGGTAAAGTCCATACGTATTAAGTCATACAATTGTTTAATGCGTTGTGCATAATCTGGAATGTATGTTCTGCCAAAATGGAAACAGCCCAATAAGGACTGGAGCTTTTTTATTGTGTTTGGTGGTTGTAATTGTGCGCATTTTACGTAAAATTGGAGCGCAAAGCTCTTGCTTGATCCTCG
Source organism: Pleurodeles waltl (assembly GCF_031143425.1). NCBI lineage: Eukaryota > Metazoa > Chordata > Amphibia > Caudata > Salamandridae > Pleurodeles > Pleurodeles waltl. Next base: position 272,506,974 of record NC_090442.1, read on the forward strand.
CATCCTAAAAACAAGACACTAAGAGGGTCATTATGACCCTGGAGATAAAAAACACCTACAGCCGCGGCGACGGCCGCCAAAAGACCGTCACCGCGGCTACCAGCCATCCGCCGGATTATGATCACGGACGGATTTCCGCCAGAAGGATGGTGGAACTCCAACTGTCGCCATGCCGGTGGAATGTTGTAAGGTGGCACTGCTGCCAGCAGCAGCGCCACGCCAGTAAACCACCACTGGCCTTATTATCCTGCTGATGGACTCCCTGGCTACAGGTAAGTTGGGTGCTCTGACGGAGGGGGGTGTGTTGTGTGTGTGTGTGGGGTGGTGTGTGTGTGTATGTCTGTGCGTGCACGAATGTGGGTGTGTGTTGCGTTTTATATGAGTGTGCATGTTTGGGGGTGTGAGTGCGTGTATGCCTAGTTGTGTGAATGCGTCTGTGCGTGTATGTATGTAAGTGGGTGTGGATGTGTGTGTGAATGGATGTATGCATGTGTGGATGAATGTTGGAATGGGTGTGTGTATGAGTGTGCGCGAGTGTGAAGGGAGGGGCATGTATGAAGGGGAGTTTGGAGAGGAAGGAGGGATTGGGGGAAACCTGGGGAGGGGGACTGGGAAGACCCCCTATCAGTGACAGGAAAGGGATACCCTCTCACTGATAGTGCCTACCGCCATGGTTTTCGTGGCAGTAAGGAAGCCACGAAAACCATGGTGGTAGGCGGGGTCATAACCCCGTAGGCGGCCAAGTGACGGCCGCTGGGCTAGAGATTGAAGTCTCCAGCCTGGTGTCCGTTACCGCTGTGGCGGTCGGCGTGGTACATTGGTGGTTTGGCTTTAGCCAAACCGCCAATGTCATAATATGGAGGAATGTACCGCCAGTCTGTTGGCAGTACTTTCCTCCATATTTCCGCCGACTGCCGGGGTCATAATGACCCCCTAAGAAAGGCTATTTTTGTTTTTTTGAAACTGAATTTGTATCTGAATTCGGCAAATCCTACAACAATAGGGGCTACCCGTCTTATATGTCACATGAGGTTTTCCTCCGTGAGATAGATGTCATCCATTTATGACTATGCTTCAGGGTCAATGTCATGTAAAATAGATGTAACACAAGCTGAGAACAGTCCTGGACTGATCTTGTACACTTGTGGGAGTCACCAGAATTTTTTCTGAGAGCCTAAAGCGCTGAAACTTGTTAAGTCCCTACTTTCAGGCGCTATGTTTTGGCAGAAAATCTTGTTGGAAATATCCAGGGTCGTTTTGTATTTTTTGCACACTATGGCCCTCATTCTGACCCTGGCGGTCGGCGGAGAGGCGGCGGTCGGACCGCGAACAGACCGGCGGTATTAAAAATGGCATTCTGACCCTGGCGGGAACCGCCAACACAGCCCGCCAACTTAACACTCCGACCGCCACAGCGGTACAAACAAACAGCGCGGCGGTTCCCGCCAACAGCCCGGCGGCAGACAAAGTACCGCCCACCCTATTACGACCCACCAATCTGCCACCTTTTCCGGGGCGGGAGCACCGCCGATAAGAACACGGCGGAAACAGACTACGAACGGGAAAACGCTCACCTCTACGCACTCCACGGGAGATTCCGGCAGTATGGAGCCAGAGTTGCAGGTCATCCCCGCACTCCTATTCCTCCTCATATACCAGGAGCACGCCCGGCGGCGCGGAAGACATCGGTGAGTACTGCACCTACGACACAGGGGAGGGAAAAGATTACCGGCACACACCCACCCACCCACACCCACTACAACACACACATCAATGCATTCCCACAGATCACTGTCACAACCCACAAACCACCCCCCTCCGAAATAATGCAAAGACCAAAAGAAGAGATCAGAAACGGGCAGATATATTGAAATAAACTATGTACAAAATATATACAGCTACTAAATGTAGTCCAACCACTGTCCGTGGATCACAGGGGTCCTGTGCAAAGGGGCAAGGCCCAGTCCCACGACAAGAACTCCACGGAGAGAACACTGCAGGGGCATCAGAAAGAAAATAGGACAGGCACCTCAGGGGGAAGGGAAGGGGGGGCACCTCAGCCACTTGAGTACACGACACCAGATCCACGAGGGGACTCCATGACCACTGGGCCATCCTGGGGAGAGCAAAGCCACAGTCCATACAGTCCATACAGTGGGTGGCCTGCCCACTGGGCCATCCTGTGGAGAGCAAAGCCACAGTCCAAACAGTCCATACAGTGGGTGGCCTGCCCACTGGGCCATCCTGGGGAGAGCAAAGCCACAGTCCATACAGTCCATACAGTGGGTGGCCTGCCCACTGGGCCATCCTGGGGAGAGCAAAGCCACAGTCCAAACAGTCCATACAGTGGGTGGCCTGCCCACTGGGCCATCCTGGGGAGAGCAAAGCCACAGTCCAAACAGTCCATACAGTGGGTGGCCTGCCCACTGGGCCATCCTGGGGAGAGCAAAGCCACAGTCCATACAGTCCATACAGTGGGTGGCCTGCCCACTGGGCCATCCTGGGGAGAGCAAAGCCACAGTCCAAACAGTCCATACAGTGGGTGGCCTGCCCACTGGGCCATCCTGGGGAGAGCAAAGCCACAGTCCATACAGTCCATACAGTGGGTGGCCTGCCCACTGGGCCATCCTGGGGAGAGCAAAGCCACAGTCCATACAGTCCATACAGTGGGTGGCCTGCCCACTGGGCCATCCTGGGGAGAGCAAAGCCACAGTCCAAACAGTCCATAACAGACCCCACTGCCACTGGAGGAGGCAAGTTGGCCAGAGGACATCCTGCAGCCCTGCGCAAGATAGATCCTGCCCTGCCACGTCTGCCAAAGGGCCAGCGGTTCTTGCCTTGAAGGGCCCAGTCCAGCGGTTCTTGAGACGGCGGGGCCCAGTTCAGCGGTTCTTGCCTTGAAGGGCCCAGTTCAGCGGTTCTTGCCTTGAAGGGCCCAGGTCAGCGGTTCTTGCCTTGAAGGGCCCAGGTCAGCGGTTCTTGAGACGGCGGGGCCCAGTTCAGCGGTTCTTGCCTTGAAGGGCCCAGGTCAGCGGTTCTTGAGACGGCGGGGCCCAGTTCAGCGGTTCTTGCCTTGAAGGGCCCAGTTCAGCGGTTCCTGAGACGGCGGGGCCCAGTTCAGCGGTTCTTGCCTTGAAGGGCCCAGTTCAGCGGTTCTTGCCTTGAAGGGCCCAGGTCAGCGGTTCTTGAGACGGCGGGGCCCAGTTCAGCGGTTCTTGCCTTGAAGGGCCCAGTTCAGCGGTTCTTGAGACGGCGGGGCCCAGTTCAGCGGTTCTTGCCTTGAAGGGCCCAGTTCAGCGGTTCTTGCCTTGAAGGGCCCAGGTCAGCGGTTCTTGCCTTGAACGGCCCAGGTCAGCGGTTCTTGAGACGGCGGGGCCCAGTTCAGCGGTTCTTGCCTTGAAGGGCCCAGGTCAGCGGTTCTTGAGACGGCGGGGCCCAGTTCAGCGGTTCTTGCCTTGAAGGGCCCAGTTCAGCGGTTCTTGCCTTGAAGGGCCCAGGTCAGCGGTTCTTGAGACGGCGGGGCCCAGTTCAGCGGTTCTTGAGACGGCGGACGGTCTATGGCCAACTGCTAATTGCATGGTGGTGCCCTCCTGGGCAGCGGGGATGGTGCTCCTTCACTGCCCACCTGGGCTGTGGGTGGTGGGGCCCTCCTGGCCAGCTGGGCTGGGTCCTCCCTGGGCAGCGGCTATGGGGGTGGTGGGCTCTCCCGGGGCAGCGGCTATGGGGGTTGTGGGCTCCTCCTGGGCAGCAGGCCTGCTGCCTGACCTCTCCAACTTGCTGCCCTTGCCCTCCTTAGTCGTCGGCCTGTGGCCCTTGCCTCCCTTTGGAGCTGTGGCTGGTGACTGTCTCTGGGTGGTGTCCGGGGGGGATGTAGAAGGCGGGCTCCTGCGGCGCCCCTTCCGCCTTCTGCTCCTCTTCCCAGGGGGTGGGCTGGCTGTCCCCTTGCTGCTGGGTGAAGATCCAGACATGCGGGCTGGCGGGCTCCAATACCCCTGCACCCTTGTCAAGGGGGCTGCAGGGCTGGTGGTGGCTGAGGTGCTCTTCTTACCCCGACGAGAAGGAGGGGGGGGCTCAGGGTCAGGAAAGAAGTTAGTAGTGGCGAGGAAGAGCTTCTTGGGACAATGGAGAGTGGTAGGTACAGTGGGAATGGGAGTGGAGGGAGAGGATGTGGTTGTAGGTGAGTCACGTTTGCTGTCTTTGGGTGCAGGTGCAGGAGGGATAGGCTGTCGTGAGGTGGATGGCTGTTGGGTGGGTGGGTGGCTGCGTTTGTGTGGTGTGGAAGAGGGGGTGACAGACACAGTGGGAGAGGACACAGGGGACGTGTAAATGGCAGTGGGGGTGGTGACTGCACGTGTGCGGACTGGAGTGGAGGGTGTGCTGGTGATGGAAACACTGGCTGATGGTGAGGTGTATGGAGGTGTGAGTGTAGACGTCACAGGGAGGGAGGAGGGAGACGAGGAGGTGGGGGTCACAGAGGTAGTAGTGACTGTTGGCATGTCTGCATCGGAATGTTGCGTGTGTGAATGTCTGGGTGATCTGTGGTGCTTATGTTTGGATGAGCTTCTCTTGGGTGTTGAGGTGTGTGCAGGCTGGTCTGATGGTGTGGGTGGGACAGGCAGAGGAACAGGAGACTGGGAGGAGGGAGTTAGTAGAGGCAGGCAGGAGACAGGGACAATGGCTGCCGTCAGTGCTGAGGCCAGAGCCTGGAACGATCGCTGATGGGCAGCCTGACCCGAATGAATGCCCTCCAGGTACGCATTGCTGCGATGAACCTCCCTCTCCACCCCCTGGATGGCATTCAAAAGGGTAGTCTGCCCAACAATGAGCGTTCGGAGGAGGTCAATGACCTCCTCACTGAGGGCAGCGGGGGTAACAGGGGCAGGGCCTGAGGTGCCTGGGGCAAAGGAGATGCCCGGCTTCCTGGCAGAGCGGGCACGGGGCGAACGCGGAGGGGCTGCTGGGAGGGCGGAGATGGTGCGCTGGGTGGCGGCTGTACCTGTAATGGCGGGGGGCACGGATGGTGCCACCCCCGCAAGGGAGCCCCCTTCCGAGGACGTGTCCGTGTCGCTGCAGGCTCCAGTCGTCCCCGTCGTGGAGCTCCCCTCGCCCTCCGTCTCACTGGTCCAGTCTGACTCTGTGGCATGGCCCTCCTGGGCCATGTGAGATGCAGCTCCCTCCTGCCCCGATGCCACTTCTCCTCCGCCTGATGATGCTGATGCACACAAGCACAGAAAGACAAACAAAAAGGGGGGGGGAGAGAGAAATAAAGGGATATTGAGTACATGGATCTCCGGTACAGTTAGCGGACATGACAGACACAGACGCCAGGATCCGGAACATCAGGGGGCTCAGTTGACGGCAGGCACCCCGCCTACGTTGGGAGGCCATCCCCAGCAGAGACTCGGCGGTCTTCTTTGTCCCGCGGCGGATGTCCTCCCACCTCTTGCGGCAGTGGGTGCCCCGTCGATGGTGGACCCCCAGGCCCCGGACTTCCTTGGCGATGGCACGCCAAATCCCAATCTTCTCATGGGCGCGGACCTATGTGACACGTACAGGGAGGGAGAAATACCACGTTCAAGTTACTCAGCATTTTCCTTTCCAGTGGCCCAACGCCCCCCATCCCCGCCAGGCCCCCCGCCAGGCCCAACATGCACCCCATCCCCGCCAGGCCCCCCGCCAGGCCCCCCGCCATGCCCAACATGCCCCCCATCCCCGCCAGGCCCCCCGCCAGGCCCCCCGCCATGCCCAACATGCCCCCCATCCCCGCCAGGCCCCCCGCCATGCCCAACATGCCCCCCATCCCCGCCAGGCCCCCCGCCAGGCCCCCCGCCATGCCCAACATGCCCCCCATCCCCGCCAGGCCCCCGCCAGGCCCCCCGCCATGCCCAACATGCCCCCCATCCCCGCCAGGCCCCCCGCCAGGCCCCCCGCCATGCCCAACATGCCCCCCATCCCCGCCAGGCCCCCCGCCAGCCCCAACATGCCCCCCATCCCCGCCAGGCCCCCCGCCATGCCCAACTTGCACCCCATCCCCGCCAGGCCCCCGCCAGGCCCAACATGCACCCCATCCCCGCCAGGCCCCCAAGCCAGCCAGTGGCCCCAAATCCAGATAGAATTACACTCACTTGTTGGTCTGGAGGACCGTAGAGTAGCGCATACTGGGGGAGGACCCCATCCACAAGTTTCTCCAACTCCTCGCCAGTGAAGGCAGGGGCCCTTTCCCCAGTCGCAGCAGCCATTGTCCCTTCCAGACCGAGGTCACAGCAACACTTGCAGTATAGGTCCTCTCCTGTGAAAGTTCAAGTCGCAAGTGGATAAGTAGATAGAAAATGGCGGTCACGTCCGCGGCGGTGCGTACCGCGGCGGTGCGTCCCGCCACCGCCGGCGCCCTTCGCCATTGGCTCCTGAAACCCATAGGCTTCAATGTTAACCAATGCGGCTTCGCGCCGCGGTCTTGGCCCGCCGCCCGCCGCGGTGTGCCACGCCAGCGCATTGACCTCACATCCCATTGTCACACTTCACAGGTCAGGCAGCCGCCATTTCCAGGGCCCACATGGCTCAATTTCAACTGCGTCACACAGGCCTAGGCCTTGCATAGCCACTCATACACGCCATTCACTGCATAGAGAATCGTATACTGTGCTAGCTGTGAGTACGTACCTGTGGGTTGCCTGACTGTGTGCTCCATGTTGTCCTTCCTAGGCACCGTCCGCTGGGTTGGGCGAGGAGACGGATGAATCCTCCCGTGTACCGACCGCTGGTGGACCTGTCGACAATGGAAGAACGCCACATTATCCTGACCTACCGTCTTAACCGTGCCACTATCCATGAACTGTGTGCCCGGCTGGAGCCCGACCTGATGTCCCCCATCCGCCAACCCACAGGGATTCCCCCTCTGGTGCAGGTCATGTCAGTACTCCATTTCTTGGCAAGTGGGTCATTTCAGACAACAGTGGGAATTGCTTCTGGGATGTCTCAGCCCATGTTTTCAAAGGTGTTATCCAGAGTGTTGTCTGCCCTGATGAAATCCGTGAGGAACTACATCATTTTCCCTGAGGTGGGCGAACTGGCTACAGTGAAGGGTGATTTCTACGCCCTTGGACATATTCCCAACGTAATTGGTGCCATTGATGGGACCCATGTGGCTTTGGTTCCCCCAAGAGACAGGGAGCAGGTGTACAGGAACAGAAAAAGTTACCATTCAATGAACATCCAGGTGGTGTGTTTGGCTGACCAGTACATCTCGCATGTAAATGCCAAATTCCCAGGGTCAGTGCATGACGCCTACATCATGCGGAATAGCAGCATCCCTTACGTGATGGAACAGCTACAGAGACACCGTGTATGGCTAGTGGGGGACTCTGGGTACCCCAACCTGTCGTGGCTACTGACCCCAGTAAGGAATCCCCGGACCAGGGCAGAGGAACGGTACAATGAGGCCCATGGGCGTACTAGGAGGGTGATCGAACGCACCTTTGGCCTCCTAAAGGCCAGGTTTCGCTGCCTGCATATGACCGGGGGATCCCTAATGTACTCACCTAAGAAGGTGTGTCACATCATCGTGGCCTGCTGCATGCTTCACAACCTGGCTTTGCGCCGCCAGGTGCCTTTCCTGCAGGAGGATGGTCGAGACGGTGGTGTTGTGGCAGCGGTGGAACCTGAGGAGAGTGACGAGGAGGAAGACGACGGGGCTGAAACAGACAACAGGGACAGAATCATTGAACAGTACTTCCAATAGGACACAGGTAACATTTCAAAGATAATTTAGTAAAAGTTAACTACTCTGCAGCATCTCTGCTGCCTGTCTATTTGCCCCAGTGTATGATGACTGAGTTTTGGCTTTTCCCTCCCTATTTCAGATCTGGGGTCCCCACTACGAGTCCTGTGCTTCGTTTCCCCATGGACTACAGCTTTGTGGCAGCTGTTTGTTGACTTCACCATGTACAAGGACATATTTGCACTGTCATGTCAATTACAATCTATTGAAATCACAGCCAGACTCCTGATATTTTGGTGCAAAATAGGTGTTTATTGAAGTGCTCAAAATGGGATGGGTGGTTTCAAGTGGGTGGGGGCTATGGTGAAGGAATGTCCATGGCAGAGTCCAGAGTAACAGTCACACAGGTGCATTGTCCAGAGGCCTGTGGAGAGATGGAGCATGGGCAGTTCGAGGATGGACAGGGTGACAATGTGGGACAGTGGGATGACATCAGGTGGTATCCATTGCTGGCGGGGGTCTTGACATCCTACTCTGTCTTGCGAGATCTCAGGGCCCTCTTGCGGGGTGGTTCTTCTCCTGCAGGAGGTGGGGGTCTGGTGGGCTGCTGCTGTGCGGGGGCCTCCTGTCCACTAGCGCCGGCGGAGGTGGATGGCTGTTCTTGGTCCCGGCTAGTGGCAGGGGCCCTTGGGTGTTGTTCAGTGTCCGCCCTGCTGTTTACGAGGTCCTGCAGCAGCCCTACCATGGTAACCAGGGTGGTGTTGATGGCTCGGATGTCCTCCCTGTACCCCCGATAGTGTTCCTCCTGCAGCACCTGGATCTCCTGGAACCGGGCCAGTACCGTCGCCATCGTCTCCTGGGAGCGGTTGTATGCTCCCATGATGGTGGTGAGGACCTCGTGGAGAGTGGGTTCCCTGGGCCTCTCCTCCCCCCCCTGTCGCACAGCTGCCCGCCGAGTTGGCCTGTTTCCCTGGGCCTCTGCCCCCTGGCCGGTGTGCCCACTACCACTGCCCCCAGGTCCCTGTTGTTGTTCGGGTGGTGGGTTATCCTGGGTGCCCTGTAGTGGTAGACACACCGCAGATTGACGCGCCCTGGAGACAGAGGCATGGGCCCGCTGGGTGGGAGCTGTGCTGGTGTTCCCAGAGGGGTTAGGGTCTATAGTGGCCTGTGCCTGTGTGAGGGGAACCGACTGTCCAGAGGTCCCCGATGGTCCGGGCTGGTCATCGGTGTCCAGATCGACAGAGCTGCTGTCATCGCTGACGGCCTCTTGGGTGGGGGGTGTGGATAATTCTGGCCCCTCCGCCGCGGTGTGTTGACGGTCGGGTCCTGCAGGGGTATAGAGGTATGGTTATAGTTTCAAAGTGTGGCATATGGGTGTATCTGTGGGTTCCCGTGTCCCCAAGTGCTGGCATTCGTGTGTGGGGGCTTTGGTGAGGGTGGCTTGTGGGGGGGATGTGTATATGCATTGGGCATGCTTTGGTGATGGGTGTCCATGCTTAGTGGACGCATGCAGGCCTAGGTTTTGGGATGTGTGGGTTGTGATGGTGAGACATTGGCGGGGAATAGGTGTGCTGGGGGTGGGGGTGAGGATGGTGGTGGGGGTGAGGATGGTGGTGGGGGTGAGGGTGGGGGTGAGGATGGGGGTGGGGGTGAGGGTGGGGTTCGAGGATGGGGGTGAGGGTTGGGGTCTGATTTGGCATGCAGGTGGGGGGGAAGCAGTATTGAAGCTTCAACTTACCAGTATCCATTCCTCCGCCGACTCCTGCGAGGCCGTCAGGATGCAGGATGTTCAAGACTTCCTCCTCCCATGATGTGAATTGTGGGGGTTGAGGTGGGGGTCCTCCGCCAGTCTTCTGCACGGCGATGTTGTGCCTGGATACCATGGAACGCACCTTCCCCCGTAGGTCGTTCCATCGCTTCCTGATGTCTTCCCGATTTCTGGGGTGCTGTCCCACTGCGTTCACCCTGTCGACAATCCTCTGCCATAGCTCCGTCCTCCGGGCAATGCTGGTGTATTGGACCTGTGTGCCGAACAGCTGGGGCTCTACACGAACGATTTCCTCCACCATAACCCTGAGTTCTTCGTCTGTGAAGCGGGGTTGTCTTTGGGGTGCCATGGGGTGGTGTGTATGATGTGTGGGGTGGAGTATGTGTATTTAAGTGAGTTGAGTGTGGTGGTGTGTGTTGTTTTGTGTGTGGATAGTGTGTGGGTGATGGTGTTGAGTGGCTGTGGCTGTTATGTTTTGGATCCTGGTGTCTCTCTCTTGCCTTCTTTACGATTTTGTAAGCGTAGGGGTTTGTGGGTGATGTGGGTGGGTGTTTTATATTGTATTGTGTGTGTGGGAGTGGTGTGTGTATGTGTATCAGGTGTGTGGAATTCAAATCGTCCAATGTGGGTGAGTTTTGTTCGTTGGTGGGTATTCTGACCGCGCCGGTGTGTCCCGCCAATGGAATACCGCGTTTGAATGACCGCCGCGTGGATTCGTGGGTCGTAATGGGATGGGCGTATTTCTGTTGGCGTGGCGGTGGAGGTTTGGTCACCTCCACCTTTCCGCCGACCGCTGGTCTGGCGGTCTGTTGTGGCGGTCGGATTTTCGGAGGTTTGCCTTCTGCGGGTCAGAATGACCGTGGCGGGTTTCCGCGACCGCGGCGGGATTATGGAGGATTTCTGACCGGCGGTAGGCGCCTTTTACCGCCGAGGTCAGAATGACCACCTATATTGTTCATAAGTGCTGTGCTATGTGCATTTTGTATTGCAAATGCACTTGTGTGGTTTTTTAAATGTCTATAGTCTAAAACTATTCTACATGAATGGTTGGGATTAGCGACAGGAAACAATGGATTGTTCATTGGAGAAATACAGGGTTCAGTTACACCCTAGTACTCCAATTGTTTGAGGATTTCCCTCACCGGTGTTTTAGCTTGATATTTTTTTGGATGTTGAGGTTGAGGTTGGGATTTAATTGGTATTACGTGATGGGGGAATCTTTATTCCACCCTACATGATTGCAGTATAATGCGGTGCCTGTGCCACTGCCCAATCAATGGAGTGTATTTCAACGAACTTTCTGGGAACAAGGTGTGAGAAGGAGTTTTCAGTTACCTCTTCTCCATGAAGGATATCACAGACAAATTCTGGCAGCCAATCTTGTACGTCAAACAGAATATCATAAATGGTGAGGAAGCGGTCCCTAAGGATAGCATCGATTGTGGTTCGGTGTCTCTCTCTAACTGTATAGTTACTTTATACATCCTGTCGGGCGTGGAGACACACATGTCCACAGACTCAACTTGTAAGAAGTTATTAGTTGCTTACACCTCCATATTCTCTTGAAGAGCCTGGCAAACTATTGTGACCTCTGCTGCACTGTCTAGCAGTGTCAGTGCCCACTTCCTGTTCTTCCGTAAAGCCCTCTTTCTGAGTGGCATGTCATATCGCAACTGCTGCCACCTTTTTCTTTTTAAACTGGGGTTTTTGTTGGGGAAGTTTCTGTTCTTTCTTAACAGAATCTTCAGACGACTGTTATAAGTCCTTTTTCGGTTTCACATACTCTGGTCGCTGTTCTGACTGCCCACCTCTCTCACTGCGTTTTTCCCGTGAGTCCTGAAAGAAACGAGATTGGCGTGTATCAGTACATTGATATCTGTCAGGTGTTTTAATATTATCTCTATTTCTATGATTATATATATTCTGAGCAGTCTCCGTATGCAGAAACTCTCCCCTTTAGTTTTTAGGTGTTTGTTGTTTTTTATCCCAGCATTTTTTAGAACTTTCTGGTGCTTGCTTAGTAGAATCTTTATTAGATCTACTATGAACTTGTGGTTTAATTGGTCTGGCCCCCAGACTATCTCGACCAATTCTATAGTAGGTTTCAGGGATAATCTTTGACAGCTCACGTTCTTGGTCTTGTACAGGAACGTCCCGGAGCCGCTTGCTAGTGCAACTGCTTCCCCTTTAAGGTTACTCAATATAATTGAAGACACAGTGGCAAAGTTGCCCATTAATAGCATCCCCAAATCCAGGGCCGTAGCACTCGGTATTCATCTTGAATTTGTTTTAATACCTCCGGAGGATTGGCAAGTGAGGGTGTACATGTGCAGTAGTATAGAGCGTGGCAAATACCATGCCCCATGTGTTGCAGTTATCTACTATGGGAACCATCGCAAATGGCAAGCACATAGGCGGTCATTCTGACCGCGGCGGGCGGCGACCGGTTACCGCCGAATGACCGCCCCGCGGTCAAAAGACCACGGCGGCCATTCCAACTTTCCCGCTGGGCCGGCGGGCTACCGCCAAAAGGCCGCCCGCCGGCCCAGCGGGAAAGCCCCTGCAACGAGGAAGCCGGCTCCGAATGGAGCCGGCGGAGTTGCAGGGGTGCGAAGGGTGCAGTGGACCCGTCGCGATTTTCACTGTCTGCAAAGCAGACAGTGAAAATCTGTATGGGGCCCTGTGAGGGGGCCCCTACACTGCCCATGCCAGTGGCATGGGCAGTGCAGGGGCCCCCAGGGGCCCCACGACACCCGTTCCCGCCATCCTGGTTCTGGCGGTGAAAACCGCCAGAAACAGGCTGGCGGGAAGGGGGTCGGAATCCCCATGGTGGCGCTGCAAGCAGCGCCGCCATGGAGGATTCCCTGGGCCAGGGGAAAACCGGCGGGAAAACCGGCGGGAAACCGCCGGTTCCCCTATTCTGACCGCGGCTTTACCGCTGCGGTCAGAATAGCCCAGGAAGCACCGCCAGCCTGTTGGCGGTGCTTCCGTGGTCCCCGGCCCTGGCGGTCATGGACCGCCAGGGTCGGAATGACCCCCATAGTATTCTATGTATGTCCTGAGGATCCATATGGGGAAAAACTGCTTCCTGCGCGTTTATTTTTTTAGCTAACCAAAACTGAATTTCTTCCCTCTGGGCAGGTGCTTTAACCATGATCGAATGTACGGTTGCCGGGTTGTTACCTGCACTGGGGCAGCTTGTGCTTGGTTAGTATTTAGTGTTTGCATTACAAACTGTACTAACAGTCTGTATATTCCAGTGAGCTCTATATATATGTGGTGGACCTCAGCTATCGCCAAGGTTGCTGCATCAGGGTGTGGTATATATGTGACCAATAAAGGCCAGGTCGGGCCATCGTTACTCAGAGGACCTAACCTAATGTGTAATATTGAGTGTGGTAGGGCGCCATCAAGCCAATTGTTATAGTCTTGATAAAATAAAGGTATTTGAAAGTATGCATAAGCTCTGTAGAGTGCAGGTATGTTTGCAGGTGTATAATGATTAAATGTGTTTGTGTTCCAGTCAACTGCTGGAAAGGTGTCACAAGAATAAAAAATGTCTCTTCTGTAGGCTGGATGAGCCTCAACAACAAATGTGACTGGAACCCCCATGGCCGTTAGGCCATTTCCCAATAAGTGTGCCGTAAGGGGCGGCCTCATATTTACTGCAATTACAACCCGTAGCGGGTTCGTCATGTTAATGGTAAATGTGTGTTCAGCGATAAGGACACCAACTGGGGATTGATCCTTTTAAGGTTCAAGCTTGAACAACCTACATCTTTAGATAGGAACTACCTATGTAGCTGAGGAGGAAATCCTCAATAACATGGACGTCTCTGTCTATAGTACTGAGGTGTCTTTAGCCTTTAGTGAGACAGAGATACTTAGGTGGGTCCGAAAAATAGCACCTGACCAAATGTTGGTGGCGCCATGTCGTGTAGGTTCTCATTATACTAATGAGGCTACTGGATTTGCGTGTCAGAATCACATAGACTGTAGGGTACTAAGTACAATTCCACACCATGTAATGCATGTCAGCCTAATCTGGGTTTTCCGGCTAACTAGCAGCGCCTCATCTCCACCCAAGAGCAGGGATTGTTGTAGAAACCGGGCGCATAACAAGGAAGACTCCTCAGGGGAATCGTGGTCGATCAAATCTCGTCCCTTTCTCTCAGTTACATTGGTCTCACACAGGCAAAGACAAGAGAGGCAGAATATAATTCCATGAGCATTTATTGAAGTAATTGCATATTAGATAAAATGGCATGTATTGCAATAACTAGGATAATAAAACACAACAAAAGCAATAAGGTGACGAGGAGAGTGAAACACAAAAATAGTCCCACCATACTGTCACTAGGAGTGAAATATAGTTCTCTTACCTATGCTATGTTAGAGCACAGCATATTAAGCCTAATCCGCCCTTCAGGTTCCTCCCTGGGAAAACATCATCCCTCACGCCTTAGTGAAAAAGCCTGTAGTTGAGAAAAACACCATCCCCATGTAGGTCAGGGGCTTGACCGTCTAAGGTAGCAGCTGTATCAAGACAGTCAGCATGCAATCTGGTCATCTGGCTGGAATCTCCCTCTAACATGTATGGGAAAAAGGAGTGTTTTTATAATAAAAGAGTTGACATTCTAAGAAATGGCCCCCACATATGAATGTGTACATTTCTGTGAATGCTGGAGACACAGTGTACCACTTTTACCGGCAACCTATCTGACTGTAGCCTGGAAGAAAGCACAAAGTGAAATGAATGTCCTACAGAGAACGTACTGCTTTCCTAGGCGAAAGAACAATTAGATAGAAATAAAACAACACCGCAAATGTGGCTATTGCTAGAAAAAAGAAGTGATGCTGAATAAAAATGTAGCTGGGCTAAAGTGCACAACGGCAGGCTTAGTTTGCTAAAATAACATGTCTACAATATGTCTAAAATAGCTATACAACAGTGGCCCTTACCCAATCCTGGAAATGAAGAGTGAGAACCTTACCTGTCAAAACTAAAATCTACAGACAGTCTGACCAAGTCAAAGAGAGCATCAAAGTGGAAGTCCACAAGATGCTGAAGTTAGAGGTAATTGAGCACTCTGACAGTCCTTGGGCGAGCCCTGTGGTCTTAGTCCCCAAACCTCATACCAAAGATGGCAAGAGAGAAATGAGGTTCTATGTGGACTATAGAGGTCTCAACTCTGTTTCTAAGACAGATGCACACGCTATACCCAGAGCAGAAAAATTAATTGACAAGTTAGGTGCAGCCCAATTCTTAAGTACCTTTGACTTAACTGCAGAGTACTGGCAAATTAGATTGGCACCTGGCGCAAAAAAAAAGACAGCATTCTCTACACCTGATGGGCATTATCGGTTTACTGTTATGCCCTTTGGCTTAAAGAATGCCTCTGCCACCTTCCTAACGTTGGTGAATCAAGTCCTTGCTGGCTTGGAATTCTTTAGTGCAGCATATCTAGATGATATTGCTGTCTTTAGCTCCACCTGGCAGGATCACCTGAGCCACCTGGGGAAGGTTTTGCAGGCTTTACAATCAGCAGTCCTCACCATTAAAGCATCAAAGTGCCAAATAGGGCAGGGCACCATTGTACACTTGGGCCACCTTGTAGGTGAAGGCCAAGTGCAACCCTTACAGCCCAAGATCCAGACAATTCTGGACTGGGAAGCTCCAAAAACCCAGACTCAAGTCAGGGCATTCCTTGGCTTGACTGGTTATTACAGAAGGTTTGTGAAGGGGTATGGATCCATTGTGACTCCCCTCACAGAACTGACCTCCAAGAAGATGCCCAAAAAGGTAAACTGGACTCTTGACTGTCAAAAGGCTTTTGACACCCTGAAGGAGGCAATGTGCTCATCACCAGTACTCAAAGCTCCAGATTATTCTACGCAGTTCATTGTGCAGAGAGATGCCTCTGAACATGGGATAGTAGCAGCCCTGTCCCAAACCAATGATGATGGCCTTGACCAGCCTGTTGCTTTCATTAGCAGGAGGTTACTCCCCAGGGAGCAGTGTTTGAGTGCCATTAAGAGGGAGGCCTTTGCTGTGGTTTGGTCCCTGAAAAAGCTGAGACCATACTTATTTGTTACTCACTTTACTGTTAAAACTGACCACAGACCTCTCAGATGGCTAACACAAATGTAAGGCGAGAACCCTAAACCTTTGAGGTGGTCCATATACCTACAGGGAGTGGATGTTTCAGTGGAACACAGCCTTGAAACTGCCCAAGCTAATGCAGAAGGACTTTCCAGGTTCTTCCACTTAGATAATGAAGACTCTCCTGGAAACGGTTAGTCTCGTCCATTTTCATTTGGGAGGGGGGAGTTGTGTAGGAAAGGTCCCCAAGGGCTGCAGTATGTATTATGCCACCCTGGGGGACCCCTCACCAAGCACATGCACACTGCCTTTGCAGCTTGTGTGTGCTGGTGAGGAGATAAAGACAAAGTCAACATGGCACCCCTCTTAGGGTGCCATGCCCACAAACCACTGCCTGTGGCATAGGTAAGTTACCCTTCTAGCAGGCCTTACATAAGATAGGATGCACTATACCACAGGTGAGGGCATAGCTGCATGAGAAATATGCCCCTACAGTGTCAAAATCTATTCTTAGACATTGTAAGTGAAGTGTAGCCATATTGAGTATATGGTCTGGCAGTTTGTCATTACAAACTCCACAGCTCCATAATGGCGCCACTGAATACTGGTATCAAACTTCTCAACACAATAAACCCACACTGATGCCAGTGTGGGATTTATTGAGAAATGCACCCAGATGGCATCTTAGAGATGCCCCCTGTATGTAAGCCAGACTGGTAGTGCAGGATTGACTGGTCTGTGCCAGCCTGCTACTTTCAGGCACGTTTCTGACCACATGGGTGAGAGAATTTGTGCTCTATGTGGCCAGAAACAAAGACTGTCCTGCGTGGAGGTGCTTCACACCTCCCCCCTGCAGAAACTGTAACACTTGACAGTGAGCCTCAAAGGCTCAAGCCTCAGGTTACAGTGCCCCAGGGCATCCCAGCTAGTGGAGTTGCATGCCCCCAGATAAAGCCCCACTTCAGTGGACACAAGAAGGGTGTAACCACCCTCAGGGACAGCAGCCATTGGCTACTGCCCTCTGGCCCCTAAATACAGGGTTTAAGGGCTTCCCTGAACCCAGCTCCCCAGATTCCTGGCGACCTCACAAGAAGAAGAAGGACTTCATAGCTGAAACCCCCACAGAGAAGAAGGATGGCACAAACTGACTTGGCCCACGCATCCAGTGGGGCCAGCGACCTATGTCAAGCTCCAGAGGACTGCCCTGTACCCCCAAAGACTCCAGAGCCTCCCCGGATCCATGAGTCCTGACCAGCCTGCACCAGATGCCTTTGGCCAGTGACCAGGCAGCCCAACCAGCTAGAGAGAGTCCCCAGGCGATTGTGAGCAATTGCCCGCCCTGGGTTGACCTCTCTACCCCATGCCAATGCCTGCTGAGGGAATCCCGAGGAACCTCCTGATCACGCAAGGTCCGGACGAAGATATGCGACGCCTAAAAGACCACTGCACCCGCAGTCCCCAAACCTTGGAGAACCCGACCTCTAGTACAGCTATGTTCAGCAGGTGGCCCTCCTCCCTGTCCAGCCTTTAGTTAATCCAACCTGATGCCCTGGGCCTCGCCTGCAGGATCTGAGTGACCCCTGTGGTCCATTCGTAGACCAGCATTGGAAACCCGATGCCTTGTTTGCACCCTGCACCTGGCCGCCCCTGTGTTGCTGGGGGGGTGTATTTGGTGCCTACTTATGCCCCCCCAGTGCTCCTCTAAACGCACCCAGGTCTTCCCTCCAAAGCCATGGGTACTAACCTGCAGGAGGGTCTGATTCGGAGTATTCCCAATCTTTATAGAAGTTCTGCACCCGACCGGCCCCATGTTGCTGGTGGTGGGTGTTGACTTGAACCCCAACCTGTGGGCTTCCTAACCTCAGAAGACTGGAACTATAAGTCAAATAGTTACATATAAATCATACTAACTTTTCTTCCCTTAGGAACTGTTTCTGAAAATTGCACTGTCAACTTTTAAAACAGATAATTGCTAATATTTCAAAAACAGTATCACTTATCGTTTTCAGACAAAGTACTATTGATATATGTGTGAAATACGGGTCTATTGAAGTACTTACCTGCAATTTGAATCTTGTGGTTCTAGAAATAAATTAAGAACATATATTTTTGCTGTATAAAAAACATTGGTCTGGAATTAAGTGATTGAGTGTGTGCTTCTTCTATTGCTTGTGTGTGCACAAGAAATGCTTTGCACTACCTTTTGATAAGCCTAACTGCTCAACCACACTACCACAAAAGAGAGCATAAGTATTGTCTACTTTAGCCTCTGTTAAGCCTCTGGGGAACCCCTGGACTCTGAACACTATGCCCCTCATTACAACATTGGCGGTAAAAGACGCTTACCGCCGTGCAGAAGACCGCCAACACACCGCCGCCGCCGCGGAAATCCGCCACAGCTATTATGACTCACATCTCGGAATCCGCCAAAGTCAGACACCCACACAAGTCCGCCACACCAAAGGTCAGTGACAAACTGGCGAAAACAAAACCTCCACCGTCACGCCAAGAGAAATACGCCCACACTATCGCGACACATGAATCCATGCGGTGGTCTTTCAACCGCGGTATTCCATTGGCGGTACACACCGCCGCGCTCAAAATACACACACTCTTACAAAACGCAGCCACATTGGACAATTCGAAATACACACACCTGATACACATACACACACCACTCCCACACACCCATTACAATATAAAACATACACCCACATCACCCACAAACCCCCACAACCAGAATCACCGAGAGAAGGCCAGAGAGAGACACAACCATCAACAAACTAGCATCCACAGGCACACAACACCATCACCCACACAACTTCCACGCACCTCACACAACACACCACTACATATCACCACACTTATCACCACACACTCCACCCCACACATCACCTACACCACCCTCTTCCTCTGGGTCATGGTGGAGGGAATCGTCCGGGTAGAGTCACAGCTATTCGGAGCACAGGTGCAGCACACCTCCATAGCTAGGAAGATGGAGCTATGGCGAAGAATAGTGGACAGGGTCAACGCAGTGGGACAGCACACAAGAAATCGGGAGGACATCAGGAAGAGGTGGAACGACCTACGGGGGAAGGTGCATTCCGTGGTCTCAAGACACCACCTGGCGGTTCAGCGGACTGGCGGTGGACCCCCACCTCCTCCCCCACAACTAACAACATGGGAGGAACAAGTCTTGGTGATTCTGCATCCTGAGGGCCTCGCAGGAGTAGGTGGAGGAATGGACTCTGGTAAGTCAAAGCTTTACTGTTACATCCCCCACCCTACCTCCATGCTATCACATACCCCCACCCTCACCCTCACCCCCAGCACTCCAACTCCTCACATATATCCCACCATCACAAACCACACATCCCAACACCAAGCCCTGCATGCAACAACAAAGCATGGACCCCCATCACCAAAGCATGCCCACTGCACATACCCATACATCCCCCTAAACCATCATCACACAAGTTCCCACACAGGAATGCTAGCACTGGGGTACACGGTCACCCACCCATTGCACACCATTACACACACAGATTTAATAAACATCCTTTTATACCCCTGCAGGACCCCTACCCAACGTCACCGGACAGGAGGGTCCACACATGTCCACACCACCAACAGAAGAGGCCCACAGTGATGACAGCACCTCTGTCCAACTGGATCTAGATGACCAGCCCGGACCATCGGGGACCTCTGGACAGTCGGTTCCCCTCACACAGGCACAGGCCACCACAGGCCTTTCCCCCTCTGGAAACACCAGCACAGCACCCACCCAGCGGGCCCATACCTCCGTCCCCAGGACACATCAATCAGCTATGTGTCCACCACTACAGGGAACCCAGGATAACCCACCACCCCAACAACAACAGGGACCTGGGGGCAGTGGTAGTGGGCACACAGTCCAGGGGACGGAGGCCCAAGAACACAGGGAAACTGGGAGGGCTGCTGTGCGACAGGGGGAGGACAGGCCAAGGGAACCCACTCTCCACGAGGCCCTCTCCTCCATCATGGGAGCCTACCACCACTCCCAGGAGACGATGGCAACGGTACTGGCCAAGTTTCAGGAGACCCAGCGCATGCAGGAGGAACAGTATGTGGGCTTCAGGGACGAACTCAGAACCATCAGCTCGACCCTGGGCACCATCGTAGGGGTGCTGAAGGAACTACTCAACACCAGGAGGGACACTGTGGCACTACAAGGGGCCCCTGACACTAGCATGGACGATGAACTGCCCACCACCTCCGCCGGCGCTAGTGGACAGGAAGTCCCGCCACAGTACCACCACACCAGCACCCCACCCCCTGCAGACGGAGAACCACCATGCAAACGATCCCTGAGATCCAGGACAAAGACAGAGCACGATGCCAAGACCCCCGCCAAGAAATGAGACCACCCTGATTGTCATCCTACTGTCCCACTTTGTCACCCTGTCCATACTTAAACTGCCCCAGCTCCACTTCCTAAGCCCATATGGTCAATGCACCTGTGAGACTAATAGACTGGACTCTACCATGGACACTCCTCCGCCATCACCCCTCACCATTTCACTACCCCCTCCAATAATAGCCACACACGGTGCCTCTGGAGTTGCCCCATCACATAAGGGATGCTGCTATTCCGCAGGATGTAGGCGTCATGCACTGAGCCAGGGAACATAGCATTCACATGGGAGATGTACTGGTCAGCCAAAAATACCATCTGTACATTCATAGAATGATAACTCTTCCGGTTTCTGTACACCTGTTCACTCCTGTGGGGGGGGGACCAAAGCCACATGGGTCCCATCAATGGCACCTATGATGTTGGGGATATGTCCCTGGGCATAGAAATCACCTTTCACTGTAGGCAAATCCTCCACCTGAGGGAAAACGATGTAGCTCCGCATGTGTTTCAGAAGGGCAAACAACACTCTGGACAATACATTGGAAAACATAGGCTGGGACATCCCTGATGCCATGGCCACAGTTGTTTGAAATGACCCACTTGCAAGGAAATGGAGCACTGACAGCACCTGCACTTGAGGGGGGATTCCTGTGGGATGGCGGATTGCTCACATCAGGTCTGGCTCCAACTGGGTACACAGTTCCTGGATTGTGGCATGGTCAAGCCTATAGGTGATTATCAAATGTCGCTCCTCCATTGTCGACAGCTCCACCAACGGTCGGTACACCGGAGGATACCGCCATTTCCTCACATGTCCCAGCGGACGGTGCCTAGGAAGGACAACAGCGAGCAAAGAGTCAACCAACTCAGAGGTATGTACCCACAATTTACACAGAACACCATCCATACGCAAAAGGTGGCCTGTATGTGTGTTGAGTCTAGGCCTAGGTATGTGTGACGCAGTTGAAAATGAAGCCATGTGGGCCCCTGAAATGGCGGCTGCCTGACCTCTAAAGTGGGACAATGGGATGTGAGGTAACTGCGTTGGCGTTGTACACCGTTGCGGTAGGCGGTCGAAGACCGCAGCGCAATGCTGCATTAGTTAACATTAGACCCTATGGGTCCCAGGAGCCAATGGCGATGTACACCGGCGGTGACGGTACGCACCGCTGCGGACGTGACTGCCATTTTCTATCTGTTCAAACACTTGATACCTGATCTTCGACAGGAGAGGACCTACACTGCAAGTGCTGCTGTGACCTCGGTCTGGAAGAGACAATGGCTCCTGCGTCTGGGGAAAGGGCCCCTGCCTTCACATCGGAGGAGTTGGAGAAACTCGTGGACGGGGTCCTCCCCCAGTACACGCTACTCTGCGGTCCTCCAGACAAACAGGTAAGTACACAGGGAGCATGTTGTATGGGCTATGCCTGTGTGGAGAGGGCTGGATGTAAGAAGGAAGGGGGCAGAGTGCTGCGTGCATGAAAGACGGTGAATGCATGTGCCACATAGCAAGGGTAGGGATGGGGGCCAATCACTGTGACGGTGCAGTTGGTAATGACTTCTCTTTTTCCCCTGTACATTTCATGTAGGTAGCGCCCACCAGAAGAAAGATATTTGGCGTGCCATTGCCAAGGACGTCCGGACCCTGGGGGTCTACCAAAGACGGAGAACCCACTGCCGGAAAAGATGGGAGGACATTCGCCGCTGGAGCAACAAGACGGCGGAGGCTCAGCTGGGGATGGTCTCCCAACGTGGGAGGGGTGCCCGTCGCACCATGACCCCCCTGATGTTCAGGATCCTGGCGGTGGCCTACCCGGAGTTGGATGGGGGCTTGAGGGCATCACAGCAGACACAAGGGGGTGAGTACACTCTCATTCTGCTGACTTTGCGCACAGTGGAGGTGTCTGGGTGGTGGAGGAGGGCTGTGGGTTTCCCTAGGCCAGGGCGAGTTCCGTAGGCAAGGCCCCTCCGTAAGGCAGGCCATGTGGCACCCCACCCCACCTCTGTAGAGTGCCAAGTACAGCTGTTCCTACCCCTGTGTCATCTATGTGTGCAGATGTCGTCCATAGCCTTGTAGGCCATTTCCCAGGAATTGAACAGTGGAGCCCAACGGTAGCGGTAATCCATGCACTCAACATGTCTTTCTTCTGTCGTCCCCCCCTTTTTGTGGTCTCCCTGTTCTTGTGTGCATTAGCATCATCAGGCGGAGGAGCAGTGGCACCGGAGCACGAGGGAGCTGCATCCCACATGGCCCTGGAGGGCGAGACTATGGACTCCGAATTCACCAGTGGGACGGAGGGTGAGGGGAGCTCCACGGCGGGGACAGGAGCTGACACCAGCGAAACGGACTCGTCCTCTGATGGGAGCTCGCTTGTGGTGGCGGCAACATCTGTGCCCCCGCATCTACAGGTACAGCTGCCACCCCCCCTACCAGCACCGCCCTCCCAGCAGCCCCTCAGCCTTCACCCCGTGCCCGCTCACCCAGGAGGGTGGGCATCACCTTCGCCCCAGGCACCTCAGGCCCTGCCCCAGTCACCCCTGCTGCCCTCAGTGAGGAATCCATTGGCCTCCTCAGGTCCCTCACTGTTGGGCAGTCTACCATTTTGAATGCCATCCAGGGTGTAGAAGGCAGTTGCAAAAAACAAATGCATTCCTGGAGGGCATTCATTCTGGTCAGGCGGCCCTTCACCGAGCTTTTCAGACTCTGGCCTCAGCACTGATGGTAGTCATTGTCCCCGTCTCTAGCCTCCCCCCTCCAACTTCCTCCACCCAGACCCAATCCCCTGTACCTCTGCCTATCCCAAGCACACCATCAGACCAGCCTGCACACACCTCAACACACAAGGGAAGCTCAGGCAAACATAAGCACCACACATCCCACAGGCACTCATGCAAGCAACACACACATGCAGACATACCAACATCCACTGCCTCCACTGCGTCCCCCTCCTCGTCGTCTCCCTCCTCCCTCCCAGTCTCGTCTACACTCACACCTGCATGCACTACCTCTACAGCCACTACATCCCTCACCAGCACACCCCGCTCACGTGCAGTCACCACCCCCACTACCATTCACATGTCCCCTGTGTCCTCTCCCAGTGTGTCTGTGACGCCCCCTCCCAAACGCAGGCACACACCCACCCAACAGCCATCCACCTCACGACAGCCTCCAGCGCATGCACCTTCAACCAAAGTCACCAAATGTACACCTCCTACTACCACCCTCTTCCTCCACTCCCAAACCCCCTCCAGCTACCCGTCCCAGTGTGTCCAAAAAACTTTTCCTGTCCACCCTTGACCTTTTTCCCACACCTCCCCCACCCCGTCCATCTCATAGGTCCCGAAGTTGCACCTCAGCCACAACATCTCCGGGACCAGTGGTGCCTGTAATCACCGGTATGTGGAGTGCCACCAGGACAGCCAGTATGGCACAGAGCCACAGCACAGACAGTCCCCCACCTGTGAAGCATCAGAAGTTGGCCAGTGCCCAGCGGGAGAGGGGGAAGACTCCAGCCACCAAAGCCGCTCCCAGGGGTCCCGTTGGGAGTGTGGAGGCAGCTGTGACACCGTCCAAGGTGGGGAAGGGCCACAAGAAACCCGCCAAGTCTGGTAAAAGCAGCACGGCGGAGAAGACCGCCATCACCCCCGCTGCCCAGGAGGCCACCGCCAGCCCCAGCCCAGCTGCCCAGGAGGCCACCGACAGCCCCAGCCCAGCTGCACAGGAGGCCACCGCCAGCCCCAGCCCAGCTGCCCAGAAGGTCACCGCCAGCCCCAGCCGAGCTGCCCAGGAGGCCACCGCCAGCACCAGACCTGCTGGGCCATGAAGGACCGCCAGCACCAGCCCCGCTGGGCCATGAAGAACTGCCAGCACAAGCACCGCTGGGCCATGAAGGACCGCCAGCACAAGCACCGCTGAACAGGGCACCGCCATCTGAAGCACCGCTGAACAGGGTACCGCCATCTGAAGCACCGCTGAACAGGGCACCGCCATCTCAAGCACCGCTGAACAGGGCACCGCCATCTCAAGCACCGCTGAACAGGGCACCGCCATCTCAAGCACCGCTAGCCCATGAGCGGCAGGGGCACTGACGCAACTGGGTCCGTCATGGCGTGAGTGATGCACTCTGGGCACCAGTTCCCCTCCAGAACCAGTGGAGACTGTCATCCACTACCTCTGTCCTTAACAGGATGAAGCACTCTGGGCACCAAGCCCCCTCCAGAACCAGTGGAGACTGTCATCCACTACCTCTGTCCTTAACAGGATGAAGCACTCCGGGCACCAGTACCCCTCCAGAACCAGTGGAGAGATCCATCCACTACCTCTGTCCTTAACAGGATCAAGCACTCTGGGAACCAAGCCCCCTCCAGAACCAGTGGAGAGATCCATCCACTACCTCTGTCCTTAACAGGATGAAGCACTCTGGGCACCAAGCCCCCTCCAGAACCAGTGGAGACTGTTATCCACTTGTGAGACTGTGGCTTTACACTTCCGAGGATTGGACAGTGGGCAAACCACCCACTGTAGAGACTTGAGAGACTGTGGCTTTGCACTCCCCAGGATTGGACAGTGGGCAAACCACCGACTGTAGAGACTTGAGAGACTGTGGTTTTGCACTCCTCAGGATTGGACAGTGGGCAAACCACCCACTGTAGAGACTTGAGAGACTGTAGCTTTGTACTCCCCAGGATTGGACAGTGGGCAAACCACCCACTGTAGAGGCTTGAGAGACTGTGGCTTTGCACTCCCCAGGATGTGACAGTGGGCATGTGGCCCCCTCGTGGATTTGGCATCGTGCACTCAAGCGGCTGAGGTGGCCCCCCCTTTCCCTCCCCCTGAGGTGCCTGTTTTCTTGCTGTCTGATGCCCCTGCAGTGTTCTCTCCGTCATGGTCGGGGATCTTGTGTGGGCCTCGCTCATACCGTGTGGTCCCAGTGTTCCACGGACTTTCTTTGTGCAGTACCTGGACTACTATGCCTGGCATTTATTTTGTACATTGTGTATATATATATTTCTGCCTACTTGTTTTAAATATATTCCGATGGTTACACTCATTTTCTTTGGTCTTTGCATTCTTCCAGGGGGACTTGGGGGGTGTAACTGTGATGTACTGATATGCATTAGTGTGTGTGTTGTGGTGGGTGATGGTGGGGGTGTTGCGTGTGTGTGTCCCTGTTTTTTGCCTCCCCCCTCCCCTGTGTCGTAGGTGCTGTACTCACCGTGGTCTTCGCCGCCGGCATTCGTGCTCCTGGTAGAGAAACAGGAAGACTATCGCAGGTAGAATTTGGAGTTCCAGTTCCATGGTGTCCTCGTTCCTCGTGGAGTGTGTAGAGGTGAGCGTTTTCCCTTCGAAATTCCTGTTTCCGCCGTGTTTTCATCCGCAGTGAATCCGCCCCAGAAAAGGTGGCGGATTGGCCTGTCGTAATAGTGTGGGCGGTACATTGTCTCCCACCTGTCTGTTGGCGGTGACCGCCGCGCTGTTTGTTTGTACCGCCGTGGCGGTCTGAGTGTTAAAGTGGTTCTCTTTGCTGGCGGTTTCCGCCACGGTCGTAATTGCAATTCTTTTACCGCCGGCCTGTTGCCGGTCTTACCACTGCTTTAACACCGTCCCACAGGGTTGTAATGACCACCTATATCTAATTTCGATATAGTATATACAGAGCCAGCTTCCTACAACAACAAAAAAGTCCCACTGGAGGGTTTTGGAGATATCAATTTTACAAGGTACAGTAAATATGCAAGTTTTACTCACCTGCAAGAAAGCACTGGCAAATGCAACAAATCTGACACAGAAACTTTTTGACAAAAACTTTGTCTTGTTGTATTGCGGTCAGTTAGAGCTACTTTGGGTGAGCAACTGCAATAGGAAGCCAGTCAGGGGGACTAGTAAGACCCTCAGAAACAGTTACCTCAAAAGGTGAAGCAGCGTTTAGTCATGCTGAGGCACTTATGGAAGCGATCCTGATGCAAGGCATTCAGGATGATTTAGATGCTCAAGGATGCTGTAAATGAGATGTGGTCGAAGGAAGTCTCCCTGCGTCTACTCTTCAGTCCATGGAGGGGGTGAGGTGATCTTGGCAACAGGTTTGATATTCCTCAAAGCTATCTCGATCCTGGCAGACGTGCAGTCACCAGTGAACTACCAGTCACTCTGTATTGTGGTTAGATTCAAATAATTTGCTGGGTGATAACTCATCTTCTGGGTGACCAAGCTGCACTCTGACGTCCCAGGTCCAGCATACTCTGGTACAACTTTGTGCACTGGGTCCTGATCTCTGGTGCCGCACAATGGTGGTAAGCGGCAGTGTGAAGATTCTGGGCAACCAACTTGCCCCAGCAGGTTTCTGCAGCAGTTGTGGTACTGTGCTGCGAACAACAGTTTAGCCAACTGACCCTTGGAGTCTCTTGCTTCAGCTGGGTTCCAGAGAGGACTTCTCCATAAGCAAGACACAGCAGGCACAGTCCCTTCTCATTAGCTAGCCACCCCGTTCAGCAGATGCAGCCCACGCTGATACACCCTCTCTTTGCCGATACCTCAGGCAGTTCTACTTCAGCTCTACTCCCAGTCCTTTGGAGACTTGAGTACTGGATACAAGTGGTGCTCTCTTTATGCTCCAAAAGTGCCCGAAGGGTAGATGCAGTCAGTAGCCAATGGGATACTAAGCTTCCTGCCTTCTGATGACCACTTCCTGGGTACTGTGGCATTTGACTATCCCAGGATGCATGATTCTCCCAACTATCAACATGGCAGAACCCCTCTCTTGGCGTCCAGAACTCCCTAGCCAACCCAGACATGGTGCTACTGCTGGTTTCCTCTTGTCTGTCCCTACTGCCAACCTGTCTACCTGCCAACCTGTCTACCTGGACAATGGACCAAGTATTACCCATTGTCCCTTGAAGGGCAGCTTCCCCTTTGAGGCTTGCCATTTGGACCAACACAAGTGTATCTTCCTGCAGGAGGGAGGTAACTCTCTACTGTGCAGGCCTCTATTGGCTGCTTTTCTAGAGTTGTGAGCAGGACTCACAGGAGGGTAGAAAGCTGTCTCAGGAACAGGCTGAATGTGCAACTGTTAAGGACACAGGAAAATAAAGGCGACAAAGAGGCAACCTTGTAAAAGTTGCACACTGGAACATGTTACATTTATTTAGATGTAACAAGTTGCTTAATACCTTGCAGTCTCAACTCTGGTAGACCGGTTTAAGAGATAGCATAGCTGAGGGGTTTAACCATGTAATTGCCTTGGGGACGATCAAGACATTCCACAATAAAAACTTGAGTTTTGCGTTTGACTGCCAGAACATCTAGAATACATGCTCTGCCAATGAAATATGCTGCATCCTGCCTTAGAGCTCGGTAGGCCTGCCGTAGGGATGACTTACACATATTGCAAAGGGAAGTTTGGTTTTGCTGTTGCTTTAAATGGCAAAGTTGGGCAAGCTCTTCTAGTCTGCAATGGCGGAATGGGAGACTTGTTTCACCTGTGTCACGCACAGGGTGCCACTATCAGTATTACAATTGCTAGGGTGACCCTCTAAATTACATGCCCTGGGTACCATATACTAGGGACTTTCAGGTAAGTTAACTAATCTAACATACACAGTTTGGGGTCAGGGCATTGGTTAGCAGGCCCCAGTGCACTCACAGTAGAAAAATCAGCAGCATCAGTCCACAAACTTGGGGGTGACCACAAAAAAGAAGCATTTCTTACACCCACGGTGTGAAAAGCCAGCTGAAGTGAATGTACACACAGGTTAAGGAGAGTATGTAACCACTAACTTCAAGGGCATGCTGGACTGACAACCTTTCATATAACATTTCTGAAGTATCACAGAGGTAATTAATGTGAACAAGTTAATGGTAAACACATTAATAGCCCTGGCCAAGCTCTACTGTCCAAACATTCAAGGACCAATAATTATATTTACTGTGCAATGCATGATTTCTCGGGGCCTCGTTCTGATGTTTACATAATGGCAGTTGCAATGCACCACCACATCTGATATCAAATGCATACGAACAGCATGTGCACATAACACTAGGACTACCAGATTACTTCATTTGAGTGATCGCATCGCAAGGTGACCTCCGATGTATCATTATTAGAATCCGCGGGCCCCTACTAGTTCATTAAGTCAGCTTAGGTAAAATTTGAACCTCAAAATATTAGTCAAAAATAAGAAACAAGCATTTATCAAATAACTACAAAACTGATGAAGTATTTTATTTAATTCACAAACAAGCATAAAAAAACATTTAAAAAACTCATTTTATTAGGAAGGCTGCAATTTTTAAAATTTTGCCGAGGTCATCCATCGTCCACACTATATTGTTTGATGCATTTACACTGCTAAAACAAATCAATCTGAAAACACCAGCTTTTCTTAAACTCCAATTTAAAATTCTTTCAAATTTAGGGAATATTTTAAAATTGTGAATTTTACGTTTTGCTTTTTTATTTATATACACGTTATTTATCTGTTAATATATATTTTTTTTTTATGCAGTTGCAGACCCATGATATGGTGTCACGGGGGGCCTCAGGGGTCCCCTGACCACAGGTTAGGAACCGCCCTCCTACGTGGATAAAGCACAATAATTTGTATGTGACCCAATAAATGTACAAAGTACACGAAAACTGGTCTCTTATGATTTCTTCAAAAACTGTTTTGATCAGAATACACTGAAAGAACAGGCAATCTATATTTAATGCATTGCAAGCATTCCCTGGCTTTAGATCGCTTTATTCTTATGTAGCACTAGTTTTCATGTAACTTGCGCCTCTGCATCCTGTTATGGACATAATACATTTCTTTCATCGGCATTCCGAGGTTCCGCAGCAAGAGCTGCACAGTGTCTAGGTGCCAGTAAAGCGAAATTGCTACGTACAATTTCAGATCAAGTCTGATATTTGGGAAAATGGTTCACGTGAGGAATGTGCAGGAAGGTGTATCCTTCGTAAACCATGCATACTGAGAGATAAGATTATCATTCAAAGTACTTGCTGGCCTTCCGTAATCTGCATTAGCCCCCCCTCACCGCCCGAAGCTAATCTACACACATCATATCTCCTTATATTACATTACAAATCACAACACATTCTGATAGACCTTCACTAACTTCCCCGGTAAACCAGAATGAAATTCAAAATAGGCATACATTGCACAAACTCTCTCTACTCACCTATACCCAGCCCACTCAGAAACCAATTCAGTACCACAGCAAAAGAAGGAAGCACTAAAGTTAGATCTGGTCTTTACTGGAAATCCTCAAAGCCAACAAAAAAAAAAAAAAAGTCTGAAGCAGGCCTTTTAATGCCAAGCTTCAACCATTTGTAGAAGAGCTCAGACTCAACTAATTTAGTAGACTTCAAAGAATGAGTAAAAGTCCTCTTTTTCAGAACGCACCTGAGTACAAGCGGTCAAATCTGTTCATTGCCCTAATCTGACAATTTATAGGTGTAGCCTGCAGGCAGCATTCGCTTGCGAAGAGATATTGCTTAAAAAACAATCACTTGCAATGCAACAGCTCTAACATTTTCTTGAGTTAAAGCTATAGGCAATGTAAATTCATAACTGGACTTTTCTTGCCACCTAAATTGGTCAACCCTGCCTCATAATTTTGTCTTTTCCTGCCATATAAGTCCAGCCCTGTATATAACTAAATCACTTCCATTTACCTTCTTCCTCTATCGGCAGTGAACAATGAAAATGTTGCCATTTAGCATCCTAATTTAAATCTGCCATGCTAATTCCAATAGAATACCATTTACACCACCCCACCATCAGAGTTGCTGCGTGGATTTTACAATTCCCCCAAAAAGACAAACAACAGCCACACAGGAAAAATAAACTAGAAGGATCACCCAAACATATCAAGAATGTTCAAACAGTCATAGAATAATAAGGACCGTGACGACCTAGGACCTCTACAGCTGCCCTGAATTATGGTCATAATTGAAATAAGGAGAGATTATTAAAAACATATAGAATTATCATTTAAATCTTTATCAGAATTTAACTTTTGGCATTAGACTGCAATGCACAAAACAGCCCCTAGAGGACACCATAACAAATACATCATTTGTAAGAAACATTGGCCCTCATTCTGACCCTGGCGGTCGGTGATAAAGCGGCGGCCAAGCCGCCAACAGGCCGGCGGTCTAAAATATGCAATTCTGACCCTGGCGGGAACCGCCAACACAGCCCGCCAACTTAACACTCCGACCGCCACGGCGGTACAAACAAACAGCGCGGCGGTTCCCGCCAACAGCCAGGCGGCAGACAATGTACCGCCCACCCTATTACGACCCACCAATCTGCCACCTTTTCCGGGGCGGGAGCACCGCCGATAAGAACACGGCGGAAACAGACTACGAACGGGAAAACGCTCACCTCTACGCACTCCACGCGAGATTCCGGCAGTATGGAACCAGAGTTGCAGGTCATCCCCGCACTCCTATTCCTGCTCATATACCAGGAGCACGCCCGGCGGCGCGGAAGACATCGGTGAGTACTGCACCTACGACACAGGGGAGGGAAAAGATTACCGGCACACACCCACCCACCCACACCCACTACAACACACACATCAATGCATTCCCACAGATCACTGTCACAACCCACAAACCACCCCCCTCCGAAATAATGCAAAGACCAAAAGAAGAGATCATAAACGGGCAGATATATTGAAATATGTACACCAGTAATCCCAATAAATAAATAAACTATGTACAAAATATATACAGCTACTAAATGTAGTCCAACCACTGTCCGTGGATCACAGGGGTCCTGTGCAAAGGGGCAAGGCCCAGTCCCACGACAAGAACTCCACGGAGAGAACACTGCAGGGGCATCAGAAAGAAAATAGGACAGGCACCTCAGGGGGAAGGGAAGGGGGGGCACCTCAGCCACTTGAGTACACGACGCCAGATCCACGAGGGGACTCCATGACCACTGGCCCATCCTGGGGAGAGCAAAGCCACAGTCCATACAGTCCATACAGTGGGTGGCCTGCCCACTGGGCCATCCTGGGGAGAGCAAAGCCACAGTCCAAACAGTCCATACAGTGGGTGGCCTGCCCACTGGGCCATCCTGGGGAGAGCAAAGCCACAGTCCATACAGTCCATACAGTGGGTGGCCTGCCCACTGGGCCATCCTGGGGAGAGCAAAGCCACAGTCCATACAGTCCATACAGTGGGTGGCCTGCCCACTGAGCCATCCTGGGGAGAGCAAAGCCACAGTCCATACAGTCCATACAGTGGGTGGCCTGCCCACTGGGCCATCCTGGGGAGAGCAAAGCCACAGTCCATACAGTCCATACAGTGGGTGGCCTGCCCACTGGGCCATCCTGGGGAGAGCAAAGCCACAGTCCATACAGTCCATACAGTGGGTGGCCTGCCCACTAGGCCATCCTGGGGAGAGCAAAGCCACAGTCCATACAGTCCATACAGTGGGTGGCCTGCCCACTGGGCCATCCTGGGGAGAGCAAAGCCACAGTCCATACAGTCCATAACAGACCCCACTGCCACTGGAGGAGGCAAGTTGGCCAGAGGACATCCTGCAGCCCTGCCCGAGATAGATCCTGCCCTGCCACGTCTGCCAAAGGGCCAGCGGTTCTTGCCTTGAAGGGCCCAGTTCAGCGGTTCCTGAGACGGCGGGCCCAGTTCAGCAGTTCTTGAGACGGCGGGGCCCAGCGGAGCGGTGCGTGAGACGGCGGGGCCCAGCGGAGCGGTTCTTGAGACGGCGGGGCCCAGCGGAGCGGTGCTTGAGACTGCGGGGCCCAGTTCAGCGGTCCTTGCCCTGAAGGGCCCAGTTCAGCGGTTCTTGAGACGGCGGGGCCCAGTTCAGCGGTTCTTGAGACGGCGGGGCCCAGCGGAGCGGTGCGTGAGACGGCGGGCCCAGCGGAGCGGTTCTTGAGATGGCGGGGCCCAGCGGAGCGGTGCTTGAGACTGCGGGGCCCAGTTCAGCGGTCCTTGCCCTGAAGGGCCCAGTTCAGCGGTTCTTGAGACGGCGGGGCCCAGTTCAGCGGTTCTTGAGACGGCAGGGCCCAGTTCAGCGGTTCTTGAGACGGCGGGGCCCAGCGGAGCGGTGCGTGAGACGGCGGGGCCCAGCGGAGCGGTTCTTGAGACGGCGGGGCCCAGCGGAGCGGTGCTTGAGACTGCGGGGCCCAGTTCAGCGGTCCTTGCCCTGAAGGGCCCAGTTCAGCGGTTCTTGAGACGGCGGCCGGTCTATGGCCAACTGCTAATTGCCTGGTGGTGCCCTCCTGGGCAGCGGGGATGGTGCTCCTTCACTGCCCACCTGGGCTGTGGGTGGTGGGGCCCTCCTGGCCAGCTGGGCTGGGTCCTCCCTGGGCAGCGGCTATGGGGGTGGTGGGCTCTCCCGGGGCAGCTGTGCCGGTTCCTCCCGGGGCAGCGGCTATGGGGGTTGTGGGCTCCTCCTGGGCAGCAGGCCTGCTGCCTGACCTCTCCGACTTGCTGCCCTTGCCCTCCTTAGTCGTGGGCCTGTGGCCCTTTCCTCCCTTTGGAGCTGTGGCTGGTGACTGTCTCTGGGTGGTGTCCGGGGGGGATGTAGAAGGCGGGCTCCTGCGGCGCCCCTTCCGCCTTCTGCTCCTCTTCCCAGGGGGTGGGCTGGCTGTCCCCTTGCTGCTGGGCGAAGATCCAGACATGCGGGCTGGCAGGCTCCAATACCCCTGCACCCTTGTCAAGGGGGCTGCAGGGCTGGTGGTGGCTGAGGTGCTCTTCTTACCCCGACGAGAAGGAGGGGGGGGCTCAGGGTCAGGAAAGAAGTTAGTAGTGGCGAGGAAGAGCTTCTTGGGACAATGGAGAGTGGTAGGTACAGTGGGAATGGGAGTGGAGGGAGAGGATGTGGTTGTAGGTGAGTCACGTTTGCTGTCTTTGGGTGCAGGTGCAGGAGGGATAGGCTGTCGTGAGGTGGATGGCTGTTGGGTGGGTGGGTGGCTGCGTTTGTGTGGTGTGGAAGAGGGGGTGACAGACACAGTGGGAGAGGACACAGGGGATGTGTAAATGGCAGTGGGGGTGGTGACTGCACGTGTGCGGACTGGAGTGGAGGGTGTGCTGGTGATGGAAACACTGGCTGATGGTGAGGTGAATGGAGGTGTGAGTGTAGACGTCACAGGGAGGGAGGAGGGAGACGAGGAGGTGGGGGTCACAGAGGTGGTAGTGACTGTTGGCATGTCTGCATCGGAATGTTGCGTGTGTGAATGTCTGCGTGATCTGTGGTGCTTATGTTTGGATGAGCTTCTCTTGGGTGTTGAGGTGTGTGCAGGCTGGTCTGATGGTGTGGGTGGGACAGGCAGAGGAACAGGAGACTGGGAGGAGGGAGTTAGTAGAGGCAGGCAGGAGACAGGGACAATGGCTGCCGTCAGTGCTGAGGCCAGAGCCTGGAACGATCGCTGATGGGCAGCCTGACCCGAATGAATGCCCTCCAGGTACGCATTGCTGCGATGAACCTCCCTCTCCACCCCCTGGATGGCATTCAAAAGGGTAGTCTGCCCAACAATGAGCGTTCGGAGGAGGTCAATGACCTCCTCACTGAGGGCAGCAGGGGTAACAGGGGCAGGGCCTGAGGTGCCTGGGGCGAAGGAGATGCCCGGCTTCCTGGCAGAGCGGGCACGGGGCGAACGCTGAGGGGCTGCTGGGAGGGCGGAGATGGTGCGCTGGGTGGCGGCTGTACCTGTAATGGCGGGGGGCACGGATGGTGCCACCCCCGCAAGGGAGCCCCCTTCCGAGGACGTGTCCGTGTCGCTGCAGGGTCCAGTCGTCCCCGTCGTGGAGCTCCCCTCGCCCTCCGTCTCACTGGTCCAGTCTGACTCTGTGGCATGGCCCTCCTGGGCCATGTGAGATGCAGCTCCCTCCTGCCCCGATGCCACTTCTCCTCCGCCTGATGATGCTGATGCACACAAGCACAGAAAGACAAACAAAAAGGGGGGGGGGAGAGAGAAATAAAGGGATATTGAGTACATGGATCTCCGGTACAGTTAGCGGACATGACAGACACAGATGCCCCCTGCACTAAGTTGCGCACTTGGGTTCCGCTACGCATTCCGTGGAACATGCCCTACACGCCTAGAGTTGACAACTGCACCCATGGATGACACGGCCCAGGGATGGCTGTACTGACAAACTACTGAGGGTGGTGGCTGAGGACACAGGGGCTTACGGGGGTGCCCAGCCTACAGATATCGCCCTGGCCTAGGGGGACCCCCAGCCCTCCTCCCCCACCCAGACACCTCCACTGCGCGACAACAGAGTAGATAATGCTTGTACTCACCCCCTTGTGTCTGCTGTGCTGCCCTCACGCGCCCATCCAATTCAGGGTAGGCCACCGCCAGGATCCGGAACATCAGGGGGCTCAGTTGACGGCAGGCACCCCGCCTACGTTGGGAGGCCATCCCCAGCAGAGACTCGGCGGTCTTCTTGGTCCCGCGGCGGATGTCCTCCCACCTCTTGCGGCAGTGGGTGCCCCGTCGATGGTGGACCCCCAGGGTCCGGACTTCCTTGGCGATGGCACGCCAAATCCCGATCTTCTCATGGGCGCGGACCTATGTGACACGTACAGGGAGGGAGAAATACCACGTTCAAGTTTCTCAGCATTTTCCTTTCCAGTGGCCCAACGCCCCCCATCCCCGCCAGGCCCCCCGCCATGCCCCCCGCCAGGCCCAACATGCCCCCCATCCCCGCCAGGCCCCCCGCCATGCCCCCCGCCAGGCCCAACATGCCCCCCATCCCCGCCAGGCCCCCCGCCATGCCCCCCGCCAGGCCCAACATGCCCCCCATCCCCGCCAGGCCCCCCGCCATGCCCCCCGCCAGGCCCAACATGCCCCCCATCCCCGCCAGGCCCCCCGCCAGGCCCCCAAGCCAGCCAGTGGCCCCAAATCCATATTGAATTAAACTCACTTGTTGGTCTGGAGGACCGTAGAGTAGCGCATACTGGGGGAGGACCCCATCCACAAGTTTCTCCAACTCCTCTCCAGTGAAGGCAGGGGCCCTTTCCCCAGGCGCAGCAGCCATTGTCCCTTCCAGACCGAGGTCACAGCAACACTTGCAGTATAGGTCCTCTCCTGTGAAAGTTCAAGTCGCAAGTGGATAAGTAGATAGAAAATGGCGGTCACGTCCGTGGCGGTGCGTACCGCGGCGGTGCGTCCCGCCACCGCCGGCGCCCTTCGCCATTGGCTCCTGAAACCCATAGGCTTCAATGTTAACCAATGCGGCTTCGCGCCGCGGTCTTCGCCCGCCGCCCGCCGCGGTGTGCCACGCCAGCGCATTGACCTCACATCCCATTGTCACACTTCACAGGTCAGGCAGCCGCCATTTCCAGGGCCCACATGGCTCAATTTCAACTGCGTCACACAGGCCTAGGCCTTGCATAGCCACTCAGACACGCCATTCACTGCATAGAGAATCGTATACTGTGCTAGCTGTGAGTACGTACCTGTGGGTTGCTTGACTGTGTGCTCCATGTTGCCCTTCCTAGGCACCGTCCGCTGGGTTGGGCGAGGAGACGGATGAATCCTCCCGTGTACCGACCGCTGGTGGACCTGTCGACAATGGAAGAACGCCACATTATCCTGACCTACCGTCTTAACCGTGCCACTATCCATGAACTGTGTGCCCAGCTGGAGCCAGACCTGATGTCCCCCATCCGCCAACCCACAGGGATTCCCCCTCTGGTGCAGGTCATGTCAGTACTCCATTTCTTGGCAAGTGGGTCATTTCAGACAACCGTGGGAATTGCTTCTGGGATGTCTCAGCCCATGTTTTCGAAGGTGTTATCCAGAGTGTTGTCTGCCCTGATGAAATCCGTGAGGAGCTACATCATTTTCCCTGAGGTGGGCGAATTGGCTACAGTGAAGGGTGATTTCTACGCCCTTGGACATATTCCCAACGTAATTGGTGCCATTGATGGGACCCATGTGGCTTTGGTTCCCCCAAGAGACAGGGAGCAGGTGTACAGGAACAGAAAAAATTACCATTCAATGAACATCCAGGTGGTGTGTTTGGCTGACCAGTACATCTCGCATGTAAATGCCAAATTCCCAGGGTCAGTGCATGACGCCTACATCCTCAGGAATAGCAGCATCCCTTACGTGATGGAACAGCTACAGAGACACCGTGTATGGCTAGTGGGGGACTCTGGGTACCCCAACCTGTCGTGGCTACTGACCCCAGTAAGGAATCCCCGGACCAGGGCAGAGGAACGATACAATGAGGCCCATGGGCGTACTAGGAGGGTGATCGAACGCACCTTTGGCCTCCTAAAGGCCAGGTTTAGGTGCCTGCATATGACAGGTGGATCCCTAATGTACTCACCTAAGAAGGTGTGTCACATCATCGTGGCCTGCTGCATGCTTCACAACCTGGCTTTGCGCCGCCAGGTGCCTTTCCTGCAGGAGGATGGTCGAGACGGTGGTGTTGTGGCAGCGGTGGAACCTGAGGAGAGTGACGAGGAGGAAGACGACGGGGCTGAAACAGACAACAGGGACAGAATCATTGAACAGTACTTCCAATAGGACACAGGTAACATTTCAAAGATAATTTAGTAAATGTTAACTACTCTCCTGCATCTCTGCTGCCTGTCTATTTGCCCCAGTGTATGACGACTGAGTTTTGGCTTTTCCCTCCCTATTTCAGATCTGGGGTCCCCACTACGAGTCCTGTGCTTCGTTTCCCCATGGACTACAGCTTTGTGGCAGCTGTTTGTTGACTTCACCATGTACAAGGACATATTTGCACTGTCATGTCAATTACAATCTATTGAAATCACAGCCAGACTCCAGATATTTTGGTGCAAAATAGGTGTTTATTTAAGTGCTCAAAATGGGATGGGTGGTTTCAAGTGGGTGGGGGCTATGGTGAAGGAATGTCCATGGCAGAGTCCAGAGTAACAGTCACACAGGTGCATTGTCCAGAGGCCTGTGGAGAGATGGAGCATGGGCAGTTCAAGGATGGACAGGGTGACAATGTGGGACAGTGGGATGACATCAGGTGGTATCCATTGCTGGCGGGGGTCTTGACATCCTACTCTGTCTTCTTGCGAGATCTCAGGGCCCTCTTGCGGGGTGGTTCTTCTCCTGCAGGAGGTGGGGGTCTGGTGGGCTGCTGCTGTGCGGGGGCCTCCTGTCCACTAGCGCCGGCGGAGGTGGTTGGCTGTTCTTGGTCCAGGCTAGTGGCAGGGGCCCTTGGGTGTTGTTCAGTGTCCGCCCTGGTGTTTACGAGGTCCTGCAGCAGCCCTACCATGGTAACCAGGGTGGTGTTGATGGCTCTGATGTCCTCCCTGTACCCCCGATAGTGTTCCTCCTGCAGTGCCTGGATCTCCTGGAACCGGGCCAGTACCGTCGCCATCGTCTCCTGGGAGCGGTTGTATGCTCCCATGATGGTGGTGAGGACCTTGTGGAGAGTGGGTTC
This sequence comes from Pleurodeles waltl, assembly GCF_031143425.1. NCBI lineage: Eukaryota > Metazoa > Chordata > Amphibia > Caudata > Salamandridae > Pleurodeles > Pleurodeles waltl. The sequence continues at coordinate 272,544,378 of NC_090442.1, forward strand.
CCTGGGCCTCTCCTCCCCCCCCTGTCGCACAGCTGCCCTCCGAGTTCCCCTGTTTCCCTGGGCCTCTGCCCCCTGGCCGGTGTGCCCACTACCACTGCCCCCAGGTCCCTGTTGTTGTTGGGGTGGTGGGTTATCCTGGGTGCCCTGTAGTGGTAGACACACCGCAGATTGACGCGCCCTGGAGACAGAGGCATGGGCCCGCTGGGTGGGAGCTGTGCTGGTGTTCCCAGAGGGGTTAGGGTCTGTAGTGGCCTGGGCCTGTGTGAGGGGAACCGACTGTCCAGAGGTCCCCGATGGTCCGGGCTGGTCATCGGTGTCCAGGTCGACAGAGCTGCTGTCATCGCTGACGGCCTCTTGGGTGGGGGGTGTGGAGAATTCTGGCCCCTCCGCCGCGGTGTGTTGACGGTCGGGTCCTGCAGGGGTATAGAGGTATGGTTATAGTTTCAATGAGTGGCATATGGGTGTATCTGTGGGTTCTCGTGTCCCCAAGTGCTGGCATTCGTGTGTGGGGGCTTTGGTGAGGGTGGCTTGTGGGGGGGATGTGTATATGCATTGGGCATGCTTTGGTGATGGGTGTCCATGCTTAGTGGACGCATGCAGGCCTAGGTTTTGGGATGTGTGGGTTGTGATGGTGAGACATTGGCGGGGAATAGGTGTGCTGGGGGTGGGGGTGAGGATGGTGGTGGGGGTGAGGATGGTGGTGGGGGTGAGGGTGGGGGTGAGGATGGGGGTGGGGGTGAGGGTGTGGTTCGAGGATGGGGGTGAGGGTTGGGGTCTGATTTGGCATGCAGGTGGGGGGGAAGCAGTATTGAAGCTTCAACTTACCAGTATCCATTCCTCCGCCGACTCCTGCGAGGCCGTCAGGATGCAGGATGTTCAAGACTTCCTCCTCCCATGATGTGAATTGTGGGGGTTGAGGTGGGGGTCCTCCGTCAGTCTTCTGCACGGCGATGTTGTGCCTGGATACCATGGAACGCACCTTCCCCCGTAGGTCGTTCCATCGCTTCCTGATGTCTTCCCGATTTCTGGGGTGCTGTCCCACTGCGTTGACCCTGTCGACAATCCTCTGCCATAGCTCCGTCCTCCGGGCAATGCTGGTGTATTGTATCTGTGTGCCGAACAGCTGGGGCTCTACCCGAACGATTTCCTCCACCATGACCCTGAGTTCTTCGTCTGTGAAGCGGGGTTGTCTTTGGGGTGCCATGGGGTGGTGTGTATGATGTGTGGGGTGGAGTATGTGTATTTAAGTGAGTTGAGTGTGGTGGTGTGTGTTGTTTTGTGTGTGGATAGTGTGTGGGTGATGGTGTTGAGTGGCTGTGGCTGTTAGTTTGTGGATGCTGGTGTCTCGCTCTGGCCTTCTTTCAGAATTTTTTAGCGTAGGGGTTTGTGGGTGATGTGGGTGTGTGTTTTATATTGTATTGTGTGTGTGGGAGTGGTGTGTGTATGTGTATCAGGTGTGTGGGATTCAAATCGTCCAATGTGGCTGAGTTTTGTTCGTTTGTGTGTATTCTGACCGCGGCGGTGTGTCCCGCCAATGGAATACCGCGTTTGAATGACCGCCGCGTGGATTCGTGGGTCGTAATGGCATGGGCGTATTTCTGTTGGCGTGGCGGTGGAGGTTTGGTCACCTCCACCTTTCCGCCGACCGCTGGTCTGGCGGTCTGTTGTGGCGGTCGGATTTTCGGAGGTTTGCCTTCTGCGGGTCAGAATGACCGTGGCGGGTTTCCGCGACCGCGGCGGGATTATGGAGGATTTCTGACCGGCGGTAGGCGCCTTTTACCGCCGAGGTCAGAATGACCACCATTGTCATATAACCATATTGGTGGTCCCTAGAGGGCATAACCCCCTGAAAAAAAAACAAAAGAAAATAATGCAGTGTAATTATATACCTAGCCCTTACAGAGTGCTTTTAAGATTAGCAGGCCTACTACAATGATTTTACAAACCAGGCCTTTAAAACAAAACTTCTCCTAGCTATAAAACAAACTTCTAGCCATGAGAAAAGACATTGAATGATATAGGGGTTATTATTCTGGAGTCCCCACTAACATAGTGTGGAGACCCAAAGTTGATGTAGACAGAAAGAGCACATTGTGGTCAATGTTTTGAAGGCGGTCCCATTGTCCTAGGACCACCCTAGGCTGAGTTATGATCAAAAATGTTTTGTAAAAGTAATGCCCTGCAAGGCATTATAGGACAAGTTTCCCTGCGACAAATATTCTAATATGCTGATATGACTGCAATGCTTAGAAAAGCTCCTAAAGGACAGCACAATGAAAATAGCATTTGGAAGAAACATGGTCATATAACTATATAGTTAGCCGCTAAAGGGCATAACCACACAAACAGAAAACAGCAATAAATAGCACACAAAAAAAAATAGCAATAATAAAGCAGATCAACCATATATGTAACAGGATTATAACAATGTTATTACAAACAAGGCCCTTAAAATACTTGCTACTCCCAGCTGGAAAACAAAAGTTCAAGCCATGGGAGAGCTTAAAACGACACTGAATAGTGGGAGGGGTTATTATTTTGGGGGCCCCACTAACCTAGCATGGGGAGCCAAAGATAACCTGGACAGAAAGATCGCAACTTGCTGAATGTTTTGGTTGTGGTGTCATTGTCCCAGGACCACCATAGGCTGAGTTATGGGCAATAAGTTTGTGAAAAAGAATGCTTGCAAAGCATTATAGGTTGAGTTTTATGGAGTGCAGTGAATATTGTAGTACGGCACAGCAGGAGAGCCGCTTTCGGTTTGAGGATTTCTGTTTCATGTAAAGCAATTACCAATTTCAAGTGTTTTAAGGTGAGAGCCACAGGAAATGACTCTGATTAGGTAACTATGAACAATATGACCAGCACTCCAATACCGCCGATCAAGTTCAGGCAGTTGTGCCTGTTCATGCCGTGAGCGCCCTGGCTGCCATGCAGCACAAAGGGGATAGACAAAACAAAAATAGTTCACCCACGCAGAAATATATCAGCAATTGTGAAATAATCCATGTATCAGGGGCAGTCTGCAAGGCGTGACAAAAATAGCCTCAAAGCGGGACAAAGATAAAGCAATTACCAATGACACCAAGTGATTTTTGAAAGGTAAGCCCACGAACGAGTGAAAGTGATGGAGGTGTGGTTAAAAGCCCATAATACTTACAACAGGTCATAGCGCTTGCGCGCTCAACCTAAAAAACAGCAATAAATAAATTAATGTGGGTATTTGTGGGAGTCCAATGATGGTATTGCTAAGTACCAAGCTGGCTGGTATTGATCCAAATGTGTATGTGTTGTTCTTTCAACACCCTCGTATCCTATCTCTCTAACACCTGTGCAGATTGGTGGAGTTCTTCATGCCTCTCCAACCCCTGTGCATATTCACGATTGGCAAGCACCCATGATGGTCCTTAGCCCATCTGGCTGAGGTTCCCCTTTCTTTCATTGTGCAGTTTTTGCACAAACTGCTCCTGCTCTGGGTCATATCTGAGTATGAATACCAGAAGACATCCACTCTAGTTTTATATACCGCAAACTTGCCCCAAGTACACCAGAGTGCTTCACAAGAGCACAAGGTTATATTGCACAAGGTCAGATTATTTTTTTCAGGGAGGTGACGTGATTTAGCTAAAACTGCAGGGTAATAAGTTGATGCCAGGACTCAAACCTTATTCCCGAGTTCAAAAGGTAGGCCACATAGCCTCGCTTTCAAAGAGTGCATTTTAACTCGCCCAGCCACAAGATATACTGAAGGGATTAATAAACAAAAGACAACCCTCAAGTTCTCCTGTCTTTCATCATTTCACAGTGTAGAAAGGCACAGCCAGCAGTGGGGTAGTGGGTAAATGAGGTGGATTTCCCACGTAGGTGGGAGGCCAAATGGAGGGGATCAGTACAGAAATATTCCTCCAGGCTAAAAAACTGAAGAACGAGTCTTCCTGTGACGTTTATCTGCTTTTCCTGCTTTTCTGTGTGGCTAGGCAGCATTTTTATGATATAAGGAAGCAAGAAAAATAAAACCCCACATAGGAGGCCGTTTCTTTTGGGGTTTCTTTTGCATCAGGATTTCTAAAAAAATTGCAGGCATCACAAGAGTTAGCCGATTTTGCTGGAAATTGTAATTCGCAAAAACGCAAAAAGCTTTATCTAAGTATCACCAGGAGAAGGGCTTTGGCTCTGTCCACATGTTGGAAGCCAGGAGTACCTATTTTGGTTGAGCAGAAGTTATGTTCTACAACAAAAAGTGCTTGCCCACCACACAGCAGTGATCATTTTGCTTTTTTATCCAGCTGCCAGAGCTTGAATTTTTAGGGGCAAATACAAGCTTGCAATACTATTAAAGTGTCTTAGATAGCTAGATAATTTATTGTGTTTCTCTCTAGCAGCACCACAGATGGGAGAAGGGCATTAACTTACATGGGCACTGTGCAGGCACAATGCGCTATCAGGACGCATTCCAAACCAGAGAGCAGACAGTACTGCCCAAGGTAACACGTCGTTTCGTATGCGTCTGTAATCACCGGTATCCTAGAAGTAACATGAAGATGACAGCCACGCCTGGATGTACGAAGCATTGCATGCGAGCCCGTGCTCGAGTGACGAATAGACTTCCAGAGTACACAATACAGACTTTTATACTATTATACGGTCACTGCTGCAAACAAAACAACATGAATGAAACACAACCATGTCGGCGAACTGGGAGCTGATGTGACCTTTGTCTAGCTATTTGTTATTACTGGCATTCTTTGATAGGGTCTGTTATACACACCCGGAAACAGTGCAATGTGGAGTACATTAAATTAACAAATGAATTGGGCATGATGATATACAACATGAAAATTGTGATCATCTTCCTCCAAGAGGCCTTAAATGTGTCTATCATAAGAGAGTATTCATTAGTATTCTAGGCTTCAAGTCCACTTGGATCTCCAAAAACACACATTGGACTAAAGTAGCAGCTTCTGCATTAAAACGTGTGTTCCACACACTATGATGCACCGAAAACGTTTTGTGAGAGGGGCCGGATAAGTTTCTCTGGATCAGTCTGACAGTTCCATCCTATGTGAAATGAAATGCATATATAAACACATATTAAATCTCACGTGTGGCCACGTGCACATACACGCTTTTACTGTTCCCTCTAACAAACGCATACACACACATCTATATTGCATTCTCGCCAAAAATGAATACACATAGGCCCAGGTGTACTAAGCCCTTTCAAGGGCACCTGCGTGATGCAATGCGGCGGTACATGATGCAAGGCAGATCAAATTGCAGCAACAATCAACTTCCATACGCAAAATATAAGTTGTTTGATAACAGATAGGGGAGCTGCAGCAAATAGCTTTGTGTAGCAGAGCACCAACACCCTAATTATGAAAGTGAAGGTGGAACTATGAGGTGGAAATGCTGCAAACGGCCATCTGATTTAACACAAAACCAAGTCATCTAAAGTAGCCCGGGCTGCCTTTGTAGTAAATCCTTGCCACAAATGAAATCAGGGGCAAACAACTGGCGAGCAGAATATCACAAGATACAAGCATAACACAAGTTATTTTGTAAAATGACGTTTTTTATGACATTTGTAGAGGATGGTGTACCTCAAGTACAAATGTCATGCATGACCCCACCGTATTGCCTTTGTTGCCTGGTATGATAATTAGTGTCACACTCAAAATGCATTCGTTTTGCAAGCATTGTTAATGACATAATCAGTGCGTCACTCTTTGTAAATAAGGTGCTGAAGAACAGGTTACCCATCTTCAGTAATGCCTTATCTGGTAGCGACTATATCTAGTCGCGGATTACGTGCGTTAAAATTACCCCTATGAGTCAGACTGGATCCGGACATTTCTTTGTGAGCAGTACCCCTGCATGCCGGTAGTGGCGTCATTTGGAGCCACGTGGCATAGCCTGCACCGCAAGTGACGTTCGCAGTACCTATAAAGGCACCAACCACACGTACTGACGTCAGTTTCTTTTCGCGACTTTCCACGCCAGGAGCAAAGAGCCACAAAGAACATTGTCCACTGGGGTGGAAAACTAGGGCACTGAAAGGGAATACGCCCTGTCCTAGAAATCTGTTTGCAGAGTGGGGAGGATGGGTAAGATATAGTCTGTAGCAGATAATGCGTTACTGAAGGTAAGTAACTTGTTTAGCTGACAGAGACTTCTAGCCACAGATTCCTTACCTCTAAATAGATACCCAAGAAATACCATCCCCGGAGGTGGGTGTGCACACCAATTTCAGATGAGGAAGTCCTGCAGGACCGAATGGGCAAACTGCCCATCCCGATAGACCTGACTGTCCAGGCAGCAGTGTTTCCTAAATGTGTGCAATGAGACTTAGAACACCACATGCCAACATAGTGGTTGCAGCCTTAGTTCTGGTGAAATGAGCTCGCAAGCCCTCAGGGCATTGCTTGTTGGTCAATGCGTAGGATATCTTTATACAGAGGACAGTCCATCTGGCAATAGTCCACTTATCCATGGCTGGTCCTTTCTTTGCTCCAACATACTCCACAAAGAGTTGGTCATCCACCTGGAACTCTTGTATGCGGGCAAGGTAGAACAACAACATTCTTTGTGCGTCCAAATGGTGGAGTTGCTCCTCTTCTTAGAAGGGTTAAGGTAGAGCGTAAAAAGTAGGCAAGGTGATGGATTGGCCAACATGAAAAGAAGTGACCACTTTCAGGAGGAAAGAGGCTGCGTGCGTTCACCAGTTTATCAGGATAGGTGGTGATCTATGAAGGCTTGGATGATAAAGCATGAAGCTTGCTGATCCGCTGCCCAGAGGTTATTGCTACAAGGAGGCCATCTTAAAATTCAGTAGTCCCACAGAGGCACGATAAAGGGAGAAGGAGGGAAAATATGCTGTAAGCCTCTTAAGAACCTATATATAACACAGGACTTGAAGATGGATGGCTGATCAAGCAACATCAAAAAAGCAGAGATAGCAGAAAGACAGCCTTAAGTGTGCCCAGTTCGGATCCCTGCTGGGCAAAGGAGAAAATGGAAAGAAGGAGTTGAGAAAGATGGGCAGAAAGGGGATCAATTTGTTTTTCTGAACACTATGCCACAATCTTTTGCCAATGGCATGCGTATATTGTCTTGGTGGTGGGACATCCAACTACCAGGATGACATCACAGACTTTGGGAGCAAGGTCAAAAGCTGTCAACTGTTGCTGCACAATCTCCACGCAAGTAGGCGAAGGCTGGATAGGTTGGGGTGGAGGACTCTCCCCTTCTGCTGCATTAGAGGACCCTCTTGAATGGGCAGCCTCACCGGAGGATTGATGGCCATGCTCAAGAGCTTGGGATATTAGACTCTGATTGCCCAATCCAAAGCCACAAGAATGACTTGGGCCCCGTCGTTCTTGATCTTCTTGAGAACTTTGGACAGGAGTGGTATTAGAGTAAAGGCATACAAGAGGCCTGAGTTCCACTCGAGTCGAAAAGTGTAGTTGAGCAAGAGCTGCCCTGGAAACTCTAGTGTGTAGAACTGCTGACATTGTGCATTCTTGAAACAGACAAACAGATCTAACCAAGGCTCCCCCCACTGTTGAAAGAGACCTTGCGCCACCTTTGGGTGGAGACACCATTCTTGATCCACTAGGCATCTTCAGCCAAGTTTGTCTGTTGTGCTATTGAGAGTGTGCCAGTTGTTGAACCATCAGGGATATGCCTGGATGTTCCAGATATGTCCAGAAATGCAGGGCCTCTTGGCAAAGGGTCCACAACCCTACCCCATCCTGTGTGTTGCAGTACCACATGGCGGTGGTATTGTCCGTGAACACCTGTGCTACCCTTCCCTTGATGGGAGTTAGAAATACTTTGAATGCCAATTGGATTGCTCGGAGCTCCAACAAATTGATGTGAAGTCCGGATTCTGCCGGAGACCAGAGTCCTCTGATCTCCACATCTCCCAGATGACCGACTATCCCAGTAGTGACACATTTGTCACTACTGTCAGATCTGGTTGAGGAAGGGAGAGGGGTCTGCCTTTGACTCAATCATGGTTCATAAGCTACCACTGCAGGACGTTTGCAGTTCCCTCTGACCATGTCAGAGAGATTCCCCTGATGCTGCGACCACTGGAACTTCAGGTCCCACTGCAGACCCCGAATATGCCAGTGGGAAAGTCACCAGCAGTATGCTGGAGGCCCTCAGTCCCAGTAGCTGCAGAGTCAGTCTCCCTGAAATCCAGGATAGAGGATGAACCGTTGGGATCATAGCCTAAATATCTAGGGCTCCCCATTCAGGAAGATAAGCCTGAATCATTTCCGAGTTCAGAAACGCTCCAATGAAGAGGAGAGTCTGAGAGGGAGTCAGGTGTAACTTCCACACATTGATAGTGAACCCCAGGGAGTGCAGGAGGTCTGCCATAGTCTGGAGGTGGGAGACAACAGCATGGGGCGAGCCTGCCTTCAACAGCCAGTCATTAATATAAGGGAAGATTGGCACCCCGATCTTTGCAGATGAGGTGCAACCACCGTCATCAACTTTGTGAACACCCAAGGGGCGCTGGTAATGCCAAGGGGTAGCACAGGGAACTGAAAGTGCTCATGGCTGACTGTGAACCCCAGGCAATGACTGTTGCAAGATAAGAAGGAAATGTGGAAGATAGCGTCCTGCAAGTCCAAAGCTACCATCCAGTTTCCTGGGTCGAGGGAAGATGGGACCTGAGCTAGCGTGAGCATCTTCTTTCTTGAGGAAGAAATTGAGAGGGCACAGGCCTAGGATACTATGAAGTTCCAAGTCCTTTTTGAGTACCAGAAAGTAGCGAGAATAGAAACCATGACCTACTTTTGGTGTCAGCACTCTCTCTATGGCTCCCTTGGCCAAAAGAGCCGTCACTTCCTGGTGGAGAAGGGATAAGTGATCCTCCATCAGCCTTTTATAAGTTGGCATAGGGGAGCGGTAGTCAAGAAGGTGAGGGAGCAGCCCCTTTAGATGATCTGCAAAACCCATCTGTCCGATGTTATGGACTGCCAGGGGTGTAGGTGAGGGTAAATTCTGTCACCAACTGGGTGCCATGATGATATTAGGATTTGGGGAGGATGCAGCTGCTGAGGGGGCTTGTGATGGGCTGGCCCAACTGCTGGCTGCCCGACCCACGAGGTCTGTGGGTACCACACCCACTGCCACACAGAGGCTGGTAAGCATGTGTGGCATGGTGTAGTGACTGGAAGGGTAAAGGTGCAGTTGAAAGCCTCTCTATGGCCATTAAGAGAGCGAAAGGGGAATTGTGGGTGACGAGTGGCCAAGGAAGGTTTCAAATCCCTGGCCATAGCTTTGCTGTCCATAAAAGCGCTCCAGCGCCGAATCCTCCTTTTCTCCGAAGAGATGGGAGCTAACAAAGGGCATGTCCATAAATGATGATTGTACAATGAGGAAAAAGCCAGACATCCTCAACCAGGCATGGCACCTCAAGGTCACCGCTGATTAAACTGCTCTGCCAGATGAGTTGGTCATATCTAACCCACAACGGATGTTGAACTTCTCTGCATCTCTCCAGTCTGCAATAGGCTGGAAGAGTATGGCCCGGCCTACTCCTCCAGAACCGTTGGCAGTACCTGTGCAACTGTGTCCCACAGAGTGTGGTAATAGCAGCCGAAAAGGCATGCGGTGTTCACGGACTACAAGGCCAGGCCAGTGGAAGAAAGCATCTTCTTCCGTAACTGTCCAGCCTATTGTGTTCCCTTTCTGGGGATGATGTAGGGAATGCGCTAGGATTTACATGGGACACAGAGGCTTGGACTACCAAGCTCTCTGGAGTAGGGTGTTAAGTGAGAAAGTTTGGGTCCCCTGATATGGAGACGTGGCAGCGGGCAATTGTCCTATTCACAGGAGCCCCTTTGCTGGGTTTGAAGCATGTTCCCAGACGTCTGTGAGGGCCTTGTTGAATGGGAGTAGAGGTTCTGAGTGGGAGAATCCCAGTTGCAATACTTCCAGAAAGACGTTAGTGTTGACTGCTACCGAGGGCAAACTAAGGTCCAAGACCTCTGCCGCCCTCTGCTCCACCATTGCTAAGGGCGCTCTCTCCTCCAAAGCCATGGTGTTGGACTTTTTTGCTTATGCGGGGTCATCCCCAATCTTTTTGCCTCCTGCCTCCTATTTTTCTGACCTGTTGCTGTTGGCTTTTGAACTCAACACTTTCCCACTGCTAACCTCTGCTAAAGTGCATATGCTCTCTCTGTAAATTGTATGGTTGATTGGTTTATCCATGATTGGCATATCTGATTTACTATTAAGTCCCTAGTAAGGTGCACTAGAGGTGCCAGGGCCTGAAAATAAAATGCTACTAGTGGGTCTGCAGCACTGGTTGTGCCACCCACATAAGTAGCTCTGTCATCATGTCTCAGACCTGCCACTGCAGTGTCTGTGTGTGCAGTTTTAACTGTAAATTCAACTTGGCAAGTGTACCCACTTGCCAGGCCAAAATCTTTCCTTTTCTTACATGTAAGGCACCCCTAAGGTAGGCCCTAGGTAGCCCCAAGGGCAGGGTGGAGTGTATGGTTAAGGTAGGACATATAGTAATGTGTTTTATAAGTCCTGACAGTGAAATATTGCTAAATTCGTTTTTCACTGTTGCAAGGCCTGTCCCTCTCATAGGTTAACATGGGGGCTACCTTTAAATCTGATTAAAGTGTAGATTCCCTTTGGGAGTGGATGGACATGTGGAGTTTGGAGTCTCTGAGCTCACAATTGAAAAAATACATATTTTAGTAAAGTTGATTTTAAGATTGTGTGTTTGAAAATGCCACTTTTAGAAAGTGAGCATTTTCTTGCTTCTACCATTTCTGTGACTCTGCCTGTTTGTGTATTCCCTGTCAGGGTCAGTTTGACAGTTGGGCTGGTTGCACCTCACACTAGACAGTGACACAAAGGGAGCTGGGGTGTAGTCTGCATTTCCTGATGAGCCATCTGTGCTAGGAGGGAGGGGAGGAGTGGTCACTTACACCTGAAAGGACTGTGCCTGTCCTCACACATTGCAGTCTCTGACCCCCTGGTGAGTGTCTGGGGCCTGGCCTGGGCAAGGCAGGATTTCACATTCACAAGAGACTTTACTTTGAAGTAGGCCTACCTCAAAGGATAAATTGGGTATAATAAGGGCACCCAAAACCACAGACTTTAGAACACTTCTGGAAACAAGAGGAACCTCTGCCTGGAGAAGAGCTGAGGAGAAGTGCTGCCCTGCCTGTGACTGTGCTTTGTGGAGCTATCCTGCAGTTGCTGCTTCTGCCAGAGTAAGAGGGCAAAGACGACTTTGTGTGCCTTCCATCTTGTTAAGAAATCTCCAAGGGCTTGATTTAGAGCTTGCCTCCTGTTGTTTGAAGTCTCAGAGACAGCAAAGACTTCTCTCTACCAGCACCTGGAGTCTATGGAGAGACCCCTGCTTTGACAAGTGGTGTCCTATCCAGTCCCTGGGCCCTTGAACGGAAAGCTGGTGAAAATCCAAGCAAAACGACTTTGGCCGATTTCGGACCGACGCCGCTGCTGAATCCGATGACGCCGCCTGCAACCGACTCCGTGATCGTTGCTGGAACGCGACGACCTTCGCAGGCCCGCTGCCACTGCAGCCCCGCTGAAGTCCGCGACTCCGTGACCGACACCGCTCGAAGTGGCCGGATTCAAAGTTTCGCACAGGTGCCGCGATCCCCGACTTCGCGCATCGACTTGTTTTCACTCTTCACTAAAGGTACTGTACTTGGGGGTCTACGGGACTCCGTGTCCAGCGCCGCTGGTGTCGGCTTGTTGGGAACGACTCCGTCACAACACCGTGTTAACACCTCATCGAAGCATTTTGTGTTTCTAAGCGCTATTTTTGAGTTTAATCTTTAAAAATTCATAACTTGACTTGTGTATGTCGGATTTTTGTCGTTTTGGTCTTGTTTTGTTTAGATAAATATGTCCTATTTTTCTAAACTGGTGTTGTGTCATTTTGTAGTGTTTTCAATGAGTTACTTTGTGTGTTGGTACATATACTTTACACCTAGCACTCTGAAGTTAAGCCTACTTCTCTGCCAAGCTACCAAAGGGGTAAGCAGGGGTTAGCTGAGGGTGATTCTCTTTTACCCTGACTAGAGTGAGGGTCCTTGATTGAACAGGGGGTAACCTGACTGTCAACCAAATACCCCATTTCTAACACATGGTATAGAAAGAAAGCATACCAGTACCTGGAGAAGTAGCCAGCCTACTGGCTTAAGCCAGATCCTCAACCCAGTCTAAGATAGGGTATTCATAATGCTGCTACTCCTCAGGGTGCAGTGTCCTCTGCCAATCCTCCCCGAGTCCTAGCCCATAGAAATAGGGCTGAGGCTCCGGCCTGGAAGGTATGGCTCCAGTCAGACTTATAGGTGGCTTCGGTCGATGCCCTTCCGGCATCTTGTCACAGTCGGGGATGAGGACTGGGGAGGCTCCCCCAGTAGATGCAGGCGGTGCAGGGAGCATTGACATCGGGACTGGTGCCGGGGAAAGTCGAATTGGCATGATCGCATCGGTCCAGATCTGAGATTGGATCCTACTGGTGCCTAGGCTTGAGCCATCGGAGTTGAAGCAGAAGGGGCCTCCTTCGAACCCTCGGGACATGAAGGCACGTTGGAGGGAACGGGCCTCCCAAATACGAAGCCCATGGCCTCATTAAGTAAGGTGGTGGTTGCTCCGCCTCCCAGAAACTCGAGGAGGTGCGGAGGCGGCTCAGGCACAAGCTCTACTGCGGAACCAGGCCTCGATGCACAACACTCCCTTGTCTCATCGACCGATGAAGAAGGTGAAGTCCAAGACTTATGTTGTGGCATGTGAAATAAAGGTACAGTGATGTTTAGTGTTCTTTCATCAAAAGGAATTTCAATATGTTTTTTATATGTCCTTCAAAAATTACCGTAAACATATCAAGAAAACAAAATCACTAAAACAATGTAGTATTATGTAGTCTCCAAATAATTAAGATATTGGCATGGCCCCACAGTACAATAAGAAACAATGCCTCATTAGAAGTTAAAAAAATCTCAGGAGAGAAACAATTATAAAGATATTTTTGAAACCAAAAGAAACTTGTCATACCAAGAGTGCTAGTGCTGAAACACTAGTCACTAAGGGCCTGATTTAGAGTTTGGCGGATAGAGTTACTCTGTCACTAACGTGACGGACATCCCATCCGCCCTATTATGATTCCATTATATCCTACGGAAATCATAATATGACGGACAGTATATCCATCACGTTTGTAACGGAGTAACCTGTTTGCCAAACCCTAAATCAGGCCCTAAGTTCTCAATTAAAACAAGCAATCAGAAGAGATCATATGTGATTCAAAAATTAAATAAGATGCATGTGAATTGCATACTTGGGGGACTCAGACTGGGATAAGCATGAGAAAGCAGTCCCACTTGTTAGTGGCAGCAAAGGCCGCAATAAACTTGATTAGGGGTAAATGGAGACAATAACACGCATTGGCAAAGCCAACAGATCTCGCTCTTGTGAAAGCTATTGATTTTGCCAATGTCTTTTAGCCATGTTGTACATCAGCAGGCTGCACAGCATGGCTAAAAGTAAAGTAAGAAATAAATGTGTTGGCTGTATCATTTTTCTAACTTTACTTTTAGCCACGCTGTATAGCCACACTACTATACAACATGCCTAAAAGACATTGGCAAAGCCAACAGCTTTCACATTGGCGAGACGAACGAGTTACTTACCTTCGGTAACGACTTTTCTGGTGGATACATTAGCTACCTGTGGATTCCTCACCTAATGAATACTCCCATGGCGCCAGCATTCGACGGAAATCTTCTTACTAGTCTCTGCACGTCGACGAGGACGTCACTCTAGCCCACGCAACGCCGTCTGACGTCATACAGGCAATAAGAGGTCCTCGACGACGTGCGGACGTCAGTACCAATCATTTTTTACGTGCATGAGAACAACCAGGCAATGCAATGAAAGAGCAAGGCAACATCCCATTACATTGTAAAAATACACAACATTGCATGAATAACTGTAAATCTTTTATATATATATATAACTCTCTCTTTTTAAAATATATATACACATCAAGTATATACACAAAGATATATACATATTATACATATATATAAATATATTATATACAACCTCCATTGCACCCTCAAAGACCAAGAGGAGCGTACTCAAGGATTACTTGGTAAGACCAGAAAGGCAACGGGGAGGCGGGTGGGACCGTGAGGAATCCACAGGTAGCTAATGTATCCACCAGAAAAGTCGTTACCGAAGGTAAGTAACTCGTTCTTCTGATGGATACAACTACCTGTGGATTCCTCACCTAATGAATAGAGTCCCAAAGCAGTACCACGCCCGGCGGTGGGTGCCTAAATGGTCAAACCAAGAAATCCTGCAGCACTGACCGTGCAAAATGGCCGTCCCTTCTAACCTCAGAATCCAAACAGTAATGTTTTGCAAAAGTGTGAAGGGACGACCAAGTTGCGGCCTTGCAGATGTCGACCACAGGAACACCTCTGGCCAAGGCCGAAGTGGCCGACTTAGCTCTGGTGGAATGAGCTCTAATGCCCTCAGGAGGATCCTTCTTTGCCAAAGAGTAACAGATTTTAATGCAAAGAACAACCCACCTGGATAGTGTTCTCTTGTGGACTGCCTTTCCTCTCCTCTTGCCCACGTATCCAATAAACAGCTGATCCTCCAGCCTGAAATCCTTTGTTCTATCAATAAAGAAGCTCAACGCTCTCTTTGGGTCCAGACGGTGCAGTCTTTCTTCCTCTTTGGAAGGATGAGGCGGAGGATAGAACGTGGACAAAGTAATTGCCTGAGCCAAATGGAAGGGTGAAACAACCTTCGGGAGGAAAGCAGCCTTGGTCCTCAACACCACCTTATCCCCATAAAAAGTTGTATAAGGGGGCTTTACTGATAAGGCCTGCAACTCACTCACTCTCCTTGCTGATGTTATAGCTATCAGGAAGACTGTTTTTAAAACCAAATACCTTAAGGGTCAAGAATGCATAGGTTCAAAAGGGGACCCCATAAGGAAAGTCAGGACCAAGGACAAATCCCATTGCGGCATAACGAATGGCTTTGGAGGATATTTATTTAGAAGACCTTTCAGGAATCTGATAACAATAGGGGATTTAAATAAAGATGGTTGGTCTGGAAGACATATGAAGGCTGACAAGGCCGATAAATAACCCTTAATGGTAGCCACTGCACAATCTTTCTGCGCTAGAGACAGAGCAAAAGACAAAACGTTCGATAGATGAGAATGCAAAGGATCAATCTGCCTCTCTCCACACCACGCAACAAATTTAGACCATCTATTAGCGTAGATAGATTTAGTGGAGTGTCGCCTGGCCGCTAATATAACATCCACTACCTCAGGCGGGAGAGAGAAGGAACTCAGGTTGCCCCGTTCAATCTCCAGGCATGTAGGTGCAGACTCTGGAGGTTGGGGTGTAGAACCTGCCCCTGCGACTGCGAGAGGAGGTCTGCCCTGAAAGGGAGACGGAGCGGAGGGCACATTGAGAGTTGGAGAAGGTCGGAGTACCATACCCTCCTTGGCCAATCCGGAGCTATTAGAATGACTAGAGCCCGGTCCTGGCGAATCTTCCTCAATACTCGAGGAATCAAGGGTATGGGAGGAAACGCGTAAAGCAACTGGCCGCACCAGGTTATTTGAAACGCGTCCCCCAACGCTCCCTGCATCGGATACTGGAGGCTGCAGAACAACGGACAATGCGCGTTCTCTCGAGTGGCAAACAGATCTACCCGAGGAAACCCCCACCTCTGGAAGATTAAACGGACTTGATCTGGATGGAGACGCCACTCGTGGTCTGCCGAGAAATGGCGACTGAGACTGTCCGCACGCACGTTCAAGACTCCGGCCAGATGGTTTGCTATCAAGCAAATCTGATGGTCCTTTGCCCAGGACTATAGTCGAAGAGCTTCTCTGCAGAGAAGGTACGACCCCACTCCTCCCTGCTTGTTTATGTACCACATCGTGGTAGTATTGTCCGTTAGGACCTGTACCGACTGACCACGAAGGGAAGGGAGGAAGGCCTTGAGAGCCAGACGTACAGCCCGTAACTCTAACAGATTGATGTGAAACATCTGTTCCTCTGGAGACCAAAGACCTTTGATCTCCAGATCCCCCAGATGAGCTCCCCACCCTACAGTGGAAGCATCCGTTATGACTGTGGCCACTGGTGGCGACTGCTGGAACGGCTTTCCTTGTGAAAGATTGTTGCTTGCAATCCACCACTTCAAATCCACAGCAGCATCTCTGGAGATCTTGACAGTACTCTCTAGATCCCCTTTGTGTTGAGACCACTGCCTTCGGAGGCACCACTGAAGAGCCCTCATGTGCCAGCGAGCATGCGTGACCAACAGAATGCAGGAGGCAAAAAGACCGAGCAGACGAAGGACCTTGAGAACTGGAACTACCGCTCCATTTTGAAACATTGGAACCAAATCCTGAATATCTTGAATCCGCTGAGGCGGAGGAAAGGCCCGACCCAATGTTGTATCCAGTACTGCCCCTATGAACAGGAGGCGCTGAGAGGGCTCTAGGTGAGATTTGGGCTCGTTCACCGAAAAACCCAGGTCGAACAACAACTGGGTTGTTGACTGCAGATGATGCGACACAAGCTCCGGGGACTTGGCTTTGATCAACCAGTCGTCCAAATAAGGGAATACTGCTATCCCCTTCCTTCTGAGTTCTGCCGCAACCACCGACATCACCTTCGTGAAGACTCGAGGTGCTGAAGTAAGACCGAACGGAAGGACCGCAAACTGATAGTGTTGCGATCCCACCACAAACCGGAGATACTTCCTGTGTGACTTGAGTATCGGGATATGAAAGTAAGCATCCTGCAAGTCGACAGACACCATCCAGTCTTCCTTGTTCAACGCCAAAAGCACCTGTGCTAGGGTCAGCATCTTGAATTTTTCCTGCTTGAGGAACCAATTCAAGATCCTCAGGTCCAGAATTGGTCTCAAACGACCATCCTTCTTGGGAATCAGGAAATACCTTGAGTAACATCCTCGACCCCTTTCCTGCTCTGGGACCAACTCCACCGCGCCCTTGGAAAGGAGGGCTTGTACCTCCTGTTCTAGCAACAGGAGGTGTTCTTCTGAACAATAAGAAGGGCGGGGCGGGATGAGGGGCGGGAACTCCCGAAAGGGAAGGGTGTAGCCTTTTCCCACAATACTGAGAACCCAAGTGTCCGTTGTAACAGTCTTCCATTTGGTGAGAAAATGCTGTAATCTTCCCCCTACAGGAGAGGAGTGAGTGGGAAATGGTGGAAGCCTAAGGCTGCTTCCCCTGCTGCACCCCGCCAGAGGATGAGGAAGAGGCAGAGTGCTGCTGAGAGGCTCCTCTGGTGCGGACCCTACCTCTCCCCCTGAAAGATCTATAGGGATGGGAAGAGGCAGGTTGCTGATATCTTCCCCGAAAGGAAGAGGAGGAAGAGCCACGCCCAAATCCACGAAACCTCCTGAAAAATCTGGAAGAGGCCGTGGAAGAAGGAGCTTGGAGCCCTAACGACTTAGCCGTGGCCCTGCTTTCCTTAAAACGTTCCAAGGCCGAATCAGCCTTGGCTCCAAACAGCTTGTCCCCATCAAACGGGAGATCCAACAATGTGGACTGTACATCTGCAGAAAAGCCCGAGTTACGGAGCCAGGCCTGTCTCCTTGCCACCACAGTTGTGCCCATTGCTCTGGCTACCGAGTCAGTGGTATCCAGTCCCGTCTGGATAATCTGGGTCGCAGCAGCCTGAGCATTTGAGACAAGATCCAAAAGACCCTGGGGAAGCTCTGTAAACGATGAGGAAATGTCATCCATCAGAGCATGAATATACCTCCCCAGGATACAGGTTGCATTGGTGGCTTTTAACGCCAGACTGCAGGACGAAAAAATCTTCTTCGACTGCGCCTCTAGCTTCTTTGAATCTCTGTCCCCAGGCACCGTCGGGAAAGAACCAGGCGCTGACTTGGATGAACAGGAGGCCTGCACCACCAAGCTCTCCGGCGTAGGGTGCCTAGATAGAAACCCAGGGTCAGTCGGAGCCGCCCGATACCTCCTGGCCACGGCTCTGTGAACTGCTGGGGAAGATGCCGGCCTCTTCCACACCTCTATCACCGGATCCAGCAGAGCGTCATTAAATGGCAACAGAGGCTCCGCCGCAGCTGAGGCCGGATGTAGCACCTCTGTTAAAAGGTTTTGTTTAGCCTCCACCACCGGCAAAGGCAGGTCCAAAAAACTAGCTGCCTTCCGTACCACTGCATGAAAGGAAGCAGCCTCCTCAGTATATTCCCCCGGGGACGAAAGATCCCACTCAGGGGAAGTGTCCAGCCCACTGGCCGACTCCAGTCCACGCAGCCCATCACCCGAGTCCTCTAGCTCTCCTTCCTCCAGGGCTCGTTGGTACTCCTGCTCTTCTAATACACGGAGAGCACGTCTCCTGGAATGAAGTCGCTGTTCAATACGCGGAGTCAACAATGCCTCCGCCGAAGTCGAAGATCGGCGCCGATCTTCAGAAGCCACCGACGCCGCGTCCGGCGCCACAGGTAACTTCGGCGCCGACAAAAGAGCAGCTGAAGCAGATGGACCCACCGGAGTCACAGGCCGAAATCCCGACTTCGACGTCGACGGGATGGAAATCCCCGGGGCCAATCCTTCTGAAGCCACCGGAGCGGCCACCGGCGCCGACACTGGCGCCGAGCCCACGTTCCCAAAAGGGAGAAAGGGCATAAAGGGTGCCGGCCGAAGAGGCGCAGGATCACCCAAAGAAAAGGCCAAAGGCCCAGCCGGAGCACCCCCTGGAGCCATCTGTTGGAAGATGGCATACATCGCATTCAAGAATGCGGAACTATCGGCTCCAGGGGTGGGAAAAGCCGGATACTGAGGTGCCTGTCTCGGAGGCGACCCCGACGCCGGCCTCGGCGTCTGCGCCGGAGAAAATACCTGAGGCTCCAATACCTCAATCACCGACGCCTGTCCAGGTGAAGTTGGAGATGCCGGAGAGGGCAACGGCGTCGAAGGATGCGGCGTAACCGTGGGACTGATCTCCCATGTCCTTCGGCGCCAATCCGAAGACCTGGAACGAGTCTCCTTCGAATGACGCCGAGATTCTCTACGGCGCCGGGAGTCTCGATGACGCCGATGTCTTGGAGAAGAAGACTTCTTGTGATGCTTCTCCTTCGATTTAGCCATAAACAGCTTCGCCTCACGTTCCTTGAGGGCCTTCGGATTCATGTGCTGGCATGAATCACAAGTCGAGACGTCGTGGTCGGAGCTCAAACACCAAAGGCAATCGGAATGAGGATCCGTCACCGACATTTTGCCTCCACACTCACGACAAGGCTTAAATCCAGACTTTCTCTGCGACATTATTTCCACAGCGAAAGACTACGCAGCAAAAATACACTGTAACCAAAAAAGTAACAGTTGCTCCCTCGAAGATAACCGTTTCGAATGCACGGAAAAAAGGGAACTGACGTCCGCACGTCGTCGAGGACCTCTTATTGCCTGTATGACGTCAGACGGCATCGCGTGGGCTAGAGTGACGTCCTCGTCGACGTGCAGAGACTAGTAAGAAGATTTCCGTCGAATGCTGGCGCCATGGGAGTATTCATTAGGTGAGGAATCCACAGGTAGTTGTATCCATCAGAAATATTGGCTTTGCCAGTGCTTCTTTGCTAACTGTGTTGCTCTTGAAGTACCATTTAAGCTGAGCGTCTAGTTCAGTGTTACAAAAACATCATTAAGACACACATGTTGCTGATGCAAGCAAATAAAATAATTATCCAACAAATTCCTGAATATGTGAGACCCAATTTAACATAAAATACATTCTTTCTTTCCACATGATAGCTAAAATAACATATTCACTGTCTGTGTAAAAATATAAATATATAACACCGTATTAGTAACTTGAATATACACAGCTCCTAAATATTGATGCTATTACTGTACATACTTAATCTGCTATACAGGAGTTTGGCCATACAAAATAACTATTTCTCTAATTAAACTAGTAGACGAAACTTGTATTTCAGCAAGTAAAAAACATATTAATTAAACTTAGGAGATAAAATTACAATTCATTTTGGGAAAGACTTACCACGGAGATCCATAAATCTTGAATCCCCTCACAGTCACTTCAGAATCTTGAAGATAAATGCAGTTAGTAAGAAGAGACTGCACATTTTCATAATTCTCGGGCTTTAATTTACACATAGAAGGAAAATAGTAGAAGTCTTGTTTGATTAAATCGGCCATAAATTCTTGATCAAAGGTCAATTCATGATTTCCTGCTATTACAATCTTATGTTCATATGGCAGTTCACCTAAAAATGAAACAAACAAAACATTCTTCCCAAATCTGAAATTTGATTGACTTTCAATTGCTTCAGTAATATTTTACCACGCTATTGCAACATTGACCTTTCCATAATCTTCTGGCAGCCCACATTACAGGTTCCCAAAACGCAGTAGCAAGCACACATTTAATCCACAGTCCCTCGCTATGCATACACCACCAGTGCAAGAACATCTCATCATGACAAAATTAGCAGTTCTATAATGTTCTACTATGGTAAAAATATGCTGGGTATACTAATCCCCCACAATGTTCCCTTTATAACCTTATTATCCGTTCCCATGAAGCACCAGTTTTCCCACCAAACTTGTTTCGCTAGTAGCTGGTTCGGCCCACACAATCATTTTCGTTATGCCCCGGGATCCTCACAATTCCAACTTCCATTATGAACAATAAACATATATCTCTAGCTTTAATATAGCAGTTTTCAACCCACATAACCAGATGCAATAATGCATTAGCACAGTTTTGCTTGTGTTTCATTTTTATATTGTAATCCCATAATACTAGAATCCAGAAAACCAGTGTCTCTACATTATTTCTATGCATACTATTCCAGAATGACCTAATTAAGGGCCTCATTGCGAGTGTGGCAGTCTAAGGACCACCACACTCGCATTGACGCTACAGGGAGTCCAACTGCCCAATTACAACATTGGCGTCGGACCTGCTTAAAGACCCCCATGCCCCTCCAGGATCATAGATCCTGAAGGGGTGACAGCTGTCGGGCTTGTAACCAGTCCTGTGGGCGCTCAACTCAGCGTTGCCTGGCTGCATACAATTCCACTTTCCGCCAGCCTTTTCATGGAGGAGGGCCCACCATGAAAAGGCTAGCAGAAAGACAGTGCTGGGGGCCCCCCCTGCCCAGCACCATCAGAATGCGCACAGTCTGGGCATACCAAAGGTGCTGGAGTGCTATGATATTGGCATTGGCTCCCTTAAAGGAGCAGAGACTAATATCCTAGCACGATTCATGCTAGAGAGAGCTCTGGGGCAGAGAGGAAAAACAGTAAATGAAGAAAAAGAGAGGAGAAAAAACAATGAAAAAAGAGAGATAGATATGCATGAGTGGAAGAGAACAGGAAGGGGCCGAGACCTCAAAAGCACACATATGGTGACCGGCCAAAAAAGGACACCTCAAAGGTGAATAGTGGGAGAATAGCAGCCCAGGCACAGAAATGAGAGAGAGATCTATGAGACACAGAGGACAAAAACGCAAAGTTAATGGTGGGATACAGACACCTCAAAAGGACAATCAAAAGCACAAAGGGAATGTATGTGTGTGTGTGTGTGTGTGTGTGTGTGTGTAAAAGGGTGTGTGTGTGTGTGTGTGCATGCAAGCACTGGCCCGAAGGTATCACAAACGGTGTCATGCCAGAAACAACATGATCCAAACATATAGTACTCCTAAGCTCAAGCAATGTCAGTTCCATCCATATTTTCGTAGCCCCTCATATGTGTGGATGGAATCAAAGAAAAATGTAAAATAAAACATAAATTCTTGATCTGTAGGAGCACTGCTATCCCACAGCTAGGTGGTTACCAAATAAATGTAAGCAGCTTGTGATTCTAAAGTATACTTTCTCCTGCAGATTCTTTAAGTGAAGTTCCCAAAGCAATAGTATGCTGATGAGTCGAGACGTGGAGACATCCAACAATCAAGAAGAAAGGAGTAAAGGACTGCTTTAACAAAAAAGACTGATATTCCTCCTTATGCGTTATACTGTAATGTTTAAAAAATGAATAGATTGAAGACCATCTAGCTGCATCACAAATATCCTGTAACAACACACCATGTAAAAGGTTAGAAGTTCTGAACCACTTCTGTGCTTACTTGTGATGTTAAAGTAATCCATATGGGTATCATTAGTTTCTTAACTGCTTTACTCTGAGGGCCAGATGTACAAAGCTATTTAACATTTCTTAAAGGTTCGAATCGCTATTTCGAGCTGTTAAGAAATGCTAAATGGGCTTTTGAGATGTACAAAGCCCTGTAAGTGGTCACAAACTGCGATTTCTACACAGTAGAATTCACAATTTGTGATTCCCTAAATAGGAAACTGCAAATAGGGATTACCTACTTGCGATTCCTATTCATATGTACAACGCATTCCCTAAATGTGAATTGGGCATTTAGGAAATGCAATTACCATCGACCCCAAATCAATGGTAACCATGTGCAATTAAAAAAAACACCCAAAGGTGATTTTTATAGTGCAATAGAGCACACACATGTCCCTAGGGCATATGTGTGCTCTACATGCGCACCACTATTTTTGGGGTGCATCACGGGGGCCTTTTGCCCATAGCCATCCTTGGTTTGCATTTCCAAAATAGGAAATCACTTTTTTGGAAAGGCTAAACTGGCCCATTGGAACAAATGCCCTGGGGTTTCCTGACTGCGATTTCCTAATAGTGACTCCTACTCTGTAGAAATCGCTATTAGGAAATCTATAATTTCATATTATCATTTTGCATTTCTTAAATAGCGATTTCTATGGAGTCGCTAATCAGGCAAGGCAAAGAACAAGTTACTTACCTTCGGTAACGCTTTTTCTGGTGGATACACTAACTACCTGTGGATTCCTCACCTTATGAATTCGATCCTTGCGCCAGCATCCGACGGAAAGTCTTCTTCCTAGCTGTCTACGTCGACGAGGACGTCATAATGGCACGGCTCCACGTGACTCCGTCTGACGTCATCGTGACCAATAAGAGGTCCTCGTCGGCGTACTGACGTCAGTTTCAAATCATTTTTTTTCGTGCTCTTAAAGCAAACAGGAGTAAACCGACCATGAAAAATGATAAATAATATAGAAAGATATATGCACACAAAAACCTTGTCCATTTAAACCATCCATTCTTGTTGAGAGCTTAAATACACGAATATACAAAAATATACAGAGAAATATCACTATATACATATATATACACGCATATATATATATATATACATATAAATATATAAATATAAGAAGAAATATTAAACCAAAGACTGCAAGATAACTGTGTAATCAGGCAGGCAACGGGGAGGCGGGAGCGACCGTGAGGAATCCACAGGTAGTTAGTGTATCCACCAGAAAAAGCGTTACCAAAGGTAAGTAACTTGTTCTTCTGATGGATACAACTTCCTCACCTTATGAATAGAGTCCCAAGCAGTATCGCACTCGGTGGTGGGTGCCCGCCTGATTACACTAAGAAATCTTGCAATACCGAGCGAGCAAAATGACCGTCCCTCCTCATCTCAGAGTCTAAACAGTAATGTTTCACAAAAGTATGGAGGGACGCCCAAGTTGCCGCTTTACATATATCTATTAATGGAACTCCCCTCGCCAGAGCAGAGGATGCAGATTTAGCTCTAGTAGAGTGGGCTCTGATACCTTCAGGAGGGACCTTTTTTGCCAAAGAGTAACAGATCTTGATACACAAGATGACCCACCTGGAGAGTGTCCTTTTCTGAACCGCTCTGCCCTTTTGCTGACCAGCATATCCAACAAACAGTTGCTCATCTAAACAAAAGTCCTTAGTCCTTTCGAGGTAAAAACTGAGGGCCCTCTTAGGGTCCAACCTATGGAGTCTCTCTTCTTCTTTAGACGGGTGTGGAGGAGGGTAAAACGCAGGAAGAGTGATATTTTGCCCTATATGAAAAGGGGTGACAACTTTCGGTAGAAAAGCCGCCCTGGTTTTTAGAACCACTTTATCAGGGAAAAACATGGTGAAAGGAAGCTTAACGGAAAGTGCCTGAAGCTCTCCAATCCTCCTGGCAGAAGTAATTGCGATTAAGAAAACAGTCTTGAAGGCTAAATATCTCAATGGACATGAATGCATGGGCTCAAAAGGCGAACCCATTAAGAATGTTAAAACAAGATTTAAGTCCCACTGAGGCATGTGAAAAGGAGTAGGAGGAAAGCTATTCACCAAACCCTTAAGGAACCTATGTACAATCAGAGACTTGAATAAAGATGGCTGGTCCGGAAGGCAAAGAAACGCAGACAGAGCTGCCAAATAACCCTTAACTGTAGCTATAGCACAGCCTTTCTTCGCCAAACTAAGAACAAACAAAAGTACATCTGAAAGATGGGCCTTTAAAGGATCTTTTTGGTTCTCTCCACACCACACCACAAATTTTGCCCACCTTCCGGCATAAATAGATTTAGTAGAGTGTCGCCTGGACGATAGTATGACATCCACTACATCCGGTGGGAGAGAAAAGGAACTCAGGTTGCCCCGTTCAATCTCCAGGCATGAAGGTGCAGGCTCTGGAGGTGGGGGTGTAAAACCTGCCCCTACGATTGAGAGAGGAGATCTGCCCTGAGCGGGAGACGGAGCGGAGGGC
Organism: Pleurodeles waltl; assembly: GCF_031143425.1. NCBI lineage: Eukaryota > Metazoa > Chordata > Amphibia > Caudata > Salamandridae > Pleurodeles > Pleurodeles waltl. The sequence goes on from NC_090442.1 coordinate 272,569,083, forward strand.
ACTGAGAGAGTTGAAGTAGGTCTGTATACCATACCCTTCTCGACCAGTCCGGTGCCACCAATATGACTTGGGCCCGGTCTTGACGAACCTTCCTCAAAACCTGAGGAACCAAGGGTATGGGGGGAAACGCGTAAAGCAACTGGCCGCTCCAGGACATCTGAAACGCGTCCCCCAACGCCCCTTGCATCGGATACTGGAGGCTGCCGAATAACGGGCAATACGCGTTCTCCCGAGTGGCAAATAAATCCACCTGAGGAGTACCCCACATCTCGAAGATGTGGAGGACTAGATCCGGATGGAGACGCCACTCGTGATCTAATGAGAAGTGACGACTGAGAACGTCCGCACGTACATTCAACACTCCGGCCAAATGATTTGCCATCAAGCAAATCTGATGGTCCTGAGCCCAGGACCAGAGTCGGAGGGCTTCTCGGCAAAGAAGATACAACCCCACTCCTCCCTGCTTGTTTATATACCACATCGCGGTAGTGTTGTCCGTCAGGATCTGAACTGACTGACCGCGAAGGGAAGGGAGGAAGGCCTTGAGCGCCAAACGTACCGCCCGCAATTCCAACAGATTGATATGCAACATCTGTTCCGCTGGAGAACAACGACCCTTGATCTCCAGGTCCCCCAGATGAGCTCCCCACCCTAGAGTGGAAGCATCCGAAATCACAGTGGCCACTGGAGGAGGCAGTGAAAACGGTTTTCCTTGGGAAAGGTTGCCGTCCTCTGCCCACCAAAGAAGATCCGCTACAGCGTCCTTGGAGATCTTTATTGAAACCCTGAGATCCCCCTTGAGCTGGAACCACTGTCTGCGGAGGCACCACTGAAGAGCCCTCATATGCCAGCGAGCATGAGTGACCAACAGAATGCAAGAAGCAAACAGACCTAGCAGGCCTAAGACCTTGAGGACTGGAACTGCCACTCCACTTTGAAACAAAGGAATCAGCGCCTGAATGTCCCGTACCCGCTGAGGCGGGGGGTAGGCCCGAAACTTTGTCGTGTCCAGTACTGCCCCTATGAACAGGAGGCGTTGAGAGGGCTCCAGGTGAGATTTGGGTACGTTCACCGAAAAACCCAGATCGAACAACAACTGTGTTGTCATTCGCAGATGAGACAACACAATCTCTGGAGACTTGGCTTTGATCAACCAATCGTCCAGGTAGGGAAAAACCACTACCTCCCTCTTTCTGAGATGTGCTGCAACAACTGCCATCACCTTTGTGAAGACCCGGGGTGCTGAAGTAAGTCCAAACGGAAGGACCGCAAACTGGTAATGTTGCGATCTGACCACAAAACGGAGATACTTCCTGTGCGACTTGATTATGGGAACATGAAAGTACGCGTCCTGCAAGTCGACAGACACCATCCAGTCTCCTTCGTTCAACGCCAATAGCACCTGCGCTAGGGTCAGCATTTAGAATTTTTCCTGCTTGAGGAACAAATTCAAAATCCTCAAGTCTAGGATCGGCTGCAACCGACCGTCCACTTTGGGAATCAGGAAATATCTTGAATAATACCCCTGACCCCTTTCCTGCAACGGCACCAACTCTATAGCGCCCTTTGCCAACATGGTGACAACCTCCTGTTGCAACAACAGAAGATGGTCTTCTGAACAAAAGGAGGGACGGGGGGGGGAAAGGGAGGAGGAAACTCCTGAAAGGGGAGAGCATAGCCCTTTTCCACAATTCCTAGCAACCACGAGTCTGTTGTAATTGACCTCCATTTCTGTAGAAAAAGACTCAATCTTAAGCAAAGCTAACCACCACTCCCCAATACTCGCTCTGCTTTTTACTAAAGGATACGTAAATCGGAGTTGCAAAAAAACACATGATTATTTACTATCTATCACGAGTATGACTGATAAAGTGGGGAAAACTAGGGCTGCTTCTGCTGTTGTCCACCAGAGGAGGATGAAGAAGAAGAGAGCTGCTGGGCTGGACCTCTAGCCCTACCCCTACCCCGCCCTCTGAAGGCACGATATGGCAGATTGGCAGGTTGCTGGGCATAAGATTGAGACCTTCGAAAGGCAGAGCCTCTAACAAATCCTCAAAACCTATGTAAAGGTCTGTACGGTGTAGTAGAAGGGGCCTGCAAACCCAGGGACTTAGCTGTAGCCCGACAGTCCTTAAACCGTTCAAGGGCAGAGTCTGCCTTGTCCCCAAACAACTTTTCCCCATCAAACGGAAGGTCCATTAAAGTGGATTGTACATCTGATGAGAAACCCGAAGACCTTAACCAGGCATGCCTTCTCGTAGCCACCGATGTTCCCATGGCCCTGGCAATAGAATCTGTGGTATCCAGGCCAGATTGTATAATCTGCTGTGCAGCAGCTTGTGCATCCAAGAAAAGGGACCCAAAAGATTTTTGCATTTCCTGTGGCAGATCTTTTGCCATCTCCTTAGCAGAGTCCATTAGGGCATGGATATATCTGCCTAGCACACAGGTGGAATTGGTAGCATTTAGGGCCATGCTGCAGGAGGAGAAAATGTTCTTCGAGGACTGCTCCATCCTCTTGGATTCTCTGTCCGTCGGAACACCTGGGAATGTACCGGGGGCAGACTTTGCAGAACATGATGCCTGAACCACCAAGATCTCCGGAGTCGGTTGACGAGACAGAAAAACTGGATCTCCTGGGGCACTTCTATGCCTCCTCGCCACTGCCCTGTTTACAGCAGGAGATGTCACCGGCTTTTTCCATAGGTCTAAAATAGGCTCCGTCAAAGCCTCATTAAAAGGCAGCAAAGGGTCAGCACTGGAGGAAGATGGATGAAGAACCTCTGTGAGCAGGTTAGTCTTTACTTCTGCTGTGGACAAAGGCAAATCCAGGTAATCAGGTGCCTTCCTCACCACAGCATGGAAGGAGGCAGCTTCCTCAGTAAACTCCCCCGGAGAAGCAATGTCCCACTCCGGGGAAGTATCCAAACCACTTGCAGTGGCAAGCCCCTGGAAGTCATCAGAAGGCTCTATCTCACCTTCCTCAAGCCTTCTGTATTCCTCTTCCTCCAGAAGCCTCAACGCCTTCCTTCGAGATCTAAGATGAGTTTCCAGAGCCAGCGTCGACAAGGACTCCATCGACGCCGACGACCTCAGACCCCGAACCGGTTCAGGAAGGCTCCTAGATTCAACCGGCGTCGGAGCCGGCGCCGGCCCGAAGTCGGCAGATGACCTCCTCGAAGCCGAATGAACGGAAGGAGATGGAGCCGGTCTGGATGAGGCCATCAATGACGCCGGATGGCGCGGAGAAGGAGTCGGATGAGAAGCCGACGGATCCACGGTCCCAGGCGAAGGACTCCTGCCAGGGGAAACTCCCGGCGCCGGACCACCAGACTCTGTAGGGCAGAAGGGCATGAATGGAGCAGCCCTGTACGACGCCGGCGAGCCCAAATTGAATGCCAATGGCCCCGTGGGACCCGCCGGTGCACCAGCAGGGGCCATGGATTGAAAAACAGCATACATCGCATTCAAAAATGAAGCCGGATCCGTCCCTGGAGTCGGGAAAGCTGGGTACTGCTGTGCAGATGTCTGGTGAACATCAGGATCCCTCGGCGCCAGTGAAAAGTGAGGACTACCTTGAGTGACCTCATAGACTGAAGGCGCCGGTGACAACCCCGGTCTCTCCGGCGGAGGCGTGACAGTAGGACTCATCTCCCACGTCTTCTGGCGCTGTGATGAACGAGACCTCGACCTCAAACGACTCCTCGATCGGCTCCGCTCTGAACGGCGCTGAGGGTCATGACGGCGCCGAGAGTCATGATGACGCCGCTTCTTATGTTTTTTGGGAGAAGCATGGGAGGAGACCTTCTTGCGTTCCTTCTTCTTTGCCTTGGCTAAGAAGAGCTTCGCCTCGCGTTCTTTCAGAGCTTTCGGATTCATGCTCTGGCACGAAGCACAACCTTCCATATCATGTTCGGAGCTTAAATACCAAATACAGTCCAAATGGGGGTCGGTCACTTACATCCGACCCCCGCATTCCCTAAACGGCTTAAAACCGGACTTCTTCGGAGGCGACATTGTAACTTCGAGAAATCGTTACAGTTACCAACGGGCCAGGAAGAAAAACCGTTGGCGTCGAAGCACGGAAAAAGGAAAAACTGACGCCAGTACGCCGACGAGGACCTCTTATTGGCACGTTGACATCAGACGGAGTCACGTGGAGCCGTGCCATTATGACGTCCTCGTCGACGTAGACAGCTAGGAAGAAGACTTTCCATCGGATGCTGGCGCACGGATCGAATTCATAAGGTGAGGAATCCACAGGTAGTTGTATCCATCAGAAATTGCATTTTGATACACGTTGCCCTATGTTTGCTAGAAAAAACACAAAATAGGTTAGCACCATTCCTTAAAGACATAGGGCCTGATTTAGATATTGGCGGTATTACCGCCAATCTGTAGCGGACCCAAAAACATCATCAAGTCAACGGTGTTCTGCCTGCCGCATTTAAATGTTACAGTCCTGCAGGCGGTGTACTGGAGACGGATTTCTGACGGAGAGAGGGAGACGGTCGCTGGACACAATGGATATCATACAATGGCTGGTTCTATGGAATAGAGTTAAGTTTCACATACACACACTGTACCTTAGCCACATGCGTTCCCTTGCACAATACACTACACAACACACCACACATACACTTATATCTATTGCCATTACAACACCACATAACCCGTACATGTCGAAAACCCATATTGCAATCCATCTGTGACACAACATACACACATTGTTGACACTGCACCTACTCATGACACAACCACAACAACCATCACAACTACACATTCAGCTACACAAACACTCACACGAGGCAAAACTACACACATCACGACAATGTCCCCCACACAATGACACTCACCTCAATGTTACACACAAGAACAAAACACACCACTAACACACATCAGACCCATATGCACATGGCACACAGACTGACACAACCATTTCACCTACTTCATCTCTCTTCACCACAAAAACAAATCGCATTGCACACATTCTTACACGTACAGGCTCACATACACTACAGGAAGCACAACATCACAGGTAGAGGTCCCCTTACAATGCGCACACATGAACACAGTTGACAAGAGTGAATGTCCTGTCATTGTGGAGCCAGCATTCATTTGGCAATGAATACTGACACAAAAATGACAGTTGTGTATGTGTGCGACATGTGTCCTGTACCAGCATGTCCCCATCCATGTCTGACATAATCATGTTTTCCACATGTGCATGTCACAGTAATTAAAAGAAAATACTATGAAATGTATTTGCCTGCAGTGTTCCCGACCTCAGGTGTAGTGCCCACCCAACGTACCCAGGCAATGCGGGTTCCCTACCTTCGAGTCCAGCGATTGTCACATTTGGCTTGGCGGTAAGATACATCCAAATCTGCACAATGGGAATGGTGGCTGGAGTCGCGCCGGCAGCCACTATTTCCAATGGCACCGTCAACGTGGGTGGAGTTTCTTGGCAGAGACCGATTTCGAATACAGGCTATCGCCTATTGGACCGCCAACATCTAAATCTGGCGGGTGGACCGCCAAGGCAGCAGACGGGTTTTCAGTCAGAAAACGGACAGCAGGACTGTTACCGCCAAGTTCTAATTTAGGCCCTTAAGGCCTGATTTAGGGTTTGGAGGAGGAGTTACTCCGTCACAAACGTGACAAATATCCCGTCCGTCGTATTACAAGTTCCATAGGCTATAATGGAACTGTAATACAGTGTATAGGATATCCGTCACGTTTGTGACAGAGTAACACCCTCCGCCAAACTCAAAATCAGGCCCTTAGTTGTGTGAATATAATGATTCAGTGCTCTACATGGGTCAGGCCGATGCAAATTTTCTTTCTCTTTTGAAAGATGCACAAGTGGAAGGAATAAAATAAATAATATGAGACATATAAAAAAAAGACAGCCCTTTTTCTTTAAAATTACTCCCTCTTTAAAGAACACAGTAAACAGAAGCATATCCCTATAAAGGATGGAGCTCACTAACATGCCTAACAAAAATGATTAAAAGAAGTGAGGAGTTAGATGAAACTAAAGTTAACCTTTCAATATATATGCAAGTAGATTGACAGATTTTAAATTGTGGCACAAGGTCTTCCCTGACCGGAAGCTTTCAGGGTGGGTCCACTGCCGGAAGAAGCACTTTAGAATACCTTGACTTCATCACCCAATTCAGAACTATCAGAATCAACTTGATTCTGTTAAGCTTAATTTTCATATAACTGTATCAACAATATGTGTGGAAATGTGTAATTTCAAGGAATGCTAAAAGCATTGACTAACAATCCCCTCAGATGCGCCAGTCTAGAGCAAAATAGTTGACTCTTCCTGTTACTCACCACTGCTAAATGGCCTAGCCCGGAAACATCCCAAGGACTGAAAATCTTATTTAAAGGTTACAAGGTGACTTGAGCTCCATCATATGATTCTTCTTTCAACTAGATGAGCGGCTGACAGTTCAAGTTGCTTGCCAATTGCCCTCTTCCAAAGGTTTGTTGCTTTTTAACATTGAGGAATAGAACTGTACCTTTGTTTATCCAGATACGTCTTAGCATGAGTGCTGTTTTGTCAGCGCCTGTATATGCTTGTTCTTGGTATTATCAAGACAGACATTTACAACAAGCCTCATCATCCAAAGTTCAAAAAGGTTGACAAGTTTTCTGTCCCACTGTATGTTAAGCTGCCCAAATGTGCCCCACACTCACCCTGACATTAAAGCATCTATTACTCTCATTGGATCAGGATATGGTAGCTAAAAGCAATAACCTTGAAACATGTTTTCAGGCAGACTCCACCAAAATAGTGAAAGGACTGTCTACTGATCCATTGAGATGTGATCCTGCATGTTCCCATTAAACTGATTCCATCAATCATGTAACCATGTTTAAGAGATGAGAAACACACAAGAAACTATCAGGCCTAAATGTCTGTACACTATTCTGGCAGTTTGGAGTGGATAAGCAGAAAACCAAGCAATAATTTCCAGAATATGGGTCAAACAATTTGAAGGATGAAAAGCTCTCATCTGACAAGTATCCAAAACTACCCCTGTGAACTAGATATTTCATGATGGAACTAGAGGTGTTTTTTCAATCGAGAGAAAACTCCAGATGATGCATAAGGGCGACTGGAGAACCTAAACACCTGTGGACCTAAAGTGCAGAGGGCTGGCTGCAGGCCCTGACCTCTGTTCATACACTGATTCTGACAAGAGGCTTTGGGCCTGATTACGACCTTGGCAGATGACGGCAAAGGCAACTGGTGGCAACTCCCCTACAGGCGCAAGTATGGCTCTTACCAAAAAGAACCTCCTTTCCGCAGTACATGACTTTAAGTCTGAATTGAGGGAAGAACTCAAATCCAATATAGCAGCCTCCTTTGACTCATTTAAATTGTAGATTAACCCTCGTTTGACCTCCATCCAAACAGATATTGACTCAGTTGGCCAGCGCGCAATGGATCTGGAAACGAAATGCCAGGACATTGAGTATCGACTACAGCCACTGAAGCAGGCCTTGGACCATCTCCATTCGAAACTACAGATGGCCCTACTCAAATGCGAAGATTTAGAAAATAGATCTCGGATAGAGAATATCCGACTGAAGGGCCTGGAGGAAGGAGTGGAGGAAACAAAACAGAAACAAAAAGCAAAAACCCACCTCCACCAATAGTTCCACAAAGTGGAATCCCTGTATCTGATAATAGTTCCAAGTCAAGCCAAAGTCATCAAAGTATAAACATTCAAAAAGATGCTAAAAATATCATTTTATTTACATATAGGAATACATTATTCGAATACTGCATACATATGCATACATATGTAGACATGAATTGGTCTGTGAAACCTGGGAAGAAACCAAACCTAAAAGGAATCATTCACACAACCTCAATCACACTCACTAAAAACAGCAAAAAGATACAAAAGGACCATTCTCTAAACCAAAGACCACACCACATGAAAACAACTGAACCTATAAAGTAACCTTACAGACATGCGTCCCAATGATACAACTTAGGATATCCAGATAATGGTGAACAAAGAAATCACAGAAATTCATCCAAAAAATTTCAATATATTCTTGACTTGATCATCGTTGCAGTTCTTCAGTCATAAGGTGAAATATCTCAGGATCATATATCGAGAGTTCTAACGAAGAGGAATAAGATCCAATCCAGAGGCGTTTCAGTGCCATGTGACCAGTAGGTCACACACCTTCCTCAGGGCACACAGCAAATATGTGATATTAAAAAACCTCCAGAGGAGAGGCTATAGTCCTCGTTTACACTGTACCTATAAATACAAAATATTTACATTGTGACCAATGGCTTGACTAGAAAAAAATATCTATCCATAGTGGCTTTATCTCCAAAATGGCCGACTACAGTGCCAGTGGACATTCATGGTGTTATAACATACCCTTTGGTGTGTCCGCATTCATCCAGACATGCATTACCTGATTATAACAGTGAACTTTCCCATACATGTCCTATAGCCCCATGTGTGCTCACAAGTTCTCCTGCGTGACGATCTGAGTGCCCAAGTGTGTGTTTCTTAATGACAACAGGCATGCATAGGACCAAATCTTGGCTCATATTACCCCACAACGTTATAGCTGAGTAAACGGATATGGGAATTTCTTATTGAGAAGAATTCTAACCACACTTCTTGGTACCATCAATGGTTCCACTGATCCTTAGTTTTTACTTTCATAGGGATATCACTCCTTTCTAAATTGAAAACAGAGAGGGGAGAAGCAAATTAAGAACAAACGTACTGTCTGTGCCTGCATTCTCTAGGAATCGAGTGAAGGGGCCAGATCTGGAGGCATTTATTGATGGTCTGGTATTGGATGTACTGGGGGAGGGGGAACAGGAGGTGCAGTTGGAGGGAATGCACCGGGTGGGACCTCAACCGCTTGGGAATGGTAAGAGACCAAGGGATATACTTGCAAAATTTTACTCTTTTAAACTCAAGTAAAGAACTTCCTAGCGGTGCGAACATAGGAAACAGTGACTTTTCAAGGAGTGACGTGCTCCCTTTACAATGATATTGCGACAGCTACTTTAGCACGAAGCATGCAATTCAAACTTGTAACGATGGCACTCCATAAAGACCGAGTCAAATACTGTTGGACCTATCCTTTTGGCATAGCCTTCGAACTTCATAACAAGCAACATCATTGTACATCTTACGAAGAGGCAGCTTCATTGCTGGGGCTTTCCCAAACATCACTCCAGGAGGCAAGAGATAGTACTTAAGGATCCCCATCAACCCAAGCAGCCAAATCATCAGCGGGAGTCTGGAGTGCTCAGCAAGGAGACGACGAGACAACAAAAGATGAACTGTTCCTGGGATTTCGTGATGTTTGAACTCACTAAACACACTTGTGACACAGTAAGCATGTATGAACTACTCAAAGTAGGGACAATGTTTTCTCTCTCCCTTTAGGCAAATCTTTGGGGTTCCACTAACTTCTGCGTGACATATATATTTTTTGCAGATGGTTACCCTGGGGTGAGTGGCTGCGACACTACCTATGAAGCCTCATCCATACTATATTCTTGGACATCACTATATGCTAAAAATGCAAAACCTGTGGGTCATAGTGGTGGTTATGTGCCAATACACCAGCCTAGTTTATTGTATCAATTGACTTGATAGTTCATGAGGGGTACATGCCCCTAAATTCTGGTTGTTTTTTTTTGTTATGTTTTGTATCGTTGAGTGGCTGGCTGGGGGTTGGAGGGATTGGGTGGTGGGAGGGGTTGGAGGGGAGACACTGGGACAGGAGCTTGGTGGTCTATGGATGTCCAGACAGGGACACGTTTTACATCCTTTCATTTTATATTCCCGTATGGTCCTTAATTTAACTTGGAATGTAAAGGGCTTGAATTCCCTCACAAAGCAACACCAGGTAAGAAAGTACATTCCTGATAGGTGCCTACATATTGTAGCCCTCCAGGATCCTCACCAGAAGCATAGCAAGGACCATAGGCTGCGACATAAGATGTATCCCTTAATCTATAAATCATTAGCCACTACTAAACATAATGGGATAGCACTTCTCCTCCTTAAACCTTCAGGCACGGGCAGCAAATCTGATGGGTGGATAATGATGGTCAAGGGGAGGTTGGAAGGCCGACTATGCACTATTGTAACACTTTATGCACCAAACACGGGCCAGTCAGAATTTCTTCTGTCTCTCCTCTCCTTACTGGGGGGATTTGCAGAAAGGGACATAATTTTGATGGGAGACCTTAATATGATCTGGGATATCACCATAGATAGTACTCACTAACCCTGGACACATGGTGGCACAATCACAAAAAAAACTACATTTTGTCTCCGTCAGTTAGTTTTGTTGGATGCCTGGAGGGAATTTCACCCAACAATGCGGGATTACACCTTCTTCTCCCACAAGCATTGACCCTACTCAAGAATAGACCATGTCTTCATTAGCCAACAGTTACGAATCTCTATAATGCATGCTACAATTCATCCCATAGCTATCTCAGATCATGCCCCGATGGTAGTGGTGCTGGACTGGTGCCCTTCGACCCCCAGGGCGTGCCAGTGGTATTTTCCAGTTATACTGCCATGAGACCTCTTTCGAGATGAGTCCACAAAGTGATTCAGGAATATTCCCAATTGAATAACAATCAGGATACATCCCATTCTACAAATTGGGATACATTTAAAGCAGTGATTCGGGGTAAATGTATATCGTTTATGTCTACTTTGCTCCAACAAAGGACCAAAGAATGCCTAGCTTTGGAAGTGGAACAGACACAAGTCGAAAGAGAACATAAATCCACGCCCTCTCTTCCTCTCCAGATAAAGGTAACAGCATTGAGAGGTAACCTAGAGCCATATACCCAAACAGAGCAGAATTAACAATTCTTCGCCTAAAGAAAAGCACATACGAACAAGGTAACAAAATAGGTACACATCTGGCAAGGTAATTTAGGGTTAAACAAGAGAAAATGTATATAAGCCAAATTAGAGGACTCTGGGGCTGTTCACCACACTGAAGAGAAAAAGGTAGAGGCATTTAAACAATTTTATAAACATCCCATGATCGCATGGACACTGATGCTCAAGTGGCCTATCTAGAGGCTATAACCTTGACTCAGGTCCCTTCATTTTATCACAACACCTTAAATAGCCCTATAACCAGGGAGGAGGTACAAAACACAATAAATACTCTTAAACTTCAAAAATCCCCAAATCCAGACGGAGTTAACGCACACTTCTACAAGACTTTTAGTGTGGAGCTTGTCCTTCACCTGACAGAATTATATAATCATATTGCAGATTCCCAGGCAGTGACTTGAACTATGGGAGGCGCTCTAATCTCAATTCTCCTGAAAGCCGGAAAAGACCCACAACTATGTGCTTCCTATCGGCCAGTTGCTTTTCTGAATATAGATGCTAAATTATATACCAAAATATTGGCCAATAGACTTGAAGATCTCATGCCGGAATTAATACATGCGGATCAGTCCGGATTTATTAAAGGCAGGCAGATCTATGATAATCTGAGACGGGTAACACACTTAACTGAAAAGGCAAAAAAGAATACACCAACAATTCTCTTGGCATTGGATGCAGAAAAGGTCTGTGACCGAGTGGACTGGAGTTTTCTTTTCCAGACATTACGTAAGTTTGGATTCGACAAACGTTTTATTAATATGATCCGAGCGAATTACATTTCCCCTGGATCCCGAGTTCTAGTAAATGGGATGGTTTTGGAACTTTTTAGACTCTCCCAACAGGAATGTCCCTTATCCCCCTTATTCCCCTTATTGTTCACCTTAAGCATTGAGCCTTTTGCAGCAAGGATACTGGGACACTCCTCTATTTGCGGTCTCACCTTTAGCTCAGTTGAGCACATGATTTCTTTATTCGCTGACGATATTCTCTTATCCCTCGATACTCCTACAACATCTCTCCAACCCTACAAACTGAACTTCAACTCTTTGTATCAGTGGCAGGGTTCAGGGTTAACCTTAATAAATCCTATTTACTCAATCTAACTGTACCTCGAGTGGAAATGGAGGGCATAGTGGTTTTATCCCAAGGAAATTACATATCTCGGTATAAAGATTACCCCCAAAATTGCAGATTTATATAAGGAAATTTCTCCCCCCTTATTCTGACAATTAAAAGCAGATTTTAAGCATTGGGCCCCACTGTACTTGACATGGATAGGGCACATACATGCAGTCAAAATTATTGTACTACCTCGCATTTTACACTCCCTATTGAATTATAGAGGGGCTTTTTACCAGCTACACATACCATGGTGACAAACTTCATCTGGCAAGGCCGTAGAGCCTGCCTGTCACACCAGCTGCAGACACGCCCCCGGGGGGCTGGCGGATCAGCTCTGCCAGACTTTGCAAACTATTATAGAGCGTCTCAACTGAGAATCATAACAGAATGTTCTCTTAAAGCCTCTGAGAAACAATGGCTACAAATGGATAGAGCAGTGGTGGGGAGGACAATCTGGTATGTTTTGTGGAAACCCAAAGGTAATCACCCAAAAAATTGATATTTAAGCGCTCCGATGGCTACCACTCTGAAAATAAGGTTATCCGCATGATGGGTTTAACGAAATTCCCCTCTCCCTATACACCAATCTACTATAATGAGGCCTTTCGACCAGCTTTACACCAAGGCCCCTTCAATAAATGGAGGGAGGGCGGATGGCTGACTATCTCTGATATGTTTCATGGTGAGAATATCCTGACTTTTGAGAACTGTTGCTGCAATTTTCATCTGCCTCACACCGAGATTTACCACTTTAACCAACTGAAACATTCGGTTCTTACCGCACCAATAAGAGAGACTGCCATTAGGGAGCTTCTCCCCATAGAGCAATTTGTGAAAGAGTAGGGGACACTGAATTATCCATTTCCTTTCTCTATTCACTATTGCAATTCACCACACACACACCCACGGCCCACTATGTTACATTTTGGGAACGCATTCTAGGGAGTCTATTCACCAATGGCCAATGGCAAATATTGTGGACAGATATAACAAAATGTAACCAATCAGTAGGTCTACGTGAAGCACATTACAAAGTGCTTTATGATTGGCACCTGTACCCTGCCAAACGTCAGAAAATCTTCCTGAATATCTCAGACCATTGTTGGAGGGGTTGCAGCCTCTTAGGGTATTTCCAACACATATGGTCAGACTGCCTGACTATCCGACTGTATTGGACAGAAATCCTCGCCCAAATCAAGGGAATCTTGGGATACTAAGTGCCTTTTTCTCTGGAACTGGTGCTCCTGGGCCTCCGTTCTCCAACCCTTAAACACCAAAAAATCGGTGATCGATCTATTATGTGGCTGTTTAGGGGGCAGCCAAAATGGGGTTAGAAGAGCCTTGAAAGAAGTTAGAGTCTCCTTCTGTATCCCAATGGCATACCCGCCTATGGCAAGCTCTTATAATGGAGCGCATGGCAGATATTATGGAGGAGGCCAGGAAAGGCTTTGATTTTATTTGGGGTCCACTTGCACAAGACTTGCCGCTCTTTTCATGCCCCCCGGGCATACTGGCGGTGCATTTTTTCCAAACTTGAAAATGCTACTTGCCTCCCTGCACTATGGTGTAACGATGACATTTTACTGCTATTCACCACGAGAGGCCGTTTTTCGGCTCGGCCCGCTCCTGCTCCACTCAACGACCATCCTTCTTGTTTTGAAAGTTACATATGTTTTTGTTTGTTTGTTCTTTGATTTACTTGAGGCTCTCCTGATTAATGAGAAAGTATGCTACTAGACGAAATTATATACTTTCTATGGCTGACATCATGTTTAGCATTTAATTTGCAGATATGAGTCTGCCTCTAATTGTTATGAAACTTTACAGACAAATGGCTATTCAAGTTGCTTTTGGACCTATCTGTCTAGCGATGCAACAATTAAAATTGTGCCTTATTTTTTTTTTTCAATAAACACAAGGTGACAAACAAATACAAATAAAAGGGAAATGTTGGGGAAGACTGACTGAAATAATACATTTAGGCGTCTGGCTATGCAAAAAAACTCCTGTAACAAATGGTTGTAGCCCATGAGCCCACACAAAAAGTATGGGGTGCACAACTTAGCTGGAGGGCACACCCTGTTGCCAACTGTAGCCACACATTGTTGACAGCCACACAGTGTGCAAGCTGGTTGCACGCTGAGAGTTAGGAGTGTGCTCAATTACAAAATGAAAACAAAAACAGAAGTTCACGGAAATAAATCAAAGGTTGAAGTGACATTATAGTTAGGTGTTGAAATGAGATAAAAAAACTTACATTTAAACACAGAAAAGTCACTATAATTCACCAGTTATTGTTTAGTGAATTAACTATACCTTTTGGCTCTGTCATGCACTGTTACAACCTCACATATTACATCATTTATGACATTTTAAATAACATCTTTGATGATATCACTGATGACATCTGTTGTGTTATGTTATACGTTTTATAAAGTACATCAATTACCTACAGAAAGCATCCTGGAGCTAACAGGAGACCATTACTAATAACAGGTTGGATTTAACTATTATATAACAATGTTTTCAGGGCTTTCATATACACAACAGTTCTAGTTACTTATGGAGAGACTCTGGAAGGTGGTCCTAGAGTTTTCCTACTGCTATCGAGAGGGCCATTCCTCCACAGCATTGCTGTTGAAACGATTGATGCAAAGTCAACAAGAGTCTTTTGATCTTAGAAGGTGTGTAGATCTTGTATTTATTTCTCTAGTATAAAGGGCCTAACCCATTTTCGGCTTTAAATACATGACGAAGCGATCTGATCATCAACCTCCTTTGTTACAGGAGGCCAATGAAGTTTATTGAGGGCCACCGTGGAAGATGCATATTGGGGTAAAGCCAAGGCCAGTTTAGCAGCTGCATTTTAAATACTCTACAATTTCCTAATGGACCCTATTGGGAGGCCTAAAGCTAGAGAATTACAGTAATTAATACGAGTGATAGTGGTCTGAATAACCATTATATGTGTCGATTTGGGCAATAGTGATAGGATCTTTTTCAAAGTCAACAGAAGGAAGCATGTGGAGGCCAATATGATTAATTTGCCTCCCTAAGGACAGATGGGGGTCTAAGTAGAATCCCACATTTTTTATGATTTAGTTGGGTTAGGTGACAAGGCCCAGGTGAGAGCCTGGGCATCAAACGACATCGTTGATGACATCAGCAACAGTTTTGGTGAAATGTTCAAATTTTGCAAATTACGAGGCAAAGGCAAGAAATCCAGACTTATGTGGTAAATGCTGCAGCCACAGGATTACACTAATCTGCTGACCTCACCATTGCCCATTGATTTATCAACAATCTATTCAAGAAAAGTGAACATAACCTAAACATTCTAATTCTAATCAGTGCCCACTGTTAGTTGGACTTCGAAGAAAATCGCTTTTTCAAGCTTACCACTCCAAAATAAAGAAGTGGTGTAAATATACATAATGGGTATCTTGTAATATGGTACTATACTGCCATCTTAAGATACTGGTGATACAAAACACTTGGCCTTTGGCCTCATGGTTTATGGTACCACCAGTACCCCTTTAAGGCAATATTGGACCATATTACACAGTATAAGATATCCGGTAAGAGCAATGTCAAACCAAACTCTTCAGGAGCCACTGCCAAGGTTGCCTGTGCACAAATAAGGTCAATCTATTTTGTAGTGGATTGTGAGCTTTGAGCTTGCTTTGTAAGGCTCATGCTTTCAATGATGTGTCTACGGAATGGACAACAGTCATTGGAATAATGCTTGTTTCAGAGTAAATAGTCAATTAAAAGATGAAATAAGTTGTGATTAGATGGTTTGGGCTTAAGCCAACAGTCAGTGTACCATTTGAGACTTGGATTCATGAAGTACTGGATGACTGGAATGAGTGGGTAAGATGGAAGGAGGCTGAGGATTTTTATGCACTGAACCAGCAGATGGTTAGAGAATGACTCAGGGAAGAGTGCTGTATCTTACTTAGGCTCACAAGTTTTAACAAAGTCACCAGGACTGATGCGCATCTCATCTTCAGAGCTAATGAGCTTGTTTAATGGCTAGGTGCTGCAAAATACTTGAGCACTGTTGATCTGATAAGTGGATACAGATAGCGGCAACACTAAATGCCAAGGAGAATACTGTATTTTAAATAGCTACGGAGTTAATCCAGATCAAGGTAATGCTCTTCGGGTTGAACAATGTTCCTGTCCAGTGCCAGGTGAACCAGGTTCTTGCACGCATAGCACAGTTTTGTGTGGGCTACCTAGATGATATTGAGGTATTTAGCAATTCGTGGGAGGAGCACCCAAGAAAGCTGGAACAGAAGATGGCCAGGATAGAGGTTCGAAACTGACCATCAAGGCAACCAAGTTCCAGTTGAGGTAGTCCACTGTAGTTTACCTTGCACATCAAGTAGTGGGAAGATTTGCCTGTTAGGTGCAAAGATACAGTCAGTGTTGGAGTACGAGGTCCCTACTTCTCAGACTTAAGAAAGAGCCTTCTTAGGATTCACTGGTTACTACAGGAATTTTGTAACTATGGGACCATAGTGGCCCTTTGACAGCACTAACATCCAAGGAAAAGCCCAGGAAGTTGTTTTGGACTGAGGAATGTCAAAAGGTATTTGAGGAACTGGAAAGAGCACTACATAATGCACCTGTACTGAAGGCCCATGACTACAGGCGGATGCCTCAGACGAGGGAGTGGAAGCGGTGGTGTCTCAACTCAATGACAAGGTAAGAGAGTATCCAATTTCCTTTATTAGCTGTAAATTACTACCTGAGGAACAGAACCGGGTAGAAATTGAGAAAGTGCTTTGAGATATTTCCACCTGTATCTTTTGGGCACTAGGTTTGTGGTTCAAACGGTTCATAAACAACTCAAATATGTGAATGGAATGAAGGGTGAGAATCTCAAAATGTTGAGAAGCTGCCACAGCCTAAGTGAGGGCAGAAATTATTGCTATGCCGCTGCTCCCCAAAGACTCCGCTTGGCCTACTGCTGCTCCGCCTAAGCAGGACTGTCACAAACCATGTGCATCGAACTGTGCACCACCAGTTAACCTCCTACCCGCATTAGGACCACTGCACCTCTACACTGCCAAGAGGGGAATGAGTGGGAGAATAAATAAGCTATTTAGCCCCAAGAAGTGACTGTGCTGAGAGATGGGAAGGAGTGCGGCACCTAATCTAGTGAATATATCACCACAAGGCCAATAGACTGGAGGAAAAAGCAGTAGAGAGCACTCACATGGGACTTGCATCAGAGCATCGGATATCTAATGCATTGCTGTAGTGTTTAGAATTGTGCTTTTGAGTAAAATAAAGTATTTTTCTTAATCAAAAGAGAAATACTGAGCTGGACAATGATGTTAGTAATCTTCTGAGTGTGGCGCTGAGTGCTAAGCCTATATACCTTCACATTAACTTCCCTGACAAGCTTGAAACTGCTTTACCTCGCTACCACTAAGATTCAACTGAAGAAAGGACTGTACTTGGTGCGGGTTGCAAGGCTATGGTAGAACAGACTCTTGAATAGTAGAATCAAACATCTCCAGCCCCACAGCTGTGGGTCTCAAGCCCGTCTGCCCTGTGGCCCCCGAATGGCAGCTCACAATGTTTAGATTCTGTTTACCCCTCATGAATACATTGCCAATACAATGGACAATAATTAGAGACAGTGAATTATTTACTGCATAATTACAGATTTACTACATTTGGCACAAACTTTGCAACATAATTTGCAGATTTCACAGTAATGCTTTTGGCTCAAACAGATGAAACTAATACTTCCAGAAAATTAAACTGTGCCACATAATTTGCCTGTTTTTCAGCATAATTTGGTACTTCATGCTGTATAATCCTAGTAGCATTCCATATGGTAAAGCTATGCAGAATAGATTGGGGTTTCACTATAATGATAAAATCCCTATTTCACAGGGATCAGAGAAAGTTCACAATTCTCTCCAAAAGATGTATTTTTATACCTCTGCATTTTGTGCAATTAAAGTAGTCAAAAATGTAATATTACTATATATACCTTATCCAGTGGGGGTCGTACACTTCCAAAGGACAAGCACTTTTTCCCCTCAAAATTTTTTTTTTCCACCTTAGCTCCATTCTGGAAAGTTTTGGTGTGATCAGTCACATGGGGCTGAGAAAAAAGGGTGGTTCCCAATACATGTTTTTCCTATTCATTTCTCCAAAGGAAAATTAGACCTAACTACAGCCAAAACGGCTAAACAGAATTACACCAAGCTTGGCAGAAATCTAGATCTTGGTCCTGAAAGCGGGCTGCATGTGATTTGGTGCATTTCTGTTCAGTAGTTTTTGAGACATTAAGGTTAAGAAACATCTGATTGGCTACTTCCACATCAACAAGGATGTGGCGGCAGCTATTTTAGGACTGGGGCATGGTATAAAAAACATATAGGGGTTAGGGTTTGGATACCCTGACCCGTCCCATGGATCCCTTCAACCTAATTGGGAGAGAGAAGCATGTAGCTCCCTCCCTGAGCCATTCCATGGACCCAGCCTCACTGCAGGGCCCACTCCATTGCCGTGTCCCCAGGAGCCCGACCCCCCGGACACTGCTGTTTCCCTGCCTGCATGAGCAGGGAAGTGTTACGTGCACATAGGTTTCTCCTGGCCCATGCTTTCATAGACTGAAAGCTTATGCACACTGCTTTGCAGCTTGTGTGTGCTAGTGGGGAGAAAAGACAAGTCGACATGGCACTCCCCTCAGAGTTCCATGCCCACAAACCACTGCCTGTGGCACAGGTAAGTCACCCCTCTAGCAGGCCTTACAGCCCTAAAGCAGGGTGCACTATACCACAGGTGACGGCATAGCTGCATGAGCACTATGCCCCTACAGTGTCTAAGTCAATTCTTAGACATTGTAAGTGCAGGGTAGAAATACTGAGTATATGGTCTGGGAGTGAGTCATTACGAACTCCACATCACCATAATGGCTACACTGAATACTGGGATGTTTGGTCTCAAACTTCTCAGCATTATAAACCCACACTGATGCCAGTGTGGGATTTATTGAAAAATGCACACAGACGGCACCTTAGAGATGCTCCCTGTATGTTAGCCCAACTGCTAGTGCAAAGCTGACCGGACTGTGCCAGCCTGTCAATTCCAGACGAGTGTCTGACCACATGGGGTGAGTGCCTTTGTGCACTCTGTGGTCAGAAACAAAACCTGTCCTGGGTGGAGGTGCTTCACACCTCCCCCTGCAGGAACTGTAACACCTGGCGAGGAGCCTCAAAGGCTCAAGCCTGGTGTTACACTGCCCCAAGGCACTCCAGCTAATGGAGATGCTCGCCCCCACGGACGAGCCCCCTCTTTTGGGAGCAAGTCCAGAGGGATAATGAGGAAAACAAGGAGGGGTCACCCCCTCAGCCAGGTCCACCCCTAAGGTGACCAGAGCTAAAGTGACCCCCTCCTTGAGAAATCCTGCATCTTGCTTTGGAGGATTAGGATCAATAGGGATAGGGATGTGCCCTCCCCCCAGAAGGAGTGGGCACAGAGAGGGTGTAGCCACCCTCAGGGACAGTAGCCATTGGCTACTGCCCTCTGACCCTAACTTACCCATAAACTTAGTATTTAGGGGTGACCCAGAACCCAGCTCTTCAGATTTCCTGACGACCCCGAGAAAGAAGAAGGAATGCTGAGCTGAAAGCCCCGGCGAGAAGAGAAGGAGACATCAACTGACTTGGCCCCAGCCATACCGGCCCGTCTCCTGCTTCGAAAAGCAAGAAAATAAGCAATGCTTCCTGCAGGACCAG